>NC_047156.1:12672729-13334396 GCF_009819705.1 Hippoglossus hippoglossus | reverse complement strand
GATATGCTTTTAAACTTCAGCCAAAATATTGTGTGCTGTTTTCCAAGACTGTGCTCAATGCAGTAACACAACAGCTGGTCTCTAAAATACAGTGTTGTCTCCTCCAATTACTCTGCAGAACAGAACAATGATTCAGATACAGAAGTAATTTATGGTTTGGAAAATTCTACAGTTGGATCAACCTGCTCTTCATATTAAGTTGCTAATAAATTAGTACACTTGTATAATGAAGAACAGAAAGTCCTTTTAAAAAAAAGGACTTTACGGAATTTCAGCTATATTTACCACTGCCAGAAAAATGTTTCACATCCTGTGTGTCAGATGGACTGAGCTCAAGCAAAAAGCTTTTATGTTTCTTTGACAGAATAATCTCACCACATGGTCATAAATCATGGATTTCTTCGGTAAATGGAGCGTTTTAAATCATTGAATCATAGATTGTCAAATTTAATTTTGTTTAAGCATCTCAAAGACTCGTTCTGTATTCATGTACAAAAAAGAGATACGTTCATTTCCAAGGATGTAACGTCACTGCCCACACACTTCCGTGCTTCCTTTGCGATAGTTAAGCAACACATCCACTAGAGGGCAGCGCAGAGGCAATAGTTTCGAAGAGCAACAAACATTGCGTTAGTGGACTAGGTTGTGGGAATGTGCCTCTTACTAGAGCGGCTGCGTTGTAGACAACGTTGGTACAACTCACAAACTCGCTAAGTCTCTCCTCAAAAAGTTCTGCCATCGTTGAGATTCCTTCCTTATTTCCTGTGGTTGTTGCACTTAGATGTTGAATAAACTGCCCCCCTACGATTTTTGGTGGTACTGCATTTTGTGTGTTTCGTCCATATGTGTGAGCTTTCAGAAGATGTGTACAAATACGACAAAATTAACACAGATAACAGACAGAAGGTTCCCTCTGTTTCCGCATATGTAACGTTAAGTATTAATGAGCTTCAAGGAATTCTTAACCCTAATGTCATAGAAGCTGAGATCTAAAGTTTATTAGTGATCTTGGAGAAAGTATTCTAAGTTATCTGGCTTCTGTCACAGAGCGTGTTTGTGCTGATTCAGTGAGTGAGAAAAGGGTTAACAAGTGAGGCAGAGGAGGGGGCGGGCTCTGGAGTGGCCAGCCACTTGTAACCTAAAGGTTAAACACAGGCCTTCAGGGAGTCCTCTTACTGTGCACTCACTGATGGGAACTCTGCAAACATGCTTTCTGGGAGCACAGCGGGCTCCTCTGTTTATTCCCAGTCGAGCACTGTGCCACGATGTGGGAAGTGACTCGCGACATAGAACGTGGCCAGATGGCTGTGTTCGCTGCAGTGTCCCAGGGACCCTCACATCTGCCTCTTAACCCGCATGAAGCAAAACACGTCACACACATGTGAAGAATGCCCGGACCACGTCCTGTCCACGCAGAGTCTTATTTTACCTGTCTACACAACCCTGTGAAATGGCTTTGGCAGACCATGTGGAGTATGTTTACACGTACGTCAGCGCTTTCTAACGTGCTGGTGTGAGGATCTCAAAATTGTCTTTTCAGGGTGTGTTTCCACCGGCCGCCATCGAACACCTGTTCCTCTTGCATGTTGCATGTTTAATAATAAAGTTCTATTTTAATCCTTGTAGCCATGTGTGCGTCTGAACTCCTGACACTGGAGATGAAGGGACGACTGTGAGGTGTCGCATACGGCTATCGTGAAACGAGTTGTCGTTAGCGGTCGGACGTGTTTGTGCGCTTTCTGACACGAGAATGAGAGGAGGCCTGATTAATGGAATCCGCCTCCGATCGAGTCTTGTTCCGCCGGCTGTCCCTCCCTCGCCGCTGTGATTTGATATCTCTGAACATTCCAGGTTGTGCCCTTTACTCTGGTAATGGTGCCACTGACCCTTTCAGACATTCCTGCAGTAACTCTGGGATCACAGGCCTCTAATTGCCTCACTGTAAACAAGCGGTACTATCTTTTAATATTAATGTCTGATACCGTTCTTTACTAAGAAGTAGGAGTAGGGGATTTCATTTGTTTAACTGCATGAAAAAGACACTTTCACACAGTTATTCTTCTCTAACCTTGGATACGAGACTGATGAAATTTGCTAAGAGATGCTGGTATTTACTGATTTAATGCTCCGCTACGAGCCGTAAACAGTGAAGGTGGGGGGGGGGGGGCGTGCACCTTTTATTCCTCTCGCTGTAATGCTCTGGAAGTATAATGCAACCTGCTCGTGTTTTCTGCTCGGTGTCCTCTTTCGTGTGTGATGTAGTCCAGAGCTGAAATCTTATACACTTCCTCTCCCCCGAAGGCGAAGTCTTTGTCAGATCTTTTCACGGCGGCACCGACAAAAATCTGATTCAGGTTGGCCAAGTGTTCGGTGTGCTGGTGTGACACTGGAGGAGTCAGAAGAGTACAGAATCTGAAGAGCTTGACGGGTGAACAGTGTCTGAAACTCTCCACCTGTCCCACGTCTTTCTGATGTCGGAGCAGGGAGGCTGCTTCCAATGATTCTTGTAATTACCTGAAACCAACGATCTCACAATTAGACACACATAAGGGAACGATTGAGCACTTGTGCTGAGGCGCGAAAGGGTTTCCATCACTTTGAATGCGTACAAACAGGTGTAACACATGTGAGGAGAGATTGTTGCTGTCACTGTCCGTCCCCCCCCTCCCCCCCCCTCTTCTCTCAGAACAATCGAGTTTGGCCTTTCAGAACAGCTATAAAGTCTTTTGCCTTCAGATATTGCGCACCTCTGCTTTGCCAACACAAATATAAGCGGTGGCTTTGGCCCAGGAGATCGAGCGGGTTGTCCACTAACCACAAGGTCGGTGGTTTGAACCCCAGTGTTCTGAAGTCACCTTTGGCAAGATGCTGAACTCCAAATCCCCCCCCCCATGGCTGATGCCTGTACCGGCAGTGTATGTAATAGAAAACGCACAGCATGTAGTAGCACTGTATAAATTTGTTTGTGAATGGGTGAAAGTGCCTTTGAGTGGTCGATAGAAGAGTGCTGTATAAATGCAGTCCATATTTGCACACTAGTAGCAAAACAATACTAGTTTTTCTTTAGAATCTCACACAGACGAATCCTCCTTTCTTTTGACATGGTAACATAATCTCTCTCCCTCGATGCTTCATGCCCCTAAAGTCCGAGAGATGGAAATAGAGATAGAGGAAGGGGGTTAAATGGAACAGAGACCACAGGACAGCAGCCGACTAAAAGCTTCCTGTGGCAGAAGAGAGTGTAAGGCAGACCTGGCAGACGGGCTGGCAGGGCAGATGTTTTAGGTGAGAGGCCCAGTAGATAGCACCGTCTGAATAATTCATCAGATTGGATTGAAGATGTGATATATTAAGACACTGCACACACAAGCCATCGCGGGGCCTCTTTCAGCACTTTCTGTGCAGCACGAGTGGCTGCGGGGCTCGAGTCCACCTCCCCTGCGTTTCCAGTTTTTCTCTCTGGCAGTTATCCACCAGAGTCTGGCCAGTCCAGGACCAGGAGACAGTTATAGATGTGCCGGCTCTGGGTCTGGCGAGGCCTCCAGACATCTGGAGGGGATGAAGCTGTTCAGCATGCAGGTGCAGTTTAAGCTCACAGGACCTAACACAGCCGATGCTTTTTTTTTTTTCTCCTCATTTTTTCTGCGGCGGTCAGTGGCTCTAACTGGTTTATGTGACAGAAAATCACTAAATGCTTCCCAGTAGCACAGAATACATGTCGTCTTGTCTGTTTCTACTTTGCCAGACATTTTTTTTGCTGTTGTGTCTGTAAGGAGTCTCAGTCACTCAGGGCACGGTTTTCCATGAATCAAGGTTGAATCAAGGGCAATTGGACTTGGTTGTTTTTTATGAGTAGTCAGACCTTGGTTTATTTCATTATAACTCTGCAGAGAGACCCAGAGCTTCCCTCAACAAAACAACTTTCTCAGAGAGACGCAGAACCCTCAGTGACCTTACCGTCTTTCAGCTTCCCAAATAAACAATACAGCATGAAGCTTACTTTGTGAAATAGTGGAGTATCAATGCTGGATGTCTCGTGTTTATCTTTTGATACATGGACAAGCAACTTATTTATTCTGTTCCTGGTCACGGATCACATCACTGACCTTACATCTTATAGTTTATAAATAAACTGATGAATCAGTCTCTTGCCCGGTGGTAACGTCAGAGCGTGAGCTACAGAGGAGCCTCCGGGGTTGAATTCAGTGACGTCCAAACACTTAAAAATACTTGATCTTTGCTTTGTGAGAGTTGAGTGTTTTCTTTAAAGCACATCTTCACTTTTTTTAACTGATGTCAGTTACTTAACATGGGACTAGAGATGTTTGGATTCTGGTGTTGTCCAATACCAAGTAGCCTACTGATCCAATACTGGTGCATTTAAAAAAAATAATTTCAATAGCGTATTTTAACAGCTCAATGCAACCAGCCTTGTATTTAAGTGATGAATGATCGTTGTTGTATGTCCTGGCTCAGCTTAAACCCTTTAAATGACGAATAAAGAGAATGAATGACATATAACTTATTTTACAAAACAAACAGCAGCATCAGAGGCATTTCTGATGATGGCTATGAGTATTGGAACATCTCTATATGGGACTTTCACCTTTTCTGGTTTGCAAGATAAAATTAGTTTTTGTCTTTATCCAGAACTACATCTGGAAGTAGGAGTAGAATGTAGAATTACCTATTTTTTGTCAGTTTATAGTTGGTTGGTATAGTTGACCAGCCTGCACCCTCTGACCTGTGAAAGTAGGTGAAGATGTCCGAGGACATGTTGCGTGCTCTGATGTCTCGGTGAAGAGATTCAGGTTTCTGGTAACAGATCATTTCACCTCCATCTCTCCGTGACATCAACTCCCTCCTTCAAACATCCAGCTGTGGGGGCTGGGGGTGTTGTGTGGACGTGTCGGGACGCTGATTGCATCTCAGACTCGCACTAGTGTGGGTTTCCACAGCGAAGAAAGAGGAACGTGCCATTCAGGGGTTCTGTTTAAGTTCAAAATGTCATCGTACTTTAAAAAACAGCAACTTGTGCATAAAACCGTCAATAACACTTTGGCTAAAGTTCGTCTTTGTGGTTATTTTTTCAGATATTTTATTTATGAAGAATGAACTCATTTATACCATTTGCACAGCGATTAAAAAATCATGTGATATAGGATATCTGCCCGTATACCTGCTGCCAAGCACGCTGAACTCTGTCATCTGATAGGTTGCTAATCCCCTTATTATGCTTGTCTTGTTAAATAGAACAGTCAGTCAGCCATTGAATCATCCAGCCCAGGGATCAGCATGGGCCCCACAGTTTTGCAGGAATACAAAAAAGGGCACAGGGGAAAAACTGAAGTATAAACATATAGAATTGGACCCATAGCTTTACAAATTTGTCCATAGAGGGAATTCATTAGCAGGACCTACAGGGTGAGTGACAAGGACTCATCTCCCCTGTATGGTTTACCAAATGCGCTGCCCCCGTAGGTCAAATCTGGTTGTCTAGGATGTTGGACGTGAATGACTGGAATTCACCCCGAATATCAGCGTCTAAAGGATTCATAGGATGGCTCGCATGGCTGGGATACCAGGGCCTATGTGTCTCCTGAGGACTTGGATTGAGGAATTTGCAGCCAGCTATTGATCTGTACTAAGGGAGGTCACTGCATGTGGGGGGCAGCTGCCCCACTTTCAGACCCCACATAAAGAGGACAGCCTCCCCCCACTGAGATATTTCTCTATCTGACAAATAGAGAAGTCGAATAAAGAGAGATCGACTTCAGCTTGATATCAACATATAAGACATATTGAGGATTGTAGCCAGAGATGAGAAATGAACAAACCAGGACAACTGCAGGCATAAGGAAGCTGAGCGTCAGCAGCATTTTTGTTTCCTCAGGATCAGTTGTTCAACATTGGTATACTCTGCTTTGTGAACTTGATTTAGAGACTACCAGACAGTCTCTGTTAACAGACTCTGAAATTCCATCAGTGTTCACAGAGCTCTGCTTCTCTCTATCCCTCTAAAGATGCCTTATACCTTATTGACTGTAATGTGGTTACAAAGGAAAAGAAGTGTGCATTAAATAAATAGCATTTAAGAGTTTTGTATACTGAAAATTTTAAGGAATATGCAAATCAACAAGCAAAGTTTTAAACATGTCCTAACATTTAGAGATGTTCTGATACCGACACCAGCATCAGAAATTCCTCCCATACTCCAGATACTGAACGAATCTACGTACCGATCAGATACCACATCTTTAAAATATTTTAGCTTTATCACTTTCTTTTTACAGAAATCACTTCTTCTTTGCTGCTCCAACAGCAAGACTGTACTTTTAGGCTTTTTAAAGGAAGTAACTGTTGTGTATTCTGAGATTTATTTGTGTCAATTATGAGTGTTAAGCTAGATAATATATAATACACAGAGTCCAGGTATCAGAATCGATAAAGAGAAAAATGGTTTCAGATCATCACTACGTAAGAAAAAAACGTAAATCAGAATTACTTTGCACACAACTGGATAGATGTCATTTTAAATTGACTGGATAAACGTGAACCTGATTTCACCTGATTGGATGAGTGCAGCGCTCTCTTCGCTGTCACTGAGCTTTGAGGTTAAAAAAAATACATGACAACTGCCTTGAAACCTCAATTTCTTCTTTAATTAACTGACAAAATCAGTTTCAGAATATAGAGCATTGTGTTGCACTGTGTTGCACCTTGTTTCAACAGCCGCTCACAAGGTTTAAGTGGTTTCAAGAGGCAGTAAAATGCATCATCAACATCAGCTAATCTACACCCAGACTATTGACGATATCTTCCTGAGTAATATCTCATTGTGCAATTGGTTTTTTAATCAGTTGGGCATTTGACAGAAAGTCGGTGGATTACACTTTGATAAGTGCATAGTTAGTGCAGACAGAAGTGCACCAGTCTGTGTGAAGAAAGCTCTGAAGTCGATGTGTGAGACGTGCAGCGTGTCATCGACTGGTTTGATCCCGAGGGATGTGTCTCGTAGAAAAACTCTTGGTCTGTGTTGAGGGCGGGTCCGCGGTTTTTTGGTCGCTGATGGCCGCGTGGAGAAGCTGACGTTCTGAGCCTTTTATCGGTCTCACACAGTGATGGATGTGTTCAGCTCTTTGCCCAGTGGCCCATAGCCTGAGCGTCTGTCTAAGACTTTATAAGCGACTGGAATGCGTGCAGCTTCTCGCTGTGGACATCAAGGGAGGACGTCCACGCCACTTTGTTTACAGCCTTCTTCATGGATGCCACACCAGCCTGATCAATTTCAAAGAGGATAAATATTTCAGGCCATTGGTGGTGATTGAATGGTCCATGAATTGGGCAGCAAATATTAATGCAGCAAATTACCACTTTTATTTATGATGACATATTCTAAGATCCTCTATAAGCTACGCATAATATTACCTTAACTTTTATTCGACCAGAAGGGATATTTTTGATATTTTTATTCAGCACATACGCTAAATACTCTCTTCCTATCACTTCAAATCTATAGTTTTCAGCACATTAAATTAATATAACAATGTAATTGTGTAATAATACAGTATTTACACAGTAGCATGTTAAAAAGCAAATGAAAATATTTTTAACGACAAACTCAACTTACTGCAGTTGTGTATTGTCGACTTATCTGTAGAAGAAATCGAGTCAGTGAGTGTTAACCACAAGTGTCGAGATAAAGCACCTGAAGTCAGCGCCCTGTTATCAGCACTCGCTCTATCAGGGTCAATATTCCACTGTTAAGTGCACAAGTGTAGACGAGGAGAATGAGAGGGAGTGTTTCAGCAGGTCTGACCTACTTACAGCCGCCAGGGCAGGAGCAGCTCCTCACCTGTGTCTGCCAGACGTCAGAACCCCTCTTAGAAACACAGGCCCTCAGTATCTAACAGAGAGCACTGAACAATATTATGCACTGTACATTTAATGTCTGTGCTCTTGTCAGACTTTCTTTGGCTGGTCCGAACTATGAGGTAACTTCAGTATGTGACACTAAAACTCTTCACTGATGGTAGTTTCTGAAGCCCAGAGCGTGTGAGCAGTAATTGAGTGAAGTCAGCACCAGGACTGGGGTCAGCCTACCAGAGTTCACACAAGTTCACTCTTAACTAGAAGGGTGCTCGGATGGGTGCTTACCTTCACCAAGGCTAACACACATCTTACCATCTTGAAGAAAGTAAGTAAACATTACTGGATCCTTCTGTTTGCCCAGATCAACCCCCTAATTGGATGGGTTCTTCTTTGGGTCATGTCCAACCCTTGCACATCATTTCATAGAAATCAGTTCTGTAGTTTTTGAAATAATCCTACTGACGGACGAACAAACAATAATGAAAACATAATTTCCTTGGTGGAGGTAAAAAAGCAGTTAAAACTCCCCAAAACTAAATGTTATGGCCATTGTGTATGTAAATGTAGTATTATGTATTATAAATGTTATTAAATCCTCTTGTTTCACACGTATTTGGGACGAGGATTAGAAAAGTAAATTTGCCCAAACCGAGCTGTTTGACAAGTGTTTAAAGCCAGCAGTCAGTAGACAGAGCTTTCAAACAGTTCAAGGAGAGATACAGATGAAAAGACAAATTAAAGAGAGATTGACCAATAACTGAATAATGGCCTGTATAGATTGATTGCCAGCTTAGTGTATAAAAGGTGAACAAATACTGAAGGTGTTCCCCTCTTCAGTGGAGGGTGTGACAACAGAAGAAAAGAAATGGGTCATTTCTGCAGGATCAACAGGAAAGGCTGCCTCTGAAGAGTGGATCAGCTTACACTGGATTGCTGCAAACTGAAAAGGGAGCGGAGAGAAAGGAAAAGTACCAACTCCTGCCAGTTTCTCCTCAATCCCTCAGTGTGCGTCGTGTTTAATGACAACACATGAGCAGTTTTAATCCAGGTTTATTCCCACTCTGATGTGTTGTGACAGGGCGATCTGGTGCCGGGAAATAAAAGGGCACAAAGCCAACAGCGGCAAATGACTCTCGGTCACACGGTGGTAAAGATCTCATTGAAGGTGGTATTTGTCTGCTGCGATTAGTTTCTCTCAGGTGAACTCCGTCTCTGCACGAGAACTAATTTAGAAATTAAAAGTTTAATGAGGAAACGTGTGTCCTTGCCCTTTCAATATTTGAATGCACTTCTCTGTCTGTCGCCGAGCCCCTGCTGGTGCTGCTCCTCTTTCACCCACTCGGGCCTTGATAGCGATAGCAGGCCCAGCGACAGACCTCGCTCTGCCACTTTACATGTCATCAGCTGCCAGCCTCTGCTGGCTCCACATCTGCTATGGAAATTTTGCGCAGAAGGGGGAAATGGAAAGAAATGGAATATCGTTTTTTTGAATATTTTCACTCCAGAGACGGGGTTTAGAATCCTTGTGTAGCTTTCAAAGGCAGAGGTGATGAAATATGCTCATCCACTTTCACAGTCATGCCCTCATCTATCAATACGTTCTTAATATCTTCAAATGTGGGATGTTTTATAGGATGTCATCACCGGTGATAAAATTCACAACCTCTGACCGTGTGTCAAAGGCCTCACAGGAGAAACGAGCTTGATGAATTTAACTCCCTCTGAGCCTGAAGTTCAAAATGTTCCCTATCTCTGTTCAATGGTTTAATAAGATTTTAATTAAGCAATTAAAAGTCTTTAGAATAACATATGGTCATAATTACTGCTGTATGGTTCACTCAGGGATGAATGAGCCATTAATTACTCTTAGCTGGTCCTGGGGATTGGACTTAAAGTGGGTCGAGAAGGAGCGAGCATTTCTTCAGACTCCACAGGAAACTAATCAGATGTACAGACTTGTGGAGTTTTATTCACGGGGGGGAAACGGGTTCGAGTTACGTTTTGAGGGTCATCTGCACAATTTTTTCATCTTCACAAAGTTATTCCAGACGCTTCACTTTGCGACTCCTTGATAGCGTTGATGTGACAGTGTTAAAGTGCTGGTATCGTTAGATAAGAGCGGGGGGTTTCTCAAAACTATCACTGCGATTCATTGTCCTTGTCTGAGAATAGTGAATAATAATGTTAATGCATAATGAATAATGTTGGATTACTATTTCTTAAATTATAGGATAGTATTTCTTATTCCATGGGCTCCATGTGTGAGAATATATATATATGGGCGGGTGTGGCTCAGGAGATAGAGCAGTTCATCCACTAACCAGGTCGGTGTTGTAATCCCAGTTTCCCCCATTCCACATGCCGAAGTGTCCTTGGGCAAGATACTGAACCCTAAACTGCCTGTGACGGCTGTGCCTGCAGTGTGTGAGTTACGTGTGGCAGAGAAAGTGCTGCACATAGATGCACTTGAATGTGTGAATGGAAATAAAAAAACGTACTGTCAAGCTCTTTGAGTGGCCATCAAGACCAGAAAAAGCTCCATATGAATACAGACCATTTACCATTTGACCATATATAATAATGTCGAAAAAAGATTCAGCAATTGAATTAGAGCCCAGCCCAGCTTCTGATGATAACGAGCCTTTCACAGACATATCAGTATCTGCGTTTGTTTTTACTGATATGCTCCGCTATGAAAACTTGAATTTAACAGAGTAAACAATGCAGAAAAGTTGTGCACTTATGTTTTTATTTCACAGAAAACAGAAGTATGACTATTTTCTTAATTCAAGTTCTATATATTTGGGTTGTATTCGTGTTATCTTTTTTATTTATAGTTGCTTATAATAAAGTTCATGATTTAATTAATTTATTAAGATAAGGCCCTGGAAATGTACCATCTTGTTTTTGAGTTG
Source organism: Hippoglossus hippoglossus (assembly GCF_009819705.1). Lineage (NCBI taxonomy): Eukaryota > Metazoa > Chordata > Actinopteri > Pleuronectiformes > Pleuronectidae > Hippoglossus > Hippoglossus hippoglossus. The sequence goes on along the minus strand of NC_047156.1, from coordinate 13,323,609 downwards.
GTCCCAACATATATCACAATCATACGTAACAAAAAAGAAATAGAAATATCAAAAAGCAACGTAGAGCCAGGAATAGGAAGAAAAGAAAAAAGACAACAGACTAGTGTGAAACTTCAAGCCTTAATTACATGTCTGTTTCATCAGGGTTTGATCACGACATGTCACGAATCATTTCTCAGTATCGGAATTTCTTTTTACTCCTTTATATTGGTATCAGACCTCAAGAATCTAATTTGTAATAGTAAATTTAGAATTTGATTACCATGGTAGCAGTAGGAGCTTTGAGGTGTTTGGCTCAGTCCTGGGATGAGGAGAGGTAGAATTACCTTAACAGTATGTGCGGTACAGCATCGTGTCATCTCTGAGGTGAGTCAGCGTCTCTGTCCATATGTGCAGGCGTGCTCCGGCATTAGAGCCCCTCCTGACAGATGATGTCCGCCATGTCTCACATCTGCTTCCTCACACATCTGAGAGACCTTCGGGGTGTGGAGGTGTCGAGGGGGCAGGGAGGGGAGGCCCCCCCGATCACAGGTTGAAGGCCACATCTGGGAGCATGTGACCTGGGTTGTCCGCGGCGTGTGATGTGTGTGTGTGTGTGCAGGTGGCCTCCTGAGATGACAGGCATGCCAAGAGGTCGCATTTATCAGTCAACACTTTTACAGTCAACAGGCTGTGTGTGGAATCCAACGAGCCTTGACCCCTCCCACTCTGCTTCGGATGGCAGCTGCTATTAGTGGTGCCACCTGTTTCAGCAGTATACGCCGCGCTGCTATTTATAATGCTCAGTCTTCTAAGTAGTGCTGTCATTGGTCATTCATTTCCCTGTCAGTGATATATGGTCATCCTTTTAGCTGTCTTACAGGAAGGGGCTGGTAACAAGTGCTGGGAATGTCCCTGTTTGGTTAAATATAAAACTGATTTCCTCTTTTTCTACATTATCTGCTGCCATGTGCATTGGACGTTTTTACAATATGTAGTGCCCATACATTTTGATGGCTTTAGTTTTATACCACTTTGTGATACAAGCTAAGTGTATTCTGTAACCTTTCAGTTTCGCAAATATTTCAGTTTCATCCACGTGTTTATTACTTTAATCGGTTTCTAGCACAGCGTCTCACTGCTCATCTAATGGTCTCTTCCCACTCATATCATTTTGTTCTCTGCATGGACTGCCAAACATTTGTTGTTTCTTAAATGGATAAGGGGATGATGGGCTCAACACTCTTTGTGCAGCTTATTTACCAAATCCAAATGCACACGACATTTCAATTTTTACACAGGAATTCGCGGGAACATAGCTGGGAAGTTACTCCTCCGCGACTCCTGTTCGTTTGTTTTGTTGGTGGTTTGTTTGTTTGTTTTCAAGTAAGATTACACAAAACAACTTGGTGGAAGGATGTGGTGTGGGTCAGGGAGGAACCCACTAAAATGCAGTGTGGATCCGGATCAGGGGCCGGATGCAGGACGATTTTTTTCACTCTCTTTAACATTCTCAGAAAGGGTGTTTTTCAAGGATTCATGGATTTTGATGACAAAAAAGTCATATTTAGAGAATTGATGTCTACGAGTGCGTCACATCATTCTAGCCATTCTAGTTCATTCTAATATAAAGACACTGTTGAAGAGCGATCAAAGTAAAGGCAGCAAAGAACAATGTTTCTTGCTGAGACAACACATGATTATCAGTAACTTGAAGTGTATTTCTGTCCTGCAATCCCTCCATCCATCCATTATCTACACCGCTTAGCCATTAAGGGTCGCAGGGGCGGAGCTGGGGCCAATCTCAGCTGTCATTGGGCGAGAGATGCTTTGTTTTATGTACTTAATTATCTGGTTGGATACAGATCAGTTCCCTATCAATTAAACATATACTGTGTTCATTAATCACAAAGAAATTCACATGAATTATTATCAAGGATCAAACAAATGTGTAAATAATTAGTGTTCACCTAATCTTAAGAGTATCACACTTAATTGTGTCCCCCCCCCCCCCCCCCCCCCCACTAATAAAACCAAACATTTGCCGTTAGTAAGACCATCAGTGTTTTATAATCTGCGGTAAAACTTTTACACATTCCATAATTATGTCAAACCGATAAGGCTGATGGGGACGGAGAGAGGAACTGTAGAGATTTAAGAGGAGCTCATAGACAGAGAGAGGGATGGCAGAGTATCATCCACAGCCCGAGCACACTATCACGTCTGTGTGGGGAGTGAAAGGGATGATTCAGTTTATGCATCATGTAGGAGAGAGCAGTGAAGTGCAGAGTTGCATATAGATTTCCGGGCTGTCAGAGGGGCCCTTGTTCTCTCACTCTCGCTGAGTTGAGCTCGCTCCTCGCTCCTCGCTTGGATTGAGCTGGATGCATGCAGGACTTTTTTTTTTGCCCCAACTGTCACACAAACCCAGAATTAATGTTAACTTTGCGGCTCGGCGGTCAAGTGTTGTCTCACTTTGAATTGATTCACACAAAGGACGCTAATGATGCTTATGGACGCACCTTCTCGTCTGTCGCATGTTACAGTCTGGCAGGGGGCAATGTGACCTCGCCCGGAGTTTTAAAAGCAGAAGGTTTTCATAACCTCATCTGCTTTTGTTATTATGATCATTAAAGAGCCATAGTCCCTCTGCTGAAGGCTGAGATCCCTGGAAGCCCCAACACTCTTTCCTTTTCCCTTTTTATAGCTTTGGTTTAAAACATATTTTTATTATTTGGATCTTTTAGCACTGCTAGTGACATCATTTTAATTTGGAAAGACTTTTCTGTTCAAGGACAGCACGGTGGTGCAGTGGTTAGCACCTCACAGTGAGAAGGTTCCCAGTTTGAATCCCGCTTTGGCCAGGGTCTTTCAGTGTGGAACATGTTCTCCCCATGTGGGTTTTCTCCGGGTACTCAGGCTTCCTCTCACTGTCCAAAGACATGCAGATTGGGGATTAGGTTTATTGACTGTTGCTGTGAATGGCTGTCTGTCTCTGTACGTTGGCCCTGTAATACGCCGGTGACCTGTCCACGGTGTACCCCGCCTCTCGCCTAATATCAGCTGGGATTGGCTCCGGCTCCACCGCGACCCTCAAAGAATAAGCAGTGAAGATACTGAATGGATGGACCTTGATTCAAAAAATTTACCTCAGAAGGAAGAAACCATGTTTTGTCCTTTGCTTCACTAAGATTTTGTTCCTCAACAGAGTACGTCTACCTGTATTCCTCCTATTCATGTCTCGTGGGTCTCCGCTGCTGTAGAAATAATCCTCTTTTGTGTCTTGTTCTCTGGCCTTCATCAAAGCCTTCCTGCTCCTCCAAATGTCATCCGCCCGGCTCAGATTTGGAGATGTCTGTGTTTGCAGCAGACGTCAGACTGCTTATTGACTAAGAGTCAGGAGCCCCCTTGATAGAAACCAGGAATAGCTTCACTCGCTGGCTTTTGCTATTGATTGCCATATACCCCACATGAAACTGAGCCTCTTGTTGGTTGCAGTTAATGAGGAGCTCCCTGTGGCAACTGTAATGGAGCATTTGCAGCTGGAAGTGGGATGTCTGTATTGAGTTTCCCCTCATGTCTCACTACGTTCAGTTAATCAGCATCAGTGAAATGCCTCATAACTCCATTACTGGTTTAAGAGTTGTCTTGTGGTTTTGTTCGGATGTGTTCTTAAAGTTTGTTGGGGCAGCTGTGGATAAACAGTTTGACCGGTGTCAACTCATACATGGCAAACTTAAAGTTAAATAACTGTGATCTGTAATGAGCTGATCAGAGCTGAACAGCAGGCCTGTGTTAATGTGCTTATTTCCTTTGGCTCTGGACTCTTCCATCCTCACCACAACAGAGAGCAGGCAGAACTGGAGCCCGCTATGACCTGTGGGAATCCAAACATTTCACAGTATCATTGTTTATAATGTATACACACCAGTCCTCAGCACTATGAAAACAGGAGTTCAACCGAGGAAAGCTTTGGCCAGAAACTCCTGTAATTCCTGTAATATGAGCTGTTATTTTGGATTTAACCTTAAACTAACATGTCCAAGAAAGTGCTTCATTCTTTTCTGTCCTGGGCAGAAAACAACAGAGCAGGTACATGCAGTTCACATACAGGAGATTCTTGAGTGTAAGCTTGTTTGTCAGTAGACACTATCAAATTAATCTGAGTCGCTCACGTACGTTTCTGTTGATGATCACCAGTGATATCACTTACTCTGAACAGAAACTAAAAGGAACACGATACAATCTGAGATGGTAGCGTGAAGTGAGAGGGTGAACTTTGGCCCCCTCTTAAAGATAAAGTAGTTTTGTTTTTGTCCCATGACCTCTTTTTTTTGTGTTGTTGTTAAGTTGCATTGTTATGGAGTTTTCTTTGTCACTTTCAGTAAGAAAGAAATGTTTTTTTGTGTTTTTTTGGTCAATCGGTTCGGTTAGGATAAAGTGGTTCAGACTGAAATATCTTGACTATTGGATAAATCGTTTTTCTGCTTTATTTATTCAGTAAAGTTTAAGTGTTCATATTGGTGCATATCAGGGTCTAGTATTTGTCTTTATTAGGCAAACCTGCAACAACCTTCGTTGTACTTTGTGTTTACTGCTAATCAGTTTTTTTTTCATCCATACCAACACCCTCAACTAAAATGATGAACAAAACATCATATTTGAAAAACATCAGCATGTTAATGTTGGCATTAGGAGCATACTAGAATGCTGATGTTAGCATTTAAACCCAAAACAGCAAAAACAATGCATAATTTGAATGAATGTTGTTTCTTATATCTTTCCAGATCTGAGGTGAGACGCCGCAGTGTTCTTTTGTCCATGGCGGCTGTTCGGTGGAGGCCGTCCGTCTTGTTCTGAGGTCACAGATCATCATTTCACGAGTGTCCTGACTTCACAACAGTGCATCAGTCTTCCATTCAAGGAGCCCGGTGCTGCAGCGAGACAGAGAGGGGGGAGAGAAAAATAAACACAGGTTTAAAAAAAGACGCTCTTCATGAATTCCCCAAAACCCTGAAAGGCAGACAGTGTGAGTTGGCTGGCGGTCTTACAGGAGGCAATGGGGTGGACAATGACTATGGCTCGGCTCTGTCTCCCAGCCTACACTGTGCTGCTGGTTGGCTGCTTTCATACGGCTGTCACAGAAAATGATGTCACTCCACGCCTCACCTTCTCCTACAGTAAGTTTTTTTATCAACTTCTTGCATGATACTGCAGCGAAGCATTACTGACTCATGTATGCATCACCTATTACAAGAGGTAGCAAACTCACTGGGCTGTTTCGAGCCATTGAAGGATGACATGTAGTTTGCTCCACTTAGTGATTTTCCTTTGTTTGATCCTTTTTCGTGAAGAGCAGTTCTTGGCAAACTGTTAATAAACAATCAGGGCTGTTACTCTCCACGCTTTGTGTAGCAAAGATGTTTCAATCTCACAAGTGGAAACGGGAATGTTTTTTTCAGTTAAAGGAGAAGTAGCATGCTCATATCAAGGTTCATGGTTTTAATTTGGGTTGAAAAGGTTTAAGTGCTCCATTGTTCAGAAAAAACATCACTTTCTTCATACTGTCCCTCGCTGCTGCTCCTCCCATCAGCCTCTGTCTGAAACACTTGTTTTCTTCTTCTTCATTTGGTTTATTGACGGGTGGCCACCAACGTCAAGGTGCATTAGCGCCAAACACTTGGTTTTCGCTCCTGCCACTTTAAGGCCCCCCTCCTGATTTACGCTTGCGTAATGCAAATATGGGGCATAGTGAAGTATCGGCCCGATTACTGACAGGCGCATGCTCATACCACGTAGCAATGTACACTGTAATGTCATTATTTCCCAAAAGCTCCATTTTACATGTACACCCTGATACACAGAATTCATTTTCTTTTAATAAACACTTTGGAAAGCATTTGTAAAAACATTTGTGACTGAAAACGCTGTTTGCGTGTGTACAAAAGGCCCAAACGATGTTTTGCATTATCCATATTAATGTGGACAGGGTGTTATTGTGTCGTTTAGTTATTCTTTTATCTTGTAGTTCCTGATTATAACACAGAGCTGATTGTGTAATCCCCGGTGGTGCCCTTGTTTATTAATTCTGTCCACTGGGGGGAAAAATCAATACACTTCATATGTGTTCATTGTGAGGGCTAAAAGGATTTTGATGGGTGAAATTGTATTTCTTTTCTTTACGACAATGGTTTAAAATCCATGTAAATCTTCCCTGTGAATGGCAGCTACCATCAGCGCGGCTGTGAGTACCTACAGGTCAGATGTAATTACAAGATGAACAGGCCTATTGTGCTGCAGCGCCGCCAGGGAAGTCCGACGTAGTCTCACAAGCGCTGAGCTATTGCTCTGCTATAATCTGGATTTCTGATTGCGTGCAGGAAGTCGTACCATGCAGACATATCGGAAACACAACAAACAGCCTTGTCGTATTCCACCCTAAATATAAATATATTTGGGATATTGCTGGATTTGTGGTGGATTTCTGTGCAGCATGCTCTGTTCATACCTGTGCCAAGCAGTAACCTCATCCTCACGGATGTAATAATTTGAATGATGTACAGCTAAACTTGAGATGACAAGTTGGATTTAAACAGTTACTGTGTCTTATTGTTCCGAAGGAAATAAAAAAAAAAATGGTGGATTACGGGATCCATGCAGGCTTTCGGTGATTGAGCTGTGGTTAGTGACTCTCATTCAGCCGTCGTTACAGTCTTACTCATTACGCTGATAGATGCCTCCTAATAATCTATCAGAGAAGTGGATGAAATTTCCAGTAAGGGGGTTATTCTGAGCGGCTCGGCCATCTCGCCTGTCAGGGCCTGTACCTTCTCCCACATGTAAGACCTCTATATACCAACAGGTAATATCTCTCACCTGCCAGGCCTCGACAAAGCCCGCAGCTCGCTCCCCGTCGGAGCATTTCACAACAACACACATCATTAATCACTCAGTGAAAAGACGCTTCACACTTCTCCCTGTTTTGATGGAGAGATTTGCTTTCAGGGCGTGAAGCCAATGTTAAAACACCACCATAAAACATGCAGAACCCCCATGTCACAAGCCCGCTGTTGTATATACGCTGTGCATTCAGTATAGGTGAGGCACAGTGAGGAAGCTAATTAGAGCTAACCCGTATCCTCTGTCATCAGCTTGTTTTCTACCAGCATTTATGTCGCTGCAGCCACATTGATAAGCTCTGACCTCTGCACGGGGGGTCATGCAGGGATAGTTACGATCCGCCCATAAAACCTAACAAGGAGCATTTTTATCAGGTCATCCTGGCCTCTATCTCCACAAGGCTGAAGAATCAGCGACTTAAATTTACTAGCTGCCTTAAGCTGTGAGTCTGAGTCTCCACCCATATGTTTTCTTTTGAATACAGAATTTTCAAACTAAAGCTACCCCTGTTCACATGAGCGTTTTGGCTACATATTAAGTTTTAAGCCCTGTCCATATCAACACGCCTGATAAAAACACATATCATGTCATTACTCACGCACACAAACAAACAGGAATTTATCAAATAATATCTCGTCTTCTAAGCATGTAAGCAGTTGCATCATTTTAAAAACAATCATCGTTTCCACACGTCTCTGTTTCTGCTCGTCCAGACTAACACTCAGCCAAGATGGAAACTAAAACGGTTCGGGCAGCTTTTCCAAACTGCGGCTCTAAAACTCAGGGGGGGTGAGGACACCAGGAGTAACCTTAGCAGAGTTTATTCATTTTCAAAGAGATGTATAAAAGACTGAGGAGGACGGTGTTAAAAAGACCTGTTTTTAGTTGGTGGATTGTGACAAAAGAGAACAAAAAATACAAGCTGTAACCACCTGATCAAGTTTAGCTGAGGCCCGGTGACACACGCGGTCTCGCTGTGGTGATGTCAGTTCTGCTACACTGACGTTTTGCAGCCTCCTGCAGAGGAGCTTTGTCATATTGTGTTTATAGTATCAAAGCAGAGTGGAGAGCTGCAGGGCTCGGAGACCTGAACTTTATACGGCACAAACTGTCTGCTCTCATCTTGGTTTCGGGTCCTCAATGTCCTATCTGGGTGCCACTCAGCTTGACGGGTTGCATGCTTGTAGGCGGACCAGAACCCTGCCTGCATGGCTGCTTCACATCCGGTAACATTCTCACAGACCAACTTCCCCTCCGCTTTGCTCCCACTCTGTCTCGCTCCCTCTCTGTGTCCCCTGGTCCCCGGCTCTGCCTTAATGAAGAGGGTAATCTGCCATGAATAATGAATGGGGATTTGTATGTGTTATGGTGTGAACACTTGTCTGGTTCTCATTATGCGCCTATCAGGACGGATCATGGGTTCAGGGAGTGGGGTCTGCATCTGCTTTTCTCTGCTCTTTTGTTCCAGGCCTTAATGCAAACCATGCTGAACGGCTTAGTGTGTTGGAACGCTATTTAAAGGCACACCTATAAGCCAGTTATGTCGCCCGTCTCCGCCTGTTGATCTGCTCAGCCCTCTGTTCGACATCATGCGACAGTCATGCTTTAATTTTGTGAAGCCGCCGTGCCCGCAGCCACAGTGAGAGTGAAGCGTTTCAATTATTTAAAAGCTGTCATGTCGAGACCATTTGAATCAGCTACCCTCAAGTAATTCAGAACGACAGTGGTGTCAAGTGAGATAAAGGTTTTTCAATGCTGTGCTGGTGCCACACAGCTGAACAGCAGTTTTTAATGCGAAGGCTTAAACATGCTTCACTAGATCTCAGTCCACCACTGAGGGAAGATATGTGAAACGTAATGAGGATGAAACTATTACTTTTATAATGACTGATCATGTATTTTCATTAGTGGCAATTAGAGCTCAATGAAAATTAACAGAGCCCAAAGGGATTTTGTAAAAATAATAATTTTGGAAAGGAAATTATATGATAATATATGAAATATATATCAATATGAAAAATGTCCTTGTTTCTGCTTTAAAATTGAATGTATTTCTTTGTCTTGAAAATGATGAATTCAATATTTTTAGATTTAGATTGTTCGAATGGCTTATCTGTGCCTCTGGTTATTTTTCAGTTCTTCTTAATTTCTAATCCTAATTTTGTTCTTCTGCGCAGGATAATTCTACTTGTCAACTAAATTTAAGTAGATTAAGGTTTACTTACATTGCTCTAAAAAGGAGAAAAAAAAACCTTTTATAGATTTCCCCCGATTCAATAGTGTGTGATTTTTCTGAATTTAAACAAGCACCTGTGACATATTTTATGATGCTGTAATACTCAGTAGTGGATTATGTGTGTATATGACTGATAAGTGTCCCTCTCCGTGACTGTTTTCATTACATCATGAAAAGTCCGATCATTGATCCTGATATTGCTGATGTTTACGACACTCGCTCTGTCCAGTCCTCCGGGGAGCGAGGACATAAATCAAACTCAACAGACCCAATAAAAACACTGTCACCGCTTCACTTGTTCAATTTCAAGGGGTAGTGAGGACACGGTGACTGTGTCTGCTCCTCCTGTAAATACACAGGTAACGTAGCATCAGGCTGATCCAGTTTGAAACATGTCACAACTTCATGTACAGTCTCTGAGATCTTGATACCTCGGCCCTGTTTACACTGAGGGAGGAGGTCATGGTGTGTTCCTGATGATCCAGCAGCTGGTTTACATTATTGTTGCTGATCCAGGGTCAGGTTTGTTGCTCCCTGACCAACAGATTGCCCTGTCAACATTTTCCATGGGAAAAAGATCTTTTAGGAGGAGTGAAGGTGCAGGCTCTTTAACAAAGTACAGGTCCGTAGATATGGGGGGGGGGAAGTGTTATATTTTAAAGATATACTGCACCGTTAAATATGTTTTTTGAGCTGTAAACCAAATAATATGACTGTACCCTGATGAAACACATTAATGGTGGATTTAATGTCAGATTTCTCAACAAATTTATAAAAAATCGGAATTACATGGTTTGATCGTGGCTCATCACACCACCTAGTGTTTCAAACAGTTTGGACCTTGGAAAACCGATGCTAAAATAGTCAACCATCTAGGACGTGTCTACATCATGACATGTAGATTAAACACCCTCGAATCAAATGTTGACAGGTCAATTATCAGATTGGAGAAATGCTGTTTATAGACAATATGTGGTCTGTTCTTATTCTAGTTGTGTAGCGATATCTACAACACAAGTTCTCTAAGGGAGACAGGCAATCTGCATCGCCCGCACACACACTGGGTAAAGGACATTTTATGTGGGATGGCAGTGTGTCGCCTCGTCAGTCCTCTGCTCAAAATCACACGCTGGTGGAGTAAGGCTCAGAGCTGGTGGTGTAGTTACACTTTAAATGTTAGCATGTTTATAAGCTTCCGTCCACTAATAAAGTTTACCACCTACAAGCCTGTTAAATCTCTTCCCTGCTCCTGCACTTTACCTCTAAACTTTACTATCTCTTCAGCCTTGACCAAATGACTCTCCAGCCTCTTTTTCTCTAAGCTGTGTTCGAAATTTCCACCAATCACAGCATCAGCGTGACGCAGCGGAGACAATATCCTGCTAACAAGATGTAGCTCCACACGTTACCAATACAAACAGCAGGCTCACAGCTTGCCTAATGAATCTCCTGGTGAATTGACCCTCTCGGCCTGTTGTCTTGATGCATGCCAGATGCTTTGGTCTCTGTCCTTCAGCTTCCCAGGTCCTCTCTCCCACACAATTACCCATTCAGCAGCAGCAGCAGCAGCAGTAGCAGCAGCAGCTCTTAATAGCTAGTTTAAAATTACTGGGGGGATAATTCCAGTCAGGGCTCCAGTGTGGCCTGTTTTCTGTCTCTGATGTCACCACACAGTTTGGTGGGAGCTCTGGTTGTTGCTCTGACACAGGGACTCCCTTCGGCACGTCGGCATCCTGTCGCTGCGACCATAGCTTCACCCTCAACAGCGGCTTTAAATCACTTCTTCTTAAAGCAATTGGATTCACGAGGGTTCATCCAGAGTAAAGTCCTTGAACAAAGTACAGTAAGCAGATGAAGATAAAGAGATTTGTGCCTGTTGTCTTTTCGATCAGCCAGAGTAGTTTCTTTCTTACTCTCTCTTAATTATAATTTCTTCTTGTGTCGTGATCTTCACGAGGTTTATTTTCTTATGCTGACGTGTCCTGGTTCAACTGTAGATCCTCGTCGTCTTTGACAAACTGATTTACGCGTCCTTGCTCTGGCGTTCTCACCTGAAACCATCTGTTTATCCGATGAGTAAAGATTCCTTCCTGTATGATGGTGCCAGCACGTTACTTCCTTTTAATTATGGAGGAGTCAGGATAAACAATGGGTGCTGAGTACTCATGAAGAGAAGGTAGAAATTGTGTTGTATAACTTGTTTTTTTGCAGGGCATCTGTGATTTTTTTTTAACCTTGTCTGCTTCTTGCTTCTACATGAAATGTTACTGTTTTAAAGCTTCAGTGTGTAAGATTTAGGTGAAAGGGATTTATTGGCAGAAATTGAATGGAAACTAATCCGTGTGATGTTTTCTCTAGCGTGTTTCATCTAAATTGTACAAATTGTTTTCTTTACTTTAAAATGGGACTTTTATATTTAAATACTATACTCTATTTACACCGGGAGCACGTCCTCTCTACGGAGGCAGCCATGTTTTTTACAGTCGTCCAAACTGGACAAATCAAACACCTTTAACTTTCTATGACATTTAAAGTTCACATGAACTGAAGGCTACCACAGGTTCTTCACAGGGTGAAGTGAGGGGTATTCAGCTGCAACATGCAACTTCACCACTAGGTGTCACAAAATCTTACACACTGAACCACGCATTAGCCTTGCGAGAGCAGGATTCCTTCAGAAATGAGAATGGAGGTCATGTTTACGTTTATGGACTGGCTCTTAATCTGGTGAACATTTTTCTTGGGTCATCTACAGGTAGACTATGACTAGAACTCATCCTTTTAAAATTACAAACTGCTTAAACTCAATAGTCAGGAAAAGTTCCTTCTGTTTAATGTTGACAGAAATCTTTGCTTTGATCTTCTCTGAACAAGAACAAGTTTATTGTTGAACAGATGCTGATCGAGAGTTTGTTGCAGAGTTAGCTGGTTAATTTCCACTTGTGCAGTATGTTTATTTGTGACAATGCTTCCTTGTAGTTCTGTTGTACGTAAATGAGAGCGGGTTCTTTAAATGAGGTATGCAATCGTCTGATCTCCTCCACATACAGCTGTAAGAGCTGATAAAGTAGCCCCCTCGTAGGAGAGGCCACTGATTTCATCAGTTATTCTAGCCCTACAAAAGAAGGCACTTAGATCTCTGTCACCAAAGGACAAATTACTCCACTCTTCCCCTTCGGAGGGGGATTGTTCACGCATTTGATTATCCTTCTACTTTTTTAGACACGGACCCGTCAGGAAATCAGCTGCAAAAAAAAATTGTTGAAGGATCCCTTAAAGCCCAATATAATTAATTTCCCCTCTTAATAGATTAGAACGCCAGTCTGGGCGAGTATTTGAGCCCATTTAGCGGCATCATTTGCAGAAATTACTTTTAATTACATAATAATGGCAATGATCTCACATTGCTTACAGCTGTCAGAGGTTGAACCGTGGAGTGTGCCCTTGTATAAAGGGTCCCAGATGAACCACAGAGTCTGCTCTCTCCAACTCAAGCAAGGGTAACTGTGATACAGTGAAGTGTAAAATCCTCCCGTTCTGCCGGCTGGTTCCAGTCGGACACGTTCCTCAGTCACACACTGAGGGTTGTCTATCTGCTCGACCCTGTGACCAGTGTTTCCATCATCAGTGCAGCAGAGAGAGTAGTGCTTTTCCTTTTTCTCTTCCATCGTCGTTTAACAAGAAGGTTACAACAGATCTGCTCCTGAAAGCTGTTGCTCCTCTCGTATTATAGAGGTTAATTAAGTTGTTTGCCGTGGAAAGAATTTAAAAGTACAGTTGAAAAACTTGACAGTAATTTGCCTTCGCACAGACAATGTCCCACATGCTCAGGATAATCCACAGACCTGGGAATCTTTTCTTCTGTAGAAACTCATTGCAGTGAAACACGTTGACAGGCAGACAGGCTCCTTTTAAGTTTGTCAGTGTCTAAATTGTTTCTAATTACTAAATGTTGAAAGATTTCTCAGAACCTCTGCAGACGGGGGTAAGTGAAGTAATAAGGGTAGAAGTGAAAAGATGGAGGATGAGTTAATGGAGCCTCACTTCGGAAAATTTCCGGAAAATTGGGGCGTGAAATTTGTCTTTCGCATACGAAGAACACAGCTGAACATTGTCCGGGTCAGACTCGTTCACAGCAACAGGAAAACGTCTGGAACATTCAGGAGAGGTGGCATCTGGGGAAGAGCACGCAGGAGGCAAGATACTGCACATTTTACCTGGAGCACTGGCAGGAAAATTACAGAAAATGTCCGGAGCAACGGACTCGAACATTTGCCCCTCCAGAAAATTTCGGGAATTCAGTGCTTGTGTGAAAGCAGCTCTTGTAAAGTGTTGAGCCTTCACATTGAGATTTCTTGTGTCTGGAGCTCTTCTGGATGAATCCTCGACCGATGTGATGAACCGTGTTGCATCCTGATCATAACCTGCTCTAAAACATTAAAATACACCTTAAAAACTCATGTCTCCAACAGACTGATGCACCTCAAGGTGTTTTCGTTTGCCCTGAAAGTTCCTCTTACAAGGAACACCAAGATGAATGAGGCCAACAACACATTTCCCTCCTTCAGTAGTGACATGACGGCCACTTCACACACTGTGTGACACTGACACTGTGGCTACAACAAAGTACAAAATGCTCTTCCTGTCCTTAGCTCTTCCTCTGAACCGTCCTGTCGGTTTCCCCTCTTCCAACCATTCACCACAACATTTCTGGGGCTGCATTATCATGAAGTGGCCTTGTCAGGAATCAGCCTCAGGCAGTCAAACAACAATAGAGGGGATTCTTTAAGATACTGTGGTGGATGCTGAGTAGAGGGCAGGGCAAGTTCAAGTAGGATACACTCGTTAGTTTCTGATTGTGCTTTTGAGGTAACTGTCTGGACACTGTTTGACCTCCAGAAGTTATTCTATCCTGGGTTTTGTGGTCGTTTGAACCGGGCTGGTGTTGCTCGGCTTTGGTCTCCACCAACTCTCGAGGGGAAACATTTGGCTCTGGATCACTTCAGCTAAAGTTACATATTGCAAATGAAACAATGAAAGTGGCTAATAGACTGTCACTGTTTATATGGAATATTGACTGCAGCGGCTTTAAACTTCAAGCTCTGACCTTGAGGCGTAGATATTGTTAATAGATAGATGCTGTTAAATTATACCCGTTAACATTGACCTGCCCCTCAGAGAAATAAACAGTGGTGAACCGATATGTCTATACTGGTAAGATGATAAATGTTTTCCTGCAGTTATAAATGGTGAGCGTTGTTGTGCGCTCATAAACCCGCCTGCATCTCTTTAATGATGCTCAATTAGGGGCCTCATTGTTTCCCTCCGAAAGCTGTGGTCGCTAAGTATGACAGTGGTGATCTGACTCCAGAGACTAATTGTGTAGATATCCTCCCTTAAAGCTTTTGTTTTGGACTTTGGCCTTTGTCTTTGCCTCTCGGTAAATCACAGTTAGATTCACTCAAGGTTCTGTGGAGAGGGGAAAAAACGTTGGTTAACGCCACCAGCACATCAGGACTCCATTTATCCCATAATGAGTGAAACGGAGATAGAACAGCCCCGGTGGGTTCCCACACAGTACGCAGAGCAGAGCCTCTTGTGGTTTTACAGACACATTTAACTACAGTACGACTCTCTGTTGCCGTGGCAATGGATGGCTATTAACGTGTTATTTTCCCAAGGGGGAGGAAGTCGCTCAACCTCATGTACCTTCCCACTGAGGTGAGGTTATGGCAGGTCACATTGACTGCAGGGTAAATACCACATCAGGAGAACATAATGACACCTTATTTTACCTGGACCGGATAAGTTTTATGCAGGGAAGTGTCATAAATGTGATTATTACCACCGGCGGCAGTGGGTTTTAATCCCGTGTGAATCTGTCACCCATGTGATGACAAAGTGAAAATAGACCCTGAAGCTGACTCAAAGTTATATTACATTTAGGTTTTGTGACCAGCAGATTGAAAGTGAGACTCACCTCATATTTTTATTTTTCCTTGGGCTAAGTTCAGAGTTTAGTTTCATTTAGTGGCATTAATTCTTATTTATCACCTGTAGTAGTTACCTCCGTCAAGAAGTTAAGTTTATGTTTTCACCCCTGTCCATTTGTGCTGGTTTGTTTGGTTTTCTTTTGTAAGGAGGATAATGCAAAAACATTTTTCCCACAAAACTTGGTGGAAGGATGTGGTACATCTAAGGGAAGGACCCATTCGGTTTTTGTGCGGCTCCAGATCAGGGGACGGATCTTTCTTTAACACTGCGAGAGAGGGTGTAATTCACATTTGACACTAATTTCTCAGGGAATAATTCATGGATCTTCCACCGAATCAGGTATATTTAGTGAACTATGAGGGTATGAAATTTGATGCAACCTGTAGTAGTTACCTCCGTCAAGAAGTTAAGTTTATGTTTTCACCCCTGTCCATTTGTGCTGGTTTGTTTGGTTTTCTTTTGTAAGGAGGATAATGCAAAAACATTTTTCCCACAAAACTTGGTGGAAGGATGTGGTACATCTAAGGGAAGGACCCATTCGGTTTTTGTGCGGCTCCAGATCAGGGGACGGATCTTTCTTTAACACTGCGAGAGAGGGTGTAATTCACATTTGACACTAATTTCTCAGGGAATAATTCATGGATCTTCCACCGAATCAGGTATATTTAGTGAACTATGAGGGTATGAAATTTGATGCAGCGCGACAGAACTTAAGTGGATTGTTGGATATTGGCGGAGGTATGAGCTCGAATGAGTTCCATTCTAGTTAGAAAATAAAGTGATTCAAATATTCATGATTTTGTTATGTTTGCCATAAAGGTGGCATTTTGCTACTAAAAGTATTTTCCAAGCTTCATGGGTGTCTATGTGAAAATTAATTTCCCATTAAGATATCATGGTGGGAAACATAATGTTTAATGAATGATGGCACAGATAGTTGGACTGATTCAGTTTGAGAAGGGCCTTGGTTTCTTTGAAAAGTGAAGCATAATGTTCGCCCCTCCCCCTGTCCCAGTAATTTCCATACAGTCCCTTAGAGGAGCAGTTTCTATATAAGCCAGAGAGAACATCCCTGTATTGACATGAAATCATAGCATTGAGAAAAACAATATTAGACCTTCCTCACTCAAATAAATTGAGTTCTTTGGAGTTATATTTTCCTCTTTCTTCACATTTCGGGGGCAAAAGTCGTGTTTCAGAGCTTCAGTCACTTTCAGTTTCCATCAGCTCTCTGCTTCTGTTTATGCTGGAATGCAATCAAGGCGAGTTGTTGAAGCTGCTGCAAATCTGAGATACAACAGCAGTGATTAGGAGAGTTGATGGTTTAACCCTTGGCATCAGTCAGGAGGTGTTATTGGCTTAAATGACTCACTTCACTTATTGTACTTAATGAGAAATATGAGGGACTTTCTCTTTCTGTTTTCCTGCTCCCTTCTCTCCTGCTCCCTCCACCCTCCCTTGTTCTCTGATGACACACACACACACACACACACACACACACACACACACACACACACACACACACACACACACACACGCACACACGTATTTCCAGTTATATTGAAAAACTGTGTGAGGCCATGCATGGTCCTTGGTTGTGTTGTACATCTTCTGTAGTAGGTTCACTGCCCTGCAACGTCCAATAATAATGTAACAATATCAACTGTTTAATGAAGTAAGGAAAATTTCTTTAAAAGTAAAGTAAAACTAAATGATGACAGTGAAGAAAATGTTAGCTTTTTTACTAAAGATTTTATTCAAAATCCTTATGTTTCATGAACAAAATATTCCCACTTTCAGACATGCACAAAATTATTCAGTGGCTGTGTGTGGGAACACAAATGTTCAATTCATTTGCTCCAGACTTTCTCCTGAGTTTTTCCTGCCAGCCCCCTATAGTGAAATGTCCCAGTGGCTCCTTGTGAGAATACAGCGGGAAAATGCCACAGTGAAAGGGTGAACATGTTAACGATGTTTCTTAAATGTCCGGACAATTCACATTGAGCGAGTGGGCACGTTGATGACGTTTTCCAGCTGTTATGAACGGGTCTGACCCAAATAATCTCCTGCTGCTTTCTTCATATGTGAAAGGCAAAGGCCACAGAAAGTCAAGACCCAATTTTTTCAGGCATTTTCTGGAGCTCTTGTGTGAAAACCGCTTATTTTTGAGTTGTGAAGCTGTTTAAGGATGAGAAACTTTGAGGGCTTTGGCTGAAGGTACACATTACGTGATTATGATTCATTTTGACTTTTATCTGTGATGCACATCAAATGTTGTGACCACACACAAATGTTAATTTGTAAATTCAAGTGGCCGTATGCATGTTCTGTTCTCTGCAGCTTTTAATGGTTTTTCACATAATTCATAATAAATTAATCGTTTGTCTCTTTTGTCTCTTGTGTTCAGATGCGAAGGAGAGGACGACCAGAAGTTTCTCAGTCGACGGGGTCTCCAACTACACCTCCCTCCTCCTCAGTAAAGAAGACAACACGCTGTACGTCGGCGCTCGGGAGATCCTCTTCTCTCTCAACCTCTCTGATATCAGCGCAGTCAAGCTACAAAGAAACGTAAGAGCCGTTCTGCAGGCGCCTGTAAACTGCACCACCATATACAGTATGATATACTCCATTAATATGAATGGACTTATAATAAGGTCCCAGAGGTGCAATGTGGATATATGGTTATAAATTTGATATGATACAAAAATTGCAGTGTGAATATTAAACACACCTGACTGTATTAAGTCTGAAGTGTTTCTGTCCTCCAGCTGACGTGGATAACTCCGGAGAAGAAGAGAGAAGAATGCGGTTTTAAAGGCAAAGACCTGCAAGTGAGTGAAGTGCTTTTAAATCACAAGTGGCTGATCTCACTATTTACGTGACTGCAGGTTTGTTTTGTTAGTTAAGTTGACCATTGTTAAATGGCACTTTGGAAAAAAATAAAAATCCAGGTCCGAACTCTGGAAATTTCCTGTCGAGTTGTAACTTTCCACTCGGCAACATTGGGTTTTTCCCTCTGTCCAAACAAACTTTTCCTCTATTACACTCTTTCTTTCCGTCAGCCTGCTCCACCAGCACATTTATATGTAAACACACAGACCAAGGGCCTTGTGACATTATCCCCACGACACTGGGAGGGAGCAGATTATCAGAAGCAGCAGAATACAATTTGAATATTGAAAATTGCTTCAAAATGATGGCACAAAAATGCAGAAATTTGATTTTCAGTATGATACAATTTGCAGTGCCACGCGCTCTAGATTAAGAATTTTATGTTTTTGTAAACTACTTCACTGTGGGGAAGTTTGTAGACCTTTTATTTTTTTCTTTGCATTTTTAACTTCACTTTATAATAAGCTTCTGTAAACTATTTATTTGGCATAGAAAAATTTAAAATAATATTATACAGTGTAAGGGGAGGCGGAAAACCCATTGCACTTATTTTTAATTACGTATGAGAGTCAACAAATGAACACCAACATATATAGCCTAATAAAAAATATTTTAAAAAACACACACAAAACAGCAACACTACTATTAACACAAAAGTAAAAGATGTATTTGCATTGAGAAAGAAAAAACAACACGTAAAGAATAAAAACCTGACACTTAAACACTCTTTTTGAAATTAAATCAGCATATTGTTTGGTGAAAGTTGATCAAATCCGAAAACAATCTACCTCATTTATCTTTATAAATACAGCCTAAATCCTTGTATGTCATGTTTATGTGTTTTTAAGCTTTGTTTAATGAAACTTTTTTCTGTTTCTAACTCAGACGGATTGTTTCAACTACATCAAGATTTTACTCCGTATGAACAGCACTCATCTGTACGTGTGTGGGACCTAC
Source organism: Hippoglossus hippoglossus (assembly GCF_009819705.1). Classification (NCBI taxonomy): domain Eukaryota; kingdom Metazoa; phylum Chordata; class Actinopteri; order Pleuronectiformes; family Pleuronectidae; genus Hippoglossus; species Hippoglossus hippoglossus. Next base: position 13,304,651 of record NC_047156.1, on the reverse strand, counting down.
GCCTTCAGCCCCATCTGTGCTTACATAGTAAGTGTTTATCTGAAACTGTCAGATGTGTTGCTGTGCGCAGCTTGATCATGTGCATCACTTGCTCTCGGAGGATCTACCAACTTGTATTATTCAAAAGTTAATTTCCTCTGTTGGAAGACTTTTTATTTATTAGATCCCGGAGATAGAGCCTCTAGCATCTGACTCATGCTGCTTCCTGCCTCTCAGCTCACTTAGCAGTCTGGCTCAGCCCCTGTCCAGCTACAATAAAATGTGCATTATTTTATTACATCCTGTGCCGGAGGGAAATGGATCAAAATATTTGCCGCTTGTAATCAGATTAAATCGGAATCAATCCAATTTACAAATTCTTTCCTCTAAATCCTTAAAAGCCTTTTATATCAGTTCATAACAGGGACGACCTGTGTGTCAACTCCAGCCAAAGACTGACTGACCATGGTTTTTTACTGAGGGACAGAACAGTCACTGTCACAGCAGGTTACAGTTCTATGCATTTCTACTAACCTGATGTGTTTTTTCTCCAGAATGCTGCCGACTTCTCCCTCGTCAAGACTGACAGCGGTGAGATCGTTGCAGAGGACGGACGAAGCCGCTGCCCGTTCAACCCTGAATACAAGTCCACGGCCATCATGGCGGGTGGGTCTAAGTGTGGCCGTCAGTGCTCAGTAAATCAAGCTGTGTTTAAATGTTGTGATTAGTAAAATCCACTGTGGGGATTTGGGGAAGTTACCAGATACAGGTGGTTGATATCAAGACAAATTGGGGCACGACCTCTGGATTTCATTACTGTGTGTGACGCAGGAGCTCGTTCCCTCATGGTAAACACTGTGATTACACTGGTCTTCCTCACTGTGTTGCAGATGGGGAGCTGTACGCTGGGACAGTCAGTAGTTTCCAAGGAAATGAACCCATCATTTACAAGAGTCTGAGCCAAGGAACAGCACTAAAAACAGAAAACTCCCTCAACTGGCTTCAAGGTACGACACTGTGGCTGGATTACAATGATTTCCATGATAACTTCATATAGTAAAAGCTTTATATACAAGAATATCTAATTCCTTATGAGATACCTGATATTCTCAAACTATGCTTGACTAGTGCAGTGCTAAAGGAGCCACAGCTACTTCACAATTATCCCTTGTCATTAGTGAGTTCTCCACTTCTACAATATACAGTCACTTTTTATTTTTTGTGTGCAGAGCTTTTTATAAACAGTCAATGGTGCAGAGTGAAGTTAGAAAACCTTATGTTCATCCTACCTGGTTTATCCCCCTGAAAAGTTTTATAGATTTTATATATTTTCAGACCCAAGCTCACAAGTTTTCAAAATAAAAGGTCTCGCACTGCCCTTCCTTTTTTTTACAAAAAACATACGTGTGAAGCCGATAAGATGAACGGTTCACGAGGTATGTTCTCTTCATACAGACAGACGTAGGTGGAATAAGCAAGTAGATTAGAGATGTATAGTTCCTGCTGGTGATGGATAGTCCGCTCATTGTGATGATGTCAGAGGGAGCAGGGACGTATATCCCCGTTGCACATACTGTATAGTTGACCGTATTGTTCGTGCTGCTTCTCTTTCAGACCCGGCCTTTGTTGGCTCTGCCTTCATACAGGAGAGCCTGCCCGAGGGCAACCCGGTGGGCGACGATGACAAGATTTACTTCTTCTTCAGTGAAGCAGGAAAAGAGTTTGATTTCTTTGACAACACCATTGTGTCACGCATTGCTCGCGTGTGTAAGGTGAGTGATGCTTGAAAGCAGATGGTTCATCTAAAGCTGCCTTTTTACCCTCCAATCTCTATAGGAATCAGAAGGGGGGGGGGGGGGGGGGGTGTTGTGCGTGTTTTGTTTTGTTTGTGTTAAGTGCACGCTTCAATTCAGACGTTTCTGCTTCTTCTGAAAGCTTCTCACAGATTATATATATATATATATATATAAAATGTATAAATATATACAGTAGGAGCATCACTGCTCTGTCTGCCCAGTGACGCAGGATCTTTCACTCCAGAGAAACATTCATCGTGCATGTTTCCCTCTGTTTGACTCTTTCTCTCCAGATCCTCTCCTCCCTTTATTCTTATCGTGTTTCACAAAATATTTATGTTCAGACACGACTTCGGTAGCCAACTCACGCAGAGTGGCTCATGACTCGCACAAGATCCATGCGCAGGAACAAGATTATCACCTGCTGAAATACCTGAGGCCTTTTAAACCAGACTGCAGACCTCACACAGTCTGAGTCTGTATCAGGCCGCCACTCGTCTCTGTGGAGACAATTTATCACCGCACGGGGAGGAAGTTTGACATTCACCTCAGAGGAAACATGACGAGTTAGAGCGCCTTTTCAGAGTGGTCTTGTGACGCCATCTCATGTTCGTGAACGCTGATCACAACTTTTGAGGCACCTACAGAAAGTGTTGTTCCTATTTTAATGTAAACTGTCTCGTGGTGTGTGTCCTGACAGTCATCCTGCTGCAGTCATAAAGGCAAGACACCACCTAGAGTGTTTCTATAGCCGACATCAAATTAAAAAATGAGTATGGCACTCAGTAGACTCCATACCTCTTATGAAAACACATTTAAATTCACTGGATCCTGATAACATTCATAAATATCAGTCCCCTAAACATGGCAGATTTCATGTCATCATGATCCATGATCCATGAATCATTCTCTGGGAAATCAACGAAAATGTTTAAAAAATGTTTTTAAAACAATCTTAAAGTAAGGGGAAAATCATTCCAATTAATAGAATTAAATAAAAACCGACTCATGTGGGATTTTGTTCAGGGGGTTTTGTCTCATATGGTTCAAATATGTGCTGAATATAAGCATCCTTCCCCAAATTGCCCATATGGGATTGAGTAATAACGTGTCATTTTTTTCAGAGTTGGCTTCCCAAACGAAACAAAATCCAACAGAAAATGTAAAACAGAAAAAAGCTTTAAAACGAGATTAATTCTTTGAAGATAGATGATGTCAAATGAATTCCTCTCCCTGTGTCTCATAATCATCTGTTTGACTTATTACGTTGGCCACAGTCCCGCTCTTTGTTTATTCCAGTGTTTATTACACAGGTTCTACTTCATTGAGCTTCGCTATGGAAGGATAAACAACGTTAAGCTTTAAAAAAAAAAAAGCATGTGCTCATTTACAGGACTGTTCGACTTCCCAGAAAAGAAGCCATTACTGGCAGCCATTTTCATAGGATTTTTTCTAACAGCCTTTTGAACAATAAGGGATTATTGAATGGGACGCATTGGCTTCAAATATTTATATGTCGGTTTAAACACAAAGTGGCTTTAAACTATAAAACAAGGTTCAGCGAGGAGAAGCTGGGAATAAACTGTATGTAGTTTATTAGCTGGATTACCACAATACATTTTAGCTTCAGAAGCTCAGTATTGCGCATGTGTGTCATCTCCTCTGATTAATGTAAAACCGGAGTGGACTCATTTGAAGTTTTGTCTTAATGGGTTTTATGTATCATTTAGTTTTTCTCTTTGGTCGTCTGCTCTGCACATCTTTAAAACTGCTTATTCCTTCCAACAGCCAACTTTCCTCTCGTTAGATATTTGCCTATGAGAACATTAAGAATTGAAACCATGAACGGAGGTATCAGATCGTCTCCATTTAGTCCCTGTAGATTGTCTCACACTCAAACATGACGTATTGTAAATCACGTCCACGCTGAAGTTTAAAGATGGTTTCTGGACAAATTAGTCTACATGTCAAAGAAGTCCCGTGTCCGCTCGCATCACTTTGAAGGCTCGTGCCAGATGCGCTGAATCGCAGCAGTAGTGTCAGGGAGGGAGAATCATCAGGGAGTCAGTTGTGATGCTGTATATTGTTCTCATGACATCTGCTGCCTCAGTGTGGATTGATGATTGATTGGAAGAGTTTTTTATTTAATCAATTCAAGCAGCTTCAGCCTCATGAAGAAGGCAATTTAAATGACCAAATTCTTTCCCTAATATAATACAACATACTATATGTACTGCATGTTGTGGTATGTAATGTATCTCATGGCAATGTACCACATGATGCACTTTATATAACCATGTCACATTACCAAAAAATAACAAGTAAACAAAACATGAAAGAACAACAAAATACTACAATAACATTTAAAATCAAAGACAGCAGATAAAATAATTCAACACAATTTAAAAGCATTTGCATAAGAGAAGGATGAAAGAAACACAGGTAATAGCTAACATTACGTAAAAGCTATTTGGTAAAAGTAAGTTTTGAGAGATGATAAACAGTTCATAAAACAAGGGAAATATATTGACAACATATATTTTATATATTTGAAAAGCTTTGTGATGAATAGAAAACATTTTTAAAAGAGATTTAAAACACACTGAGGATGTTGTCTGTCTGATTTCAGTTTTCTCTAACAGCAAAGGTCCGGTCACCCACAGTGACTATGATCAGGGAATAACCAGCAGAGCTCCGTTCACACATCTAAGCGTTCTTGCTCTCTCTGCTGGCGACATGTTGAAAGGCTTCAAACCAACAGTATATTGTTTGTGTTGCAGGGCGACACTGGAGGGGAGAGAGTTCTGCAGAAGAAATGGACGACTTTCCTCAAGGCTCAGCTCCTCTGTTCTCTGCCCGATGATGGATTCCCCTTCAACATAATCCAGGACATGTTTGTGTTGACGCCGAGCCCAGATGACTGGAAGAACACTGTGTTTTATGGAGTCTTCACATCTCAGTGGTGAGGACCAGTGTTTTAAACAACTGTAGCCATAGCTCCAGATATATAGACTTGAGAAGGAACACAAACTGTCTGAGGTTATGTCACAAAAATGTTTGAAAAGAAAAACAAAGTGCAGGCAGGGCCGTGGTTACTAAAAGAAAAAAATAAGTAGAGTTTAAACTGTTCAATAGCAAATATTTTAGACATTTTAAGGACGATTCAGTTTTTCCACCACCACCACAATTACATATTTGTTATGTTTTTAACATTTGGACCATCATGTAGGGAGATAATATTTATTGGAACTAATCAGTTAAATCAATAAACAAATTCTGATGGTTTATTTATATAATATTAATGTATAAATTATCATTACAATAATTTCTTTGATAAATAAATTGAGACCATTTATTTAATACATGACTTTTTTTAAATAAATACATTTTTATCATTTATACAATTTATTTAACATATAATTTGTGATAATTTAACGATTTTATTTAATAAATTAATTGTGACAATTTAACTTTAGTTTGAGAGAAGAGATGACACTTTGTATGAGATTTTGTTCTATTTACTTTCCCTCTGCAGTCCTGGACCAGTCAAACACGACGGTTGTTTTTGTATCAGATAAGTCAGATGTCAGTATAAATATAGTCTGAGGCTTCCAATATGTAATATCCGTCTACAGGGTTACAGGCAGCTTCCTTCAAGGTTACACCTGTGAAATGATCAGTGAGTCAGCCTCTTGTCTGTCTCCTCAGGTACAAAGGGGCCTCAGGAAGCTCTGCAGTCTGCTCCTTCACCATGGAGCAGGTGGAAAAAGCGTTCGACGGACGATACCGAGAGGTCAACAGAGAGACCCAGCAGTGGTACACATACAACCACCCGGTCCCAGACCCTCGGCCTGGAGCGGTGAGTATCTGCTTGCTGCCCTCTGCTGGAGAACCTGTAGGCACACACATGTCAGGATTCATGTAGAGGGGTTAAATAGGTGCCTTTCTGCTCATCAGTCACATCCTCAATTTTGACTATCAAAGGTTGAGCAGATTTCTGTCGAGCTGGCGTCGATCCCCTCCTCTCGTCCCTCCTGATATTTATCAAACTTTTGTTGCTTTCATTTCCTGTCAGGGTTATCACACTTTTTTTTTTTTTAAAGAGGTGAAACAAAATACAGCTGCCTTTGGTGTCAATATCCAGTAAAATGTGAAAATATGACGTGTTGTGTTTTCCCTCTGCAGTGTATCACCAACGCTGCCAGAGAGCAGGGCATCTCCTCCTCGCTGCACATGCCGGACAAGGTGCTGAATTTCGTCAAAGACCACTTCCTGATGGACAGCGTGATCCGCAGCCAGCCTCTCCTGCTCAAACGTAACGTCCGCTACACGCAGATCGCTGTCCATCGAGTCCTGGTGGCGCACAAGGCCTATAACGTGCTCTTCATTGGCACAGGTACAAGACTCCACGCACACTCAGCCTGTGTTTCCCGTAGCGTTCACAAAAACCTTCAGTCTCATTTCAAGGCGTTTCGTGTCTTTTCTAGATGATGGACGGCTCCATAAAGCCATTAACGTCAACAACAAGATGCACATCATCGAGGAGATGGTGCTCTTCCGTGATTCCCAGCCGGTGCAGCACATTGAGCTGGATACTGACAAGGTAGAGCGCTGAGAGAGAAAACCAGGCCCGGGTTGATTTACGCAGCCTTCCCACACTGTGAGCTAATAACGAGCTCTGTAAACGCATCCACGGGCAGTTTAGAGATTCCATGAGCCATGAAGTGTTGCCGCTCCAAGCAGAGCTCGTGTTCAGTGAGCTAATTACATGCGTCTTTCTCTCAGGGGATTTACAAACACTTTGGGGATTTAACAGCTGGGATTGTGACACTTTTGTGAATGCTGTTGTGTCTTTGTTTAGATGTGCACTTCGGGGCAGAGAAATTAATTTTAGAATGATCTATAAAAAAAAGCTCAGTGCATTGTATTTAGATCGTGGTCAGACAAGGAAGATGCTGGATGAAAATAGTTACCCAGTAACTGTATTTCCTGTCCCCGTCTCTCTTCCACAGGGTCAGCTCTACGTTTCCTCTTTCTCTGAGCTGGTGGAGGTCCCAGTCGCCAACTGCACTAATTACCAGAGCTGCGGAGAGTGCATCCTCTCCAGGGATCCTTACTGCGCCTGGAACGGGAGGCTGTGTCTGGATGTCAGGCAGGCGTCAGCACGAAGGTATGTACAATAATCTGCACACGGAGCTTTAAGGGAGACGTTTGTATGATATGTGATAAGAGGCTGCATTTGCCTACACGTTCTGATTAAATGTGTGTGTTTCAGTGTCTGGCAGCAGGATGTGGATGAGGCCGACACGTCAGCTATTTGCAACAAGGCGGTGCCAAGCCCACGTTCTGCAAAACTTCCACCTACGCGTAAGTGGACTCCTCTTCTCTGTCAGATATTAGATAGAGTGCAGCATTGTGCACAGGGTGTTTCCATTCTATGTACTTCAATTTCATCATGTCAAACTATCATTATCGTGAATTCAGCCGCAGAACAGGCAGCGCATCTTATTTCATCTCATATCTCATAGATCTGTGTCTCTCCTCTGCCTTTTCCACAGGAACGCCTTCGTGCCAGGTGATCATTATCCCAGCCAACACATTCAAAGTACTGCCTTGCAAACTGCGCTCGAATCTGGCTGAGCGGAGGTGGGAGTTCAGCGAGAGTGCAGGTCACTTCCATTACCCCAGCCCAGACGGAGGCCTGGTGGTGGTAGCTCAAGCTGACAGGCAGGAAACCTACGAGTGCTGGTCGGTGGAGGAAAGCTTCAGGCAGCTGCTGGCGAACTACTGTGTGAGGGGCGAGGCCAAGCAAGAGAGCACCACCCTGAACGGCCGATTGCACACGCCACAGATCTCCCAGGAGGAGTTCATCATCCTGCCGGGGAAGGCCCGCTTGCCGCAGATGAACACCAAGACCTACTGGAACGAGCTGATCGTGGTGTGTGCCCTCCTGGTGTTTTCCCTGGTCGTCTTCTTATTGTTTGTGGTCTACAGGAACCGCAACCACATGAAGTCCATGCTCAAGGAGGGAGAGTGCCCCAATATGCAGCAGAAGAAGCCCAGGATAGTGGTGAAACCGGCCGAGAACTTGCCGCTCAACGGCAACACGGTCACGGCGTCGGTGTCAGACCACAAGGGCTACCAGACCCTTAATGACAACTACATTTGCAGCACTCCGCCACACGAGTGCTCATCGCCCGACAACAGCAAGGGCTTCTCCGAGTCGGAGAAGAAGCTCCTGAACTTGAAAGAGAGCCACGTAGAGATTTCTCCCGCATGCCCGCGACCTCGAGTCCGGCTTGGCTCTGAGATTAAAGACTCTATAGTGTGAGGCTACAGCTTCGTGTTCATGTGGAGAGACTCATTTTAAACTGAAAGGAGAGAGTGCACTTGCTGAGAAAGACAAAACCCTACAAGAGGGGAAACAGACTCTTCATGGAGAACACATTTCATTACACCGATTTTGCACTTTGTCTTTTTTTTTTTTTGTTCTGTCCCTGTGGCCCATGTACATTTCATTGTATTTTTCGTCTCACATGCATTTTCTAGTGCATTCATAAGCGCACTGGAGAAGTTCCAGTTTGCCTTCAGACTTTTGATGCTTTCACATACGGCTCACGGGAATGTACCGAGCGTAGCTGGAGCGTCACAACCACGATTCAGAGACTGAACTTCTTAGCATTGCCCCTCCAGTCCGTCCATGTAATCTAGAGGTGATGCTTCGAAAAGGCGGAGTGATGTTCAGACGTGTTCCCACTAACAGCTGATACAGTGTTTTCTGTTTTTGATTTTCATTCTGTCATCTGGTAAGAGCCGACCCCCTGCTGAGGCTATGCACTATGTTCTGTACGGTAGCAAGTCAAACACCAGAATACACACTAACAAGTCAGTGACAGGCAAGAAAGAAACATAGGTGCCCTGTGAAAAGGTCTCCATTAGCCCGTGTGTGTTCACCATAGACTGTATATAAGGCTGGACGACATGTCTACACTTCCTCCCGTTGTGCAAAAGCTAAAATATCCTGCACATAGCTGCCGCCATCTTGCATTTTGACATAATTTGGAGCCAGAGTCTTTGCAGTAGTGATCGTGGTGTGAAGCCACGTTATCGAGGTCCCTGCCGATAAATGCACTTGAAGTAATTAGGACCAAACTTACCGGAAAAACATGAGCACTTGAACAAACATCAGTGTGATGAGAACTACCTAAAATGGCATCAACCATCTTTGAGAAGAAAAATATTTTATCTGTATTTTGACTTTTCAGTGGCTTTTTTAATCAACATGGATGAGGCCCATTTGTCAACCTATACTGTAGCCAGCCACCAGGGGGCTGTCATGTCATCCATCTTTATATACAGTCTGTGGTCTGAACCATACACTGTACATAAAGATGAACGACACGTCTCCACTTCCTCCCACCATCCAGAAAGGAAGCCAAAAAATCCCCGATATGAAATAGGCCATCTGCGCAGTAGCAGAGTCCCGAACACGTGCTTGACCAATTATGAATCATTATTCATAATTACCCCATTTTATAGCGTCAAATAACATTAAACCGAACCTACTGGAAATATTAGCACTTGAACAAAGAAGAGGATGGTTTACGACCTTTACTGCAACCAGCCACCAGGGGGCAGACCAAGAGGATGTGGCTTCACTTTTGGGAAGCAGTCATGTTGTCCATTTTTATATAAAGTCTATGTTTCAGACACGTATATTCATTGTTTTGTCTGAAATATAACAACAGGAAAAAAAGAAGAGTTGTCCTGAGAATTCAAGAAGGTTGATCAAAATGAGACCAATAGATTTAAAGTGAAAGAATCACCTCAGTGGAAATGTAGAAACCCTCATCATCCCAATCATCACTCACCATAAAATTATCCTTATGTACTTTTTAAAGTATTGGTATTACTAGTGGGTACAAATATCCCTCGGTGGAAAACTGACTGCCAACAGGGTTTTCTTTTACCAAACGTGATAAAGGGAAAACAAAACGCTCATTCCAGGTATTATCATGTTCTTCATGAGATAGGCCGTCTATGCAAAGCAAATAATGTGAAGTGGGGTAAACACCGAAAGAAAACCTCACCTCCAGACTGAGTAAGCACAAAAGGTGTTGGCACTGTTAACGTCTGTTGGATCTGTGGCACTGCAAACACACCCCGACACGCACTCACACTCATTACACTGACTGTAAGTATGCAAGAGCTTTTAGCCTTTTTTGGTGCATTTCAGGAAGAAGATAATGAAACTTAGAAAGGCTGGCATCACACACAAAAAAGATACGAGACAAGGCTCCAGTACAGGAATGTAAATCTGTGACTGTTGATGATTATAAATATTTATTATGACTATATGAAGCCAAATGTTTCATTTACAGAGAGATATTTATTCATCACAGTCGGTGTCTTAAATATCTGTCACTGTTCTCCAAGATATTATTGAATATTTAAATACTACACATAATCTGAGTTAGATAACACACATCTGTATAGCCTCAACTTTGATATACATATTAACTTGCCTGAGTGTTGATGAATGGAGGGGAAAGCCCTCTGCCTCTGCTTGCTTCAATGGTTTTAAAGGCAACCATAAAAGCAATAACCTTCATTCACATCGAGTAACAAACATAAGGATTGTGTATTTTAATATTCCATCTCCATATTCACAAACAACGATTTCTCAAACCATGTAACCCACCAAAATTATGGGTCGGATCTGACAGCATTTTCGTCAAACCATATTAAAGTCTTACTTGAGTTTGGCTCTGGGATTGTAACAACAATTTAAATTTCACTAAAAACACAGCATACAGCTCGACTCAGAATGCATAGGATTTGCACATGATGTTGAAAAAGCCTTAGTACAATGCAGGTTATTATGGGTTCGATAACAAATCTGCCTTTGGGGAAAACGGATAATGCCTTCTGAAACCATAATCAAGAGACGTGCCTCTTGGTGTAATAATCTAAGCAGGTAGTAGAGCTGTAGGTGTGAGAAGACGGGCCATGCTCAGAAACATGAATATGTGTAATTTGATACTGTCAACATTGTACAGTATTGTACAGTATGAGGTGTTTATTTATTTTTTTTAAATTGTGGCCTCAACCTTAGTCAGGGACTAAAATTCATTCTTAAATTGTAGCACATAAAGAACCACTGGCTGATTTGAAATACTGAATCATAGATAGTATTATGTTGCGTTTGTCTATAAGCAATCGTGCAGTATGAAAGATTGATGCTCTGACTGTTATTGAAAAACACAAAACAAACGGCAGCTTTGGGTGAAGCAGCTGTCATCAGAACTATATGGTAAAGTTGCAATGTGAAATATGTGCAGGTACCGAACACACACCACAGTGAAAGTATCCTCGTCTCTCTCCCTCTTACTGAACCACTACAGTCAGGCCTTCTGTTCGGGGCAGCAGCGTCGCTGCAACTCTGGTCAACATGTATTGTCAAAAAAAAAAAGTACAAGTGAAAAAAAGAAGTTTTTATGTAAAACAGTTTTGTAAATTCAGCTGCCAATGTAAAAAAATGTATTGTGAATTGTATTTTTTTTGTACGATACATCACTACTGTTTTTCTTTCTGTTTTCTTTTTGTATTGTATATAAAAAGCACTTTATTTTAATTTTTCAAATAAAAATCAAATGATAATTTTTTTATTTGAGCGGCTCATGATTTTATTTACGAAAAACGTTTCTCATTAACATACCTTTTGCATATTTAGTCAAAGTTTAGTGTTGTTTCTCTCGAATCCCCAGTGTAAACATACAAGTACACACATAAGCAATCCACATATAAGTAACACACTGAACATGTATGTAACACACTCAACATACAGTACATGTAAGTACCACAGTCAACATAAAAAGTGACACACTCAACATATAAGTACACAACTTATGAATACTCATGTGGCATGTAAGTACACAACATAGTATCAGTCAGGATATGAGTATCGAAAGCCAGACTAGTGCTGAAATAGATTGAGCAGTGTAAAATACTTCATGGAAAACAACGTTCAGCCACAGGATGAGTGTATTAGCAGTTAAATAGCTGCAGATGTTGTAAGATTACAGCATTTACACTAAAAACAACAGCAGGTGAAATGACTATACAAAGTGACTGTTCTGGTGGAGATCAGTTTGTAGGAGGGGGGGGTGGTGGGTTGGTTAGTGATTTACCTGGGGTGGGGGCAAGGGGCTGTGGTGGTGTTGGGTTCATTTATCAATATCAATGATTTATGAATATAAACGCTGCTTGTCCACAAATATCTGAAGGGTTTTAATACATTTTCTCTGTTATTTATTATTTAATCTCTAAGGGTGGAGTCAGACTCGCTCTCCAAATCCAGAGGAACAAAGAGGCGTGTCTGATGAAACTCACACCTACAAAACAAACAGAGGAGAGCACCTGAGGTGTTTCTACTGCAGCTCCATGCATTTATTATCACCATGATATACATCGATCTATAGCAACAGGAGCTGCTTCGCTGGGTCCATTGATAAAAACCCGCCCACACCGACACCTGGACCAATGGGCGGATCTTAAAGTCACACTTGTGTTCGGGCAGAGGACCTGAGTCCGTCCACAGGAGGAGCTGCGTTAGGTTTGAAACTTTTCACAGCTCTTGCGTGTTTTGAACCGGTGGACATGGACAGACCCAGTCTCCGGAGGCTGTTTTCCGCCTGCGATGTGAACAAGACCGGCAAGATCGAGCTCGGGGACTTCGCGGTGGTTTGCCGGGAGCTCAACGTGCCCGAAGCCGAGATCAAGACTCTGTTCGACCGGTTCGACGCGGACGAGGACGGATACATCGACTACAGCAAGTTCTCCTCCAGGTTCCAGGAGGTGTCCGAGGCGCTGGACGGGGCCTCCTGCAGCGGCGGGGCCGGGTCGAGCCTCAGCCCGGGGTGTTCGTGGGAAGAGTTCGTGGGTCGGGTGGACTCGGAGAACCTCCTGTCTGAAAGGTGCGATCACATCCGGCTGTCCGGTCCGTGTTCAGGCAGCACACTGATCTCAAGTTCCTGTTCGAATCCTGACTCGTCTCATGAGCTGTAATTCATTCATCTAATTACCATCATCTCATTTACACTATACAATACGATACAACGCAATACAATACAATATGATACGATACGATACAATATATTACGATAAAAAACGTTACAATACTTTATTGAATGATACAAAAAATACAAAATGATACAATATGGTATTAAAAAATACAATATGATTCAAAATGTTACAATACAATATTAATCAATACAAATCAATACAATAAGATAAGATACAATATCATGCAATAAAATACAATACAATAAGAGACAATGTTATGATACGATATGACGCAATACGATATTATACGATACAATTTGATATGATACAATAAAGACGACGCAACTTTTACTAATCTCTTTACTAAACTCTTTACTAACCATTTAGTTAAAAAAAAAAAAAAAAAAGATTCAAACATGCATGTATTCCTCCTGATAATAAATTATATCTATCAGATACTAAATCACACATTCAAAAGTATTGCAGTGACACACTTCACCAATTCTCTAAGGTACGCACATCTACATAAAACATATGGAGTGTAGTACAAGGTAACTGCAATAACTCCTTCTCTACATAAAGATTATTATGGGAATTTTCTGTAGAATGTGTTTAAAAGAGGTGTTGATTTATTTGAATGGTAATTTTTGGAGGCTGTAATTTTGGTCCCATACTGTTTTTCCCATCCAGTATGAATTAAGACTGATACAATATTAGGAGCACCTCTCTGTGTAACCTAGTAGCGCCACAAAATAAAAGCTAACATAACCATAACAAAATAAATCATGTTAAACAGACTTAATAAAAACTGAACATTATAATCCTGATGAAGTGAGCGTTTATTGCTGCACTGTTGTTTTATACAGCCATTAGCTTCGTTTTGTTGTACCTAATACATTGGCAAATAAAGTGTTGGAATGTGGGTTAATCATTTGGCTGAAACTTGGATAATATGCAGTTCAACAAACCACTGGTATATGTATCCGTCTTTAGTTAAAGCTATTTTCTCACTGTTAAAGGAGACAGAGATGAGCCACCGGCTGAATGACGCAGGCACGTCAGACGACTTGTTCCGTCTTTTAATTAATAATAATAATGTGTCACACTTGGGTGGGGGGGGGGAAAAGTAAACAAGAAGTGCTGTTGCTTTTCCTTTTAGTCGTCGCATGGTAAACCGCTGCCGTTAAGCCATCTCCAGTTTGTGGATCTTGGCTGATGGCTGTTGATCTTTTTACAAGTTTTGCAGCTGCTGTTTGTTTTCCTGTCTAGGTGCAGCCATCTTTATGACGCACTGTGGATGCATCGCTCCAGCCCTAAGTCGTCACTGACAGTCATTCAATGTTTCTTATTTATAGATCTCTTGACAACCGTTCACCCGAAACACTTCACAGTCGACGCTGCACTTCCTTGAGTCCACAGTAACTCACTGGAAAAGTTAAAAGTCCATTGGATGAGCAGCTTAACAGTGCATTTCCATGCTACCGTGTTCAGGGACACCAATTACCTCTCCCACTCTCTATTTGTTATATTTTTTATTGTCGTGGGGGGGGTGTTTGAGTCCACAAAACACTTCTGGAGTCACAGGGGTAAACAGTGCTGCAGCCAAATCCAATACAATTGAAGTAAACGGGACTCCTTCTTCAGACGTGAAAAACAAGTTAGAAAAAACATAACATGCCTCCAAACTGCTCCTGTGGTGTCATCCAAGTGTCTGGAAGGCCCGACATTCATATTCGACTCAAAACGGCATCATTTACACCGTGTTTTTAGCCTAAATGTCCTCTGATACCCTGCTCGGAGAGGCTCTGTCATGTTCTCACGGGCACACTGGAAAACTGTACACACTCTCGCCCAAGGGCTAGCGTGTTTGCATCGCTATGTCCGCTAGCATCGTTACTTCCAGTAGTGGACTTTTAGGCTTAAAACTTGGTGTAAATGACCCTGTTTTTTTTCTGTTGTTGTATTGCGTCTGAAGAAGAGGACGCCTTGGCTGCAACACTGTTTACCCGATTTGCCAGAGTTAGAGTGAAATGCTCTGGTGTTTCATGAAAGAAACTGAATAGTGATATATTTGGCTCCCTGACATCGAACAGACCTTTGGGCAGTGGGCCCAGGGAGGCGGAGTTTGGGGCGTAGCTGAGTGTGATGACTGTATAGTTGTGACATCACAAAGTAGTGGGAGTCCTGTCCTCTTGTTTTAAGAAGTGAGCAGTTGTTTAAGGCTTTATTTCTCTGTGGGTTGAATGTTATGATATCTTCACAGTATTATTACACCACCAAGACCTGCTCTATTGAAAAAAAATGGAATTCTCACTTTCTACAACATGTGACCTTTGACCTTTTTTAAAAGGCTTAAGCTACTTTCACATTGCTCATTATCGGTTATGGTGAAAAGTATTTCAAACATACTGACTGAGTGTACAGATTGATAGTAGGGGAGTTAGTATTTGATTTGAACAGAAACTCCGATTTTGGGTGGAGTTTGATTCAGAGAAAATTGCACTGACCTCTATCACTGGAAGTAACTATTTGCTCTTCTCGTGTAGTCTCAGGGAGCAGCTGGCTGATCTTTACCAGGCCATTCATTCCTGTGCAAACACGGCCCTGCTTCAGGAGTACGAAAAAACCGTCCACGCTCTGATCACCCAAAGTCTGGACAACAGACAGGAGTGTGAACTGCTGGAGACCAGTTTGAAGCGGTAAGAAAAAGAAAAACTTGTTCTCCTCAAGTGTTTTTTTTTTTTTTACATTTCACAACATCTGAACTGAAATGAATGAACAATAAGTCGCATCACATATGTTTCCATAAAGAAGGACACTAGTCTTATGTGGCTATAATACTATATGTGTGTGAGCATGAGAGGTGACTTAAGTAATGGTATTTAATGTCCGATTTCTCTGCGTCCTGGTTATCCCTCCATTATTTTACAAAGATACCCAACCTAAACTATGGTCTCCCATGATTTAACATAAAGTCTGACCAGTGAGCTGTCCTTTTTTTATTTGGTTTTATTTCTCTGTTCTCGTGTTGTTTTTATTTGTTTTATTTGTTCTTTAAAATAAGAAAATTCTGTATATATATGGTCGAGAAAAAAGTAATGCCATTGAAAAGTGAGGTCTCAGCTTTGCAAAAGGTATTAATTAAAAATTAATCAATTTACTAGGTTTGATACATTTTTGGCCACTAGGGGTGAGAAAAACCTCAAACAACTTGTCGAATTGATGATGATAATGACATTATCTCCTTTTGCTCTGTTTTGGTTTCCACCTCTTTTAAGCACAGTAGAAATTTAAAATAAAATATTTTTCATGATATTGTCATGAAATCACTGAACTAAACTAAACAGAATATTGTATTATCATGTATTTTTCATTTTTTCATTTATTTTATTGTCATGACTTTTCTGCACTAGCTTTTCTGGCTCAACAACCTGGACAGTAAATGTCACACGCTGTATTGAGAAAAGGATTTGATCATTTCCTTTTAAATCTGTGAAGTGAGACATGTACCTCCTTAAATTACGTGTTGAATTTCAGTCCTTCACATGGGAAGACATTGTGTCTCTAAGCAGGGTTTGTTCAGTGCCTGAGCTCCGTCTGTGCTTCAGTGACTACACGGCACGAGAAAGAGAACATTCCTTGTTCAAGGAAGTAGGAAAACAAAAGAATGTGCTGTCCGGCCTGTTCTGTTAATCCCTTTGCAGACTATATATTTATTCTACCTAAGTTTCCAAGTCAGTTGACATCAACCTAACTTTGAAAACGTAAAAAAAAAAACATAAAAGGGATCACCTTATAAAAGTTTGGTGCTTCTCTGGAATCTGCCTTTTAAAATCCCCACCCCCCCCTCGACTCTTTGGTTCGTGTACTGTCTGACGAGAGCAGAGAGTCACAACTGCAGCACGTTCGAAGTCAAATCAGTCAGGTACAACTGTCACTGGACTAGCAGGTGAATGGATTCTTCTTTTCTTTTACCTGCTGTATTAATCCCTGGGACATTGCTGGAGAATCTGCTTTGATTCAGGAGTTGCGAGGCTGCCGGCACAAACTTGAACATAGACCTCTCTTCTTCAAACAGAGCTGAGGAGATGAACAGCAGTCAGCTGGAGGAACTGGAGGACGACATCCAGCTACAGCTTGTCAGAACGGAGGAGAGGGTGAGAGAAGAGGTGAGACCTGCAGGATGTATTATGGACTTTTTGTTTACTAAAAACATCCCAATTAAATCTAACAACCTATATGAATTGGCTGTGTTATACGCTGCAGCATCAGTAAACAGTGCCGTAAGAAACTAAAATAAGCATTGCCCCACATTCCTGTTGGCTCCTGTGAGCTACCTGCATATTTGCTGTGCAGCAGCTCCACAGCAGGTTACACGTCTCCTCACAAAGAGCCTCTGTACAGTCAGATGAAAGCCGCTCTTCACGGCCCTGAGCTGGCCTCTTACCTTCTTCGGTTTCATGTCGGCAGGAGCGCAAGAAAATGGAAAGAGTCATGGCTACCATGCAGAGGAAGTATAAGAATGAGGTCGCAGACCTGCACGCAACCGTGGACGGTCTGTTAAAGGTAAGTTACACCGCACATCTTTGTATTTACACACAGATTGTATAAAGCTGGAATATGTTTTCTTGCATTACAAATAGAGAAGAAAGACACTAAAGCTGAAAGACACAGATAACAGAGATGATGCAGAGGAGAAGGAACGAGTGAGAGAAAGATGAACATGAAAACTTGTGTCGGACATGGGTTTTGGGGGTTGTTGCGTTGTATAGTGTTGTGTTTGCTGTCAGAGATGTATTTGTATTCACAGTACAACACAAAGCTGAAAGTGATGTTCAGTGTGAGGACAAATGTGTCTCTGGTGGTCACCTCTGAATGTGGCTGATTAGATAGTTCTCTGCACTAAAAGGATTTCAGGTCTGATCTGATCACTAACGCAGACCTCTGCTGTAACTACAGGTGCTTGTAGTTAGAAAATCCTGATGAGCACAATACGATGTGTTTGCTCTCAGATGTACATTTATCTCACCTCATTAGTTTCATGGATTTTTTATGTTGGTCCACTAGTGGAGCTGTTCAGGTTTGCAACCTGTCGCTGTGTCTGTAGTGTCGGCTTTTCTGTCACAGGGTTAGGGACCAAGCAAAAATATACCAACACTGAGTGAGCTGATGGTGCAACCGCCACACACAGCGTTCGAGTAAATTACACTAATGCACACTTTTCAAATGTGACTTACAACTTATTGATACTTAATCTGCTTAATAATATAAAGTGTCGGAGATCAGGCAAAGATGTTACACACACAGATCATCTGCTCACTGAAGCGTTGGCTCTGACCACCTGGGAAATCCACCCTGGGACTCTGATTGAATATTAGGCCCAGAACACACTCATGATTAATAAAGGGACTAAGTAGAATGTCTTTTTTCTAATGTTGATCGAGCACTAGTAGATTTGGACACATGCTAAATATAATTCTCCCGTGCACTTTAGACCATGCACTTTGATTCAGGTCTATACACTGAATATCATTTAATTGTTTGATTTGTTGTATTTGAGTTAGAAGAGACTGCAGGGATGTCACAGTCTTTTCTGAGGTCATTTAGAGACAGGGTCATCAGAGACCACTGACAAATGTCTTTATTTATTTCAATTAAAATGTAAAATGCTTTACTCATTTACAAATTTACAATTCTTTAAAAAGCTAAATTAAAGGGATTCTCAATTTTTTTTTGTGTTTATGTAAAAAAAAAAAAAAGCCAGTACATATTAAAATGTCTTTATAAACTCTCAAACACATCAGCAAACATCTATGTCGTATGAGTGGGGGTTTAATCGACGTGCCTGTATGGAACTGCAGGTCTGTTGGACCTGTGACTCCAGTCATCTGCACCTAAAGTGTTTTAACAAAATGTCTTTTGTCCAGCGCCAGGAGGACTCTGACTTCAACCAGTCAAGGGACGAGGTGGTGAAACTGAACAGAGAAATGAGTAACCTCTCACAGGTCAGTCAGGTTAGAAGTGATTGTTCGGCTGAATGAATCAGATGCGTGTTTTATAAGACTGCTCCAGTGAATCTTTAAATCTGCGCACAGGAAAACGAGCAGCTGCGGACGTCCCTGCTCCAAGCCCAGACCAATATCGCCGTGCTGCACTCGGAGCTGGACAAGCTGAAGAACATGTACGCAGATCAGAAAGATCAATATGATAGGTGAGGCACCGTGTTAAAATCAAGCATGGACACAAAATGTGACGCAGCGTCTTCTCTAATCTGCGTGTATTTATCCACAGAGAAAAAGAGGATTTGAAGATGATGGTCATGGAATACCAGTCGTACTCCAGTCAGATTCAGATCCTCCAGTAAGTCTGACTTTGAAGACCTTTGCGAGTGTAACAGATGCAGTCTCACAATGTCTGCATCGTGGTTTATTTGATGGAAAGTGCAGGATCTTGAATGTCTGTGGAGGAGATCTCTGTTTATTCAGACAAAAGAGTTGAAGAACAAAATCCTCTGGTCAATTGTGAACATTTGTGGAGCCTCTAGACAAATTCAACAACACAATTAAGTCAGCAGCATATTACACTATAGCTTAAAACTAGGGCGTAAACTTCCAAACATAATAACAGAGAGGAAATTTGAAAGACCAAAATGTTACATAGGAGTACAGCAATAAAAGGGGGAGAGGTGAAGTGGGCAACCTTATAAAGAGGGGTCCCCCAAATGTGGACGTAGGGAAACACAACTTTAACAAATGTACCACATATTGACAATGGAGGCCTATACATGCCAGGTAATAACCATATACACTGATTTTGTGTAATTATTACAATAAATATACAAAATTGCACATTGGACTCTTTTCAACATTAATGCTGTATAATTGTAAATATAAAAGTATTTTTATAAATGTGGTTTTTAAAGTGTCAACTTTTTCAGAAACTAATTAGTAGTTATCAATAATTACTATACTTCTGCTTAGACAGTTTGGTTCATCAACATTAGAGAAACACATGTTTAAACTGCCCTCTAGTGGTGTCAAGTCAGACAGAAAAGAAAATACAATAACATTCAAAAATTTAGAAAACTTCATCAGCAACATGTCTCTTCAGAAAGAATGTCCCAGTTACAACCAACATTTATTTTAGTTTTATTTTATTTAGTCATAAACACCTGTGATAAATGGTTTGTAATCGATGATAATGTATTTGTAAACAGGTTAGTGTTTATAAATTCATATCTGTATAATAAGTATAATAAATTATTACAGTTGTAATAATCATACATAAAAATATAAAAATAAATACATCGGAAATAGAATGCAATAGTATAAAATATAAACAAATAAAAAAACTACAAACAAAAAATGATAATTGTTAAAAATAGCTTTATACTGTGTCTCTGTACAACTACATCATAGCGTCTTAAAAATACAGTATTAAATGTTTATATAATGTATATAAGTATAAATTGGTAGGTGAAAAGAAATATTCCCATAACAGAGCCTATTTATTTTTTTAATTTTGGAAACCAAGGATATAACCTATGACCAGTAAAAAAGTATTGAGTTGACAGTGCAGGTTATATTGAGTACTTGATGTGTATTAAAACATTGAAGGTATAAATCTGACTTCTGAATTACTTGAAGTGTAAATGTTCCTCTGCACTGGCAAACAGTTCAGCTCTTGAACAACTGGTTTAACACACACTTGCTGTGTGAAAGCAAATGTTTGTCCATGTAACTGACTCTTTCTTGTATTGCCTCAAACACATTAGAGAAATGAACAAAAACCTGTACGACAGTAATGATGGGCTTCGATCCTCGTTGGCCAGTGAAGTGGTCGCAGCTAAAAGGAGGGTGAGTGTGTCGTGTGCAGACGTAGCTCCACATCAGATAGGAGCCGACAGTAAATTGTTTTCAGTAGTTGGAGTGTGAAAGTTTCCTCTCTGACGTTTTTTATCTGCTCTACAGCTGTCTCCCCGAAACGAAATCCCAGCCCGAAAGATGAAACCGCTCCGACAGAGCACACTCAGGCACAGCAGGTATGTCAATTTTTTTTTTTTTTTTTTTCGTTTTTACACACCTCGGAATCTGCAGATTGATCTCGGTGAATTAAATTGTCCCAGCTGAAGCCAGTGTGTGTGTGTGTGTGTGTGTTGCTGCAGTTCGCAGCCAGATCCCAGTAAAACGATTTACTCTCATGTGGCCTCCTGGGCTGATAAGTACCTGGACAGCGGAGTCTCGCTGCCGATGGACACGGCCGAGAGCTCAGGCAGTGATTATGACAGCGACGAGAGCCGGGGCTCGGTGGAAACGGTGCATCACAGTTACTCGTGTGTTCCGTCTGACGTGGAGGTCAGAACGCACATCAGCAGGTCACATAATATAAGTAATATGCTGGTGAGCTTATAATCAGTATTGTCGTCATGTGTCACAGATCTCAGCAGTCAAATCTGACGCTGCAATGTCAGTGACTCCCAGCAGGGCGAGCTCCATCGCGTCGTCACTACGAAGACGCTTGTCTGCGTTTTCCACGAAGGTAAAATGATTTAACTTTTTTTAATGTCTAAGATCTTTCCGTTTTAGTATTGATTTAGTTATTTGTACTCAATAGTCAATCGTTTTAACACAACCCCTTTGTCCTGATTTGAAATGTAAGCAGCATAAGTAGTAAACTGCAAGAAAACATTAATGTTACCAAAACAATACTGTGCTGCAGAAAGTAGTTCTGTACATTGTAACCAGAATGATGAGGAAAAAGACAGAGTGGTTGGTGAGGGGTTCATCCTACAGTGAGATATTCTTCATGTGATGGAGGAGCAGCTCAGTCTCCAGAATCTAAACTGGTTTGGGATGAACTGGACGCAAAGTGAAAGCAAAACAAATGAAAAGATTGTAGGTTTCCTTTTCATTGTAGAAAGAATGTCATGAGTGTGTGTGACCGCTGGATGAAAACGGATAAAAAAATTCAGATTCAAATTCAGGAGATTTAGGGTTCTGTGATTCCTTTTTGTTAAATCTTGTTTTTACTGCAGTATTTCAATCTGTTACAACTAGAAACATGTGTTCTAAAACTGACTGGTAGTAAGTAAAACTATCTGCACATCTGTACAATTACTTGACTCCATTCTAGTGTGAAGCAGCTTCTAACTACTGTTTAATGCTGTAAAACACACATTTACAGTTAGTCTTACTGGTTTTACGTAAAGTGCATGAGTAACTATTTCAGTGTTACCTCATTGTTCATGCACCAGCTTTGTATGGGGCTTTCAAATGCACCTCATGGTCTTCATCAGTGGATCCGCAGTTGTCATCATGTGACCTAGCTCCAGAAAAGCCACAGCTTTTGATCAATCAAATCAAGAACTGTATTTGTTAGATTAAGTATAAGATTAAATTCAGCTAAATTAATACATACTGTTTTTAAAACAATAGTAAACATGAATTTTAAGACTTTCCACATAAATCTGTGTAATTTGTGTCACTTCTGTTCTTTCCCTCAGCCATTAGAAGCCAACATAGAAGAAACTGAGGCGCCCACTCCGATGTACCGTCTGGTTTTAGCCGGAGATGCCGGAGCAGGAAAGTCCAGCTTCATGCTGAGACTGACGCTCAACGAGTTCAGAGGAGACATGCAGACGACGCTGGGTGGGTGCACAGAAAACACATTCAATAAACCTCTGACACATTCTTGATTTCAGACGTTGAACTCTGCTTTTTGCATCATAGGAGTTGATTTCCAGATAAAGAGGATGTTAGTGGACGGAGAGAAGACGAGTCTGCAGATCTGGGACACAGCTGGGCAGGAGAGGTACTGCACCGACTCTCGTAGCATTCCTCTATAGGAAGTAGCAACAAATAACTTGACTAAAAATAGGTTTGTATTTCTTCTCACGTTAGGTTCCGCAGTATCGCCAGATCTTATTTCCGTAAAGCTCACGGCGTCCTGCTGCTCTATGATGTGACTTCAGAAAGCAGCTTCCTTAACATCCGAGCGTGGGTGGATGAGATTCAGGTACGGGTGGCAATGCTGACTGACACACAGATGAATGAACGACACAGACAAGCAGGAAAATATTTTTTACGGAGTTCTTTGTTTTTTAAATACAGGATTTGACGGAGGAGAAAATCCCCATGTGTGTTATTGGAAACAAGGTGGACCTCCGAGAGCAGCTCGCTGAGGGGAAATGTGTGAGCAGTTTACATGGAGAGAAGTTGGCCAAGGTGAGAAACTTTTGTTCCGTGTAATGAATAAACAAAATTGTTTACATAGACGCCCTGCCCTCCCAGGTGTATAAATAAACCGACTTCACTCAGGTATGTTGATGCTTTGCTCGCAGGCATATGGCGCCTTGTTCTGCGAAACCAGCGCCAAAGAGGGAACCAATGTCGTCGAGGCGGTGCTTCATCTCGCGAGGTAGGAGGCCGGAGACAGTGAGTTGGAGTTGACTCTTTTTAACTTCACAAACCCTGACATCTCTTTGCATCTTTCTTCTTTATTTTCACAGAGAAGTCAAGAAAAATTTCAAACTGAGACGCGAGTCGGGTTCACAGGTCAAACTGAGTCAATCCAACCCGAAGAAGACTCTGAACAACTGCTGTGGACTGTAGATGTTTCATATTGGAATATACCACGGAGCAAGTTTTTAATTTTTGTTAATGTTTTAACCTTAAAAATATTTCAAACTCAAGTCTTAGATTTATTTTCATTAATTCAAATTCACTAATCGGGATGACGGTTTCTGCACATGTACAGATAAACGCACGTATGGTAATCATGCTTCTTTGTGTCTCAGATTTTTTACTTATTTGTTTGTGATTTTAAGATCTTATAAATAAGGAATATCAATGGCTCAGTTTAGATTCAACCTAAATAATTTGAATGGTTTAGCCGACAGAAACAATCTAGAAAGACTCTGAAGTTCATGCACTTTTTTCCCCTTTGAGATCAAACTTATTTCACAGAGTTGAATGGTTCTTGAAAGATGAAGGGAAAGACCAAACAGGTTTTTTTAAACAGTTTTTATTTTAAGTACCAGTATAAGTGATATAACAGTGCAACGTTACTGATTGAAGGATATTTTCACAGATTTGTGCTGTTGAAAGTGTTATTTGTTTACTAAAATTAATTTTTGTGGTTTGGTTACAGACTTTACAAAAGTTCCACTGATTCAATTTTTTATTTGAGTATCTGTGATACAAGAACATGTTCCAGGACCCATTTTTATGATGGTTGATTGAATGCGATCCCATTTCAAAATAAAATATATATATAAAACTCTGCTGCTATTGTGAATTCACTCGGTGCTGAACTATTCTCCTTTTCATAAATATATCAGATTTTCAGTGACAAGACGCGTAGATAAACACACGTTCGGGCTCTGATGCTGCTTCTCATGTGCTCAGAGGAAACTCCTCACAGTTGACTGAAGAGGACTGGTAACTAAACTCTACTCCCTCAGATGATGATGATGGGGGCGGGGGGGGGCGGGGGGGCGATGAAGATTTTCAAAGTGCTATGTTTTCAGTGTCTTGCAGTTAGAATCACTGACGTCACTAAGCTCCCCAAGGCCACCACCAGAGCTCCGAGGATAAACTTCCAGGAAATTCCCTAAAACAAAGACACAGTCAAAAAAAAAAGAAAGCTCCATTATGTCAAATAGAGAAATGTACAGTTCTGGTTGTGTTTGTGATTTGACTTACAGATGGTTCCTTCTTAGAGGGAATGAGAAAAGGTGCGATATTCTCTCCAAGCATCTCTGCAGGTTTGGGTTTCCACTCATGGGTATCTTTGCCTCCAGATTGTCTTTTGACGAGTTTAGATAACTCCAAGTGAATCGCCTGAAGGAAAGGAGAACATTCAAAATGTAATGCAGGCAGTAAAAAAAAAAAAGATGTGGAGCCTTCCTTTTTAGAGAAAGGTGAAGTTGCAGTTTTAAAAATGTCCAGCAGGTGAGAGCAGAGGTCTGAATTCCTCTACAGAAGAGGCCAAGAAATCATAAAAACTTATATTTTTCACTTTTGTCATATCTTCAAAAAGTCATTAGATGAATTGTCATTAGATGAATTACTCAAAGTTGTCATAAAAAGCGTTTGCAGCTCATAGCTTCATGTTCCCGGCCTGCTTTGTGACTGCAGTACAATAACTTTCTCACAGGGAGGTTAAATCCGTTTTCTGCCGAGTATTTTATCCAGCTTCGAGACAAGGGTGTAATTTCCAAAGCAGCATATATTTTCGTTTTGTCTAGACAAGACCAGACGTACTATTTGTGGCAGTGTGCCCTGTAGGTCAGGTCACTGTAATACTGGAAGCAGTGTTTGGTAAACAGCTGATAGAGATGTCCTATTCACACTTTTTACAGAGCTCCAGCCTGCAGGGTGTCAAACAAGCGAAGTGGAATAATGTCCGTGAGGTGATGTTATAGTTGTAAGGAGTGGTTATGTTAATTATACAGTGTGCAGAGTCTACGCTGAAGCTGGAAAGGTCAACTGAGTCTCCGGCTTTGACTTGCACGGCTCCAGAGTGACACCGCTTGACTCGCGCATGTGTTATTTCTACCAGGTTTGCTGGGCAGCTCTGAGCCGTGCGGTCACATCTGGAGACTGCCAGATGTGCAGTTCAGCCAGATCCTCTGTGGAGGATTTGGCAGATTAGGAAAAACCACAAAAACAAGACAGAACAGGCCGTCAGAGGAGCAGAGAGTAGTTCACTGGGGTTCCTGCAACTGTTTGCTGTTAACTAGAGAGAGGCAATAAAAACAAGCAGTTGTTAGATGCAGAGGGTGTGGATGGTGATGAGGCGAAGTGTGAACATTGTGAACGAGGCGGAATCACTTGAACGTGGTTCCAGATGGAGGATGGAGCCTTCAATCATGTTTTTGCAATGACTGAATATGTTTCTGGTGCTTGGATTAAGAGCAGAAAAATAAAATAATCTTATACACGGAACATATTCACACCCCTTCATTTGTTTCTCATTTTGTTATGTTGCAGCCTTATGCTAAAATCGATTTTCAGTTTCAATCTCATCAACCCAAAATCAATACCCCAATGACGAAGGAGAATTTAAAAATGTTGAAACATCTCAAATATCAATTTCTTCAACCACTTAGGTATTTTGCCTAAGGTAAGACGCTGCATTTCCCCTTGATTGTCTTTGAGTTGTTTGTACATTGTGGAAAAAACACGGACACTGTGAAGTAAATGTTTTGTAATTATGTTTCAAATATTTGCATAATAATGAAGAGCAAAGAAAAGAGTGTGACAGGCACTTGTGAGAGAGGGACATGTAGTTTGCAAGTGACAATTTGACAAGTTCACATTAGAATCCACTACTTAAAGCTGATTTTCACCAACTTTCTGAGTAGTTGTTCCGACTTGAGATGATGTTCATGTGAATTTTCCAAGTCGGGAACTAATTTTCCAGATTTTTCCGACACTACACAAACACACAATATAGTAAGAAAAACCAAGCCATGAGAAACCGGCCTCCAGAGCCCATGATTTTTAAATCAAGGAAGTTTTGAACAAACAGGATTCTTCCCTTGAGCCTAACTGCTGGCTGAGCTCCAGAGATCCTGAAGAACAACCATCACTGTAGCACTACATTGATGTTGGTAAAAGACACATGAAAGCACCTAAAGTTCTCTTGACACTGTGAGAAACTCTGATGGAACCGAGACTGAACTGTCTGGCCTCAGTTTTAGACATCATGCATGAGTGAATGTTTGGAGACATGATGCTAGAAGTGGTCGTCCCTTTGGTAGTTTTTCCCGTCTCGACACAGGATCTCTGGAGCTCAGCCACAGTGACCACCAGGCTCTCGGTCACCTCGCCTAACAAAGACTTTCTTCCCTGAATGCTGAGTTTGGGGCGGGGGCGGACACATCAAGGAGAGTCGTGGTTGTTCCAAACTTCTTCCATTGAAATCCCAGTGTGATTTCAGTTTGCCGTGTCATTACAGAGTATCGTATGAAGCATGATGATGGAAAACAATATTTAGCATAAACCAATTGAAGAGTGTCACTACTGCCCCCGATCTCCTCTCGAATGGACGACTGCAATGCTCTCCTTTTGGGCACCAGTCAGCCATCACTGTCTCGTTTGCAACTGGTGCAGATGCTGCTGCTCGACTGCTAACTGGTACTAGGCAGAGGGACAGTGTGTCACTTGTTCTTGCATCTCTGCATTGGCTACCGCTTAGATACAGGATTGATTTTAAGGCTTAAGCTCCCCTGCCCCACTTTCCATCCCCAGATCTCTTGGCTGTCCCTCGGTCGAGGCTGAGGGTGTAAGGGGGATTGCGCCTTTCGCTGTAGCTGCCCCAAAGCTCTGGAGCAGTCTACCTCTTTCTATTAAGTGTTCACCCTCTGTTGAGTCTTTTAAAGCTCAACTGAAGTCCCACCTGTTCTCTCAGGCTTTTGACTGCCCATGACAAAGTCTTATTTAGTAATGTATATACTTATTGGTTTTTAGCCTGTTTAGTCCAATTGTTTGCCAAAGGGTTTGAATTGTGGACTCATTCTAAGCTTATTGGGCAAATCAACAACTGTAGAATGGATTGCAATGAAATACTGTGCAGACCTTCCTGTTCTCCAGTGGATGAACCCCAGTGACGGGTGATTCCATTGTGAACTTGGCATTTCTGGTTTTAAGTGTCTCAACAACTCATATCAAATGCCATGTAATTTGGTTCAGATGTTCATGACTCTTTAAACTTTGCGTTTAGCTCCACAAAGTCTTCTGAGGTCAAGGCTCTTTGTTAAAGGTAAATATTAATGAATTAATAATTATTGTTTTAACAGTCTTTAAATGTCTATATTCCATATGAAACAGCTACATGTCGTTACTGAAATCCCAAGTCCAGGCTTGACAGTGTTTTTTCCAGCCTTGATATTTAAACCTTTGACTGTAACATATTAGAAAGCACACATTTTGTCAGAAACTATTCATTTATATTGTTGGCTCTAATGATAATTGTGGCCTCACTTTAGAAAATCCTTTCCTTTGTGTACATGAGGGACGGATGAAGTTTCACAGGCAGATGGGAGGGAGCAGCTCATCCAAATAATCTCACCTTGGTGGCCGGCTCCAGTTTCAAGGCCTTTTTTAGCACCTCCATCGCCTCTTTGTATTCACCATTGTCTGACAGGACCTGAAAGAGATAAACACAAACACAGGAACTCTCCCAACAATTATAATTTATGGATTGATAAGAATCAATAGAGATGCTCCCAGTTGCTTCTCACCTTTCCCATCCTGAAGAGGGCCTTGACGTTGTTTGGCTCAAGGGTCAGGACGTCCCGGCTGGTGTGCAGCGCCTGCTCGTACTGCTCCAGTTTGAGCTGAGCGGTGGCCAGGTTGTTCAAACACTTCACCCGGTAGTCCCGCACCTCCTCCTCCTCTACCACCACGCCGCTGTCCGGACCGTCTGTACAGAGACACACAGCAGATCATGTATGCTTTGCTTTGGACATTAAAAAACATAAGGAAAGGTCTCGACATCTGAGAGAGGACTTGTAATAAATACAGTAGTTGGACTTGGACATTTGTCCATCTCAATACAGTGTTGACCCAAGTGAGGAGCAGTTTGATTCTTGTCTCTGAGCATTATGGGTAATAATTTTTAGCAGCCCAGGGACGATATCTGCAATAGGAGCACATCTTTTTTTCTCCTTCTTTTCCAGATTTGCAGTTGGATTCCAAAAGTAGACTCTACTTTGGATGCTTCCCAAGCTTCAATTGGTATTTATCTTTGTTTGTTTGGTCACTTGGGGGCAGCAGAACAACATGTAAACACAACACTGACATATTATCATTGTAGGAAGTCCTGGCAAATGTCCACAGACACAAAGTGTGGAGTTATGTTTCTGGTCAAATGTAATTTACAGACATTCACGCTCCCTTTAGCTTTGTCTTTGACTTTGTTCACCAGCTAGTTATTTAATCTGGTAGCGTTCAGTGACTTCATCAGAGCTGTTAAAATGAAAACATCTGCTGCTGCAGTTGATCCTATTGAATCATTAAAGCTGTGAACTAGAAAACAACTAAAGCAGCTTAATAACATAAAAACATAAGTAGTACTGAGGGCAACTGCAGAGTTGTGTGTTCATCGCAACAAGCGACAAATACTGATAAGTGCAGCTTTAAGCTTCAAGTCTTTTACTGAATTTGTTTCCTTCTTGTTTTTGTGAGCAAAGAATAATGTGCAAAACATTTAGTTAGCCATTAATCTGTTTAACACAACAACAACAATGTGATTTATCAGACGAGAAGTTACTTTTATTTTTTGAATGTCGTGTCATTTTATTACGTTATTATCTCCGTCAAGGAGGTTCTGTTTTTACCCGTCTATTTGTTGGTCAGCAGGATTGCCCAAAAACTATACTGTTTTTTTTTTTTTAAATGTTTTTAGAACTTAAGATTGATTATTCCCACATGGTGACAAAGCCTGGAAGCAAAATCTTTCATCTTTCTTTTTCTCTTTTATTTCTTCATCCCTACCCAATTTAATTTATTTACTCCCATGAAGACAGTTACAACTCTTGTTAAAATATGTTTATTTGCACATGGTAGCTACATATCTAATTAGAGCGATGTATAATTTCTACATGTCATAATTTGTGTTTGTAAATGAAGTCTGATCGGCAGAAAATTATCTTATATTATTGATTTTTTTCTGGTCGACTTCTCATCCGTTAATGACACGATCTCGATGCCCTGATAAACTCCTCTCTTCAGTGCCACGCCGAGTTAACTCGCGGCTCTACCATCATTGACACATTAAGAGGCAGTTCATGTTTTTCTCTTCACTGACTTGTTCAGTCACATTCTCCTCCACGGGCCCACCCTGCCTCGACCACGATCAAAGTGATTAAGAAGGTGAAAATCATATGAGAGTTGATTAGCTTTGATTAAGCTGAAGAATTAAGAGGAAAACATTTGTGACGTGACGTGGCCCTGCGTCATGATGGTGTGATTAGTGTGATGGAGGGCTCGAGGGCGTGAAGCTGTTATGTCATTCTGAGTTGAGATTGATGTGGAAATGTTGTCTGTGGTCGAAACCAAATGGTGTGTGTTTTGTTTCTTGTGTGTGTGTGTGTGTGTGTGTGTGTGTGTGTGTGTGTGTGTGTGTGTGTGTGTGTGTGTGTGTGTGTGTGTGTGTGTGTGTGTGTGTGTGTGTGTGTGTGTACGTATGCATGTGTGCCAAACACTATCTGTGCTGTACCTTCCTTTTCGCCCTTTCCCTGGGAAGATAATAGTCACATCAACCATTATAGCAGATTCCTGGTAGAGCTGATAGTATGGAAATATTTTTCTATGAATAAATTCAGGTTTGACGCTGCGTTACCTCGGCTGCATGTGGTTAGCACATCCAGAGCCATACAATAGGCCCGGGCGGCCATGCAGTATTCCTCTCTCTGGAAATGAAAATTTCCTCGCTCTCGTTTCTGGTTGCCGATGCGGATGCGGTCGGCGACGGGCAGAGTAAATGGGTCTGGTTTCTCTCTAATGTCCAGCAGCTGAAGCTGATAGAGTAACGGAGCCCAGGCTGGAATATCAGGCTCTCTGCACATAGACAAACAAACAGACAGAAAAACAAGCACAGACATAAACAACATCATCACAGCAAAAGAGCCACGGAAAAGTTTATCTGTGAGTAACACCAGACGTCTTCTAAAATCCTCAGAAGAACACGTTGATCTTTTAAAGGCTGTTTAAATCAGCCGAGCAATCGATCTGTTTTCAAGTGATAACCATCAGCTTCAAGAGAAGCAGAAACAAGCTACTGAACATCCTGCACGCAAAACCCAAAGCTCTTCAGCTAATGCATGTCATTTGATAGCCATCTTTAAAATACAGTGTTTAGACTGACGGTAAATATATAAATAGTAGAATGTAAAATAATGTTTATTTCTCCTCGAGGAGTTTGAGAGGTTGTATGGGAAACACTTGGAACCATTATTTGTCCAACTCTTTTCTTAGTTCACACCAGGGGTCACTAATAGAGGGACCACCGTCCTGATCCAGACTCAGATCCGGCCCTATCTGGAGCTACAACAGAAAAATCATTGAGAATTGTTACATTTTGACAGAGCATTTCTATTTTAACCATCACAAATAATCATTACTGATGCTGCTGTTTATTTACCATCTTAAAAAACATTTTTCACACTATATTTCAAGTAGTAGAGGTTCCCATTGATATATAACACCAAAAAAAAAATCATCCCTTATCTATTGTTTCCAGGGAATATTTATTGTATCTTTCTCTCTCACAATATTTGTAATATGTGGCCCGTCTCAGATCTGTACCTGACCAGGGGGTGCCATGTCTCTCGCCCCCTAACGTCAGCTGGGATTGGCTCCCTGCGACCTTTTACAAGATACGTGGTAAAGATAATGGGGGGATGGATTTTCTCTCTGAGCTGAAACATGCAAAAAGTGATTTTAATTGAAATGTTCCCATTTTTGATTAGGAGGTCAAGGTCCTTGAAGTGAGGACACAGCTGAGCAGGAGAGTTTCCAATTTGATCTGAAGTTGAAGCTCTCCCATCAGGACAAACTCAGTCCCTAATAGAAACATTAATAACTATGATGGCACTCAGTGGAGGACATACCTTGGCCAAGGGCCCTGTCTGACAATGTTAAAGAAAGTGATTAAAAAAATAATAAAGATCTGACCCTTTTGTACAGATCCATACCAGAATTTATTACTTTACAGTGGCTGAAAAAACCTACCTCCCTGAAACCACATTCAAATCTACAGATTTTTACAAGTGGCTCTGGACCAAATTGTACATACTCATACATATCAGTCCCCCAATTATGCCTGATTTTCCATTTCCATCAAGATCCAAGCATTATTTGAAGGGAAATTGGTAAAAATGTCAACAACAAAAACATTTATTTAAAAAAATATATATATTTTGCAATGTTAAAAAATAGCTGGAACCATTTGTGTCCAGATCCCAAATCAAATTGAATGGGTTCTTTTATGTAACATCCTTCCACCAAGTTTCATAGAAAGCTCTTCAGTAGTTTTTGTGTAATCCTGCTAACAAACAAACCCTTTTTGGCAGAATTAAACTAATAGAAAACACAGCGCTGCTCAACACTTGAGCTTTAGTGTCACTGCCTCGACAAAGGTAGTTCATCAAACACACTCACACATTGTCCAGTAAAACAACACTTGAACAAAAAATACAAACAATTATGATATTACAATATATTTTGTTGTTTTTCATGGGTTTTGACAGCTGTTTTCTGCATTGATAACATTTCACAGCATCCATCGCCTCACACTCTTAAAAGTGTAACATTTAAAGAAGCCAAAGTGACTCCGGCTCATTTAAGCAAACGAGAATTTGAAACTGATAGGAGCCGTTGAGCCGTCAACGGCTTCATCTTACTCAGGAGTCACTCGGAGGGAAAGTTAATTTGGTTTTCAATCATCTGGCTCCTGGGAAACAATGGTCCATTATCAGTTCCTCTGTGGAGGCTGAGTTGAAAGGAGTGAGGGGATTGAATGAATGAAAGACTCTTGCCTTAAAAAATACAAACAACTGAAAACATGCGGTACGTCACATGTTTGAACATCCAGTCATCCATTTTCAATACCGCTTATCCTTTGAGGGTCGTGGGGGGAGCCGGAGCAGCACCCAGCTGACTTTGGACGAGAGGTGGGGTACATCCCAGAGGGGTCATGCTTAAACATACACACTTTATTATATATTGTTGACAAAATAAAGTGGTTTGTCATGTTTAAAGAGGACCCTGACAGTTTAAGGGGCTCAACAAAAAAAAGGTCAGAAACTAAGTCCGACAGAAGGAAGTGCAGCTTCCCCACAGATATCCCCCACTGACTGTTTGCTGCAAAGTGATAGTAGTGGGAGTTGTGTCTGACCATGAATTATTCAAACTGGTTGTGTCAGTGACACAATTTATGTCTGTCAAACAGAATTAGTTGTGTGCCCAGTGGCTGTGAGGCCGTGTCAGCAGGTGGGATCAGATTACCCTTTCACCTCTCCTCCCTGGAGACCTCATCCACTGTCACAGGAGTGTGAAACCAGCAGCTGAGCCGAGGCCTCGGAAACCTGAGCCGGATCCCTGCCCGCTCAGGACCGGAGGAAGTGGCGTTCAGAGACGTTATCGTCAGGGGGCTGTGAATGTGTAGCTGCACTCTAGGAAGCTGCTCTGAACTATTTTTGACAGCAGCGTTTAGTCCTGTCGACTTGTTTTTGCAGAACCGCTGCATGTTTACAAGGATCAGACAAGTGTCAGCCCAGTTGTGTAACAAGCGTTCAAGAGCGGCAGAGGAGAAGACACTTGATTCATTAATGAAGAATGTTGAGCGCACGGCTTTGGTTTTACTGGGAAATGTCTTTGAAAAACATGCCTCATACATCTGATTACTCCTTACTCCCTCGTATAGGCTCCTTCTTCCCTGCTAATGTTGTGTGTTTTACTAGCGTACGAAGAATGTCAAACCATCTCCAAATGATTCTTGGCACAGTTTGTGGCTATGTGTTGTCCTTGCATACCTTTCTCTACTCTTATCTGAACATATTACACAATATTCCAAAGGCTGCATATTATGTAACAATGTGCAGCAAGTAATAATAACACACACACAGTGTCTTGCATAATTTGCACTACGAGTTCTTGGCTCCAGATTAAAGGGATTTCTATCAATTAGCTTCTGAAGCCAGAACTTAATTGCTTAATAAAAACAAGTCCATGAAGCCAAACTGTTCAAAAATAAGTGGAAGTGATTTTTCTTCTTAGTCAGGCAGCAAATCCACTTTTCTTCTCCCAATTTCCAGTTTTAACAGCAATTGGTAAAAATCTATACACTTATTAATAACAATAAATACATTTTTAGAAGCTGAAAATATGTTTTGAATGTACAATTCATTCATCATATTATACCGCTTGTACTTTGAGGGCTGCAAGAAGGCTGGTGCACAGGTCATAAATCCGGCCTCCTCCGTGTTAGCGGATGGAACAAAAAGTAAAAGTGCATGTTAAATAAATGTTTCTGATTCTGTCTTATTTTTTTGAGAGAGAGAATAATCATCACTTTTTACATTTAGAGGTAATATATTTCGAATAAATTTCACAGTGAAATAAAATGGCAGACAGTAAATATAGTGCATAATATAGTAAAAAAAGGTGAGTGATTCTGGAAGCTCTTCAAATGTGTATAACTGACTTAACTAAAGCAGCTTTATAGATACATGTTGCTCTTTACATGAGACCTTAAGTATTGCTCATTAAGCATGTATCTATATACAGTCTAAGTATGTGTATCAACATCTGAGGCAGCAGTTTAAACCGATTTTCTGTACGTTTCATTAAAGACAGGAAGGAAACTAGTTATTTTACTCTGTCACAATTTCCAGTTGGTTCAAAAAGATGTCGCAGTCACGAGCTGAACCGTGTTGGGTTTGTCAAACACCTCACTCGTGAGCGTCATTGGATACCGATTTGATATCACACGGGAGGAACGTACCCGCTTTGCCGCTCATGACTCACACAGATCGGACACATCGGATAACAAGGGATGAGTCATTTCCTATTAATTGATGCAGGTACAGCTGCTTCTGCACAAACTAAATGAGCTACAAGCAAAACTGAATTATGGGTTAACAGATGACACAAACACACACACACACACACACACACACACACACACACACACACACACACACATTGACTGCAAACTGCCTAATAATAGAAATCCTTCACATGCAGGATTCTCCAGGTGAGCTTTGAAGCATAATATCATTCAGCTCATCACCTAATATGAGCAAGCACGTGGCAAAAATAAAAATAGCACAGTGTACAGAACACTAAGGACTTATACATCAAACATTGAGGGATAATAAGAGGAGCTGAGAGTCGAGCTTATTGTTGCCATCATGAGAGACATGACAAATCACCATGACTGGCGATCCAACGAGTGTAATCAAAGAATTCAGCAGTTGCCAGATCTATAAGGTTTACGGTGTCGTGTGGGTCAGCGGTGATTAGCCCCCGGGGTCTTATTAGTGCAAACAGGAAGCAGAGGGTTAGATCCCTGCACAAGATCCCAGTGAAACATGAACCTGCGACTCAGGTCCACGTCCTTAAACTGAGCTGTCGTCTCCAGTCAGAGACTCCTACTCTCTTCACGCAGGCAGAATCTTTAGGCTGCAATTAGCTTGACATGGTTGGTGTAATACTGTAGTTTTTAGAGCATTATTACAAAGGAGGATTCATTGTAGTGCGATGGCAGAAGAGTTGCTAAACTTGTATGTATGCTGGTTATAATAGATATGCTCCTATTCTAATCAGTGCATGATATCTCAAAATATACTCTATGTAATATACTATATGCTTGTAAAAAGCATTTGAAAGCATATTTTTTATTCTTCTTGTCTATTTTCCTGAATTTGACATTGTCATGGAGCTCTGAACGTTGCCAAAAAGCAAATGACCTGCAACTGACCTAGAACTGTGCCTGAACATGTCCCGTGTAGACAAATGAGTGAATCAACAGATCTGCTGCTTTGCGAGTGTGCTGCTCACCCGAGTTAGTGTTATTTTAGTAAGCTTGAAAGTATCAACACTGTCTCATGAGATTCAAAAGAGTGTGGAGCTACGTTAACAGCTCTGTGACACAGTACTTAAGTTGCATTCACACGACACTGGCAGAGTAGGAAAACCCCCCTTTATTTAGAAGTGTTAATTCAACATGTTTACTGTTGGCTTTGAAAAATTAGCTCGTTTTGTTGCGTTAGCCTATCCATTGGGGATGGTTTACTGTTAGTTTAGTTTTGGACAAAATTTTTAAGTGCTTTATGTTTTAAATTTGCTGAATCAATCTACTACTAGGCTTACCGGTGATTGTTCTTTTATAAAATAGCGCAACTGTTTTACACTGCCTTTAATCTGGGAAAATGTCAGACTATTTTGCAGAGAAATCGCCCTGCTCCTCCGGACCAGAGTAAAGGTCAGTGAGGACAGGTTTTTCAGGTCAGAGCCTGAGGCCTGAAGAGATTGGGATTGAGCGGATGGTCAGAGACCTGAGATGTTTGCTGAGGCAGCAGCTTTGACAGCACTGAGAGGCAGAGACAGGTTCCATGCCCATATTTATGGTCATATTTACTGCAGGTCACCAAGGAAACCAGGTCTAACAACTCAATGTCAGGTAGCACATTGGACGTTTTGCTTGTACTTCAGTAAAAGTTTCAAAACTGAAAATACTAGCACATGTTAGAACGATCACTCAATACATTTAATGTTGAATGAATGAATGGAAAGTGTTTTGCTGGCTAGAGATCCATCTCTGCTGGTGTCATTTGGCCGTTTGATTCTGGTGTATTTGCTCATCTGCACCCTCCTTTATCACTATGGTGATAACTCAGTCATTTATTTACTCAGATTCACTCGCCCATTCATTAATACACTCACACTCTGGCCTGCATTGATATTCGATTCATCATGTCCATGTTGGCCAGAGTTTTTATTTTGCCCATAACTGAACAATCTGCAGTTCAATGTCAGGACATTGAACTGCAAATTTTATTAGAAAAGATCTTGGTGGTGGCCTATTAAAAGAAACAGTTTGGTGACTCATTTGTTCTCTTGCTGAGAGTTGGATGAGAAGATTGACACCATTCTTGTGACTGTACAGTAAATGTGATGCAGGAGCCAGCTAGCTTAGCTTAGCTTAGCATAAAGGAGGAAATTATTTCTGTAAATTAACTCACAACAGCTACGTCCATCTCTTCCATGTGGCACATATTGGTATTGGAAATAATGTTTGCTGATGAGCACTGGCATGACAAATTCAGTTTTACAGAATAACCATTGCAGAAAAAATAGCATTTCTTTGTTGTTTTTTTCTAACTATTATCTTCAACTTTGGTGGTATTTGTGTTTTCTCATTATTCATAGATGTTTATAACAAAGATCATATGTGGCACTACGAGATGAGACTCTTCCATCTGTTTGGTTGTTTGCCAGGAAGCAGTCTTCCATGAACACAACACCAGGTCTATTAAAACTGATTCAGGAGGTGTAGCACCAGCTCAGACATAAAATCTCCAACATAAAACAACAGCAAATATGAAATTCAGACTTCAATGTCTGCTGCCTGACGTGTTTCTCATACGTCAACAGATCGGATTAAAAGAGGAATATCTCTCTCTTTTCCTGTCTGCGTTCATATGATTGATGTGATAAGAATGACTGTAGCTTTTCCCTTTTGTGTCATGGGAAGTCCTGCATTCATTATAAACTTCCTCATCAAGGTATATGAGAGCGTGGCTGACTCACCCTATTATCTGTCATGCCGACCCCACGCTGCCCTGATTGAAAGGAAAAAACTCCCTCAGAGGGAAAACAGTGGTCACTTTGACGTCATGCGCTCAATTTTAAATGATGGAAAGGACAATGATGTACCTCATACGGGTTTCTATGGTTACACCCTCAGATAGCACACTAATGTACCGTAATAAATGTGGTGTGCAGCTTGTATGATAATACAAAATCCTGGAGGATTTATGAGGTTGTTTATTTTTTACAGCAGTGAAAACCACTCTGCTTCTGCTGCTGTTGATCAGTGTCGTCTGTTTGACTCTCGGATGGACACGAGGCACCAATACAGCCGAGCAAAGGAGCTTAGCTTTAATCCTGGCATTGGTGAGACGTCACAGCTGTTTTTCCTCGCCTGCTGCCATACAGCCGCCAGTTAATTTGCAGCATAACAGCCTCCTATTACACGCGGAGATCTAGAAACTCACAGTGTAAGGCCTTTCAGCTGCTGCCTCGCCATGTGCTTTCCTCTCCTATTTGTTTTTATTTCCTCCTGCAGCAATGAGCCAATGAAACCGTGCTTGCAGGGATCAAGGACAGCTAGTGACTACATCCTGGCTGTTGAGCTCCTCAAAAGTCCCCATATAATCTACCACAGATTTCCTTAGCCTGTTAAAATGAATCCAATCTCACCCCCAGGCTACCTGCAGGGCAAATAGTAGCTTTTCTTAACGGCAGGGCTATGTAACTGCTCAGCCATTTAGAAAGCAACTCGTGAGGAGCAGTTGGTTACACAACTTTATTAAACCAGCTCTGAGTAGAGACAGTACAGTACATACTCTAGTGATCTGCAGCAGGGAGAGTGAGTGCCACTACAAATGCACTGGAACAGAAAGGTTTGAGGCTGAAAAATTGACCTCATAAGCTTTTCTTTTTAACAAACAGTTATCTGTTTGCACCCTTGAGGTCTAAGAAACATCTCACAAATGTTTCCTCACTCATAAAACAAATCAGATTTTTATAAATAGTTTAAACCCTTTGTTGTTTACATCTGTGCTAGTAGCCTTATTCTTTCCCAAATTTTGCTGCTGTGTTGCAACATTTGTTGACATGTTACGACCCTCGACTGTCAGTCAGAGGAGCAGCAGGACATATTTAGAAGGACTGTTAATGTGAGCATATTTGTGTCCTACAAACAATTCAAAAATATGCTCATCGAAACATTGCTTACTACAGCACAGTTAGTGGTTAAATCCTTTTCACTTTCACATTTGAATCTTAGCTTTAATGGCCTCAAATTGTCTTAAATAAAAAAACGAAAAAACATAGTTTTTTTGATAACGCCCCTTAGCTTCTTACACATTCTGTGGTGCCAGACTGGTCTCATTCAAATAGATGAAGTGGTTAGGGTGATTTCTACAAAGTCATAGTCAGGACTGATCAGATCAGATCAATATGATCAATCTGACAAACAAGGTGTTTATAGTTCGGTCCTGAGGCCGTTTCTCCTGCAGTCCCAGGAACCCAGGTTTAGTTTCAGTGGATTGAAGTGAATGTGAAGCTGTAGTTAACAGCAATGATGGCTTGGTTCTTTCTTTGCACAGACGTTATGTCTAGTGATTACATAAACCAGATCTGCGCCAGTTTTGGATTTCCCTTTTGAACTTCAAAGCTCTCTAAGTTACGACTAATTCTGAGCGAGGAGCCAAAAATCCAGCTCTTTGAAAGATGAAAGTTCTGCTCCTCCATTACTGTTATACTTAACACAAATGTCTGCCTACTTCAATGGACACGTGAATCCCTGAATGCTGAAAGTACTTTATGATTTCTGTTTAGACGAGCGATCCAAAGTTAAAAAAAATGTTCCCACAGTAGTGTGATGTGGACATGAAATAATTGCGAGACATTATCATTCCACAGAGTTGCTGTGTGTGTCTCCCTCTGTGTTTGTGAGCATTAACATTTGTGACCAGAAGCCGCTCATTACGCTATGTATGATATTCTGGTCGGGAAATAAATGTCATAAAGAGATATTGATCAGGAATTAATTTCCCTTCCAAGTCCAAGCTGTCACACATGCATGAGCTGCAACCAGATAACTCCCACTGAGAAAATGTCACAGTTTGAGCACATAACAAACATCCTGCAGTTATCACGCTCCCTGACTGATTATTAAATTAGATGGAACACAGCGGTTGTTGTTTATATGCACCTGAACAGCTTCACCTATCCTTCACACCTCTAATGTTGGACAAACGCAATGTGTACATCAAACAGAAACGTCATTATAATGACTCCAGTGTGTGCAAGTCTGCGATTTAAGCAAATAAAGGTCCTGCTTCCTTTCAGCAGCCTGTGTAGCCTGTGAATCAATAGCAGCACACTGAACTCCTGACTTATTAGTCAGGTCGTTAGGAGGAGGAGGAGCTGGCTCAGTAAAGCAAATGCAGCGTGGCCATAAGTACTATCCTTTAGTCTCTTTGACCCCTAGCATCCATCATAAGTCAGTCACATTTCTAAAGAGGAAGGGCTTGACTTTACTTGACCAGAGCCGTTGGCAATCGCGTATAAGGTCACTTAGTCTGTTTACAGCCAATTTCAAGCTGTTTCTTTTCATGTTATGTTGGCAAATTGAGTTAATTTCTTGCACTGACAATGCAGTGTTAGTTTCTATACATGAGCTCACTTGTACTGTCCCTCACCCTCTGGAATGTCAATATGAAACATTAGCACAGTGCAGCAAATCTCATCAGTGCTATCAAACAATAAGAGATCTACTTTCTTAATCCCTAAAGCTTTAACGCTGAACATGTGATTTTGATTTTGCATTGACGATGTCAGCGGGGGCTCGGCCAGAAATTAACTCTGCGAGGACTATTTTGATATTCGATGGGCGTGTGTGCCTGTGATACACTGCTCCAGACGGTTGATTACGTAGCACTGACGTCTCAGCCGGATGAGTCACGCTCCACGTCCTCAGCGGCGGTACCACTTCATCCCCAGAGCACACAAACACACACGCACAAACACAAGCACGCGCTGGTGCCATTTGTCACTCAGCTGCACGTCTCCTCGCTCCAGCTTCGCAGGCAGCACCCTTCACCTCACATCTAGCAGCATGACACTTCTCTACAGACAAATTGTTGTCATAACTTCTGCTGTATCTCGTGATACATGAATGTGGTTACACACACCTGCTACAAACTGTGTGAGTGTGTTTGTGAGTGCATGTAGCAGCCTGCCCCTCCACTATCCTATCTGCTCTCATTTTTACTATTGTATGTGGTGTCCTCATGAGTTGCCCATAGCAACTCTGTGTCTCATCACCGAACAGTCTTTCTGGGCTCACATTTTAGGAGAGTTTCACCCTTGTATAGTTTGAAAAGTGCATTTAGCATTGCTAAACCATGACAACACGTCAATTCTCTGAGCCGTAAATAACAAATGGGATTGAGTGGTCCTGGAAGTAAAAAGATAAAGCCTCTGTGTTTGAGCAATGACCAGGGCAACTGAAAGCAACTGAGAGCAACTGAGAGCAACTGAGAGCAGCAAAGCAACAGGTACATAATGCAGGAGAAAAACACTGTGTGAGCTGAATATAAGAAACTTTAGCATACAACATGAGAAAGTGTTTATAGCTGTTTACAGGTGAGGTAAATTCAAATTGGAATGTGAGCAGAAGTAAGAGAAAGTAACAGTAACAGAAGTAACAGAGGTAACAGAAGTAAGGACAATGTTTCTTCTTTTCGCACTAATAAAAAAGAGTCTGGGAGAAATGTTCAGACCCAGTCTACTTTCTTGCCTTTGTATATTTGGTTCATCACTGAACTGGATGTGATGGTCAGATTTCCAGCGTCTGAAAAGTTACTGGAGGGTTTCACTGTTTCACACTGGGAAGGTGTGTGAGTTCCAGACATTGTTTGACAGTGCTACAAACACCCTTAATAAAGTTACAGTGTTGATTATCAGTCAGTTGGTTGGCAGGTAGATCTCTCACATTACCTCAACCAAGGAGGTTAAGTTTGTTTGTTCGTTGGTTCGAGAGCAAGATTACGCAAAAGCTATTAGACGGATTACCAAGAAACTTCAAATATGGGTGTGGTTTCAGGAATGTTTTTCCACTTACTTTAACATTGTGAGATTTTTGTGAGCGTTTTTCAAAATGTTCCATAATTCATGGATCACGGAAAAATCGGGCATGTTGGGATTGATATTTATGAGCGTGTGCAATTCTTTGCAAACTCCTATTAAAAATCTGGATAGTGACTTTAAATGTGGTTTCATAAGGGGACTGTTGGGCCTTGCCGCAATTATGAGTGCCAGTCTAATTAAGGTTATAAAACATTATAGACAACATAATATAATATTCTACATAATACAATTTTATATTCCAGAAACACGCAGGATAGTGAAGACTTTGAAAAAGGTGAGAACATTAGGCTACATTGAAATAGTCCTCTCCAGCCAGAATGCTGTATGCCGTAAAAGAGTATAAATACAAGGTGGCACAGAACCAATGTATCAACAGCAGAGGTTTAATTCCTGGTGGCAGTACCTCAGTTAGCCAAACATTGCTGTGTTCACAAATGGGAAGCTGACAAGGCTCCTTCACCAGGAAGGTCACAGACCCTGGTGACCTTCTTGGTGAAGCTCACCTCAGGAGGATTTGGCAGATGTGCGATGGTGGTAGGAATAGTTCAACAGGCTAATCCACTTTCTTGCTGAGGGTTTGGATGAGAAGATTGATTCCTATTGCGTGTATGTGTAGTAAATATAAAGTGACAGTGCTGCCAGCAGAGGATTAGCTTAGCTTAGCACATTAACTCTACACAGCTAGCCATGACTCTGTCCACCACCAAAGCACGATCCACCTCTGAAGCTCACTAATCACAAAATATCTTATTTTTAAATCCACACAAAGAGGCCAAACACACTGATCAAAATGCATCGGCCATCTGCTTTTTAATTTATCTGCATTAATAAACAGATAGCTGTTGATAGAGATTATCCAAAATGTAGTCTAGCACTACAACACTAGGAAAAGTATTTAATGTTGTGTTTTGTGTTGAGAAACGTTCGACTCGTGTCTGACTATGAACAATGTACAACAAATGGAAAGTGTAGTCTTGGTCTGGATATCCACTGTGTACACCGGAAGCCCCAATATATTGGCCGTTGCCCCCACAGGCTAATTCACCTTCAGACGATAGCCAGTGGCCGAATGACAGGGAAGAGGACAATAGTGCAAAGCGAATTGGACAGCAAAGATAAATACAAATTATAACAAAACAATACAAAACTCAATCGGGAGAGCACTAAAGAAGCTTTAAACAGTGTGGTTTTCACACAAAGCCTTTACACAACCAAGTATCAAACACACTATCTGACAACACAAGCTCAATTCAGTGTAGGAGATTTACTGTCCCACTAAATATCCCACAACCACGGAAAGCAGAAGTAGCTTTAACTGAGGGCAGTGCTGTATTACAACCAAGGCTGTGTCGATGGGAGAGATAAACCTGCCAGCAGTAGGGGGAAAAGGTAAACATCCTGGGAGATTAGATGAGGGACACGCACAGTTCAAACACTGGTCTGTGTGGCAAAATGCTGCTGTGGCACCAAACTATATATTTTCAGGGGTAAAACAAAGAGTCCATTATCACTCAGGTTTAATTTGTACATTTCTTTTTTCGCTGGAGGTCAACACGCGCAGCTTTAATGCGGCACTGGTTGGGCAAACAGAAGAGCGTATGCTCATTGAGAGTTAACCAGATCTTATCTGGAGCATGCTACAGCTGTCGATGGCGGCTGGCCTGTTCCAGCGTGAGGTCTGGGTGTGGTTTGTAGTCAGCCTGCTGTATCGTTTCTGTGTCATGAAAGAGAAAACACAGCACCCGAGAAATACAATCAAACTTGTTTAGGTCACGTGACCACACAAGCCAAGAGTTCACATGTTGCTCTAAACCTTCACTGACGACAAACAGTAAATCATTTAGAAGCATTTCACATTCTGCTGAGGAGGAACACCACTTTTGGGAAGAATGGTTTGGCTTCTCGGCCGTGCTCTCCAAGGAGCAGCGTCTTAAAGGTCACATTATTCATTTGACCCAGGTGGTTTCATGCAGAGTGAGTCACACCACCCTCAACGCAAACGGAACCCCACCTCACAGATTTTCTCAGCGGACGACGTGCTTACGTATCAGGGCATGAGGGGGAGGAGGGCTGGCGTGCACAAAAATGACAGACACCCGCACGGCTCTGTGGTGAGTGAGTCACTGTACCTGTCAGTGAAAAGCAGAACTGCCCGTTTTGGGTTATATCATGTTGCATTGGGGGATAAGGGAGAGAGATTGGTTTGGAAGAAGAGGAAGACATAACACCAACAATTATCTGGTGCCCGGACACTCATGATAAGGTACTGATATTTGTCGTGTCTGTCAAAAGAGGCTACACCCACAAGTATCCTCACTCATCATCAGAGTTGACTCCAATGATCACAGCTCTGGCTTGTCACCTTCACATGTCAACACTTTGCTCTGCGAGTCTCTCTGCTCAGAGAAATGTCACTGTTACCTTTTTTTTCAGCTGCATTCCTCGCTGGATATGGGCGTGTCTCAGAGGCTTCAGGAGACAAGGCCACCGCACTTGCCAACTGCTTCAAGGATGTCAACAAAGATTCCCTTTGAGCACATTCCCAAGAAGACGTTTCGCTGCTAAATGCATGTTATCTGCAATTGATGAGTAAATATTTGATGTTATGTGTCAAACATAATTATTTGAAAAGGTCGCGTTTGAATATTTTATTCAACAATTAGATTCAATGCCCTGTAGGTTTAAACTGTGATCTGTTCAACATGATCTCACGACACCCTTGTATGGATAAAACATTGTGTGATATAATGGTTATAGTAATAATAATAGATACAAAAAATGAAGGAATTACATATTTCTAATAGTCAAGTAGCTGTTGTCAATATGGATGGCAGTTTTGGTCTTACAGTTAGTCGGTCCACCACTTTGGTGGAGATTGAAAGATTATTAGATTCTATAAAATTTGGTTGAGATACACATGGTCCTTTAGGGAGTTTTCACACCTGAAAGTCTGGACCAAGGTTCATTTCTTTGTTAGATTGTTTAAATTTGATCTGGTTAGTTTTAGTTTCACATTGCAATTCAGGAAGCGTAAAAAACACTTATGTATGACATACGTACATCCTGTCGTCACCACTTAGGTAGGCATCTACCTACAGTATACTTGACATTGATTGGTTTGTTGACACGCATGCATCTAATGTCGGCATGTTTTTGATTTAACAGGTAGTCTTTCCAATGAATAGAATTTGAACTTGCATAGAGAAAATTAATTAATTGGTTCATTTCATGAACTTCGTTGCCACTGTGATATCATGATGGGATTACCACCATCATCACCAACTTCAGGTGCAGTACTAAATGCTGGATAGAATGCACAAAATGAATGTCTTTGTTGTTCAAACATTGTATCATCAGAGGCAAGACTGCAAGCAATCCTGCGAACTGGGTCAACTCCGAGACAAGTAAGGTGATTGGTTAATTGGTCCAAGACAATCCCAAAAAGTGTTTTCAGACTGCAAACAAAGTGAACCATGGTTCAGTTTGTCTCAGACTGATACTACTGTTCCGGTCTGACAATATCTTGGCCCGTTTGACTGGAGTGTGGTCCAAGGCATCTTTTCACACCTGTTATTTATGTGT
Source organism: Hippoglossus hippoglossus (assembly GCF_009819705.1). Classification (NCBI taxonomy): domain Eukaryota; kingdom Metazoa; phylum Chordata; class Actinopteri; order Pleuronectiformes; family Pleuronectidae; genus Hippoglossus; species Hippoglossus hippoglossus. Next base: position 13,259,776 of record NC_047156.1, on the reverse strand, counting down.
GGTTTGGTTTGTGTTACCCACAATGCAACTAGGCCACTAACAGTTCATTTGGATATTCTGGTTTGTTATGCTAGAGGCAGAATGGGCTACAGAGGTCTAATACAGTAACTTCACTTCTTTGTACCTGCAGATCTTTTTTATTTTACAAACTGAAGCCTTGAGCTTCAACTGATACTTTAATGACTTGAGGCCATCTTTCAGCTATCACACGGCTCCCTATGGAGACATAAAAGATGTATACAACTTGCTTCATACATGGAGTTGGCGTTCTCCTTTAGTCACCTTTCTCTTAAGTGCCAGGGCCCTATCTAAGTATTTTATGTTGTATTATATCTGTATATTATTGGTGCATTTTAATATGTCATTAAATTAGATCACAAAGCCGAGAATTGCACCCACCCTGATGTACCCACACCTACTCCACTCATCACACAGAAGCTCCTTTTTACCATGACATGACATCCTGGAACAAGAAAACACAAGATCAAATAAAATCGCACAGCAAGCAACTGGCAACGAATATTGTGCAATAACTATTAATCATCACCGCAAATGTTAGAGTTCTTTCCCACGACTGAGGCTTCAGTCAACTCGCTCCAACCTCCCCTGGATTAATCAAAGCTGGAGCAGCCAACAAGCTCACTTCCCCTGAGGTCAGAGAGAGGGAGATTCCTCTCTCTCTCCTGCTAGTTGGACTTGTTTTTTTTTTTTTTACCCTCAGAAACTGACAATGATATCCATCTGGTGTGTCTCCACAGTATCTCCACTGTTCCATTACAGGCTATCTGTTTGGTACTAGTGCACTGCCGGTTGAAAACGTGCCTCTTGGTGGGGGCTGATGGCTTGGCCCGCTTTAATTATGCTTGCAGGTTTTTTGAGAGCGTCATCCAAAACAAAAAAACTTCCCACTTCCTTGAGTCCTGAGCTTTAAAGGTGCCATGAAATGTTCCTATAGTGCTTGGGTGACAGCACTGAACGTCCCATGGCAGTTGTGTCCCGCCCATCTTGAAATCCTGGCATGTGGCCTCTTTCTTTTCATCAACTAACATGTTCCAGTTTTCTGAGAACTGCTCATGCACAAAACTTCACAGTCAACAGCGCACTTCCTTGGTTCTCAGCATGAGACATAAAATTCTGTTCTAAGAAGGACCAGGCTTTTTAATTTCAGCCCCTGAATGTCTAAATCTGTTTATGCCTTTCGAAGCAGCATGTTTTATTACCAAGCATATAGTGGTAAGTGATGATTGTTTTGATTTTAATTTACCCTTTTTATTGCGTTTCAACAGATTTAAAGTCCAAAGTCATTTAGATACCTATAATCATTTATGGTTGGTTTATATATATATATATATATATATATATATATATATATATTAAAGGTAGCCAGTGGTTTTCCTTCATGCTGTTGACAATCCTCTGTTTGTGTTGTGTCTATAGCATGTACAATGATTGAGGTATGTGTACATACATTTCCCTTTTGTGTAAAAGACAAACACATTTGAGCCACAGTATTAATCATAAATACCACACAATCCCCTCATGACACATAGATGCAACAGTCGAATGATTAAGTGGCTGACACTGTCCATCTGGACTGAGATTAAAACTATTAATTCAACTATGACACATCCCAATGGTCTAATTAATTCCACTTCAACATGTGCCACTGGGGTAGTTCTCGTCATGCCAAGAGTAAAAGTAAGGCAACGCCTTCGCTGCCAGCGCTGAGGTTTAAGCTTCTGTTGGTTTTTTGACACCGGGCCAATGTAACCTTACAGTGCCCCATTTCACACCAGAGTAAAAGTTTAACTTTTTACATGTGTTGTTTGGTGTTTCACACAGAAAACCATACTGTACATGCTTGTGCTGTATATAACAGAAGTGGTGCAGACTCATTTCCCTGTGGTTTCTTGTTTTGCAAGTTTAGTTTTGTTGAGACGTAAATAAAGCAGCTGCCAGTGACATTTAATGGGGTTGACTTTGGGATTGTGCAGACCTGAGGAGGCAGACTCACTCTGGCTCCTTGAGGGTTTGTGAGTGTTAAAGTTGTGCCTGTCCATAAATCAACAGATGTTAGTTCCCACTTTCCTCTAATAATGACCTGCTGACTCAGTGCATGAGAGTATATCTCTGACTAAGCACTATGGCTGTTGTTCCCTTGAAAAGGCGAGTGCATTTCATCATCATTGTTTCTTGCAGTCGATTTAGTCCCGACCGTCCCTTGTAATCGAGCAGGTAAATACAGAAGACTTTCCTCATTGGTTTCATTATAATCATCCCGTCACATCAGACGCTGCAGCATCGAGCTGCAGACCACTCCACTGCGCTGTGCTGATCCACACTGCCTGACCAGCTCTGCAGTCTGTTCTGATAAATAACTGTGAAGTGCACTTAGCGGCACTGTTTGCAACAGGCGACTGACAGAGTTCAATCAATGCATCTCCCCGAAAACAGAGAGAGGCTAATGAGATTTCCTCTTGTTGTGTCTCTGTCATTTTTATGGCACAGAACACTGAGTCAGATCTATTCTGAAACACGATGCCTCTCAGCGCTTGTTATTTTGTCTGATTATATGTTCAAATATTTCGTTATACTGAATACATTAGTGATAGACTTGAAGAGGCAGGTTTTACTGAGGAGTTTACCCAGAGAAGAATGATAAGGTGGTATTGTGTGTTCTTAAAGAAATAGTTAGGGTCTCTTTGAGAAAAACACATATTGCCAAAAGTTTGATAACAAGATTAATACCATTTACGTTTGGTAATTATGAAGCTACAACCAGCAGACACTTGACTTAGCTTAGCACAAAGACTGGAAACAGAATGGAGACTACTGAGTGCCATACTGTAGTTTCCCCCTGTTTCCATGTCTAAACACTAAGCTAAGCTAGCCTCGTGTTGGTGGTAGATTCATATTCAGTGTACAGATATGAGTACAGTATCAAACCTGTCATCCGACTCCTGTTTAAAGAAAACAAATGAGCATCTTGCCCAAAAAGTGAAACTATTCCATTAAAGGTCTGTCAGCTGAGACTGTGGATGGTCTGTTTGACCTATGGACGACCCAGCTGCTGGAGTCACTTTAGTTAAGTTTGCGAAATGGTGTTTTACTTTTTAAAATTACAGATTTTCATACCAAATCGTCAACTATTGTATTTATCTTCAGTGACAAGAGAAAATCAGATAACAAGCAACCTCACTAACTGAATCCAGTTGAAAGAGCTGGTGCTGACTGTCTGTGTTACGCTGCGGCAAAATCTGACTCCATGGCACTCAACCCTAATCAGCTGCATCAAAACAATCATTGACTAACCTCCCGCTGTTTCCCCCAATTTTATTTCCCCCATTGCCTCCATCTCCGCAGACGACAGAGGGCAAGACTCCAAACAACACCTCAGAGACTCCACGCTCACACCTCTCACACGCCATGTCCCAGCATCCCCCCTTCATGGAGCTCCATGATACAAACAAGACCTCACACACTGCAGTGCACAGAAGAGGCTGAAACTGTGAAGTGCAAAATTATGTTGTCAGCAGTGTTTTTATGCATCACTCTGTACAGCTCTGTATGAAGCTGAATGGCCTTTTTTGACATGACTGCACGAGTATATTCTCAAAAATAATTCTCGGTTTGATTGAGTCCACTCACAAAGCACCCATGACTCCAGAAGGTGTGTGTGAAACGACCTAATAATGTTTAATTAGCTTTAATGGGTGTGGACTTAAGTAAACAGAGCAGAGAGTTGATAGCATCACTTTCAGAATTACATTAATGTCACAATTTTCATGTTCATGAAATAGCTTAACACACAGCACATTACCGGCTTTCCAAAAGCTCTTACAGTGGCAGCAGTCAAAGCTACAGGAAATTATTTCCAACGAAATAATTCACCAGCAAACAAATTAAATCACATTGCACACATTTCTTATTAATTTTGGTCTGTAGTCTTGCATCAAAAATCTGTTCCCCTTAAATATCTTGAATGTTACATTTGTATATACAATCTGGTCAAATCACTGTGCTGCATTAATGGTTCATTCTCACATGCTCAAGTTATCTTGAGTAAACATCAAAAGTATAGACAATGGGTTTTCAACAGCAACACACCAATCTCTGCCGTGTTTATTCTGGCTCTGTACTGGTGTAAAGGTTATAAACCTAAGCCATTGGCCGTAATATGAGTGGTCTCCTCCCATAGGTGGGGAGGTTACAAACACACCATTGATAGGCTGCCTGTGAATGGTGTTAGGACGGAGCCATCTGCTTCTGTTTATGGTTCATTAACCCCGCTACCCCTGGATAACCAAGCTGCTCCCACAGCAACAGGTACCAGAGGCCGGCATGGGCTCACTTACTGAGATTACACTCAACAGAAGAGGAATATAAACGGCCAAGTCTCGCTTCCGTTGTAGATTGAGAAGTTTAAGATAAAAGAACAATAAGTGGGGTGTCCTTACCTTCCCAAAAGTCCATAGGCATACAGTGAATCTGCCAGCAGCAATGTGATCTCACCCTTCTGCATGGACATGACGCACTCCTCCAGGGCCTACAGGTGTCCAAATCACAACGTGTTATATAACACACATCTGCAGGTTATTAGCCTACATAACTGTACACAAAATTCATTTTAGCATTTCTGTTGCAGATGTCCATGACTGACTAAACCCGCTTATTATCCAGCATTTGAGGATGGGTATGTTTATTGGTTCGGTCAGTTGATTCTTCCAAGTTGGTCCAGACTGAAATATCTCAACAAATACAAGATGAACTGCCATGAAAGTTTGTACATACATTTGTGGTTCCCTGAGGATGAACCTTATTGAGTTTTGCCTTTTTGATCCAACAGCTACTAGACTGATTTTCATTAGATTTGGTAAAAGAAAATTATGCTCCAGTACTTTGGTTTATGATCCACAAAACTAACAAGAAGTTGTTTTGCCATTTTGGTGTCATTTTAATGTCTGTTGATGTCTGTTTGATATTAGTTGGCTAACTTTGTCTTGCTTTCCAATTTTCATAGCCTTTACTGCTCACTGCTGACGCATGATGTGATATAGACGCTCTACACTGAAGAAAACTACCCTGTCTGATTCAAATGAAGGGTTCAAAGCTTTCACCTGGTTTACATCTCCCTCGCCGATAACAAAGACGAGATTGCGGTCTTTCTCCACCACAGTGCGGTCCTCTAGGACACACTGCATCTTCACAGCAACCTCCTGGCCCCAGGTGGGGCACGGGGCGAGCGGGGCCACAGGCTCCAGCACCTTCTTCCTCAACAGCCGGTCCTCTGCGTGTGGAGAGAAGAAAAGGTCATGCAGGAGGAAGCTGGATTAATCTGCTAGTAGTTAGTAAACACAAGCTCAGGCACAGCCACAAACACACTATGGTTGAACTCTATAGGCACTTTCCTTCTCAAATCAGAATTGAAGTCTAACATGTGTGTCTGTGCATTAGATGTGATGTTCACTGACATATCCTGACCTGTGATGTCCTGCCAGTTTTCTGCCATGAACAGCTTCTCAAAGGTCGAGGAAGTCCACTCCTCAATGGCATAGCCTGGAAAGAGACTCTCTGCCGAGGTGTCCTTCTCCAACACATTATCCTCTTCTGATGGGTCTTGAAATCTTACCATCTTCCAGCTGTTAGTTTTTTTCAGTTTCCTCTTTTCTCTGCATTCTGGCTCTCCACCGTCACAGGGGCTTTTTATCTCAGTGCTTTTACTCGGTTCCGTACGGCTCTCTGTTTCAGCCTGCTCTTTCCTTCGCAGCCCATCTCCTTCCTCTGCAGGCCCACAGGGCAGCTCGCTGTGGCTCCTCGTGTCAGAGATCTCAGAAATGGCCTCTCTTACCTCAGGCTCTGTGGGCTCCACTGCAGGGTCTTTATGCTCCTCACAACATGGCTCTTTCTCCATTTCACTACAGAGAGCGATGGACACCATCTGCAATAGTCACCAAAAGATATAATCCTCCTTGTCGAGCCAATCTTCCACTTAGGTGTAAGTCCGTGGGTTTGTTTTGAACCAATCCCTTCCAGCTACACGCTGTAAAAACAAAAAAATATCTCCATGACGTAATATTTACGAAAAGCCATGCTGTGTTTCATTAAATCCAACTCAGAATACATCCCTAAATCCTGGCTTCATCTATGTTTTTTCCCGCCTGCAGCTATGTAGTTTCTGCAGTTCTGCTGCACTTTGACCTCCTCCGTCTCCTGCTTGTGTCCGTCTTAGTCTGCGTGGTCCACGGATATGACAGCAACGAAAAAATGATCAATGCAAAGAAACTGTGCAGCGCAACGAAGCACTCTCAGCCAGCAGGCTTGTGCAGTGGTAATCTGCAGGATTAGAAGAGAAAAACCTAATCTGCCAGAACGTCTGTAAGCTTCTTAATGACTTCACCGTCCGGTCCCATAACGCAGTTTCCATGAATGCAATCTACCACCAAGATCTCAGGAGACAAACGCTATAACGTAATTTGCTTTGAATTATGTTGTGAGGTTTTTATTTTCACTTTTTAAGAAGTGTCACAACACTGAGTGAAGAGCGCAGGCTGTAACACTGGAACTGGATTACAGATTACATACGGTATACTGTGTTTATTCTGTAAACCTCGTGGAGGAAACACGTTTTATATTATGTGCATAATCAACTCCACCAAAGAGGTTTTGTTTTCATCAGCATTTATTTGTTTGTTGGCAAAAACTACTACACCAATTTACATAAAACCTTAACCCTAACGCCAACCCATACAATGTTGGTGGGGATCCAGGAATTGTTACTTTTCTTGATTTCACATACCTTCATTAATAATTCAAGCATGTTTAGTGGATATCTATGAGTAAACACAATTTAGTGCGGCTTCAAATTAAAATCCTGATCTAGTGAATTTAAATGTGGTTTATTAGGGGACTGGCAGAGGTATGCGTACTAGACCCCTTCTAGTTTAGTTTAGTTTAGAATATTCAAGTGTAGGTTTAATGTCACGTCCAAGCTTTGAACAAGATTTACCTTATGTTAAAGCAATGCATCCTGAAATAGAGCATAAACCTAAGCCAAGGCTAACCCCGTATTTTACCATGTTCAAGAAAATTTTAAAAATGTCATTGATCAACCCATTTACCCAGATCTGCTTCAAAATGTCTTTCTTGGGTCATAGCCCACTTTTGTACAAAATGTCATGGAAATAGGTTCTATTGATATTGAATAATGGTGCTGACACAGACAAACAAACAGCAATGAAAGCATAATCTTCTTAGTGAAGGTTATTGAAGCCAAATGTGTATTTATCATTAAGACATCCACTTATTCAGAGAAGGCGATATAATGATAAAAAGGTTGAGTTAACATGGATTAAAATGTCACAAATCTGTTGTCATAGCTTCAGTACAAGTTATGAGTGTATCATTCTCAGCAGTGGCACAGAACATTATCCAATTGTTACACTGATGCACGAATGCAAGGTTATTGATCACCCAAAGTACAAAAATAACAAAATATCATGTAATGTATTAAATTTTGACTGTCAAGCCAAGAGCATTTGAGTCATATTTCCAGTCCCGAAAGAAACATCAACACCGCAGGAGCAGCTCTAGACTAATATGAAATCAATACATCAACCTCCTCCTCAACATATTGTAAACAAACACTTCTTTATTGACTGCGAGGACGATCTATAATCCACAGTCAAAGCATGTTTTCCATCAAGATTATATTAATTCATGTGTCATATTTGTCTTATTTGGCATTTGTCCTTATACAGCCACTCTGCTTGGAAATAAATTTACCTAAAGTATAGCCCACTTTTGAATTCAAGTATTCTGTTGTACTCAGTAAATTTCAGTGTAAAAATATTGTGCTACTCTATTTCTCTGCTGCTTTGATTTTACAGAACATTTACCTTTCAGATGAATATCCTTGTGTAACGCATTTGATAATAATACTAATGTATATCATAATATTTTTCCAAAACATAATGTGTTGCAATAGATTCAATGACCAACATTATAGAAACTAGTTCAAATCACTTCAGTGAGGTTAATATCAAACAGCATCTCAAACTTAAATGTGTCAATAATAATATTCCAATATTACATATTATATTATAATTTGAGCTGAAAAGGGTAATCAATCAACTGAGTCGTCAATCATCAAAAAAATGATGACCGACTCTAGTTTTTATGTGAGGAATTTTTACATTTCTTTGTCTTATTTGGTTATAAACTCATAATCTGATAGTTATAGACTCCTAGTTGGACATAACATTTGAATATATTACTTATAACGTTTAGACAGAGCAATTATTTATTCATTCAGACAATAATTAACAGATTAGTTGATGATTAAAATCCACCATAGACTGTTTGCGTAAGAAAATCTGATTTTCATAGGTTGTGATTAAATTACAATATCTATATTGCACTGCACAAATGAATGTTGTTGTAAAAATGTCCCCATTCATACTTTTGTCTTGTTTGTAGTTAAACTTCCTCGTCTGTGTGCTTCAAAACTATATACAGTGTGTTTACTGAAATCCAGCAGGAGGAGGGCGACTTGGACGTAACCCAGAGCGAAAATAGATCAAACATGAGATAAATACAGGCTGGAAACTCCGGCAGCACAAATGGCCAAAGAGTGTGACCTGGAAAGCGAAAAGAAATACGTGTGTGCGTACTCTTTTTGTTTCCTCTTTAAGACCTTTTTCCAGTATTGGACCTCATAGGGACCAAAGCCCGTTCCTAATGATGCAACACTTAATTTCTGAGGTCCTGTTTAGGGTTAGTGGTCAGATGTGAATTGTGATTAGGGTTAGGTATGAATTGGCCATGGTTAAGGTTAGAGAAAAGGTTTTGTTTAGGCTGTCCATGATGAATGGAAGTCAATGCAGTGTCCTAAAAAGGATATCTACACAAACCTGTACCTAAGTGTGTGTTTACTTGTACAAATGTTTTTGTAAGGACCATTTTGAGCATAGACTCTACAGAGTGAGGACATTTTGACCCGTCCTCAATTTTTCAATGGGCTGTTTTAGGGTTAAGACTTGGTTTTAGGGTTAGGGTTAGAATTAGGTTTAGGGTAAGGGTAAGGGTTAGGCATTCAGTTTGGATGGTTAAGTTTAGGGTAAGGAGCTAGGTATGTATTATGTCAATGAGTGTCCTCACTAAGAAGAAGTACAAACGTGTGTGTGTGTGTGTGTATGCTTGTCTTTATATAGTAATGAGGCCCAATTGTGGTTCAATACAATCTCTGTGAGGTCATTTTGACGTTGTGAGTTGCAAATTCAAAGGGCTGTTTGAGGGTTAAGACTTGGTTTTAGGCTTCAGGTTAGATTTAGGTTTAGGTCAGGCTATTTAGTATAAAGTTGTGATGGTTAAGGCTAGAGTATACGGGCTAGGGAATGCATTATGCCAATGAGTGTCCTCACAACTATAGAGAGACAAGTGTGTGTTTGTGTTTGTGTGCTTGTGTTTGTTTCTCTACTTATATCTTCGTGAGGACCATTTTAAGCATAAACCCTACAAATCTAGGACATTTTGACGGGTCGTCACTTCCTCAATGGACTGTGTGACTTGGTGTTAGGGTTAGAATTAGCTTTAGGTTAGGGTTGGGCATTTATTTGTGATGGTTAAGGTTAGAGTAAAGGGGCTAGGGAATGTATTGTCAATGACTGTCCTCACTAAGATAGAAGTACACAAGTGTATCTGTGTGTGTGTGTGTGTGTGTGTGTGCGTGTGCCTGCCTGCCTGCCTGCGTGCGCGTGTCCCTAGCCCCGCCCCCGCTCTCTCTCTCTCTCCTCCGTCACGTCGGGCTGAATGTCAGCAGTAGCCCTCAGTAGTAGAAATGGCAGCGCTGAGACAGGAGCATCGTTATGGACTCTCCTGTGGCAGAATCAACAAAAACAGCCCCAATCAGACGCTGTACCACGTCAAACTCACCGACACTGCCATCCGCACCCTGGAAGCCTTCCAGAACCTGAAGGTAGGAAACCACGATCGACTTCCACTTCACAGCTGATGCGTGTGTGTGTGTGTGTGTGTGTGTTTTTGTGTTTTCTTGTTTTTGTTTGCATTTTTTCTCTCTCGTCCTTCCCAACTCCGGGAACTGTGGAATCCCCGCTGAAGCCACGGTGGCTGTTGTTGTTGTTGTCAGTCGAAAGTAAAGTTGAAACTCTTGACTAGACTCTGGACCGACATCGACAGACGCGTCGGTGTGTCTGGTAAACGCAGGCTGGTTTGTTCTGGCTGTGCTACAATGGAAATCAGACCACAGCTTGATTTACTGTCATTAATAGACTTTATTTCCATTTAAACTCTCCTGCGTGACATTTTATTTAAAGCAGGGGAAAGGGGGGGGGGGGGGGGGGGGGGGGGGGGGGGGCTGTGGTGAATTGAAATTGTCTGCTTGTTTACCCAAAGCGCAATTTCCCGAAAACCCAAAAGGTATTAAAGTTCCCAAATGACAGAGGTTAGTGATTATGCCCCGAGCTTTAAACCCCTCCTGTTTGCTACTCATATAATAAATCTGAAATGCATCATTGAGATTGTTGGTGAACACAGATGACTGGATGTCAATGGATGTATTTATTTTTTTAAAGAGCTGTTTTTTTTTCTGCTCTGGGGAATAAATTAATGAAGGAGCTATGAGGGGAATTATTCGTCTGCCCTGGATCTGAAGACTGTTTTATTGCTTTTTATGGTCCATTAGATCAGACCAGGATCATTTAGTCTATCCTCTCTCCCAGAGCCGGGCTTGATAAGACAGTTAGTCTCGTAGTTATGGCTGCACAAGCCTCATTTGTTTTTCTTTTTGTCTGAGCAGTCAAAACAAATGAGTGTATTTGGGCCACAACAGGACTGCGAGCTGGGAGTAGGAGTCGGGGGTTCAGTGGCAGCCAGCTAGATCTCAGCAAGTTGTTGCTCAGCTCTTGTGTATTATTTTGTTTTGCCCTTTACACGCCTGGAAGTCCGCCCAGCTCTGGAGCTCCATTGCTGAAGCAGAGTCAACTCCATGGAGCTCACACAGTCTGACAGCTTCCTCCGGGCCCAAGCAGCCAGCCAGCCAGGCAGGCAAGCAGGCAGAGCAGCAGAGGTTATACTGCTAAAAGTTTTCCAAGTCAAAGACCACACACTCCTCTGCACTCTCACCACGGTGTGAGAATGTGTCCTCATTCAGCAGCTTCCACCTGAAAGAGTTTCTGTGACTGCATCTGATATATTTGTGGCTTTTCCTGTCTGTGGTGTCATTGAGGAGAGCTATAATGGAAGACTCAGTCTAAAATATAAAATTGTATTATATCAGGGCTGCGACTGTGGATTTAGCTGCTGATCCAATGTCAGAAAATACTGAAAGATCCCTCAATCCCAATTTGTTTTGGTTATTTTAATCAGCCTCTATTTAACCAGGTTAGACCCTTACTGAGATTAAACATCTCTTATACAAGACAGACCCGGCCAAGAGTAGCAGCAACATAGTTTCTGCAGTAAAAGTAATTACCAAACAAACACATTGATTTATTAACTTGATCATATAAAACACTTGAACACAGAAAAATCTGGCCTCAAGAGATTTTTACCAGAGTTTAAACTCTGTAAATGTTACCAGCTTTTGAAGCTGAAAATCCTCCTGTAACTTATTCCATTTATAAGGGGCTGCGAACTTAAAAGGTTTCTTTCCTAATTCAGACTTTTAATTCGGGAACTACAAATTGTAAAACGTCCACAGAGACAAAATAATGACTTGCATAATTCTACATTTGAAAGAGAAGATAAATAGGTTGCCCTTAATGGTTTGTGTATATGAATACATACTAATGACTGAGTCGACGCACACATACCCAGAACCTAGAGATGCTTCATTTACTGTTGTAGGCTTTAGTTGAGAAGCTGGAGCCAGTGAAATTTTGTCAATTTCCCCAAAAAATAAAAAAATAAATTGATGGTCGAAACAGTTCCCATGTAACATGATCAACTGATAGTTTCAGCTACAGAAAAATCATTTTCTATCCCTTTACAATGATAGAAAATCTGATTTTTTTCTTGGATTATATCTTTCATCCAACCATCAGTCCAAGATATTCACGTACAGAATTTTGAAACCAATTCATTCTAGGTGTGATTGTGAGAAAATTACTTAAATTATTATTTAAAAAATGTATAGAAATGGTATGTTGATGGATTAATTAAGTTAATCCACGCATAACCCTTTCTCATATTGGTAATGGTTAGGCATTTAGTAATACTTTCCTCATCATTTATTATCCATTAATAACAATCTTTGGATTGCCAGGCTGTGATAAACATCATTTCGGCTAGTCTTCACCCTCTTCTATATTTTGTGATAATGCCGTGAAAACCCTTCATTACCCATTCATTAACACTCATGTGTTTTTTTACTCTCTAGTGAATCATCGTGTTATAGGCAAGTTGTTAATAAATCACTTAACTCCAAATGCTCTCGCTGGAGGAGGATAATCACCAGCCAGATGGAATTCTCACAAACCCTCAATAGAAATTCACTTAATCTACAAAGTATTAGTAAATAATTTTTTCAACATTGTTAGTTACTGCTTACAAAGCTTAGAAATGGGCAAAAAATAAATCAAATCTTTCAGCTCAAGTTAATTTTGGTAGAAAGAAAATCAGCAGCTTTTTTCCCACTCACTTATGATGAAACTTTTCAAAATGATCCAGCCAAATTCCGACCTTTAACAAGATTTATTTGGGCTTACAGTTGTGTTTGTTACATATAACTAATGTTATACAGTACGCTTTAATATTTAATATCCCATTCAATATTGAAAGCTAATGGATGATGAAGAAAATCACAGCAATGCTCCTCGATAGGGAGGACATATCCCAAAGCCATTAATAATAAATTGAGAGCCCTGTCAATCACGGGCACAGCTGTACTTCCCAGATAATAGTCCCCACCTATTAACCATGTATCACGTTGCCTTTAAAGCCATACTCTCTTTATGATTTTGATATTTCTTTACCGGTTGGGGGAAGGAAACAATATGACGTTGATGAGTTCGAGCCAGGTACACTGTGGTCCTGGAGAGCAGAACAGCTTTTACAAACCACAGCACAGAGGGCTTATGAAAAGCACATTTTTAAAGGAAGAGAAATGGTTTCAGAAGGAGCTTTGTCTTCCTCTTGGCAAATGTTTTTCATTTCATTTGTTTAGAAATCAGCTGAAACAGACACACACACGACTGACATGGAGCTTTCTGATGGCTATGGATCAATCCCTCACATTCCTCTGCAGATCACAGCAACTAGCCCTTGAAATGAAGACTAAATATCATAGTAATTCATTAAGGCAAAGCCTGATGGGAAATGGTAATTATGGTGTTTTGGCATTTAATAAGGAAAGTTTACAGAGCTTCTGTCTAACCACGCCACAGCGCTGTTATCTAGAGGAATCCGTGAAGCACAGCCAGAACAATGGCAATGCATTTTCACTTGTAATGTATGAGACATTCGTTTGATTAAATATGAACACCATTTCTGCTTCAGTGACGAGTCCCTTCTTTTCTCCCTCTCTCTTCCTCCTCAGGCATCACTATCAACTCAGCCTGCGATTTGCTTCAAGGGGAGCCAGGGGGTAAGATGTTTTGCATACTCTCCCTAATGCCTCAGAAATTGAATGCTCTAATTAGTTCTGATTTACTGTGGAGCGCACTTGTGACAGTTCCTCTGCACATCTTATTTGATTCTCGAGCAGCCGATGAGCACTTGCATGCATCGGCAAAGAGGTCGGCCGTGTTCGTTTGCTAACGTCGGGATGATTTTAATGGCAGTCACTCCGATCATGGAAACTGAAAGATACAGGGATCCACATGGAGAACATGGCTCGCTGTTAATGTGCCAGAGCCCAGATCCAGAGGGAAAGGTGTCATTAGACCCTCTGACATGGACAGAAATATTCCAATATTAAACTGATTCAGATAATAGTAATAAGACACTGCCATGCAAACAGCATTGTCTGATCACCTTAACCTGAATAAGGTTATACTGGGAATATGCAGTTATCAAATAAAAACATTTTGAATATTAAGCAATTCACAGCATTTTGCGACATCAACATTCGGCAGTTAACAACTGCTTGGCGTTGCATGTCTTGGGTTTGCGTTTAAACGAGTAGTAGGACATGTTGAAGTAAGTAATAATCAGACTGTCACCCATCATGTGAATGGGAATATGAACGGAATAGTCTAATAGCACCTCAACAAATAGCATAATCAAAATAATGTCCCTTTCAAAATTAAAAATTGGGTCAATAGTCTGAATATAACTGTCCGTGTCCAGCCTCGAATTTGCTCAGTTATATTATGATGGGTCAAATATTCAGAACAGCATATACAGTGATGAGTACATGATCTACAAAGTGTCTTGGCACCGACAACAAACAGGGCATTCCTGTGAAGCGGCAGTAAAGAAAGATGCCTGTGTCCTGCCAGATTAGCCCAGCCACTATTACAACCTCCCTGGCCCTGCCTGCTAGGCCACTACACATTTACCACACAACAGCCCTGTCTAAAAGGAGCTGTTCTAATCCCAGCAAGAGCCGATCGCATTGACGAAAGTGACTGTACACAAATGCTGGCCCTGTGCGCTCACACGAGCACTGGAAGCCCTAAGACAGGGTACTCTATACCCCCAGGCTGCTAGCCAGGTTACTGGGTCAGGCTCGCAACTGGGGAGGCTTTGTTCGGGGAGGGGGAGGAGGTGGTGGAATTGGCGAACCCCGGGGAGCCCCCGTGTCTCCAAGCCTGTTGTCTCCGTGCGGACATGAAAGATTTAAAAGACAGAAACGATACAGGAGCTGTGGAATTTTCCTCCAGGAAAACGTGCGGAACGTGTCCACAACAAAAACTAATCTACGCTGTAATGAAACATCTCTAAAACAAGCCGCAGATTAACCTGCTTATAAGAGTGTTTCTGTGAAGCAATGTTAAGTGAGTGCAATTTAAGTGTGCTTTAATCACCGAATAGGATTTGGTGATAATATCTCAGCTACCACATTACATATTCAAATTGCTTTGCGGAATTCAAGCATGGGCTCCCTCCCCCTCCGACAATAGTCCCCGAGCTGGACGATTGGGCATTAATGAGGTAGCTGCAACCACTGGTGGTGGGGGAAGCCAGATTAAGCCGTTAGTGGGGGGAGGATGTTGGCGAACATGGCAGTCTGGCACACAACAGACAGAGGGGATAACCAGTATCTGTGTCTCCAGGTTGGAGGGTTACAGTCACAGATGTAGGTGTTTCCCTATTTATTATTTCTCCATCAAGTGCTTTCCTGGAGTTCGTCCCTTCCCTAGCAGCAGCGTGAGGTTCAAGAGGTCACGTGTCGCGAGTGAGGAGGTCTGTGTCCGTTGACAGTTGCCAGCTGTAGAGCCCGGTCGAAGAAGCTGCGACTGCTTTTTTTCCTGATCTTTTCTCTCGCTGGCTCATGTCACATCTCATGTAAAGGGGCACATCCAGGGCCACAAAAACCAGAGGAATTCTTCAAATCACTGTCCTGGCATCACTCCAGGGCTCAGCGGTATCAGGGGCCAGGGCTCCTATCGAGAAATAGCACGCTGAGGTTTTGGGCCGCCTTTCTCTCTGACCCTGCGGCATTTAGTGGTACTATTGTAAATTGCCTGCCAAGCTTGTAATCATGTAAGAGACACAAGCTCCCGGATTCCTCTGAAACGAGTGTTGGAGGAAGCAGTGAAACGTGAGGATGGAAACATCTACAAGAGCATATTTAAAAATCGCCATCAAATAGTATGATATCGGAAGAAAGTGAACTGAATGGGTTTGGTAAATAACGACTGAAATTTCTTGTGGAGATGATGGTGATGCAACTATAAAGAAATAGAAGAAGCAGGGGGATACTTATTTCATACATTTAGCAAAAGCTCAAAGCTGAAAGGATATTTGATTGTGGATTACTTTGAAATCATCAGAGGGGATTAAGGAATATATTGGGAGCGGCTCTCGGTTCCCATGGCCTGGAATTTCACATCCCAGTGCTTATTTTCCTTTAGGGCAGGCGACGCCACCTGCTTGTCAGCAAGATCGATGTCCATTCAGTAAGAAATTCAACTTGTGTTACTTTTTATTTGTTATAGGCCGTGTACAGATTGGGTCATGGCTTTTATCCACTTAACCTAAATACTCTCATTTAAAGCACCTACTTTACATCCTTCTATTTGTGGATCGTTCCGCTTGCTCTTTAGTGAACGCTGTATCTCACCTATTGCATTGCAAAATTGTGACATACCATTGAGTGGCTCACCATGTTTTTTCTTCTACAACTGAATGCAGGTTTTATGGGTGTAATATTGGCATAGTAAACATGGACATGACATTTGAATACTGTATGCTGTGTCAGGTGTGACATCGTTTTCATTTCCTCCTCAGTTCATAAATGTTAAATTGCAGTTTCCAGTGTAATTGTTTTTGTTTATGGCTGTTCTTTATGTGCACAGCTGTCACATAAAGGCAGCAGTGTTGGGACGAGGGGGGAAATGTAGAGGTGCTCTTAAAGATACTCTCACGACGACTGTGTGTGAAGGCTGAGCTCCCCCCCCGGCTCCCCCTCGGCTCCCCCTCGCCTCGCTCTCTTGATTATTGTGCCATTTCTCCCCATGACTTGGCTGAATCCTTTTAGGAGACATCAGGGCCTCTACCTCACACACGGCTGCTCTGACTGTACCCCCCCCCCCCCCCCTGCCTCTCGTTCACACTACAAATAAGCCTTTGCACTGTGGAAGTGTGTGCGTGTGTGTGTGTGTGTTTGCGCACATCATTTTCTTCTTCCTTTTTTTTTTTTCTGGAAGCTAATTAGAATAACAATAACAGGAATGTGGTTTGAGAGCTGTCCTCTCCCAGTGGCATTGCAGTAAGAGGGAGAGTTGTCCCACGTGTTTCTGAAAGGGCACACGCCGCTCTATTCATCCAGATGTGTTAAGCAAGGCAAAGTCTGTGTGCGCTGTGCTCCTCTGAGGCACTCTGTGTTTATGCAGAGGCACTTGGCCTGAGGATTTTTTTGATCATACAGTATATTTTAGGAACAAGCCTCATGAGATCCTACATTTAAAGGCATTTTCTTCAGTGGGCTCCTCTGTCATTACTCTGCGAGTTCTTTAGCTTGAAACAGGGCATCTTGAAGGATGCCATGGTGCCAGTGGGAGTATTTTAGAGGGCTGTATAAGATCAGACATTTAGGGCACATACTGGGCAGGCAGTGTGACCAAAGGTGAACTATGTTAGTATTTAAAAAATGTAAATTTGACAGGTTGAGGCACTCAAGCCATTTTCAGACATGACCTGGGGGTAAAAGCCGGAGAATTGGCTCCAGAGTTATCCCTCAGTTTGCCTTTCACACATGCACAACACAGCGGGAGGTTCTCTGCACAGACGCCCTCACAACAGCAACACATCCTCCGTATTATTCAGATGAAAAGTGGAGCAACCGGATGCAGCCGGCGGAGACAGGAAGTGACGTATTAACTCTGCCGCGGAGATCACGTGATTTTCTTTACAACACACAGACACCGGGGTCAGCTCTAATCACCACAGACTTTCTAGACATCTTTGTTGTTGTCTTCTACGTGTGTGTCGCCGTTTTTTCACCAGGACTTATTTGTTTTCTTTTGGGTTCTTTTTCATTTTCGCTCCCACACGCTCGTGGTGAATCCAGCGGGGGATCCTCTACTGTGTTTTCACATTGACTTCCCCTGGATCCCTACGGACTTTAGAGGGCCAGGCGGAGAAATCCTGCAGAAGCTGCAGAGCGTCTCACTCCGTAGTTTGTGAAACTCAACAGAGTTGTGTTTTCCTATGTTACGGTTTTGTTTTGGTGATGTGTCGTAATGTGGAGCAAAAATGGAAATACATAATACTTAATATTATTCACACATTCTCCACTCTCTCACTTTTCTTACAAAAAAGTTGAAATTTCACCAGTCTATAAAAAGAGAACTATAGAATAGTGTCCAATAGGGTTTATACCACCACCACCAAGGCACATTAGTCCTTTGTGAAATCCCATTCAAATTCACCAGAGCTGGATTTTTAGTCCCCTAAACATGACTGAGTGTTATTTCAACAACATCCATGAATTCTTTTTCAAGAAATCAACAAAAATGCCCTACCACAAAGTTGTGAGAAATTGAGAAAAAAAAAATGCTGGATCTGCCCCCTGATCCAGATCCACACCAAAATTGAGTTGGTTCTTTCTTTGGCCTTTCCCCTCCACTCCAAAAAATTTCATGGAAAATGGTGCAGTCGTTTTTGAATGATCCTGGTAACAAACACACAAACACAGACGAAAACATAACTTCTTTGGTGCAGGTAATAAAGCCACATTTCACAGACTAAAGATGTTCAAATCAGGCATCATTAAGGTCTTAAACAATTCTGATGGTTATAAGGTTGTTGACCTTTAAATTACTTCTTACTTGTTATCACTCTGTGTAAAACTGCTGATTAATTAATTATTAATGTATCCAATAGGTCAATTGGTATTGTAAAGCTATAGGACAATGTTTTTCAGGAGTAATATTTCATGCAGTGTTCCTCGGAGGAGCTCTCATTGTAAACATTTTTCTTTCTCGGATTTAAAAAAATGCAGAAAAACAGGATATGAACAGCATAGACCGTGTAAATAAACACAGGCAGTGTGTCTGTGCATGTGCAGTGGTGAGGAGCGTTTAAAGCTTAGACCCAGGAGCTTCAAAACAACACCAGAGAGCTATTGTTTAATCTAAAGACCGGGGGATTTAACAGGGTTATGTAATCTTTATAAGAAAGATGGTAGAAGATACGCACTGGATAAAAAATACTATTTCCACTCGATTTTTTTGTAGAACAGCTGTTTCCTCTGTGATAAAATGACCAAGTTGGAGGCAGTAAGAATAATGTCCCTGGATAGCAAGCATGATGGCAAGCAGATTTGTAAAGACTTAAGGTTTTAAATCGAATTTCCTGATCAAGTTTTTCATAAACAGCAGGGATCTCCCTGCACATAAAAAGGATTGATCGATGATCCCTGTCTTTATGGACACTGTGGCGTTTAAATGAGTTTGACAGCTCAAGCTAGTTCATTGTGTTATTTGGCTTACCTCTTCCCAGCCCGAGCCACCCGATTTTACACATCACGTCTCAGTGCATGGGGTTAGGATTTCCCCCTCTCTTTCCAAGTTTCCCTGCGAGTTAATCAGGTTTGGACATAACTTTCCAACGCACAATCTGTGAATTGTTAAAGGATTACGGACCTGCTCGCTTGCACGGGGAGAAAAGTCCGATAATGGGAGAGAGTGCAGAGCTCCCGGCGCTTTGTGGGGTTGCTAAAGAGAAGCAGCAGAGGAATAAACAAAACACATCGGTGGTGTCAGTGCATCTGAAGCCTAATGGCCAACGTGCTACGGCAATTTCCCAACACCATTTAATGCAAATTAGACAGGGATTAAAAGAGGATGTACTTCCAGGACAACGCAATCCGTGAGTGTATAACTGATTATTCGAATTTTCGTTGCATATTACAATGAGAGAAAACACCGGCCAGCCACTTAAATACAATGTAACTGAGGGCTTTTTAGTGGTGACTCCATCCCTCTGTGTATGAAGAGGAAGGCACTTACAGTAAAGAGGGGTGGGGGTGTCAGGGGTGGGGAGAAAGAGAGTGTTTGTTAAGGTTGACAGATTAGCCCCCATGCTCTTTGGAGAAAAAAAAAAAAAAAAAGACCGATTCTGCTTGGCATAACAGCCAGTACCTTGGGGGATGCTCGACAGTTGCCCATCCCCATATCCCCAACCCCTGTCAGTCCCCAACCCCCCCCCCCCCCTTCTTTCTTTTGCTTTTTCCTGTCTCTACCAACCCCCCTCAATGAATAGATCCTCCAGCACAGGAACTGCAGTGTACATGCAGGCCTGCTGAAAGCATAATTTAAAGCATAAGAGGTGATGTCTTTGTTTTTCACCAATGAGTCACAGTGGAATTGTAGATCACACTGTGCGAAGCTTGAGGACAGCCAAGGGGGAACATTTAGTCTGACCCCTGTGTTTCCCTGAGACAAGGTTTGTCAACATCGCTGCACTTGCTTGACTGCATGCGACACTGGAACATGGCTGACAGTTTGACGTTTTCCTCTCTCTGTCCTGAACCTCAACTTGTGGAGTCGGTTATATGATGCATGAGCTCAAATTAGAAACAGAACAGAAATAAAGGGTGAATCAGGGACAAATACACTTGCTCCAGTCGGGGGAATCCTACCCCCCTCCTCTCGACTGAGTTACACATTCCTAAAGGAACACTATTTAGGACAACCCCTCATGTAGTGGCTCTACTGGGAGCCACTACCGACCCCCCTCCCATCCATACACACACACACACACACCCAAACCCCCAATACCCCCCAACACACACAGCCACACGTCCCTGCTGTTCATGAATAATCCAGGCGGGCCGACGGGCCATTGCACTCAGCTTTGTGGGGGAAGAAGCTAGAACAAAAGACGGGCAGCTCGTAGAGCAGCTATGGCTGAGTAGGCTCAGATGAGAAGACAATGGTAACTACTGTCAGAGACAGGGGCAGGAGGCAAAGACTTGAGAGTAAATCACATATCCAGGCGCCTGCTTCCATCTCAGTGCTGCCATGCCAAATACCAGAGCTGGGAACCCTGCCTTCTCGCTTTCGTCTGCAAAGCAAAGAAAGAAAGAGAGACACAGAGAGAAACTGTCGGCTCATCTTTCCAAGCAGATGTTGGGCTTGATTTTTAAAGGTATTTTTCCTGCCTCACCAAATAGCAGCGCTAAGAACTCTGTTTAACCTCAGTTTTCAACACACTGATGGTGTTAAAGATAAAGTTTTGCTATAAGGACATCACCGATACGGCCTTTTGTCCCTGTTCTAACGCTGAGCCCCCTGCTGGGATTTTCTGTTCCAGTCCAGTTCACACCTTACAACAGCTTGAAAGTATTTGACATCTCCAAACACTCGGGGCCTGGAGGAGCAGATGTGGCTGGGCCAAGGCCACAGAGGCAGTTATTGTATCAGACTGTACGCTCCATGGGGGGCTGCACTGACAAGGTGCTAAGGATTGCTGTTCTGCCATGTGGCTGCTCTGACTGTAACTGTCCAACGGCCTTACTCATACCGTGGTAATGAGAAGCATTAGTGCACACATCTCTCACTGCTGTGTGTTTATGACGTCGCTCGATTTCATTAAACGGACACGTGTTAATGTTAATGTTAATAGCACACTCTGATGATAATACCCCATTAAGCTTTTCTCTGACTAATTAATCAACAGATTAAATGCAGCACACAATCATGATTAAAATACTATGGAGCATAAGCAATTAAATGAATTCTTCCCCTCATTCCCAGCTGGACAAATAATGGCAAGTTAATAGTTGTCCCTGCAGGACTAGCAAATTCAAATTATAAGAGATTTAAATATAACTGCAAATATGTACGATTATATTGTTGTATTTTTCTAAACTTAAAGAATAAAAGGTTTGGGGCATTCTAGAATTGACCTTATTTATCATAAGTTTTGTCTCGTTTTGTACCAGAATGATCAAAGTGGATCTAAATATTATTTGAATGTAGGTGTTACATCTCGCAGTGTAACTTGAGGGATATTTGACCTCCATCCCTGAATGTGACCTCTGGGAGTTGTGAAACTTCCTCCGCCTAAAAAAAGAAGAAGCAGTAAAATACACACACAGACACACACACACACATAGACACACACACACAGAGAGCCTCAGGGGATAAGCTCCATGTAGAGATGTCTATGACTCAGCGTCTCTATGTAAATCTACACCTACTGCTTGAGTGACAGCCGCTCCAGGATCACAGTACTGTTGGCACAAGTTGTGTCACTGACTGAGCACATCATGCCTCATAGTTAATTTCATCAGGCCTCTCCTGGTGGGACGATGATGAAAAGGACATAAAATTGGCTGTGATGATTAGTCACCGTTAAAAGCCGTCATCTGTAACCTTCTGGTCTGGCTATGGCACAGTTCTGAGTTAGTTCTTTTTGATGTTGGTGTGCTGCGAAAATGTCAATGACTGACTGGGTAATGTGATCATGGACATTTCCTGAAGTCAAAAAAAGCAATGGCATTATCTATCAAAGGGTCGATTGCAGAGTAGGAAAAGATTCTCAAACTAAAGTAAACAACAGTGTTTCACCACAGTCAGGGATAAAATAATATCTCATTTAACACCCTGCTCATTTTTGCACAACTCACATACATCTTATTTGGATTATCGAAGCCAGTCTATATATGGAGCATTTGCAATAACACTATGAAAAGTTAAGAGGAGGCTTTGCTACTGGTATAGTATGATCAGTACCATATGGTAGCTAATAGTAGCTAATATAAGGAAACTTGGGATGGATATTACATTTCAGTGACTCAGTTGAGCTGTTTTTTATGACATGAACCGGACCCAAATTTCCGGGCATTTCCCAGAGTTTGCCTTTATCACATGAAGAATGCAGCAGTAGATTGTCCAGGTCGGGCGTGTTCAAAACAATGGCAAAATGTACAGAACATTTAAGGCAAGAAGTGGATTCAGGGTAGAGCAGTGTTTTTGTTTACAGCACATCGACACTGACGTCAGCTCTTATTGCCTGAAGCTCTTGTATCTTGTTGTCTTTCCAAGTTGACATCCTCGTTGGCCTATTGTATTAGTCTAGTTCCTCCTTTTCATCCTGAGATATTTGCCTTTTAATATTTTTTTTTCCCTTTTGCATCCTTTGCGTCATAGAAACATCCACAACACGCCCACTCACTCACTGTGAAATATCCGGACACTGTCCTGCGGTATTGTCACAGTGGCTGACTCAGACTTCTTCCTGGACATTTTAGCAGGGGGCTGGCAGGACAAGTTTCAGAAAATGTCAGGAGCAACTAGCTCAGACATTTGCGTTCTCTTGTACAGCCCCTCTGGCAAATTTCATTAACATGTCCGGACTCCAGTGTGTGACTGAAAGCAGCTTTACTGACTCAGTTTGTTGACTGTTACACTTCCTTATAGCATCGTCTGCTATCTCATAGTTGTACTCTTTCACATAGTGGCCACTGTTTATCAGCAGTTACAAAGCATAGTAGGATTGTAATTTGGGACATTTTGGCTTTGTGTGGATTAAACAAATGAGATAGGGAGAAGATTTTTGTTAGTGTCAGACAACGCTTGGCAAGTTTTCCTCGCTTGTATTCACTTGTTTTTTACTAAGCTAAGCTAAATGGTTAGGTAGCTTCAAACTACCAAGCTGAGTTGTTTTTGTTCAACACTTACATCTGTGATCCCGTGGTGAGAGAGGCTCCTCCTTTGGAAGTCAGGCGCTGGGAGCTAATGGGTTAAATGATGGTTATGAAGCTTTTCGAAGGAAGCTGTGAATAAAATGGGGCCGACCCCTGAACAGTCTGACCTGAGTGACATTGATTAGAATCAGAATGTGAAGTGTGCACGGTGGCATGGAAGGGGGTGACAGGCAAAAATAATGCATGGCTGGAAGGGGGCTCCTACCGCTGTCATCGACTGAAAGAGGAGACGTGGTGGCGGTATTGCAATGCTAAATGTGTAAATATGGACACTCTTCTTTACTGGGCTTTGTTGAGCAGGACTTTCACTTTAAAAACAAATTCAAATGCATTTCTTCCGCGTGCTGCTTTTTGGTGACTTCTTGCTTGTAATTTTGGTCATGACAGCTACTACTTTACTCATTTTAAAGTAATAGGCCCAGAGGACACGGCTCGCCGCTTCTCCAAGCTCACTTTGATGCTCTTTTGATTGATTGATTGTTCCTAATTAGTTTTAAAAAAACCAAAGCAGACATATGCATGACTCTGCTTCACCACGTCATGTGAACGGTCAGACATAAATAGGACAGAATTAATGGTCAGCTGTGTTCCTCAAGTGTCCAGGGTCTTGTGGGCTGCTTTGTGTTTTGTGTTGACATGGGTGGGCTTGTGCACATGAAGGAAAAGCTGGAGGCTGATGGGGGCAGGGTGGACGGCAGGCGTCGGGTTTTGGAGGAGGAGGAGGGGTTTTTGGAGGAGAGGAATTGTTCATTGGCTCTGGGCTGAAAAAAAACTGCTTATGGCTTTGCTGCATGACTGGGCATTTGTGACAGCTATAGTCCTGCCTGCCATATCTGCCAGGGGCACTGCGCTCTCAGCCCGGCAGCTTATAATCAATCACTAACGATAACTAAAGAGTCAAGTCCATTGGACTGACAATTGGTCTTCTCCAGACCCCGCCATTAAAATATCGCCAGTATGCTTCCAGGCCTGAGGTGGTACCACATCTCCTACAGAGACAAAAAGGGGAAACGATTTGAGCTGTTGCAGAAATCTCGAATCAAGTGTTAGCCGTCAGTGAGCACGTACATGCTTGTAAAGGACGGGGGATAATCGTTGGGGTTCGGCCGAATCAAGGACGTTCTATCAACAAAACTTTACATTTTCAGGGTGAAACACAGCTGCAGGCAGCGGAGAAGAGAGCAGCTGCCCAATGTGTTTTAAAGGACACATTACCTGATAATGACTTTCTATGTTGAACTGTCCTTTTTAAGTGGAAGTAGGTTTTTGGGTCATTTTATGTAACAGGTTTCTGACGAGAGAGAGAGAGCGCGATAGAGAGAGAGCGCGATAGAGAGAGAGAGCGAGAGCGAGTCTTCACCCTGTCAGTCTGTTTGTTGCTTGGGAGACACGGACAGTCTGCGACAGGAGAGGTTATCACTCAAGTGAAAAAGCTGACTGCTAATACTATTGTTATGTTTTGCCGTTCAGACAGGCTCCTCCCGTGACTGGCTACAGGTCATCATTCCTGACCTGGGGAGGGGGTGGGGGATGGGGTTGTCCCATGTCGCCCCTGTGATTCCTGTGATTGGCCCAAGCGGTGGAGTATTTAGGTCACATTTATGGCGTGATAAAAAAAAAAGACAGCAAGTCAAGATCGCTCCTGTCAGTTTTAATAAAGGTTGTTAATTCCGAATCCGTGTTTTTCTACTTTGAGGCGGCGTAAAACTCGGATCAGGCTGCAAGTGGGAGAGGGCAAACCTGCTTGTTACATAATAAACCACTCAAATTAGCAATGCTAGCAGACACACTCAAGCATGTCACAACACTGTAAAAAGTTAAAAATTAGCATCACTTGGGTTTTGTAAACACAAATGGCGAACTGACTGGGTGTTAATCTTTACTGTTTTACCCCGAAGCTCTCATATTTCTAAACTTCCTGTTTTTTTTTTGTCTTTGTTAGTACGTAAAGATCCCGGCACCGACCCCTGAATCTCCAGATGGATTCCGGGTCTTCTCCTTCTACCTATCCAGCGACAGCAAAGACAAGCCCCAGTCCAGCTTCGACTGCATTCACCAGTATGTCTCAGGGTAAGCAGCATGCAACCATAAGTCTTTCCACAGGTGACCACAAATGGAATCTGTAGTAAATTTGGTGCGAGACTCAGACCACCGGGCCTTACCTAACAATGGCCTCTCTTCAATACAACAACAGACTGCACCACTGTCAGCCTACTTTTACACAAGACTACAATAACACCCGCATGTTGTAATGTTATGACTGAGCTCAGAGGTCTGACCTGTAATAATTGAGAACAGAGAGGTAGTGTTGGTGGCTATGCTGGGTCAGACGGTAACATTAGATCTGCTTTATTTCTAGTGGAGTTTATAACACCACACTTGTTGCTAAGAATGAAGCTGTGTGAAACAGAAATAGAATTTGCATGCAGACACGAGTCACCGAGCCAGTTCGATGTGCGTCAGACAACACCACATATCAAAATACGACAGCAATACTCCCTAATGCTTTGATTTTGGCAAAAGGCCAGTGAATTGAGCCAAGAGAATTTGAATGCTTCAACTCATAAGTCCTCTCTCCTTCTCCTCCTTCCTCTGCACAGGGAGGGCAGGGATCACCTGGAGGGCCAGGGCAGCATTCAGGACAAGATCACAGTTTGTGCCACGGACGACTCCTACCAGACGACCAGGGAGCGCATGTCTCAGGTGGAGAAGGACATCTGGAGCCGCTCAGCAATTGAGATCAAGCCTGGGCCAAGTAAGCCTTTTTGCCTAATGGCTGTAACTACATGCTGTTTTTTTGTCAAGCCCCAGTCTTACGTGACAGCCTTCAAGCACGTGGGGATCAAGGACAGATAAACAGAGAGTTTTCACGTACCCAGAAAGCTTCTAAACCATTTCCTCTCACCGAGTCAACCTGCTGATAATTGCCATATGGTGTGGAAGTTATCACATAATTGATCAAAGTGCTGCCTACCAATTATTAACGCGCGAGGGAGGCCTCTCTTTCTTGTAAATCCTTTTTATTTTGACCAGATTGCTCAGGCACTGTGCCAGCTTGCCCACCAGCACCATTAATGTGATTGATTTTACCAGAAGTATATGCCCCAACAAGTCTTACACGGAGGAAGTTTTGCCTAAAATGTAATTACACTGACAGGAATTTGATTCTTAATCATCTGAGAAAATATTTCTAAACAACGTCTTCAAGAAGGAGGATGCCAAGCCTAACCTGGAGTAATGTTGATCTCACTCTTGCAATTCATTTTTTTTATTCGCCGCCTTCTTCTTGCCTGACCCGTGGTTTTAGAGTCATTGTCGGTTAAATTGACCATGTTGCATCTTTATAAATGATCTGTCCACGGGGCTTGATGACATTTAGAGGTGCCACGAGTTTAAATGCTTGTTGATTATTTTAAGAATGGGTGTGGACCAATCCACGACATAATATCTAGGGTACTTACTGCTGGAACTATGCTTTGCGACAGAACTAGCTTCAAAGAGGCGTTTACAAAATACATTCAACATATGAATGCATCTAATAACAGACACGAGAGCTCCCTACGTGCAGAGGTTGACAGATATCCTGTTTTACTTGAACAATGATTTCAAACCATCAAGCTGTCTCTCTCTTCTCCGGGGCACCAGAGACAGAAATGAAGTGTCTATGGATCATGCATGTGCCGACAGTTGTTTTGCGGCAACTCATTATTTATGGTACAGAAATGCTCTGCTTGTCAAAAAAAGAAATCTCCATATATCAAGTCAAAATTACGGGTTTCAGAGTAGCAAAAGGTCCATAATTTAGATAAAAATGTCTGCTTTACTTTTTAGTCACAAAACCTGCAGCTGGAAAGGAGGCCGTGAGGTTTTGAGCTCACCTGGTGCTGTACAAGCTGCTTTGACAAGAACTGTATCTGGGTCATGAAGTCATTTTAATGCTCATCATTATTTCTGTCTAAAATACTTGCTCATTTCTGCAAATGGTTGCTATTTTTAATGGAAGTTCATTGCTCATAAACATGAACACATTACTGAAAACCATGCCATTTATCCTAAGTGAGGCCTCACAGTCATTATGGGAAGTATCTTTCAGCGCAGGCCTCCTTGAATCTTACACTTCCCTCAAGCTGCTCTTATTTATTACCAGCAATTAATGGCTCTAGTTGCTGCATGTTTGAAATGTGGCAGTGCAGGTTGTTTCAGTGCGGGAAGGATATTTGCCTAAAATCTTTATGAGCTGCTTCAAAGCCAACGTTGAAACAAGCCCATGCAAGACTGCTGCATTCTGCAAATTTAAAGATTCAAAATGAGTCTCACAAGTCACCTTGCACAGTATTAAAACAAAAACAAAGTTTCTTTCAGTAAGTGAAAATATAGTTTTAACATTATTATTGAACTATGAAATGTGCTGGATACATATGATAAGTCCAACATGTTGTCCATGTGAAAATGCTGCAAGTATTTGACCTATGGCAACCTCCAAAGCATGGCTTAAAGTTGTAATGAGTTTATAGTCTGCAGATATCTACTCTATAGCCACTGCCTGCCTGAACTGAAGTAGTGCTGCAACAGAGAGAAAGGGCCTCTCTGTTTTACTTTAGTTTCCATTCTCCTCTGTTTACTCAGCAGTAGGCTAACCCCACTGTCAACCCCTTTCACTGTTTTCCACTTGCAGAACCACGGCCTCTGTGCCATGGTCAAGGTATTTACTGTAGGTGTGTAAACTGCTTCTCCAGATAGATCTAAATGTGCTACACCCGCTGCATCGGTTGTGTTTGCATAAAGCAGATTGCATGACAATAGAGAGATATAGCGAAGATCAAATTTAATTGCGTGTCTCTCGTGTGCAGGCTTGTCTTTCAAATATCAGTGTGATTTGTATAACTGGCCCGAGGACTGGATTAGCAATGATATATTTGTCGTGCTTTTAAAGGACAAGATGAATCCTGTTATCAGATAAATTTCCCATATAAATCATCTTTAGATTATTGCTGTGGTAACTTTTAGATTCATCATTACTGACAGAAGAAATGTGCCCTAGTCTTCCACAAGAGTCATAATGAAACTCTAACATGTGTCTCTTGTTTTGATCTCAGGTAAATATGTGAAGGTCCAGAGGAAGCCGGGTCTGGTATCAGGCTCAGATAGCAGCAACAAGCACTCCCCCAACAACAAGAGGAGCCAGGTTCCCAGCGCCGTCGCACACCGGCCCTTGAGGGATCGCATCATTCACCTCCTGGCCTTAAAGCCCTACAGGAAACCTGAGCTGCTACTGTGGTTGGAGAGGGAGCGGGCCAGTCCAAAGGACAAAAGTGACCTGACCTCAGTGCTGGATGAGGTGAGACATCTGGCACATTGCTATGTAAACACATTGTCAACTAATGATTAAAAAGCCTCAGATACAGCAAGTACAAGAAAATACCAGAATGGGAAGTGTGAAATGCAAATTTAGATGCTTTTAGCATGAGGATTTAAACTGTGAACATGAATTAGTTCCTAACTATGTCATTTGATAATTATTAATATACAGATTACAGCTGCACAGCTCTAAAACTAAGGTGAAGTCAGTAAGGTTATTTCAGGCAGTTTTCCTGTGTTCACAGTGTGCGTGTGCGTGTGCGTGTGTGTGTGTGCGTGCGTGTGTCCCTGTGCAATCATCGAGTGGAGACTGTGCCGCCGCTGGTAGCTGTAATTAGGGCTGTGCTTTAGTTATCTTTGGAGGAGAAGATTGTGTTTTGACAGCAGAGGGGTGGGGTGTCTCCAGCTGGGATCTACCTTCTTTCAGAATTGCAAGTGGTTGATTTGGGGAGATTTGTATCAGCAGGATTAAGTTGCATAATGGCCGGGGTTAAACTGTGTGCTAGGGAAACAATATAGACCCACTGATTGGCACACAGGTCCTGTTTTATTCAAATATAAAGTGTAGTTAACACAGTTTGGTGCTTTTACAACCTCAGTTGGCCTATTTTCCTGTCGTATTGTGTCCTCTTCCTGTTGATATATTAACATTGTGAGCTGTCTGCATTTTCAGGTTGGTAAACTCAACCCTAAAGACCACAGCTACTCTCTGAAGGACGAGCTCTACAGACACATCCAGAAGGACTGGCCTGGATATCTCGAAGAAGAGAAGCAACTCATCCATAGGCTCCTGATCAGGTTGGTATACCACAATACCAAAATAATCATTTGTTTTGTTCCATTGATACACATGTGTAATTTACTAAGTTATAGTTCACTATATACAGTATATATATATATATATAAGCATAAAGACTGGAAAAAGAAGGAAAACTTGGCTCTCAGGAGGCTGGACATGACGTATAAATTTCGCTGAGGAAATCACTGGTATTTCTTTGTTTGAGTGAACCGACACCACCGTCGGCCCTTATCTTCAAAAGCTTTCAAATGTCGCTGTCTGTCCAAGTTGACATCTTCCTCAGCGTCTTCTACGTGTATGACACCTCTCTTTCATCCTGAGATTTTTGTTTTCTCTTTGTTCTTTCCGTTTTGCATCCAACGTGTGTTAGAAAAATCATCAATACGCCCACTTGCTCACTGTCAAATCTCCGGATATTTTCCTGCTGCTAACTTAGACGTTTTTTGGAAATTTAGAGAGCTGGCAGAAAAAGGTCTGGGAAATGTCCAGAGCAACTGATTCGAACATTTGCATTTTCCCATAAAGCGCCTCTGTAAAATTTCAGGAAAATCTAATATACGAGCTGTGTATTTTGGGATATTTTGTTTCCTTTGGATAGAACCAGACTGGCTGACTCTCTATGTTTTCAGTCTTTGTTCTCGGCTTAGCTTCAGAAATAAGTTCATCTATTGGCCAGAATTTGTATTTCCCAAAATTGTCAAACATTGCTTAAAATGTCTTTTGGAGTCCCAGGCAGATAATGCATATAAGACTATGGGATGGATGCTTTGTGACAGTGCTGGCATTAATACAGAAAGATGTGTGAATTAATGTAGACGTCTTCCATGATCACGCTGAAAGGGGAGCTCCTGAAAGAATCCGTCTCTGCACTGATAAATCTCCTAATGGACACATCAAAGCAGAGGGAAATATTCCTCGCACAGTGTTTGCCAAATGGCATTAGCATGGAAGTGTTCAGAGTAGCAAGGCTGAGGTTTGCAGGGCGAGCGTCCTCCACTCATGTGTTTCCTTTGCCCGCCAGTAAACATGCCGGCCATGTGCTTCACGAGTGTTTTGGAAAAAGTGCAAGTCTCGCTTGCTGATTACACAACCCCCGTCTGTTCACCACCCTGCTAAGTGTAAAAAAATGTACACTTGTTGTCATTAAATTGTTTGCCAAGTGATAAAACAGCGATAGCCTGTAAGTACTACAAATTATATATATATATCTTTCCTGTAGTTTATTGTGTGTTGGAGGAGGATCTTCCTATACTTTCTTGCTACTTTCATTTACTGTCTGATGTCAATGTTTAATGGTCCCTAACTCCACTCACACCAACTGAATGATTAAGAGGGTTGCATGGATCCAGTGAGGGGAGTGGTTTTTTGTGGTGGCGTCTGCCTGAGGAAGGAGCTGTAGGAAGCAGATTAACAGAGAGGGTTTGGTCGTACAGAGGTTAAATCTGTTGCTATTGTTATATTCATTGGACTGTGTTCAGTCATTGTGGCTGCCTCGTGTAGATCATATCACCACAAAACAAAACACATCACAGAAACATGCAGAAACTTTTGATTAAATCAAAAGATTGACAGTTTTGTGATGTCAATGATGAATCCCTCTGCAGAAAAGCTGCTATCTGTGCTTCCTCTCTGGAAGATGTGTCATAATGAATGATAATTGCTCTCCGACTTGTTTAAAAAATCCACCAGAGCGAGTTTTATGACCTACCTGGCGCCATTTATGTCCTACTGACGGCGCTGTGTTCTTAATCTTTCTCCAGGAAACTCCAGCCACTGCACAGTAGCCAGCTGAAGAGCCCCCAGTCCAACAGCTCATTCCACAAAACTCCCGGGGACTCTCCTTCACAACTCAGTCCTGCCAAGAATCTCTCTGTGGTAATTATTCACCTTGAATTGAAAGAATCTTACTTTTGCACACTTCTTCTTAAGACCAAAATTTATTAGGTATTTCCTTCTTTTGCATAAATGAATAGAATATGGAAGATAAAATCCTCACGGTTGAGTTATAGTTGCTGCTGGAAGCAATTTATATTTTCATTTTCATAGCTTAATTTCACATGTTATGTGCCACATTATTTCTTGTCGAGGACCGGTTGTCAACAGTGAATAGAAACTCCATGAAGTAATGTGGTTTACAGGTGGAGTTTGTCACCTCTGAACAGGATAGCAGTTTCACATCTTTGCAGTGGTTATGCTATGCTAAGCTAAGCTAACAGCTGCTGGCAAGAAAGAAAATAAACATATTTCATGTAATTCGCAGGAGGCCAATCACTCACTGTGCAATGTTTTTTTTTTGTTTCTAGAAACGCCCATTTCCCTCTGACCCATCCAGCTGTCAAACCCCCAAAAAACAAAGACTGTTTGACCAGTGTTTGCCTCTGCAGTCGCCCTCTCATGGAGACTACGGCACCAACGGGTCCCGTAGCACCTCCAGTCACGGAAACTCTATACAGATCAAAATGGACTTCGACAAAACCAACAATCATCTCCAGGGGAGCCCAAACGGTCTGTACTCGCCGCACAAACTCAGTGGGTCGTCTGTTATTCCCAAACTGGAGAGGACTGAGCCAGCGCCTACTGCTCCCAGCCCCAAGCCCCCACACACCGACACCTCCATTTGCACTGACCAACCGTTCCCTAATGGCCAACATAAAAAGAAGAAGTCTAAAAAGCACAAAGACAAGGAACGAGAGCGCTTTAAACCAGAATGGATTGAAACCAGTCCAGACCTGAAGCAGAAACAAGAAAATCTCAAAGGTAAGTGGCATTAAAACAATAAAACCGTCCTCCCTTAAAAGCTCTGCCACATTTCATGTATCGCATCGAGCTTTCATCAATCTGTTTCATATTATGTGTTCAGGCCGTGAAGATTATCGGCTTTCATTCGGCAAAAAGGAAAAAAATCCTCGGGGTTATAGTTGCTGCTGGAAGCTCAGAAAGAGCCATTTATGTTTTTGTGTGAGGGCGCAGTGAGTGGTGTTAGGACTGTAGCACTCCCTCCTCCGCCCTCCCAGCTCCAGTCTGTTGATGATTGACTGTGGAACAGCTGGGTGACCTACGGTCGAGCGAGTCAGCAGGCAGCGTTGTCTCCTACTCTCGCCTGCTGACGTAACAGCTCGCCTTGGATCAGATTTCTTATCACAGACAGTGATAAACGATTCCATCAGCCTTGATACGATGGGCACATTATCGCATTTGCATTGGCTGATTGCTTGAACCTTTTTTTTCCTCAACGTGTGTGCATGTGTTTTCCCTATCTACAGAGCACGAGGGAGAGAAAACACCTGTCAATCGAACCTCAGCAGAGGAGCTGCCTGACTATCTAATGTAAGATTAATTGCATATCATGTTCCTGACTGTGTAAATGTTATATTCCCAGGTTTAGAAAGGATTTATGTCACAGGAGTGAAATCTGAAAAAGTGCAACAGCATGCAACACATTTCTGAGTCCAGCTCGCTGACGCTAAAGGGTTCGATTCAGCTTCAAAACATTCACATAAGTAGAAGGTAAATAAAACACATGTGTGAATGAGCTGTCACAAAGCATAGCTGAGAATGACTGTGAAAACAAATGATCTTATGCTTTGCATTTATACATCTGGTCAACACATCACGCTGTTAAACCAGTGACGTGTCAGTCCTCTCACGCCACCAGTCTGCACTGACATCTACTGGAAAGACTTGGCGAGGCAAGTTGGCTTCTGAAGATTACATCTGCTATTTGAAACAGCGTGTGTTTTTCTTTCTTTTTTCAGAAAATACAGCACCATTAAAGCACTGGATCAGCGTCAACAGTACAAGGACGACTTCTGTGCCGAGTACGATGAATACAGAGCTCTTCATGACCGGATCGGGGCCATCACAGAGATGTTTGTTCAGTTGGGCTCAAAGATCAACACTCTCTCCCCGGGGACACAAGAGTACAAGGTACTTTCTGGACCAGAGACCTGCTGCTCTTTTTCTACGGAAACACCAAACCCACGTGATACACAGCAACCTAACACCTTCTCCTTTTTTTTTGACCTTTTCAGCTTATGGAGGACCAAATACTACAAAAGTACCGAAAGTATAAAAAAGTAAGAATACATTTGAATTAAATCTTATTTCATCTAACACTTCAGGCACTAGGCCTAATGCAAGAACCACTCATGTGAAGAAAATAATTATTAAGTGGCCCATACATATAAGGATTTGAACACGTTACAGTTTTCAGACAGATTTTCTCTAGTGATCCGCACCTTATCGCCCCTTTTCTAAAAAAAATTTATTAAACAACAAAATCTGAATGAAATTGGAAATCAAACATTTTATTGAAAAAATATCATGTAGTATTAATATTCTGTTGAGCTTAGTGTGAACATCAGTGCATCATAGATTGTCAGCTCACTGAGGTCAGACGGCTTTGCTCATCACATTTTATTGGCAGGAGTCATTTTAGCACATCAGAATAAACAGTTGAACAGCTGCTCAGGAGAATTCTGCTTCAGTCAAGGGTTGTTTTTCTGTTTAGGGAAACATCCTATTTAAAGCCCCTGATCATCTAACATCACCTGTAGTCAAATCTATGATCATCTAATATGTCGTGTCCCCTGAATCACCCCTGTGTTAGTCATGGATTGTTTTGCTTTGGCAAAACACTTGGCACTTAACCTCATGTCAATTCATTCCTCCTTTTTATCTGACATGGCTCTGATAGCTGTATGATATAATATGATTCCCTAATGTCACTAGTCTACTGAGACAAGTTAATGTGTCATCTTTTTGTCTCATTATTGTGAGTGAGACCTTCCAACAATTAAGCAGAAACAAATGTCTGTTAATTCCCAAATCTCACAAATGAGATGGTGGGATAAATCCGGCTTTCACTCCCGCTATTAATGAATAAATAAAGTTAATACCTCTTTGACACCAAAATTACTGAGTATATGCTTGTGTTTTAAATGCGGTTAAACCTCCAAAAAAGGCCATTGCCAGTAGGAGTTTGCCTTTCTGTTTTTACCCCTGGTGCGTCATGTTCAACAACATTAACACACCAAAAAACTGTGGAGCTTTCTCCCCTCGCTGTCTTGAGTGTCAAAATTTCCATCACTGCCGATCGGAGCCAGAGCTGATATAAACCTGTGTCTACTGCACAGTCACAGGAGACGGAGTTGAATGCTGATTGAGTCCATTCCCATTGCAGACAAAAGCCAGATGTTAGTGGGTGTTGTTGTTGTTTTTACCAGTGGAAAAGGGGCTTAAGAGAGTTTACTGAATCCAATTTGAAAGACTGGTATTAAAAACAAAAAAACAATAGAGGTTTATGATAAGAATATGAAAATGTTCTTGCCTGTGGCCCATCGTGTTGGATTTTACTGTGCGACACCGAAAACTCACTGCTTCTTCTTCTGCTTCCTTTTCTTTTTTTAGAAGTTCCCTGGTTATCGGGAAGAGAAGAAGCGATGCGAGTACCTCCATCAGAAATTGTCGCATATCAAAGGCCTGATCACAGATTATGACCGAGCACAGGAACTCTCCTAGTAACCGGCCTCTGCCCTCGGCAGGGTGTGATTTTACTGGACCAAAAGACTCCTAATGGACTCAAAGACTGCGTAGCTGGGTCCCGGAGTCACTGAGACACTTTTCACTTTACTCCTCCTGCTAATGGAATCGAGGAGCGAGGTTTGTTTTTCAAAAGTGGGCTTAGACCACCAACTCGTGATCAGATGTTGCCCTTTAACACTACGGTTTTCCTCTCTGATTATGGCTGGATCTTGTTCTGCTGTAGAATGGTGAGATGACACAGTCAAAGCCAAATCCATTTTCCTGAAATGCAAAACAGATGTGATCCTTCCTGCCTGATTGCATTTTTATTCTCTCCTTTATCTCGTCAGAGCTAAAAAAAATAAAAAAAAGTGCTGATTTAGAAATAGTATTAAATTGATGGTACAATCAATCTTAGAGGGAAACAAATGCTCCTAAAGCCTTTATATATTAAACATACAGAGGAATCTGTTCATTTGCCGTTTGTAATCAAATGTTCACACATTTGATAACATTAATTATTCATTAGTTCCAATGCTGACATTACATAATGGCACTAACATGATCCTGCTATAAACAGTATCTCTCTTCAGACCACATGCAAACGGACAAAATTCATACAAATATGAATGCAGGAGTGAGAACAGACAAAGGTTTATATCAGTTTATCAATAATGTTATCACAAGAAGAAGAGTAAAGCTTAATATGCTGTTGTGCCAATATGTGCTACTTCATACTTTCCCCCAGAATCCGTGATGAGGAACAGTTTCTCCAGGTTTTGGCCATTAGGAGGCTTTCTGCCTTCATCCTGCTTGATTTCTGAGAAATACTGCAATGCCAAAAAAAAACACTCCTCACAGAACAGTGAGGCAGGTTTTAAGATCCTGTCAGATTCACCCACATGTAGCCTACAGTACCACAAACGGCCTTTTCCCTACGTAATGAAACAACATCATCATCCCACACATATCTCAAGTCATGCACCAAATTTCAAACGCTCAGTTCCCTGAATGCGCCTGATTTTTTTTTTCATCAAGATTGAAAAACTCCCTGTCTTTCAATGTTAAAGGAAGTATTAAAAAATCCTGAATCCGCCCCAAACCTTTTATGGGTTCTTCCCTGACCCATACCCCACCCCTTCATCAAGTTTTGTGGAAATCCTTTAAGTTGTTTTTGTGTATTCTTGCAAACAAACAAACAAACAAACAAACAGACAGGGGTGACAAAGAGGTAACAAAGCTGTATGTGCACTGCAAACAAATTCATACAAGTTGCCCTAAGACACGGTTTTAAATGCGTACAGGGTAATGATAATTTCCATAGTCCGCACCTTTTACCACCATTTACTATGATTTATGTTTGGTTGAATAACAACGATTCACTTCAGTGAGGGTTTACATGTTAATGTTATTCTGCCGAATGTGACAGAACTGGCTTCAAAGCGTGTGGACGGTGGTGTGGTGGGTTGGTCGCTCAGCTCAAACCACCATGGTTCATTTGAATTAACACCACCTTTACTTTTATATCACCTTCAATAGCTGTGGCCTGATAAAGGGAATAGTGCTCAGATTCCAGTGCTCTCTGGACATTCGCATGGATGTAGCTGCACTCACAACGGTTGTCTTAATAACGGCTGAAAATGGGAGAATGAAGCTAATATTTGCCTTAGCACGTATGTCAGACATTTCCAGAATTCTGCTACCTTTATTCTAAAATGTTCTCCGCACAGTTCAAAGCATTTCCGTAAATGTTTTTTTTTTTTTTCTCTTTTTATTCTGAAGGAAAGTTCAGTTACTGGATAGTTGTTGTGCAACAGTTGTCTAATCTGTGTCGTATTAGTTATTTTCGATGTACGTCTTAAATCTTGTATTTAGCTTCATTTGTCGTCCGTTGAATCATCATGAACTGTAAAAGGAATTTAATTCACTCTCTAATCCTATCGAGAACCACTCTGGAAAGAAAGAACCGATGCAGAAATCAAGACACAATAATACGCTTTGCTTCTCTTGGT
Organism: Hippoglossus hippoglossus; assembly: GCF_009819705.1. Classification (NCBI taxonomy): domain Eukaryota; kingdom Metazoa; phylum Chordata; class Actinopteri; order Pleuronectiformes; family Pleuronectidae; genus Hippoglossus; species Hippoglossus hippoglossus. Next base: position 13,222,746 of record NC_047156.1, on the reverse strand, counting down.
TTCTCAGTGCAAAAGCTAATTTGCCACATATTTAGCAGCTCTTTCACAGCTAAGTGTGCATTTCTTCTTCTTGTATTCTGGGATGGCTGAAGGATTTGAGACCAGCACCAGTTGGTCTGTCTTGGCACATATGAAAACTTCCAAGAAAAGAATATTTATTAGCACTGACTATTGCAAACATATTAACTGCAAGAGGCCCATATAGTGTTGAACAACTCAGAGAATTAAATATAAAAGCTAAGGTCAACAACGGATTCTTATCACTCCTGCACATCCATAGAGATATTTTCATTATCCTGTCTGTTTGATGATCTTCTCAGGACCAGACAGCTTGAACTCATTTGGTTCTCGTGCCTATTTGAGAGTGTGTCTGAAAACACCGGTGTGTTTATTCTGGTACGAAGGCTGGATAGCATTGAGTTATGAAGGTACTCACACCTTTTAAAATAACAGCAGGATGAAAAATGCCAACCAAACACAATGTAGACCATGAAAGTCCAGATCATTTACAGAGGTAACTCAAGTTAAGGGCTCCCTGTTTACCACTAAAATCATATTGATTATTGCAATCAAACAAATTGCATCATGGGTAACACTCTGCGGGCAACATATCAGTCTGATCACAGTATGAATGAAGATAATCGAACATTCCTCTTGACGTGTTTTTGGGAAACCGTAGCCTCCATGAAATGGGCTTCTCAAGTGCTGACTGTGATGTTTTTTACTGTTGCAGGAGCGAACTACTGACGGTGCCTTTTCATTCAGAAAGCAGAGTCGCTCTGCCTAGAGACAGGATTGGTTTTCTGGGAAAAAGAAAAAAAATACTGGGGCCGGCATATTTACACATGTGTAGCTTCACACTGTTGCCACTGTTCAAAGTGCTTTGTTCATCATTTTTAGAATAAGTTGATATCAAATGCCTTGTTAAACGTGTAAAGTATATTGGCTCTGACATGATGCGTCAATTACATTTTAAAAATGTAGTTTTCCACGACACCAATTAAGATGCATCTAATGTTAGCTATTTGCATACATGTATATTTGGCCTTTTCTTGTCATTTCAGCCCAGGAAACAGTTTCCACATGTTTCGTTCAGATGTGCTTATTGTTGGTACTGGAAGAAAACAAACAATGCCTCCATAGAAATGTGAAATCAACCGTTTTGTCAATTATAAATTGCTCCAATTGTTCCACCCATAGAAGAACACGTTTATTTATTGCTTTTTATGCATTTGTTCCTTTACAGGATTCTTCTTTGCAATGTCTGTCCACTCTTTTCACAGCAAAACTCATTAGCAAGGTGAAAGGGAAATGGAATATATTTTTGCAATTGTTGATGGGGGATGCCTCATCACAAAGTCATCCTCTTGAAAAAAGCTTTCTGAAAAACTTAATGTATTATTGTCTGAGTAAAATTGGAAATTAAAGCTTTTTTTTCCAGTCGAGTGTGGTGTCATGTTTCCTGAAGAGGGCGCTGTTACTCCATTTCTAAACTGAACTTTGTTTTTTCAACGCTCCCTTCTTAAAACTGGAATGGTTATTCACATTCATTGAAAAACAAATAAGCAGCACAGCTTTAAAACATTTTGATGTTTATTGAATACTGTTTTCTAAACGTTTCATTCAACATGACAGTGAGAGCATACAGTCATCTGAACTGGATGACACCATTACATGTGCTAAAAGTCACATGTAAATCACAGCTTTGAGGTCTTGTGTGTGTGTATAACAAAGATTAAGAAGAAAAAATAAAACAACACACATATCAATTCCCAAACTATTAAGAATTTCATTGTAAACACAGTTTCTCTTTTTAAAATAGTGACATGATTATAATTTTTTGTGTTTAAATTTAAAATTTTTTTATTTTCTTTAAGCTAACAAACCTTAAACCCTTTCAACAGCCACAAAGTCGAGTGTGCCCTGAGAGGCAGAGTAAAAATCAGTTAAAGAATCAGTGTGTAGTATTTAGTGGCAAACCCTCTAAAAGCACTTTCGCATGAGAAGCAGCTGACTCATCATTTTGAATGAGGTAAAACCTTTAGCAACATTTTATCACAAACAGTGCACAGAGGAAGACGGCGTACTTGAAGTGACACTGGCACCCAGGTTGACACTTCTCCTTCTCTTGAAATACAAAATACAAAAGCGTGCATCAGGAAGTAGCCCTTCTTTCACAAGTATACTAATTGCAAAACTGCTGGTGTCGTTTGTGGGTTTTCAAGAAGACAGGAATGCACATAGGTTAAGACTTGGCTCTTAAATAAATAAAATAAATAAATATTTCTTATATAAATTTGATTTACTACCCTTTAAACCTGTGATTTCAACTTTTTCAAGTGTTTTAAAAGACCCTCAGTTATTGCAGGCTTGGGTTTGGTGTTAAACATAAATGTCATTCTATCATAAATGTTAGAAAATGTGCCCGTGGTGTGTGTCACTAATCTCGTTGTGCACCAGGTTAACCCCAGCCCACCATTACAGCTCCAGCTAAATGACACCAATAATCAACACCTATCACAATTCACCTTCTGACCTGCAGTCAGTCCGCAAGCTTTATCTGCACCTTTGTTATCATGGTTTTATATTTAAATTGGGCTTTGCGATGGTCACTATTCCAATCAGTGAGGATACCAGACCACAAAATGCCACCACTCCTGCATTTGATGGGTAAATTCCCAACCTGTCTAACGGACTGAACAGATCACAAACGTTTTTCAGGGTGTCCAAGGCAACAGCCGGATGCGATTTAAGGCTTTCGAACAGCAGAAAGAGCAAAGCATCCAGCTGAGGAATGAGAACCTCAGCCACTTCAGGACTCTCACTAAGGTGCTGAGACATTTTCTGTCTAAAGTCTTTATCTTTTGCTTTCTGCGTCATTAACTGGAGCACCACATAAAAGTCTCTAGTCACATTCATAATCACTGAGAGGAAGTAGCAGCGGGAGGAGGTTAGGCTCCAACTTTCCTGGTTGATGCCACAGATAAGGCCGACACTTCTGGCCCAAAGTACATTGTCGCAGATAAGGGAGAGGGCGCGGTTGATGTTGGCTGCAGTGAGGCACAGGCACAGCACTCGGTCAGAGAGTTGCAAGGATCGTTTGGCAGCCTCGACGGAATTTACTGCGTTTCCGAGCTTCAACACTGACAAAAGGAGGGAGAAAAAAAAAAGGGCATGAGAGCAGTAATCAATCAAATATGAAATGTCATTTCAATCAAACAACAATATCTTGTTACTTTTGCCACTCTGACGGAAAGCGGTCATGGTCTCAATGTATTCACATTGTGTGCATGCTATATTTGAACCACTTCATGCTGAGGCTCGTTCTTCCATATGAGAGGGTTGACAGCGAGGAGTTAGAGCAGCGCCCTGATAGGTGGGATTGGAGAGCTCCCCGCCTTTATAAGGACAGGTGTGGGCAATTACTGCCTCTTTGTCTGACGCCTGGTAGATGGTGACTGCTGTGTTTGTGCCGGTAAGGGAGACCGGGAGAAAGCGGTTTTATTTTTCTGCTTGAAATCTAATGAGGTGTCTTGTACGTTCAGTTGTGTGGCTGTGTCTTGACCCAGATTTCTGTGGCCACGTGTTTGAGAGAAGATTCAGGGTTCGCCTCTCCCTTGTTGGAGCCACAGTACAGAGTCAGCCATCCATTGTCGCTGTAAAGTATTGAGCAAGATAATATTTAACAGCAACGTAAAGGGTGATCCCCTTAATGCATTTGGTTGTAATTTGATGACGGACCTTGTCTCCCCCTCGTTGCAGATTAAGTCCCAGACTGCTGCTCTGCCTACACCAGTGTTGTCTGGCCACTGGTTTCTGCGTTGGTTTTATACTGTTGGTCCGATGTCTCAGGCGTCACATTCCTGATGGACTTTTCTACCTGTCTTTTCATAAATATTTTATTGTGACCCTGAACCAACTGAGTCTCACTCTTGTTTTAGGCAGCTGGACGACCTATGGGGAGTAGTCGTGGGATGTCTATTGAGGTTTGCTATAGAATCTCTCTGTGGTCAGTACGCTGCCTACATAATGGTCCCCGCTATATAGCTCAAAGTGTATCTCTGTGGTCTCCGTAATTGTTGTTTTAGCTTTTATCATTTTAGGAAATAAAGTTATCTGTTACCCATAATAGTCTATTTTTTCCTTTCTCAGGTCCTCAATTCTAGTCCTCCCATTATTAAATAAAGATTCAATTGGGAACTGAATGCACAGCTCCGCTCTTCCCGAACTCCCAAATTTGATTGTCATACTCACCGAGGTCATCGGGGTCTAGTATGAAACATAGGCTGTTTTAAAGAAAAATCTGAAAGCAAGTTGTTGGTAACATCAAGATGTAAATTCTCCTTTTAAAAGCTATACATGTCCTGAATGTCTCCTTTACCCACAGGCGAGCCAGGCAGCAGAGCTGCAGCCGCGACACAGAAAAGATAACCAAGCTGTGCCCCTACGGAGACTGTCCTGCTTCTCCTTGGCCCAGCCCTGGGCAAGGTCTTTATTGCCTGACCCTGGTCTAAGGTGGTGCATCCTCCATCATTTCCATGTGGAACAAATCAAGTCAGTCTCTGAAATAATTTAATTTATACAAAAACCACCAAGTGGCAAAGTCCAAAAAGTTTCAGAATTCACTCCAGGTTGTAAAGTACAACGATCTGCGGGCAGTCTGGGCCAGTGTTGAGGTCACGATTGTTGCTGCAGGTGCACGTGTCGGCACACGATGGAATCGCCTAAACAGTCTATTGGCTCACGGGGGGGAAAAAGAAAAAGCTGCAGATTGCAACACAGACACAAACGGCCATTAATCTGGTCTAAGCCTTAGGGCAGGATACATGTGGACAGAAAAAAAGATTTAAATGGTTCCAATGATGGGTTCTCATCAATGCAATTTGTTGTGCACTTTTACAGAGCGCAAACATGAGGGAAACCTCCTAGAATAGCCACAAATGTGTTATTTAAATAAATTAACTGTAAATATAAACATTGAATATGAGAGTGAGTAACTTTGTATCAGTTTCAACAGAACATTATTATGGTGGCAGTTTCCTTTAATAAATTGGGGAAAGATCTAATCTGGTTTAAAGAGAAAAAACAAATGGCTTAAATTTGGTGCTGGTTAAACATGTGCAGGGTTTTCTGTATTTGATGTGACCCTGAAATAATGATAATCACAAATGTTAATATAATTCATCATATCATAACCTTTTCTCTATGATGTTGCTATAGATGAAAATCAATAAAATTGAATAAGTTAAAGATTGTATTTTAACATAAAATGTTCAATGGCACTTTGTTGTGTTCGAGGTCTGGGAGAAGTTCTCCTTTCTTTTCTTATACTCTTTTCGAATATATTAAGAGAAACTACAGCAGAGATGACTCAACTATTGACAAAAAGACAACTCGATGGAAGGTTCAGAAACAACTTGAGCTGTTGCTTCCTTTTACTCAGCTGCTGCCTTGTTGGACAGTGGAGAGTTCCTCCATAGTGACGAGATATTAATTAGTTTATGGACAAGGAGCCGTGAGAGGGTTTTTTGAGGCCAATAAAAAAGCTGTTGAATCTGCCGTGGAGACTTTAAAACAAAATTGATTGCTATAGATTATTATGACACAGACAGACCCTTGTGCTATTATCTATTCAGCAAAGGAGGGATGTAGGAGATGCAGGCTTTATTGCACTCCATTTGTACATGTGAGCTTCTGAATATAATAATCTGTAGAAAAATTACAAAGCTGCCCTCATGAGTACATCAGAATAATTGTTTAAGTCATTTATAAAGCAAAAGATGTTTTGCTGGATCCACATTTAATGTGAGGACCTGCTTTTCACTTATTGGACATTTTAATTGGACTGCTGATCAAAACGTTTCTACATGTCATTTCAGGTAGTAGGAAATTAAATGGGTATTAATCATAGTGAGGCTAACAATCCTTCAAAAGAATATGAATAATAATTGATTGTGTGCAGCTCAACAATGAGCAGCTACTCAAGCAATAACCTTTATAAGGCTTCTCAATCTAAGTTTACAGGATTTTTACTTTGTTAAATTATTTTATTTTCCCCTCGTACCATGGCCGTTTCTGGCTGTAACCATTTTCTTGTGGGGGTATTACTTGCAGCCAAAATGATATCAAACAAATACTTGTGCCTGGTTAGAGGCACATTTGCATGTAAATGGACAAGATATAGCACATTAGACCTGAATGGGATCTTAATATCAAGTACACTTCCAACGATCTCGTGTGTATTCTGCCATAAAGGTGACAAAGTCCTAAAATATGTGATAATCACCGAAATGTCAACCACAGCATGAATTCTCAGAATAGAAAGTTAATGGTAGTTGTTTGCCGCTGTAATATACATATAGACTCAGTTCTCTGACAACGATAAAACTTCTTTTTCCCCTTTGTTTTTCATGTGTTGTGGAAGTTGAGCTCATGTTCAAAAATCCATTATAGAGTCTCCAAATAACTCTAGTGAAATTGGAACACACTTATTACGCACCATCGGTTTGTTTCTTCTGTATGTATGGTGTCTCATTTGTAAATAGCCCATCTGTAAAGGTCCCTTTGTTCTAATTTGAATTCATCTTAAAACAGTTTCTAAGTCCTGTAGTTCCCCTTGATCATAATAGTCGCGCAGGCTGAGAGCCCCCTTGTGATACTTTGTTTTTTAACTAGTCAAGTTAATTGGAGGTAAACTCACCATTTCAGAAACCTTCTGCTTTTGATTGAACATTCTCGCCACATTATTCCGTATTTTCAAAAGGTAAATGAATCATGGGTTGTTTTTATCTAACATGTGTACATTGTCCGGTATCATTGGAATTGTCACAGCTGTTATTCTTTGTTATTTTGTATAGTTCTGGCCTTGTATGTTTACATCTTGCGAAGTGTGTTATGTGCCTGATCAAGTACGTCCATCCATCTATGGATAGATGTGTTTGGAATTGCACCAGCAGATGAGTGCTCTTCGATGGGCACATCTGTAATGGATTCTTAACCCCACATTGCCTGTAGCGCCTCAGTGAGCCCTCCATCACTTCACAGTTGATAGTGAACACTCACATTTTCGTCCAGCACTGATGTTGGCTTCCACAATCTTCAGTTTGGCCACAAGCTCCCTCCTCTGGGAGCTGCTGCGGAGGAGATGCGTGGAGAGAGCACATGCGAACTGGGTGGCTCTGAAATAAAGAAGACACACAGTTCATAGTTGTCTTCAGGTGAACATGGAGACAGGTGATGGGAAACGAAGGCGACCTCTGCTCCACTAAACCGCTCCACGTGTTTACTGATAAAACTAACTAACCCTGAAAGTATCAGTCCCAGTAACAAACACTTATACTTACGCGAACACGCGGTCCTTTCCTGGACTGATACCTGTGAATTTCACCACAGTGTCCATTTTTAATTTGAACGAGAACAAGTTGTTCCAGATTAGCTCTCGGAAGACAGAAGCACCGACCCGGGACACACGCTGACGTGACTTGTCTCCCCCGTCGGCAGAGCCCGGTCTCGGGGTGAGCAGCTGCAGTGAAGGAGCTTCTTCCTGAGGCGGAGGAGAACAACTCGAGCCTGAAAACCAAACTTCTTCCACTTCTACATGAAGCGAAATTGACAGTCGCTTCGGTTGACACACGGGGGCGGGGCAAAAAATGCACTTGTTTCACTACGGAGAGCTTTGTGAACGGACCAAAAGCCCGAGGGGGTTTAAGGGACGGCCCGGCGAGATTTGTTACTATGGTAACTCTACATTTTTACAAAAAAAAAACGTTAAACGGTTTGAAGAAAGAGTTCGCACGAAAAGTTAAAATACAATTTTAAAACATTTAAGATATTAGCAGATACAAAATGATCAAAACAATCTACTGTCATCTATTTGACTTAATAATCTCAGAAAACGATATGTTTATATTTAAAATGATTGATTTGCTATTTAAAGCTTTGAATGTTGAAAAAGAAACATTTTTGTTTTTAATAAGTAATAAAATAGAAAGATTGCCATTAGCTGTAGGTAATTTATCATGGATACATATGACAACACAGTGAAAGTAGTTTCATACAGCTAGTTCTTGTACTGGTGGGGATTGAAATAGTTTTCTGTCTCTAAAGCAGAGGATCAAGAGCTTCTCGAGGCGAACTCTTATTCACCATAATGATTATTTCCTGGGTTGGGGACCTCAAAGGGTTTTTGTTCTTCCTGCCATGACTAAATACTTTCCATCTATGGACCTTACCCTAGTTTTTGCCTTGCAGGAATTACCCCTCAAAGGTTGTTAAATGATGCTCACCACTATTATCTAAGTGTTTCTACATTGGTGGAGACACTCCTCTAACCATGTAGACAAACTGGATTTTCCACAAAAGGTACTCACTAAGGCTTCAGTTGACCTGTATGTATTTACACAGCCTGACTTTCTGTGCTTCCAGCCATTTTCTGTCCCTAAGAACATATTCACTGATACTGTAACTGAGCCCTGCTCCACACAAAGCAGTTGTCATAAACCCTTTCAAGCCCAAGGTCACTTTTTAATTCCAAAGGTAAGCCGAGATCTACCACCCTGATATCTTCCAAAAAAAACCCTCAGGAGAGTCATATTTATTATTTTTACAATTTCTGTTAAAAGCTCAATGTATGGGCATAAATATACACAAAGAAAGGCAGATATGTAACTTTATCTTTTCAATGCACAATATTCACAATATCAATTTATGTTTACAGCATTTGTTCAATGCACAATATTCACATTATCAATTCATGTTTACAGCATCTGTTCAATGCACAATATTTAGCTTCTCAGTTCAGCAATAAGTTCTCCAGAGGAGCAGCTACTGCAGCACTATGTTTTTTCACATGTCATGACTCTGGACTCTAGACTTTGACTGTGGGGATCAGTAGTTATGGGATTTTTGTTGTTTTGGTTGTTTGTTGACACTTTGTTCAATGACTCTTGTTCAATGATTTATGTTTCTTTCTGTGTTCTGTGTTTCCTGTTTTATTTAGAAATTTTGCTCCTCGTGTATTTCCAACTTGACTTCCTGTCTATGTCCTGTTTCCTGCCCCGTGCTTGTCTGCACCTGTTCCTCACATGTTTCACCTGTGTCCCCTGTGTATATTGGTGTCTGAGCTTCCCTTTGTCTGTGTCAGTTCATTGTCATCTCACATCACTGACTTTCCCCACATCAGGGTTTGTCACGGTCTTTTGCTTTCTTGTGTCTTATCCATGTTTTCCATTGTCTTTTGTCTCCCTAGTGTTTTCTGTTTTTTTATAGTTGATCTTTTTTGAGTCAGTTTCTAGTTCTCCAGTGTTTTTTCTGTTTGTGCATTTTTGGCTCCACCTGCTTCTTCAACTCTGATAACACAGGCTTTGCCTTGAACATGGACATAAATGAATATTTACTTGTATAAAAGTAGTCCTGTGTACTTATATAAATTCAAGTACTATACAAAATTAAGCTGTGTTCATCTTCTGCTCCTGAAAATATTTCACAATAACCCCCCCCCTTTTTTTTTACACACAAATGAATGAATATATTTTGAAACTCATACAGGAAGTGTTGCAACCATTAATGTTTGACATAAATTGATCAGATAAACATTAAACCTCAGGTTGACATGCTGTCAACCATGTGTTTATCTGTCGGATATGTCAAAAACATAAATAAATATACTTCCTGTACCCGTTTGAAAGTAAAAGCACTCCAGCGTTTCACTTTTTGAATCCATTCATTTGTTCTAACGGGGCTTTGATTGTTATCGACAGACCGGAAGATGCACTTCTATTCAAGGGAATGAATGAAACTTCATGATTGACAGCTGAGACTGACATGTGATTGGTCAAGGGAGTGTATTGGGACCTCTCTCATGTGGTTCCATCCCCTGATCACTGCAGACTCTGGCTCCAGATGTGTAAGATGGCAGCGTTCGCTTTTGGGAAATTTTAGCATAATTTGCGGATAGTGGGAGGAAGTGGAGACACGTCATCCATCTTTCTATAAAGTCTATGGTTTTGACATAGTTCTCGAGTTCTTGACTGTGGGGTTAAACTGTATGTGTACTGATTTAGCCTTTAGTGCCTTTAATTGGTCACAGTAGTAATTCCTCCTTATTCAGTAGCCTCTGCATATTAGTAATCATCCAGATGTGTATCGGCTCCCCACAGCATCTTAAACACCATGGGCCCACGCATCAGATTTATTGTGATGTCGACACTGGTTGGTGGATTGTATGACTAAGATATAAGACCTGGGAAAAGTATCCATATCTCTGTAAAAATTACCCCAGAGATGCCCCAGGGGGTTTGAGAGCTCCAGGATCTGTGGCTCACTATTTTACAACACTAACAGGAGTTGTGAGCCTCTTGTTTGTACCTTTGAGAGGAAAGAAGCTGCTGTTACTGTGAATTATAGATTTATGGATTTATATATCCCTCCTTGAATGTTTATTTTAAATAAATATTTTTGTGCTGCTGTTTGCTTATCTGTAAATACTTAATGCCCCCTTGTGGATCAATTAGTAACCTCATGTTTTACACAGAATTTATGCACATGCAGCATTTGATCAGGGTGAGTTTTTGAAGATTCATAATGTATTGACACTGATCATAGCTAACATATCGTATATCGTGTTGTATCTTATGAAAGATGTTCTGTTATTACCCAACAAAAAAAGTCCAGGTTTACTACTATAACGAGTTAGATTTGCAGTCGCAAAATGGTCTAAGCCTGTCATCCAACAGGATATTATTTTAGATAGCTTTAACCTGTACAAAAGCTTTATATGATACCACCTCTTGTAAACCATGAACAAACTGGAATGCCACTCAGAGTTCCTCAATCAAGGCCCAACAGTCACTTTAACCTCAATCAACTGCACCACTTGGCACAAATTGGTCAAAAACACAATCTCGCAACGTTAAAGAATGGGGAAAATCCTGGACCTACACATTAGTCTGGATCTGCCCAGAAATGTATTTGGTTGCTTCTTAGTCTGTGTCTCATCCTTGTTTCTTCAAAATCGACTTAGTAGTTTTTGCGTTATCCTGCTGACAAACAAAACATCCAAGCAACAAACAAATAGGGAGGGAAATATAACCTTCATGGCGGATGTAATAATCTCTCACTGAATTGGACCATTACCACATTTGTAAACAAAATGCCAAGGCCTCTGCAGGCAATATCTGACAGGGCTGCATAGTGGAAGTTATTTCTTAATTTGCTGGGATTTAATGGAAGCAACTTGACAACTTGCCTCATCGCAGCACAGCTCAAATCACGCAGAGTTTAAATGACAAGTTATTTGTGAGCTCGGTGAAGTGATTATAATTTGATGCTTGAGAAATACTTTTGGGTTGCTAATGCACTGTCTCCACTATCGGGGTATTTGTCCAGTTCATATTGTGTGTCCACATATTGAGTCCAGCATTATGAATGTGTCTGAAAGCGTCGGACTTAAATGTAGAGTTTCCAAGTCCTGCGGGCTCTTTGTAGATGAGGTCGCTCTGCATAGCAATATCAGCTGGACTCATTTCCATAGAAGTCAGGACAGTGGAGGGGTAGAACAAGTGACCTTGAATATTTTTATGTATGAACCCTTTTGATGAACATTTTCTCATATACAGTATCTCTTCAATTATAGTTTTCATTTTTATGGAATAAATGCATTACTTAGTTGAAACAAACTTCAGAGTACAGCTTTGGATTGAATTTCATTCCTGCCTGCCAATCAATACGTTTGCCATTTCCACAACTTGAACAACAGAATACCAGATGATGTCGGGAGTCCAAATAAAGAGAATTTATGTAATAATATCTACTAAAAGGAGATAGAAATTACTAGTAATCAAGTTAGAGGGTCACTCAGTAGAGCGAATACCTCCGAGTAATTGTCTGAGAAAAAAATTCTTATATCAGTCCCCCCATCCTGATTCGCACCAAGATTTAATGGGCTCTTCCCTCATCCATATTAAATCCTTTCACCAAATTTCATGATAATCTGTTGAGTAGGTTTTGTGTGATCCTGCTAACTAACAGAGAAACAAACAAACGCAGAGGAAAACATAACCTTCTTGGCAAAGGTAGTAATATTATGTTGCATGTGAATCGTTTAATTAGCAACTGGTAAACTGAGTTGTGTAGCAAGATGGATGATGGCAGAGAGCACATGTTTAAGCAGTGTAAATAATCAATGCTAAAATCTCAATTAATTAAATTTTATAGATGAAACTGTCAAATGTTAAAGGACTTCCACCCAATCAGTAATGTCAGGATGGAAGTAACTGGTTTAGCCTCTTGAATTAGTGTACAGAGCCTGAAGCTGTGGGTGGGCTGATAACCTTACCTTGCATCTAGGGAACTCTTCTGAGAAGAGTCTTTTGTTGCCTGGCAACAGAAGGTTCTGCGAGCACTACCCGCTGTTTCTAAAACTTATGCATTTTGTCTAAAGGTGATGACCGTGGAGTTTTCCAAACCCCTAATACTTTGGGACACTTTTAGTTTAAAGACATGTTTTGACTCTGTGACTTTTGGAAACCATTTGCTTCCACCAGATCAGTCATAGCTCGACTTCCAGCTGTGAATGCAACATGGAAAACAACATTTCCATGTTACTGGCCTTTTCTTTCCGCTAGTTCCACCAAACCAAGCAAGAAACCTTGCAAGAAACCATGCTCCTACCTTTCACCATTTTTCTTCCTTGTTAGTATTTCCTGCAACTTAGCAACCAACTGCAGAGCAGACTATCTGTTCCCTGGTTACACCGGCATTGTGTATCACAGGTCAATGTGAAAGGCCATGGGATGTGTGTCTTCACTTGTGTCAGTATGGACAAAGATTATTTCTGATACGGGGGGCTGGGGTTGTCGGAGCAGATGTACTGTAATGTGACCTCAGCTATGAAACGGCTGGTTGGCCCAAATGAAGTCTGTTGTGGAAGTTTACTGGAAACTGGTGAAAGGAGAACTCAGGCAGCAGCTGATGTTTAATGCAGACTTGATGCATCAAGGAGACCAGAAGGTGGAACAATATACAAACACTAACAGTAACATGAGCAACTGTCACGCCCCCGAGTCTGAAGATGTCTCCCACAGCATCCGCATATATCTTCCTCTACTTGCGTCACCCATTCCAACAGCACATCCATGAATGGCTAGAATTGCTGTCACTCTCTATGTTACGTGTAGGTGTTCGCATCCTATTTGATAGTTAAGCTTAAAGTATGCCTAACTAAATCACATTGTGTCCTTACGTCTTGCCACTGGTGAAAGAGTTAATGTTGGTTGGTCCTTTATCTATAACCTGACCTTGGGTACTGCTTAGAGAGAGAAGGGAGTATCTGTGGAATTAGACAGGCACTATTCTCCTGCACAGATATATATGTAATATACAATATACATAATATAGAGTGGCAAATACAGTAATGTGTGAGGATGGAAACAGCAGAAAAATGACTCAAAGAGCAGGAGGTGAAAGAGAACAACACAGAGGAGACGAGGGCAGCACAGAAAAGGCATTTTCTACTTCTATTTTATGAAAAAACATGAAAAATGTAATTATACAACTCATTGTAAATCCACTTTGTCAATTTACTTGCCTTGTTACCGGCAGTTATGTTTGAATTACTGTTTGTTTTTTTGTTTGTGTGAATCCAGACAAAGATCCAAATTGCAATACCAGTAAATGTAATATGGTGATAAAGTAGGCAATTAGCCTTGGTGGAGGAATGTGCTCTCTGAGTGTCCCTAGTCATATAGGCATGGAGTATAACAAAGGTTTAACAATGGGGGAAAAACAGGAACACAATTAACTATTTATTGTTCTTTCTGATATTCTCAAATTATAATTGAATCCACCCTGTGACGCTTTCCTATGGTCTCAGTTATTTTGAACTAGTATGAGAGATGCAGTAGCTATTATCCACAGTGTTGCATGAATCCACTAGTTAATCAGCATTAGAATATAATCATATTTAAGTTTATGATAAACCTAATCAAGTTAATTTTTTATATACATTTCGAGACCAAACACAAGAATCGATGTAGTAAGATGCAAAACAAACAATAGACCAAACCAAAACGTGACCATAAATACAGCACAGAAACGCAAGCAATACATTTATAGGCATATCATGAAGACTTTAAGGCCAAAGGGGAAAACAAGATGTGAGGCCAATTTTGAAAGTGTCAGCTATGGGAGTAGATCTGATGACGTGAGGGAGGCTGAACCATCATCAAGGGGCCCCAGCCTCGACTGTAGAACAGCGAAGGAGTCTTTTTCAAAGGACCCAAGGGCCCTTGCGGCTGAATATAATCGTAGGAGTTCCGAAATATAAGTAGGAGCTATGCAAAGCTCACAAGCAAGAGAAACTTAAACTGAAGAGAAAAAATCAAGCGCAAAGGGAAATAATAAAGATAAGTGCATATCCTGTGTAACCAGCCACAAGCCAGACAACAGCGTTCTTTTTTGCGCTTTGGATTTCTGAGACTTGATGAAAATACATATTTTTGGTGTTCAGACGTATGATGTTTTTTTATGGTTTGTGCAGATCATCAGACCGTTTCCTTCCCCTTCATTTTTTGAAGAGCTAAACAGACGTCTGTAGAATTGTTGGGTTTTAAACAGTTTTTTGCAGTCAGGATAGTGCTAGGTTATTAAAATGCACTAGAAATGTTTGTCTGAAAGTGATTATGACTCAATCCCTTTAGTCTCTCCTATTTGGCCGGAGTTTATCTCTTTGATGTCTGGCAATGTTCAGGAAAAGTTTCAGTGTTTCTCCACTCGAATGCCTTTGTGCGTTGTGTCTAGTCTGGCAGCATCAAATAGCGCTCATTAAGAGGAGATCTTTATCCTCACGTCACAGTGTTTACAGCTTCTCATACCCAGATTGTTTTGAGTCTTTACAGACGTGCGAGCACAAAAACCAGACAGCCGTCACAAATCTGAAAAAATATGAAGACAATCAAAGGAAATAACTCCTCGTTAGAAAGCCATTATGTTTCTGGAACAATTAGCATTTATAAGGCATTGAGACTTGATATTAATTGCAAACTGGAAGTACAGAGCCTTGATTCAGGTGTGGGTTTATTAGAGGTAGATGCCGAAGTCACTGCAAGTAAAACATTTAGTTTTGCATTGTTAGAAATAAAAAATATTACCACAGGATGCCATATTGTTACAGTCTGTGTTTCAGATATGAAATGTTGAAAAGAAGAATTTATGAATATAGCAAAAACACAGCGAGGAGAATAATTAGAGCATGAATTCATGCTTCAATTATTTTGTAATATGAAACGTAGGTTTTCTTAAGCTACTTTCACACGCCCTGAACTCTGGATATTCTCCTGAGATTATCCGGGAGGACTATACACGTAAAAACCATCTTGATTTTTCCCCCCTGTAAAACACATCCACTGAAAAAAAAATCTAATATCTCAGAATGAAAAAAGAGGAGCCAACATCAACTTGGAAAGGGCGAGATTTTAAATCCCTTGGTTTTGATGTGCAGTACTAAAAAAAACACGGGATTTCCTCAGTGAAATGTATACGTCATGTCCTGCCTCCTGCATAGATCCCACCCCTTACGTGACAGTGATATTTTCCTGACTTTCTCTTACTGCATTGTGCATGAGTGAAAGGTAAAGTCTCCAAACTCCTCATGTGAAAACAGCTTTATATACTGCTTCAGGGCGATAGGGTTGATGGGTTGGCTCAGGTGTGCAGGTGGATTGGTTGGAGAAGCAGGAACCTGGAGGACACGGGTGGTGCCGAATGTGAGCCGAGCGATCCCAGTGAGATGTTGTCCCTTATATCTGGATTTGTCACTCTCTCTCTTCAGATATTATACATGAATGTGTACAAAACAAGGGAAGAATTGGTGCTCATCTATTCTTGACTTTATTGGCACATTCTTGTCTGAATTCTGGATTTATTTGAAAACACACAGAGGGTATATTATACTTTGCAGGCAAGAATACAAAGAGTGACAGATAATATGCTCTGCGTGTGTCTGAATGCAGATCCATATAGAAATTGTGCACTGGAAACAAAACAACCCACCTCTTATGCAGAGACAGCCGACACAGAAGAGAGAAGTCACACAACTAAACCACACACAGCGTTATTGTTTGCAGTTTACTCTGGTGTGACAGTGATATTTGAACAAATGCTCCGCTGCAGATATAAAAAAAGAAAATTGGGAAAGAGGGACAGAAAGCATCAGTGTCTGTCTGCACAACACCAATCTGCTGCGTGATTCATGGTTTTCAAGTGCTTGATTAATTGCTTTGCATTTTTAAATCGGTTTTGCTTTTTCTCTTTCACTCTGTTCGACCTCTTTTCAGACAAGTAGTGGAGTTTTCTACTTTTTGTTTTTAATTAAGAGGTTAATAATTACAGTGTGTCGAGCACCTAGTCCCTGTATTGGTGCGACTGATGATCAGTGTTTACTGTGTGAATAACAGCTGTAAATCTGTTGTAGCAGTTGCAGCAAGGAGGCAGAGAAAGAGAAGATGGTATCACTAGAGGAGCAGACTCTCGTGTGTAATTCACTGGGGGGGGTGACATAACATCACACTGAATGAAAAATGTTGACAGTTATAAAACATGATGAGGTGGTTTGTTTTCTAGATTCAATTTAATATGCAGCATGAACAAAATATTTTATTGTAGCTACATTAGTGACTAGCTACAAATAATTATTCTATTATTTCAAATGTAAATAAATAATTTAGAAATCATGTAGAATATTTGACCATGCCATTCCACCTCAAGTCCTCAATGTTCAACCCGAAGTTCCGCCTTTGCACAGGTTGACGACTTTGATGTGTCCCAGAGCCCGACACCTCGTCTCCACGTAGCCCTGTGACCTAATGCAAGTCAACTGGAGGTGTATTCATTCCTATGGAGATCCTCAGCGATCTCCGATTTGTTTGCGAAATGCGTCCTCACTAGTATTTTTTTCGTTGAGGAACTTGACTCCATGTGCGTTGAAAAAATACAACTTTTGCGGATGATTTTTGGACAGGCTGCATAAAAGCTAATTAATGAGGCTGTTTCGTTCAAATCATTTGTTGAACTGTGTAACTGTATAATTAATTAAATATAAACCTGTTCAGCCACTTTATCACGTTTAAAATTTTTGATATGACAAAGAAAAAGTATTATTCATTCATTATCACATTCACATACAGTTGTGTATTTGCATCAGATATTGATGATAATATATTCAAACAATGTGCTGTAACCAGTTCTTTTTCCGATATAGCTCCAGGGGACCAGGCGGCGCCGCTTGGTTTCTCTAACCATGCGTAAAAAAGAAATGCTTTTCTGCATTGAACACTAGTGGGCAGAGTCCATATCTGACACAGAATTGCAGACATGAAACACTTTCTGCTCTCCTCCGGGACTGAGCGGAAACATCCAGTTTCCACAGCCAGAGGCAACATCTCTGAACACGAACAGACTTTAAACTCAGCTCAGTTTGAGTTTGTTTCATGCAGTGGCATCTTGGGATGGTACGTGTGTTTAATGACACAATAGGTTCTCACTTTTGATTTGCTTGATAATCCTGTCTCGGCCTCCCGGCTTCCTGATTGCTAGTTTGTCTCTTCACCTGCCACCAATCAGTATCGATCATCAACTAATCAGCAGTACAGTATATCCAGCCCCATCTTCGTCCCAGAATCACCTCATCCTCGCTGGTCATCAGCCACCCTCAATCCCCTTCCTCATCAGCCTGGTCCCCTTCTAAATGTCCCGCCTGCTTGTCGTTCAATGAACAGTTTTCCTTCCCCTGATTGGCCAGTACTTGAGCTGATGACAGGTTTCAATCCGTTATCTCCGTTATAAACCAGCTTAGAAGCACGTTAGCAAGAGTTACCATGGTGATTTACCCCGGGAAGGAGTGAACCAGCTTCTTAAAACTGAAAAGGTACCTTGATAAACACAAATCAAAGCATTTGGTTTTGATTTCTTCATTTCCATTTCCTGTTCATCTCTTCAAATAAAAACATGTGTGGCCTTCCCTACTTTGTCCAGCTTTCAGCCAGGTTGTGACAAGTTGTATAAGATAATTACACATATGATGAATGGATCACTGTGACTGTCTTTATCACTTGGGGATAGATTCTAAAGATGTGTCTCAATTCAGGGACCACATCTTTCAGAGGCTGCATACAAAGACCAAGTGCGTCACAGTGCCACGACCCGTGTGCAGCATCTCGATGACTCTTTTACTGTAAATGCGGCTGACAAATGCGTCCTTTCATCCCAGAGACTCTTAGAACAGCAGTACACATGAAAAACAAACCAGGGGCATTTAAACATTCTCGTTGTGTCCAACTAGGTGAGGTGAGGACAAAACAAGCTCATTTCGGATTAGCCTTCATCCTCTTTGGACTGAGTAGACCACGTCCTTTCAAAGGGACACTTCATCTTCTCTCTATGGCACGTATACCACAAACAAAGCGGTGTCCTCACTGTAGTGTCCGTAGTTCAATACCAGCTGGAGCCTTTTGATGTATTTCATCCTCTCTATCCTGCCTTTTCTCCATTTAACAAAAACTGTTTCTACGTGTCTCTGCAAACCATTTATGATTGAAAACAAAGGTATCCAAAATATACAAGTAAAACGATAATAATAAAAGGCGATCTGTGTAGCCTGTGAATGGAATCATTGCGTGAGTGATACAGTGATATATAACCACAGGTAATATAAACTCTCGTGTCTGTTCATAAAAACTCAACCAACCCTAAAAAAGGGAGCTTGACAAAATACACAACACACAATATCTTTCAAAAAATACTCTAGAAGTAAGGTAAGAATGTGCCCTCCACCTGTATTTATCTGTCCCTCATATTGCAGCATGACAGTGTCAACTTGTCTCATGAAGGTTTATTTGATATTCAGCCCTCATATGAAACCTGGGTATCCACTTTTGATTACGTTGTTTTCAACAGGACATGACTTGGATGTGCAGTAAACAGAGAAATGCACAAACAGGTGATCAGGGGCTGTTCTCAAGTGTCCTTGTTTATCTGAATATTTTGTTGTATTAACATTGTAATCAGTGTTACATAAGTGTCCCTTCTTGATAACACTTTCCCTCTCGTCAGTGGGTATTGTCTATGAATTGTGGAAGCAGGTAAGTGAAAAAACGGAACAGAAAGGTTCAGAGTTTGTAAATGACTTGTATCCTGACTGTTTTTTTTTCCTCTTATGTATGTTGAGCTATTTTGTTGATTTTATTATTTGCTCAGTTGGTTTTTTATTTTCTAATCAGTTGCTTGAACACAAGAATTTGCCAATGTGGGATCAGTACTTTAAAAAACCTTTACCTACCTACAGGTGTTTATCAGCTTCACCGAGGAGTTGTGAGAGCGGCAGGCTGCTTCTTGTGCCTGCATGTCGTCCATGTGGGTGGACGGGAACTAGCCCCTTTTAGCCTGAGCTGATGTAGTGTGTGAATGTGAACGCAGCTATGTTTGTAATTTGTAGAAAATGGGTCTGACCTTCCCATTTGAATGAATTTGTTTGGTGTATAAAAATGTTTTAACCTTAAGAATTTGTGTTTTGTTTGAGTCCATGCAGCTCCCACGCGTTTATAGCATCCATGGTCGTGACATCATGATTTCCTGTGTGTGTGTGTGTGTGTGTGTGTGCGTGTGCGCATAACTTGAAGTTCTCCTCTTCATCAGTAAACCTCAGCTCTGAACTCTGAATTCCCCCGCTCCTTATGTCTGGTGAGTTTGTATTATTGCATTAGTCTGTTCACATTGTTAAGAATTGTTGATGGATGAAACCACGTCTTCTGCTTCTTAGTATAATGAACTCAAATGCCTCCTGGGTCCCTGGCTCTCATGAAAATAATGAAGGAAAAGCTATTGTTTTATTTTCTTAATGAAAACGTTCGTCTGAAAGGTAGCATAGTATTACACACTAGAAATAAAGACATCAAATTAAACTTAAAGTGAAAAAACTATTGGTGTGAAAGCCAAGGTCCAATCAGAGCCCATCCTATTATATAAAAAAAATGAATTCCTTCATATCACAGAGCTTAATGTTCAGCTTTATGATAATTTACACAACTCGTGTTTACTTTGTGCGCTGTAGTCAAACACAACCTGACTGTGAGGGGAACAGGTGGTTAGATTCAAGGTGTAATGCAAATATAATCCCTAGAGAGTTGGAGGAAATGAGAGATATTAAACGTGGAATTTACTTTGCGATTGATGAGATCCCAATTTTATAAACCTTAGGATTTATTAAATGTCGTGATTCTCGCTCAGCCTCTGTCTTCAGGCACTTGCACTTACGACAGACATAAATGATTTTACCCAGTCCTTGTAGTGGACATTATTCCCCATCATTTGGATGCTGCTTGCTCCCATTGATGGAGTAATAATTAGGTTTTTGCATCACACAATGATGTAACTCTCTAAAAAATGAAATTCTGATATATACATATATATATATATATATATAAATGATAAATTCTACTTGTAACGGCTGTGGTTGCTTCTGAATACATAAGCACATACTGAGTACCTGTCACTTCAACAAGGTGGAAGATTTTGCCGTCTGAATAACTCACATACCCAGACACTAAATCTATGATTCAGCTCCATCCGTAAATATTAGAGTGAGACCCGACGAGCCGGAGTTAATTTCTGGATCAATGTCGCTGTGACAGTTTCACCTGCTAGGTTTTGTGTCACTCAGCAATAAGACGCCTGTGAGGTGGATCTGTCCAGATTAACGTCCATGTCATCCTCCGTCGTATACGGCGTATGTGCCCCGGGTCACTGATGATTATTTCTCTGCAAATATCCAAACATGTATCTGTCATCCACATCCTGTCAGCTTTCACAGGTTCAGCAACCATGGCCTGCTCACTGCCGAGAACGAGAGCCCAGACTGTGACTTTTAATTTGTCTCAACTATAAAGCCAGAGATTAATTATAGTCATGCTTGTGTATCTATGACAGGCATTAATGCATGATACATATTTATATGTGTGTACGTGTAAGAGATAAATTAAAGTTGTATTCCCGCCAATTTCACCCGAGACAATACGCTTATAAGTGAGGGGGAGTGTAGAACGCAGATAAACATAAATTGGTTCACATCTGGTGTATTGAAATGTTAATTTTCACCGTAAATAACTTCATTATCCAGATGACGGCTCTCCGTAGGAAATGTCAAGGAACCTTTCTAGGTTAAGCAGCTTCGCAGAACTGTGTGGCTCACTAGTGTCACACTGGAAATAAACAGTTTGAGTGATAAAGCATGAAATATCTTTGAACACGCTCCTTTAATGACTTTTAGAAAAATTATTTATTTGGCAGAGAAGAGACGCGCTCATGTGACTTCATGTTAAACAGTGAGACCTGCAGCTGTATTTCTCCTGTCATTGTTTTAGCTTTTTCATTTCCATGTGATCACTTCACAAAAAAAGACTTGAATAAAGAACAAAATTACTTTATCAAAGTATTATTCCTCACAGGGAGCACAACTGCTGATGCACAACGGTCTGATCCAAACTGATCTCTAATTTGATGCTATGAAAACAGGGTGAAACATCAGGATTGACAGCTGCGACTGGCGTGTGATTGGTTGAGCGTGTGTATCAGTGGGACCTGGAGCCCTTACTTCAAACCCCCATGACTATTCTGCACAGACTCTGGCTCCAAAGACGTCACCAGCATGAGACAAGATATCTTTATATGATATTTCATGTCCGTGATATTCTGGCTTTCTTTTTGTACAGTGAAAGGAAGTGGAGATGGTCAATGGTATCAACACACAGTTGTTAGTACAGAGTCTGGGAATGGAACGTACTGTAATTCTGCAATAAGGGACATTTTCTGGACGTCTCTGTCCAGTCGGCTGTAAGTAGCTGAGGTTTTTGTCAGTGATCACAGAGATCATAGCAGAGTAAGAGATAAAGTTACTGAGAGGAAAACTGTCCCAGTTTCACAGAATTTCCCAATTTAGAATTTTGTCTGAACATTTCATGGACTTTTGTTGATTTTGGTTTCACAAGCTGAGGTTCAGGGTTCGTTCTGTACTTATATGTCTGAGCAGAATCCCCATTTAGTGGCTGTCAACTTTGAACGTCAGCTTTTAAGGCCACGACAAAATAGAATTTTGTTAACAACATAAATCCTTGAAAACTCCATCTGCTCGCAGGGCAGACGCTGAATGGAACAGGCAGTGAGAACTGGGTATTTAAGGAGAGAGAGCGAGAGACAAATACATCATTCTTTACTCGGCAGCAATATCGGTGCTTTTCTAATTAAATTTAACGAGCACTGCTGCTAAACTCGGGTCACTGAAATATTAGCTGAGATATTCATTTCATTATAGAGGTTACCAGTTCACAAGTGCCAGATAGTACAACATTGTTGTAGCTGTTAAAAAATGGACAGTAGCTAACCAAGGTTTTCATTTTAGTGGCAAAAAAGGAGAAGGATATAAGATATAAGCCGTACTGCAGCAGAACGTTTTCACTGAGCCATTTTCAGTTGATGTTGACACTGACATTTTTATTCAACAAACAAACAAATTGCAAGTTTACATCACCACATCTTGCAGAATTTACAGAAAAGAAACAATATCATGCAAACAAATGATTTTTATTTCCTCCTTTTGTCTTCGAAACACATCAGTAAAATAAGAGTTTACTTTTACATTCTTAATAATTTCAAATTTCAAATGTAAATCATGCTGTTTTCTTATCCATTTCTCAGTCACAGGAAGCAACACAATTCACATCTCTAATACAAATATAAAATATATTAAATGTCGTGATAAATAACAGTTACTTCATAGAGCCTCATCTCCTGTGTGAGTGTGTGCAACACAGTAAACACTGAACTGATTTCAGACAAATTAAGCCACATGTTCTGCCGGTACATTCAATACGTACGTCTGTTTTACATTATTATTTTAAAAGGCTGTCATTTTCAAAGAAGATCACGATACAACTTTCATGTTTGCTCTGAAACATAACACAAGTCTTTTCTACTGCACACGAAGCACCATGAATATCATGTTGGAGCAGATTTCAGTCAATAAGCGACGGAGCACAGGACCTTATAGCAAAAGAATCAATACACGCTGTGATAAAAATGTAAAGCAGTGAAACCAGAGAGGCAATTACGTTTGATCACAGGTAGTCTATAATTAATTTAATGACATCCACACAAATGGTTTCTATGGTTTCTTTGACACAGGAAATAATAAAGTGAATGATAAGATCGGTGGGGGTGTGTTGAGGTTCCACATGCTTTTGTGCATGTAAGTCTGTGCCTGTGTGTTTGTGTGATTGTGGGTGTGCATAATTTCCAACTCTGCAGAGTTCGTTTTCAAACCTCTATTATCCAGAGTGGTGCGGGAATATTTGGGTGCGAGATATTTTTAGTCATTTTGCAGCGACTTTAAACAGATTTGTGATCAGCTCAACCTGAATTTGAACCGAACCCAAACAGGCCGTGACGCTTCCTGAAAAGCGCGACGGTCTGCGTGAAGTGCAGCGTCGCCCTCAGTCAATCACGGTTGATTGTATTCATGTTGAAGAAGAGAAACGGCTTATTTCAGATCAGTGGCATTCAAGACAGTACAGACATGGAGCGGGATGAACTGCGGCACGGCACTGACTCACATCAGTGGGACAGAACTGAGCAAGTTCGTCTGACAATATACACACAAGCATTTTCTTTTTTACCCTCAGTATTTCAAAATCACTCAACAAGCTGTCATCGCTTGTCAAAACTACACTCAGCGCTGATTAAAAGCGTAGATTATTTTCATTAAAATACTCTAAGCGATCTTGCTCACTGGGATGATTGGCCTTGAGCCTCTTTCCGTTCTGCTCTTGTTGTTCGCCTCCTCGACATCTGTATTGTTGCCCCCTGAGGCGACCTGCTTGTGAGATGACAGCCGCGTCATGTGTACGAGGCAAGTGTTGTTTTCTAACTCGGCCTGTGTGATCGTACTTCGGCAGCACCGCTTCACACCCTGGCGGAGATGAATGGTGAACAGGCCATAAGTGATGGGGTCAAGACAGGCGTTGAAGAGGCCGAAGATGAACAGCATGTGAGTCAGCGAGTGGGAAACCGTCTCCTCCATCTTCTCAGGGAACAGCCAGTACCACAGGCCCAGCAGGTAGTACGGTGTCCAGCAGATGATGAATGACGTCACGATGACAATGCTCATCTTGAGAGTCCTCATCCGAGCTTTGGGGATGTTGTTGTGAGAGCGGCGGAGATGGAAGTCTCTGGACACCACTAGAAGGAAACAAACATCTTTGTCACGCACAACTTCTCGTGTGACAGCATACATTATTCGATTTTGGTAGAAAACACGAGACTCACAGTTCCCACGAGCCATGCGGCTGGATATCTCCACGAGGATTCGAGTGTAACAGAAGATCATGATGACCAGAGGCAGGAGGAAGAGGCACACGAAGGTGAACATGTTGTAGAGTGTCTCCTGCCAGTGCTGCACAAAGCTGCCGCGGGTGGTGCACTGGGTGAAGTTCTCTGGGACTGTGATGGTCACATTGTGAAATATAAACATCTGCGGGAAAAGAGGAGAACGGTGCTGCTTAGCAATGAACTCAGTTAGACAGACAGAATGGGTGCCTCATTGCTCCTCTGGGATCAGGCCTGTGACTTTTTAATGGATAACATCTGCCATCATGATGTAAGTGCTGTCCATCCTATCATTTGAGTGTCACAGGGACAAACTACCATCCACACTCAAATTCACACCTACGCACAATTCAGAGCCTCCAAATAACCTAATTAAAAGCATGTTTTTGGAATGTGGGAGGAAGCAGCAGTACATAGCGAAGACCCACATGGACATGGGGAAAACATGCAAACTCCACACAAACCACTTGTTCCTGTGAGGGGTCATTGTAACCACTGTAGCACCATGCCACTCATGCAGTGCCAATCACTTACATGCATCTTGGAGGAGACAGGAACAAAGGGAGGCTCTCAGACGAGCTGGGAATGAGGATCTACAGGTGCAGATTCAAACGTTTCCCTCAATCAGAATGTGATTAATGATTCATCACCTGATCCGATGGGACAGTAAGAAGAATGGCTGCAGGGCTGTTGAAACAGCTGTACTGTAATATTAACAATACTGCGTGATTGTAGAGACAAGAACAACAACTATTGTTTATTCATAGAGACATTACATATATATATATATATATATATATACATATATATACATTCTCAAAAATTATTAGAATACGCACATAGATTTTATGCAGAGCAAATACAGCTAATTGTGACGACTAGCTCACACTGGATCTGTAAGTGATTAACAAATCATATCAACAACTAGACTACCGCCCTATGGTTGAATGCCTCTGCCAACTAGTGAATACAATTTTAAATATAAAAGAGTGATATGACATTTGACAATTTTCCACAGAAATGTAATCAATTGATCTTTGAGTCCAAGTAACAAAATATGAAGAAATTCCCAGAGGGCAGACATGAATAATCATGTTTAAGAAGCCAACAAACTTTTGAGGCCAGTTTGAGGCCACATAGATTTTTGACCTTTGAGTACCCAACTCTAATCAGTTAATCTGTGAGTTTAAGTAAACATTTGTGCCAAATTTAAAAAACGATTCTCTCAGGCATTGTGTGAGGTCACACTGGCCTTGACCTTTGACCTCCAAATTCAGATCAGGTCATCCTTGAGTCAAAGTAAATGTTTGTGCCAAATGTAAGGAAATTCCCAATAGGTGTTCCTGATCTATCATTTTAACAAGGAGATGGGGTCACTGCGACCTTGACCTTTGGACCACCAAAATCTAATCAGTTCATCCATGAGTCAAAATGAAAATATCTACCAAATTTGAAAGAATTCCCTTCATGCGTTTGTGAGCTATCACGTTCACAAGGGAAAAACTGTGCTTTGAAAGGTCACAATGACTTTGATTTTTGACCACCAGAATCCACTGGTTTTCACTGGCCTGGCCTTAGACATATTTGAATGATTTTGAATCAAACTGTTGCACAGGCTGAAATGTGCAGAGCATTTAAATATATAGACATTCAGCCGTTATCACACTCTCACAGCTGAGGGTGTTCTTATCATTTTGAAATGAGATATGGGAGCTCTAATAGGCCGGCATAGGTTCAAATACGTTCCTGTAAAAAGATTGTCATGTTTCATTTTTCATTTGGCACAGAAACCCTTTTTCTGTATGTTGAAGATAAAAACAACTATATTCATCATGGAGGAACGGTATCCCATGAGACTTCTGGGCTCTGCGTTCACTGAGGGTTGTGTGCACGTCCAATCATTTGCTAAATTAAAATCCACTAATTGTGTTTCTTGCAGCCAAATGAAGCCGTCCTCGAAGGGAAAAAACCCAATCCTGGTTTTCTTTCCAAAAAACGGATGCCTTTTATTGTTTCTTAATGAAAATGAGTTAAGACAGAAACTCAACGTATAGTCGGGTCGGGAATCGACTCGTCTTCATTACCTGTGTTCCCCTGATTCTCTGCTGAGGAAAACACACAAATTGGCAAATAAATTGCATCTGTAACTTCAGAAAAAAAGGCCACAGACTGAGACATTGTACCAAAATAAAAAATACAAAACGTTAAGCATCTACAATGAGCATGCTTCAAAAATATAATTGAAATCCAGCGAATGCAGAGGCCGCAGCCGTCCGCCCTCCCTGCAGGAGTGTAAAACCCTTCAGGCTTGTTCCTGCAGTAACTTGTTTTCATGTTAGCTTTTCTTCAGGAAAATTCTCTGTGTGAAGAGTCTTCTAGGTGAACACACTGAGTTATGCATGAACTATGTCTGTTACAATCTCAGCCAGGGTATAATGGGTGGGTTATGATTGTTCTTCTATACCTCTGGACGGGAGTTTTTCAAGGGACTTTGGGGGCCCCAGGCAAAAGAGGTGTGAGAGGCCCTACATTGAACCATTGAACAAAGTGCATGCAGTGTGAATCCCCACCACCATGTCAGGCCCATCATTCATACACATTTATACATTCTAGTCTTCAACCAAACCGGTAAAACCACGAAGCTTTTGGCAGACGGTTCGTGTCATGGGGCCTCGTCAGGGTCTTTCTGACCATGGTGGTGTTACAGTCTCCTGTTATAGAATTTAAAGAGGTTCTCAGCTCAGGGCCCTGTCTGCTTTACCTCCACTGTTCCAATCCTTTAATGTAGCCTGTGACATGTGATAGACTAAGGGCTTTGAACAGTCTCCCATGAGGCCGGTGTGTATCAGAGCCAACGTCAGTCGAGCATTCAGTACACTCTCAAGGCTGGAGTATAAGGTTTGATATTGGCACTTGTGTGCTCTCAGCCTCTGACCCTGACCACTAGATCAGTGAATCGTTAACAGTGTCCTTCTCAACGTTCACATCACACGTGTCTGTGTCCTGTGTGAATTTAAGACAGTCAACTCATTGGGAATGTACAAAGTTAGATTTCCTACATTTTGTGTCACATTTTTACGATGAACCATCGACCCTCATATCGTTTCCAAATGGCAACTCGCCATGACGTCACCCACTGGTTTGTGAGCCACCATCTTGAAGCCTCGAGTTTGGCATTTTGGCATTTGAAACCAGAAGTAGCGGAGCGGCAGGAGCGGGAGGAGCGGGAGGTGAGCCTGACTGAGAGCTAAAGGACACAGCACGCCCACCTCAATCAGCGACCTCCACTCATTGGATGCTCCTGCCTGTCAATCACACTGTATCAGCAGTCCGACGCATTCCACAAAGCTTTATCATCTATTTTACTCTACATGGGATCAGGATTTACTGAATGACTATCAAGTCGTGTTGGAGGAGACTTGAAACTACAGATTGAGACTGTAAACTAGTGGAAAATGTTTACTGACTTTATGAATCAAGAGAGAACGAGAGTCTTTTTCTCATAGACGTTTGTAGGAACAACCAGTTGAGTCGCCCTCTGCTGGTCATTTGAGAGAACACAGGTTTCAGGCAACCACTTTCGGGACCGCGGCCATTTTTATAAATAGTTATGTCACACAGGAAACACTGTTTTCCATTTGTTTTGCTATTATTTATAACTATAGGCTACTCTACAACAAATATGATAGTGTCAGTGTAATCCGAGTTTGAAACCTTATATTTTTTATACATATCTGGGAAGCTTGACAGTAATTTTTTGTATTTAAACCCAGAAATGTCCAGGGGCTGTCAGTGTGTATTCTATATTAACATTTTGAAAATTGTATGTAAACAAAAGAAAGCAGGAATGGAATAACTGTACAGATCCAGGCATCAAGTCACTCAGAGGGGCAGATCATGACACCGTGTGTATCTACATCTTTTATTCATGATTTGCCGCTGCAGGGAAATTGTTGCAGGCAAAAATTTTGCTTCAATAAATTACACGGCTGCAAGCAAGAGGACAATTCGCTGCTAAATTTCAAAATTGGTGTATTCAAAGCTTCACCCAACCCATTGATGCTGCTGACGTACTTGAGAGCCAGTGGAGCTTGGACACGTCAGAAAACCTACAAACTACAGCAATACAAACATCACGGTTGTTCCATTCCTATACTATTTCTTCTTTTGTAGCTTAAGGCTGGATAAATCATCTTATCTCACTCTGTATGATGGTATCATATTCTATTCATATCACTGAGGCTACTATGTTTGCACTGAATCAGGTGTCTAAACCCAAGATCCCAGGTGTACATCGCTGCACCATTCAATCAACTGGAAAGATGTACTGTATTGTTGATCTTTGAATGAACACAATATGCTATGCACAAAATAAACTTTCGGGGTTGTATTTGGAGAGTCAAAGGCTGACATCACTCAGCAGGTCATCCAGTCCAGAGGGAAGTGTCAGAATTTAATAAAATGAAAGCTGCATCTGGCAATAAAACATGGGATTTTCACACCCTCAGATATTTTACAAAAAAAGTCTGAGGGTGTGATTCCTTTGAAAGCCTTCATCTTCAACCTGTCACTCACTGTCAGTCAGGGCAGATTCAGGGTTTATGCCATGGTTTTGTACAAACAAACTGGAATGTGTAGTGCTGAACCTGAGGAAATGTGTAGAAAAGCATTAAACATCTTACCCTGTGCGCACACTTTATAGTCCCCAATCAATCTTAACTTATTATAACGATGTCATTTTATAATAAAGACATCATGACATAATTTATACCATTTGACGACAAATAATAAATTAAAACAAGCTGTAAATAGTTTCCTGTTATTGTTTGCAAACCTTGATGCATTACTACACAATTGGAATTTTCTGATTTCATAGTGATGTCATAATGATGTCATTTCTACAATATGATAAGCAGGTTTTGATCTATATAAGCCTTAGGTCCTGTACCCAAACATGCAGAGATCCCTTGAAAACCGCTTTTCTTTTACCTTGTATGACTTCATTATCTGACTTGGTAGTGACTTTTCATGATGCCACTTATATGACACATGATTGGGAATAATTGTCTGATTAATATAAGATTTAGATGGTTTCTCTAGCTCAATTATTAGCAGAGATTTGTTGCAAAATGTTTTTCGAACTATATTTTTCTTTAACTTCACATTTGAAGGTGGGTTGGTTGGTTGTTTTTTATCTTATTTGTTGAAATCCTCTTCCCATCCTGATAGCCATGAATAAATCAAAAAGGTAATGATCTGGATTTACACTTTCAAGTAAAATCCGGAATCTACTCTGTAGAGTTAAGGAAGCTTTAATTGCACAACTGATCTCAATGATTTATTTTCCACATCATTTAACAATTAACATTAACAATCCTGGACTCACATGATCTTATTCAGTTTGCAATTGTGGGCTCTAGACTGTAATTGTCACTTGTTTGCCGCTGCCACTCCATGAAAGAATGCCTTGGTCAGACGTTGGATGCTGGAGGGTCTCCAGCTGCCTGCACCACGTCACAGTGACTCTCATCATACAGGTGCAACGCTCGCAATGGAGAGAGAGCGACATTCAGAGAGGATTACAGGAGGAGGTGAGATATGAGATATCCACTACATTTCCACTGTTATTTTAACACTCGCTTCCAGCTGCTGGGAAATTACAGGATTACAGGATATGGTTTTTAGCTGATAAAGTGAAAGCAGAAAGTCAAAACCCTCCCAAGAGTGATGTGGGGGAGTTAAGGGTGAGACAAAGGGAGTGCATTAGGGGCAATTGATAATATCAATAATCATGACAGTATATGTCTTATCGATATATTGCCTCCTCATTGTCTGAGCACAGTGAGGAGGTAAAACACATCAATTGATCGACCTCAGATCTGTAAAATGTTTTGCAGTTTTTCAAGTGTCTGTGATTCTCTGCTTATAAAGAAGAGTTTAAAACTACGACCTTCACTCAGGAGCAAAAAATCTGTCTTTTAACCTAAAAGAAACAGTTAGTCGACATTTAGCAGGATAATTATCGATATAAACTGATGTGAACATTTTTTATAAATAATTTATAGCCATATCACCATGCCCTGCCATTAATCATCACATTACACAATTTATTCTGTATCAAAGTAATTAAAGTTCATGAGAACTATTATCAGCCAATTAAATTTGCTAATATGCAAAAGAAAATGTCAGTAGCTACAACAGCTCATATGGTGGGCTTTTATGTGAACTTGTTCCAGCGAGTTGTTTTATTTTTGGTTCTCAAATACGTCTGCATATGCTGGTGTTGGCATGTTTCCATCTCGCAGATGAGGAAAAACATTTTACACACCAAAGTCTCATTTTACTCCGAGCCGATAAAAAACAATAGAAGGACAAGAAGCTCTTCACAGAGAGAAACTCAGGAGATCCAGATGGGATTTAAATCACAGAAAGAGCAGCGAATTCACTGAATCACAAAAGGGAAATTGTTGTTGTATGTATTATTATGACCAAGTTGTAACCCTCACATTTGACTTACTTTTGGCCTGTTTTACACCCACATTGCACTCACACAAACACATTACTTAGAGGACTGAATTTAATTTTTTTGTTGGAAATACATTGGTTCAATCTAGAGCACACATTTAGTTAACTTTTGTATGTTCAACATTAAGTTACCGAGGCTGAGGGCGTTTCCTTGCTTCCACTGCCGAGGTCATTGGGGACCCTTATTTTGAAAGTCCACTCATGCCTCTCTATTCTGTCACAGGTGATAATGTTTAAAGCTCAGGTAAAATCGCCACACCGCTCTTAAAGCAAGGGTGAGGATCCTCACGCCTCTGCAATGCACACAACCTGCAAGACAATTTGATCCAGTGTGCCTATAGGGTTGGACGTCATAAACTAATCTCGGACGTCATTATAACTGGACAGAACTTGATGAGTCGCGGGGAAATATGTGCTTGGATAAAGTTAACGCACATCGGCAGGATTGAGGTGTTGAACAAGCTGCTAATCACAAGGCTGCAGACCGAAGGTAAAGGTGATGAAGGTAAGTTCAAGGTAAGTACTGAGCTAATTGCATTGAAACATTTAAAACCTTACTCAGAAGAATTCATGAAAGAGCCTTGCTGCCACTGCGGCTGTTAAAAACAAAACTTAAATGGCATTCAAAGGTAAGAAGAGGTCCCCTGCCTCGATGAAACCAGTCTGAATGAGAGTTTATGTATAAAACATCCTGTTTATGTCATGACTGTATTCTTCTATGGTCTAATGAAAGATCTCTTTTGATGTAGAGGTAAAATATGTCACTTTCTCAAGAATACAGCCTGAATAAATGATCTGATCCTGTGACCTTCCGCAGTAGAAACAAGGAAAGTGGCATGCGGTGTGTGATCAACATTCAGTCGAGTGCTCCAGGAAATCAATTATAATCCAGCTGGTGGAAAATACCCATGACCTCTACATGCGTATTAAAATGTTATCCCCCTATTATTTCCCCCCCTGTCCTGTTCTTCATCATAGTCCAGTCTAACAAAGCCCTCGCTGCAAAGGCCAGGAGCATGAATTGGACTGTGTTCAGACAGGTAATGGCACAGAATGAATACAATGGAAGGGGCGGGTGACGCCGTGTGCTGGTGGCAACCAGTGAAAGCATGTGGTCCAGTTTGAGGACAGTGTTTTACGCTTTCACATGAGCAGTGATGGTCTCTGTCTTTAAAATTCCCAAGTGCAGTTACGGACTAAACACACACACACACCACTCACTTACAATATGCTTTTCTCACTCTCCTTTAGCTCTGTTTTGGTCTCCACCAACTCCTCTGGAAAGTGCTGCTCTCTTCAGCTGCTCCACTATGTTTAACAGATATCAGAGGTTTTTTGCTGAAAAGGGCAACAATGGTGAGCTGGTGACACTGAATGGAAAAGGCAAATTCTGGAACTCGACAGATTTAACGATTGACCGATAAAATGCAGCCAATATGAGCCTCGTGGATATGAATACTTTTATCTTTATATTTCACATTGAAATGTTTATTTTCATCAGGTTCTGTATAGGTAGTTGTATTTGTGTGTTTTTTTATACTTATTTACAACAAAGTTTAGATTAAACTGTAAAATATCGAGCCTCAATGACATCTTGTGAATCATTGAGAAAAAAATTCAAATATTGCCATTATCAAATCAGCCGATATATCGTCACCATAAATCTTTGACTCTCTAATAGTGGTATCACCATCTGCCCCAAAAATCCTTTTCAGTCGGGCTCCAGTAAATTCACAAACAATTTCTTAACAAAAGGTTAAATTTTGAACTGAGGAGCACAGCAAAGTCACATTTTATTATTCAGAACTTTCACTTTACGCATATTGTAATAATGTCCTCCATTGTTAATATGAAAGTGCTCGTTATAGCCAATTTAACCATATTCCTATGATTGCTGTTTGTGTCCTGAGCTCAGTCTAAGACGCAGCACTTATCCAAGACAGCGTTAAGGGCTTTGTTCCAATCCAATACAGAGCATAAAGGATTGAGACATAACTCTTTGCCTTTCAAAAATCCTTTGCAGAAGCCTTCCAGCAGGAAGAGGTTTCTAAGAGGTCAGTGGTTCTTTCTGGATCCCTGCTGTGGAGGTGTAGAGATGCAGAGAGAAGTTCTATATCCAGAGATCATTAGAATTAGAACACCCGTCAGCCAGTCGCACTGTGAAACTACTGCAGTGTTTCTTCCACTTTTGCATTGTACGTCAGTCATAAGAAGGCACAGTTAATCTTTAGTGGGTTGAACTTCATAAAGCAGAAAATACAGTAGGTTACACATACTGATACTTGTTTTAATATTTACAGCCACCGTCTCTACTGCATAAGAAAAGGCTTCGGATGCACAGCAGCAGGAGCGGCAAGGACAGGGAAGTTTATTCCTTCTCGCCTCTTTAAAATAAACAGGGAAGCCTTCAAATTTCCATGACAGTCTCTTTCCTGTCACCTCTCCTATATCTCAGTTTAGACTCTGGGCTGAATCTAGCTTGTGGCAGATTGAACATATTCTAGGGCCAGCCCAACGGTGCATACCAAAAAATAGAATATATGCCTTGAGCAGCAGGTCACTGTTTCTATTACTATCAAATAAAGGCAAAAAAACTGAAATATTTTAGGAGATTAACACAATTTAATGCTAATTACCAAATTTATAAAAGATTGCCACCCAGTGTTTCAAACCGTCTTAGACCGTGCAGGGCCAGTGGTGACGTAGAGTCAAATCTGCTGAAACTTAACCACCACATTTTCAACCATTCAGAGACGTCCCCACTCCTCTCCTGCCCCTTGGCTGTCTTTCTTACGCACACACACGACACTTCTGTCCCAAAAGTGTGTATTGATATCTTGAATAACTTAGATTTAGCAAGCCAGTTGCTATGACGTCTCTACCTCTCTTTCGCTTGCTCATGCACACACACACACTTGTGTACTCAGACTGGGTAAAAACAACATACCTTGGTCTTCGTGAACAGAAATGGCGTACGTGTTTGTTTGAGTGGGGAGGTGAGACGCTTGTGGGGCGACAATTTAATGCCAGGTGTGAAAGCACGAACTCAGAGCTGTCCATTTGTGATCGGATCACAAAAAAACCACATGTTAATATCAGGTGTGTACGGGGCCAAAGAGACGGGAGCTCAAACCAAGTGTTTCAGAAAGAGGCTGAAAAGAGGAGCTGCAGTAATGGACACTTTGAGGAAAGAGATGTGTTTTCTCAACATAAATGATTTCAAGTAATAATCCAAATCCAAATCCTGAGCCTGAATATGAACATAATGTCTCCTTTAAAAAGAAAAGTCTAATTCAGGCCACATCAAATGCCTTTGTCACTGTTGTGCCACAATATCTGCATCAACACTTATAACTCTCCACAGTGGCTGTGAAAATAATTACTGAAACATGCCAAACTCTGTGGGATCCGTGAATAGTGGCAGTTGAGGCGATTCTAACCTCATTGAGCAGCAACAGTAATTGCTTAACAGTGATTCAATACAACACAGCAGTGGAAAAAGTATGAATGTGAAGCCCACAGCATTCAATTGGTCTTATTTGGCAACTCTGGGGAGGGGGAATGTTTTCCAGTAAATCTTTGAATTTATTAGATATGACTTACTGCTGCAAAGACATCGACAGACGTCTCATATCAGTGGTAGAACATGTGCAGCCCCCTAAGTCTTAACCTCACACTTGTGTTTCAGTGAAAGTGCTTATGCTCTGAATAAGAATTTAAATAACCTATGTGATGGAAATTGGTCAACAAACGAGGTTCTGAGACAAGTTGTCTTTGTAAGTTTACTAAGGATCACACAGCCAAGGTGAAGGTTGCAAGTGAGATTAAGTGTCTGTGCTCCTATTTAAGTGTCTCTGTGTGGGTTACCTCCTGACCCAATAACACGCAGGGCGGGGGGGTGTGTGAATGTATTATGTGTCTGGAACATATAGTCTTTAAAGGTGTGACTTATAGGCTGCATCCTAAATGTGTCAGCTGAGTTCTTGGAACAAAGGACAAACAGTCCAACCACAGAGTAAAGCAGAGGTCACTATATAATTCAGGTGACCTCAGGATCAACATCTGCAAGACATGAATAGGCAATGGGCTCACATCCTGGACAGTGGGTGAACCATAAAGTTTGGGTCGAGCTGTACCCTAGAAGGAAATGTCTGCTGTAAGCATAAACTAAGAAGTTATTAAGTAAATTTCCATTACACCTGTACTCACAAACAAATGGTAGAAGTATGTTTCAACATCCTCTTGTTCTCAGTTCTTCAGCCAAAATGTCTCCTCCATTCCAATTAGTAAATGAAATGCTTTGTTTCATTTAAACATCGATGGACTGATAGCTGTGGTCCCACCATGTATTATAACATCACACAGCATGTTTGCTTTCCATTAAGTGGTGAATGACTCATCTCTCTCCATCTCTTTATTTTACAAAGAAGCCTCTGCATTTTACGCCCTAGGACCTTTTATGATAATTGTGCACTCCATGACTTGCACATAGATTCTGGACAGTATAATCATCGTATTGCAGCTGTGGGCAAGACAATTATTGCCTGTGCCACACAGGGATCACATGGGATCATTACTATGATGCTGGGAGTGACTGCAGCTAAGATGGAAGTGTGACATTGTTATAGAGCGATAAAGTTTGCAGCAGCATGGAAAACTGAGGTTCAATTCCTGTTTGAAAGGAATCAAATAGTCTTGTTCATTTGAAAAAATGTATTATAATTGGAAAAACTAGAACTTTGAGAAATACATTTCAGTATTCCCACTCGTAATGATAACAACAATAACAGTAATAATATTTTTTTTTATATATTTGAGGTCGGGTCTTTAGATTATAGATAGATATTTCTTTCAGTTTTCAATTTAGAATTCAATAACACTTTATTTTTCAAACGCTGCAAGAAACAGCTCTCTGTCAGCTCTTCTGCTTTTTACTCAGGATTATCCAATGCATCTAGTTAAGGACAATTTTGTTATCCAAAATTCACAGAATTTTTTTTTAAAAAAGATTAAAATGGTGCTTCAAGCTCCTATTTGTTTTAA
Source organism: Hippoglossus hippoglossus (assembly GCF_009819705.1). Taxonomy (NCBI): domain Eukaryota; kingdom Metazoa; phylum Chordata; class Actinopteri; order Pleuronectiformes; family Pleuronectidae; genus Hippoglossus; species Hippoglossus hippoglossus. The sequence goes on along the minus strand of NC_047156.1, from coordinate 13,186,752 downwards.
CCATCATTTTATTCCATCTCAATCTGATCAGGCCTTTATTTACTGGAAGGATAAAGGACTGACTACTATTGCAGACTTGTACATAAATAGTCATTTTGCATCCTATATGGAGCTGAAAGAAACCTTCTCCCTACCTCAAGCTCACTTTTTCTGTTACTTACAAGTTAGACATTTTGTTAAAAATGATATAAAAAACTTTGAAATTTAGTGTTTTATTTACTGATTGATTAAATAATATAGGCTGTAATGCTGTAGCTTATCTCTGTAGAGTCTGGCTTCTTTCCTTTTCTTTTTTTATCCTTTGTGATTATTGTCTTTTATGCTTTGTTTGTATTGCATGTTTCGTCTTATTTTTTTCTTTGTGAAGTTAAATATAATTTTTTAAAAACTTCAAATTCAAATTAACAAAAGAATTGGCCCTGATTTGGCTAAAAGAAGAGAAAGTTGCACTGTTAATACAAATATTGTGTTTGAGTAGAAAAAACTTGGTGAACTAGCTCAGTTTTTATCAACCTGTTACTTTTTACCAATAGTCATTTTAAATAAGTTATTACTACTTTTGGGTCAAAAAAGATTCCCTACTCAATGTGCTTGAGTTGGGTTCAATTAGAAAAACCAAAACCTTGGAAGTTGTGCTTTTTTTCAGTGGTGGAATGTAAATAAGTACTCAGACTTAACAAGAGCTTCTGCTTTTCATGCTACTTTCATTGCACTACATTTTAAAGGTTGAAAGTTTACTTTTTACTTTCATTTCTCATATCTTTATATAAAAAAAACATGATTGTTCACTTGACCTTATGGTTCTTATTGTAACCACAATGACCCAGTCACACATTATAACACACATACACATAAGTGACAGCTACTTGGAAAACTACTTTGACAGTCTTTTCTGAGCATGAGAGGTAGCAGAGTCCCAGATTTGCTACCAGATTGCACTGGATTGCTCAGGGAAATAAACCTGTTCAATGAACCTGATCTTCAGTCAGTTTGCCAACACCAGCTCTCATCTTCTTTGACACAAAAGATTAAGTTGATGTGACTTGTCCTTATTGAGTTCCTGTCGAATACATCAAGTGCTCACATTGTTTAAGAGCACTCACAATAAACAAGTTATTCTAAGTATTGCATATTTACAATAATTATCTCATGTTTATTTTGTACAATTCTTCAAAGGAAAAGAGTTTGAATGCATTTTTTAAATAAACTCAAGTGATTATATTCGACAATGGAGAGGTTACCTCTGTAATTGTAGAATATGAACTCATTCTGATGTTGTTAAAAACCTATACATTGGAGGATCTCTGTGTCCTCAGCTCCAACTCTGTTCTCGACAAGTTCATAAATAAATGAGAGGTTTTGCAGTTCGATCTTTACTTCCTTGACCCCGGTGTGGTCCACTAACCTGCACTGAGGTTGATATAGATCTTGAAACCTGATTGGCTACTTGGTTATTACAAATATTTGCAAACCTCCTGAAACACTGTCAGGACAGTGATCCATGGGCGACATCCTGCACCTGATCGGAAATTCAATCTGCTACTTGTGAGCAGCTGCCTTGTTTGTGCTCAGCAGTTACGACCAGGTCAAGTACTGTTTTCTTGTTTAGCAAATGGGGATTTGAACCTTGGGATTTGGATCTGGTGGAGCAAATCATTTAAATGAATGTTAAGTTGTGTTTCCCCATTTTCTGTGGTTTTTTTGGTCAGTTGGTTGGTTTGTCAGCAGAACTACACACAAACTTATGTTCTGATTTCCATAAGACCTGGTGTACAGATTGGACATGGACAAGATAGAAGTTAAAATGTTGAACAAAGAAAATGTTCTTCAATTTTTTCTTATATTCGCTTATTTCCTCTAAAGTAATTCATGGATCTTGATGGAAAAAAATCAGGCATTTTTAATGCACTGATGCTTGAATGTGTGCAATGTGATGCAAATCCAGATAAAAATCTGGATCTTTTGGATATATATGTAATATCATAGAGGGGTTGTTTGGCCTTCGCAGAGGTATGTGTCATTCTAGTTTAATAATGACTTCAAATTAATAAATTAAAATCTGACTCTTTGAATGCAACAGGTGATGGCAAAACACATCTTTTAAGATGCTTTGTTGTAGAAGCACAGTTATACTTATTAAGGAGCAAGCAGCGCTGCAGACTCCCACAGCATATTTTTCATGTTACATGAGATTTTTTGGCCTTAATTACCTGAATGTTTTTTGTTGAATGTCTTTTCATTCTGCAGACTAAACAGAAAAGTAATTCACCGTCATCCCCCTTTTCAACAAAACTCAGCACGAGGGATTTCCTTTTGAAAAGAGGAAGGCACAACCACAGCTGCTCTCTACTTTCCACTGTCATCCTCCTGCCAGTGAACAGTGATGTGAAAGGTGAACAATCAGCAGCTCTTATGTAGACAGAAGCTTCGTATTGGTACAGAGAAGGAATCTGTGTGATTTTATAATTGGAGGGTGGCAGAACATGAACAATCTTAAATCCAGCCCCAGAGACACCTTCCATTCAAAAGAAATCCAAACCCAAGAGCTGAGCCCAGACACCCCAGGTAGTTGTGATGAGGCAACCTGCAAACAGTGTCGAAACAACACTGCTTTCCAGAAGGAAACATATTGGAAACACAGACAGAATAAACTAAAAGCCAAAGTAGATGAGAGTGTAGAGTCTCTGAGATGATTAGGTAGCAGAATTCCAACTGTTCAGAAAGCAGAGGCAGATCCTGACTGTGTATAAAGATGGATGAGACATTTCCACTTCCACTTACTATCCCGAAATGAAGCCAAAATATCCCAGATACGAACGCTGCCATCTCACACATTTGGAGCCAGATTCTGCGCCGTAGCCATGGAGCCGTAGTATCGAGGTCACACCGACACACAACTTCTGGTTTCACTTTCTTTAACGTTGCAAATTTCATAAATTTCTCAGGGAGTAATTCATGGATCTTAATGAATAAAACAGAAACAGTGAGGGAACAGATGTGTGTGGTTAAATTAAAGGGGCCTGCAGGGCTTTGTTGGATGTGTGCGCTCTACTGAGAACCAATGGTTCATTTCCATACTTCAATGAGTTCACTGCACCTGAAAGTCAATATCATACTAATACAGATAATGGTGTAGCTTGTAAATAGATCTTAGTCTTGTTTTATCGATCGTTGCCTGTTGCTGTGCACTTTGCTGAAATGGGTGACTTGATGTTTTAGAAGCTTTCATGTAAAAAAAAGATTTGAACGTGTCTGACTTTTTACCTGGGGGAGTGACAGGATCACACTCATGGTCCAGGCCACGGTCAACATGATTTTGCTCTTCCTCTTGGCCTCGCTGATGCCCAGAGGGTTGAGGATGGCGGACTGTCTGTCCAGGCTGATCACCACGGTGACGAAGGCGCACGAGTACATGGCCACCAGCTTCATGAACATCAGCAGCCTGCAGGCGACGTCCCCCGCCTGCCACTGCACCGTGATGTTCCACACGGCGTCCACGGGCATCACGATGAAGGTCACCAGCAGGTCGGCCACCGTCAGGTTCATGATGAGGATCCGGACGTGGGACTTGCGCTTGCCGCCGGTGCCGGCCGCCCACAGCACCACCAGGTTGCACACGGCGGACACGGCGCACAGGGTGAAGGTGATGATGACTCTGGCTTTGGCCGCGGTGGAGAAGGTGGGCAGCTGGAGCGCGTCTCCGTCTGCGCTCTCGTTGCACACGGAGGTGGCTCCCTGGCAGCTGCCATTCACCGCTGGGTCCGTCAACTGGTGGAACATAATGAGACACCGGCGCCTGGATGATGCGCAAACACAAGCAAGTCAATAACCGGGGGTATTCCTGTAGACTGTGTTTTTTTTTTTTTTTTTACACCAACTGGAACAACTGTGGAAACTGAGAAAAGAAAGAAATGATGTGTCGCTTTTTATTCTCCACTGGATCAGTGATTGTTTTGTGCCACAAGGAGCAGATGCTGTGCGTAAGAGGCGCATCCTTAAAACAAGAGGAATTCCTGAAGCACGCAGCTTTAATCACTAATGCCAATATAGGCACCGCATTGTACAGCTTTTTATTTCTCATTATTGCTGCATAACTAAACAGAACAGGTGAAGAACAAACTTACAGTCATAATAATAATACACAAAGTGCTTCTCTGCTTCCTCTAATTAAACATTATTTTTTAAAAAGGAGACACGCAAAAGAAATCTTAATGAAACGAGTTCATCCTACAGATAAAAATAGCGTACCTGCAATTAGGAGCGGAGCTGACAGCGGAGCGTTAATGGAGATGTCAGTGCGCGTGTTCCTGCTGCAGCAGACACTGCAGCTGTTGCTTCAGTCCACTTCATTCCTGCGCTCTGACGCGCAAGAAGCCATTTGGTTTAATCCGTCAATGAGCCATGCCCCCCCCCCCCCCCATCCCCTCTTCTTTGACAGGTGAAACGCATTCCAAAAAAAAATCCCAAAAACGGAGAAGCAGAGAGCCTCACACCACCAGCCCTGCTGCTGCAGAGGCATTTGTCAGCAAATCCGAAAAAATCCAATCAGACTTGTTTTTGTTTTTTTCTGGATGTGGTGGATGAGAATTGGCTCTGGAGACAGAAACAATGGCCCATTCATTTCACCTGATCTCTGAACAACTTCTCCTGAGACAATCATTCAGTGTTTATTTGTCTGGAGCAGAGCACAAGATGAATCTCCCTTCAGTTTTTCCTCTCTCAGTCAGTTATGTGCTACAAGATATTTCACGCAACACTGGGTGATAAGAAACACTTGTATCTGTGGTGTCGAAGAATTTTAAGCCTTTTGCACTCTTTGCTCCTGGACCAGGACAGGAAAGAAACAGTTTTTTACCTACAGTAGCCTATGATAAAAATAAAATCACAAAAATTGTATTCATATCGCGCTTTCATGCTTTTTGATTTTCCCAAAAATAGAATCGAATTCTAATCACAAACAATGAAACCCCCCCTTGGAACTTTTGTAGACCCAATGCTCTTTATGTGAAAATGAATTTGCAAACACCAACAACACAGAAGAATCCACATGCAGACTCCACACAGACATGAACAACAGTCACAGTAACAACAGCCAGAGAATATAACAAAGGTTTCCAGTTTGCTTTTGGAAGCTAACACAGAGGGGACGGATCACATGTTTTCAGAAATAAAGGAAGATACAACTTGAACATCAAAGCGGAGAGCAGCATTAGAGGGCTGTCGCACCTTTGTGCATGTAGGGGGGGGCTGCAGATGCTGTGCAGCTACCGCAGAGCGACATGACGCCCAACGTTTATGATCTGTGGAGAACACTGTTATGTGAATGGATCATGGACTGTAATTTTAACCAGCGATGCTTTATGGAGAACTATGGAGAACAGTTGACGTCTCAATAAACTATATCAGAATACAGACTGTAAGCTTCCTTTATGGATAAATCCAGGTTGAGTCCATTCTCATCCATCCCTCCATTATCTCTGCCACTCATCCTTTGAGGGTCGCAAGGGGAGCTGGAGCCAATCCCAGCTGACATCGGGTGAGAGGCAGACTGCAACAACCATTCAAGCTCACGTTCACATTTAGAGTCTAACCCCAATGTGCATGTCACATGGGAGGAAGCTGGAGAACCTGAAGAAAACCTACGCAGAAACGGGGAGGACATACAAACCTCATACAGAAAGATCCAAATCAAACCAGGATTCAAACCTAGAACCGTCTTCCTGTGAGACGACAGTGTGATTTATAATAAGTGTTAACCACCGCGCTCCCCTCCAGTATCATGGTTTCTGAAACATAAGGCAAAATATATTTTTTTATGACAAATGCAAAGAAAAATGATTTCTGTAAAAAAAAGTTTCCCTCAGGGACGAGTCACAAACAGAGAAAAGAGAGCCACTGCCTCAGGGGCCCTGAAGGCCACATATTCACAATCCTCGATGTATTTCAAAATTGTTTTGTAATATAAACCACAAAATCAACCCACGGGTTAACAATCTCAGGGTTGGTGACTGTGTGAAATGTGTTGTGATCAACAGACATTTGCAGCAGAATTCCGCAGCGTTTCTTTGGTGCCACTGAGCATTTTAGCATCTTTTAGTTTTGGATTACCAGCCCACAAGTTAATGCTCTCATGTTCTTGTTAAAGTGTGCTGCTAGAAAAAGCTCCAAAAACCCACTTCACACTGGCGATAAAGAGCCAGGAACTCATCTTAATAGTTGGCACCAAGAGGGGAAAGTAAAGTATTCAAAGTATTCACCGTACACAGACCACCATCATTTACCACATGGCTAGTTTTGCGTCTTTCTTAAAGGGTACACAATCACACTATCCTCCACTGTCGCCATTTTATACTGTTGAAACGTTTGACTTTGTTCTACTCACTAGTTGATGTATTGATTAAAAACCATGTCAACATAAAACATTTATGGAAGTATGTGGGCAATGACGGTTACATCATTTGAAATGGATGTATCTCTTTTCGTACGTAAATGACTTCATATTTGTCATGTCATTTTGAAAGTCGACATTTGTCAGTGTTGTGTTTTTATATTTTGTTTCTGTTGCACCAAAGTGGCTGAAAAACATTTAACCAAATTTCTACAAACAGTAAGTCAAAGGGGGACCACGGGTAACTGTTCCACCGTAACTGTGGAATTATGTGAATACTGCGTAAAATAAAAAGTTTAAATAAAAAAAGGACAACAGTGATAACTACAATGGTCGACTAGAGGGCGCAACAGTCCCCTTATGAAAACACTTTTTAAATTCACTACATATCGATTTTTATTTGAATCTGCACCAAATTGCACAAATACATTAATATCAGTCCCCTAAACATGACAGATTTTTTTTTATTGGAACATTTTTTTCTCTGACAAATCCTTTCTCAATAATGTTAAAGAAAGTGGACAAAAATATTTCTGAATACGCCTCCTTATCCAGAACCTCTTCCCTGGGTCATTCCCCACCCCTCCACACAATTGGATGGAAGTTTGATGGAGTAGTTTTTGCATAATACCACTGAATACAAAACAAACGCTGAAACCTGACCTCCTGCGTGGAGGGAACAATGACAGCTCATCATGACTAAACAATTCTTTTGAAAGTTGATGAATAATAATGTTAAAACATTACCTGCCTCTTCACTACCGGCTGCTACACTGAGATAGACTCAGCACGATTATTAGTCACACGAGCCACAGCAGTCGCCTCTTTTGTCCTGATGTCTCCTTTCAACACACGGTAACCAAAAATCAATGTTATTTTAGGTTTCACATTCTCTTACCAATACAGTTTCCCTCCTGAGCAGAGGTAAAACTAGAATAACAATAATGTCAAAATGTGAAGAATACTGTAAGCACAACACAAACTAAGCAAAGGTAGAATGACATCACTACAAGGAAACGAGCTGAGTGAGATTTCATGTCAAGCTGTTAAAAAGTTTATTTTTCAGTGTAAATTTAAAAGCAGACACTGTCAATAATCCCAATAATTGAATATAACATGTTCCATGCTTCACATCTAATCTCTTAAATCTCCAGGTTAATAGATTAAGTGGTTGGTTGTGGAAACTGAGGCTGCGGCTCGATGACAGAAAATTCATTTTCATTGATCTCCCAGCTACAAGTCATAGCCTGAGGTGTAGCTGTCCTGTATTGCTGCAAGAGAATAATTACTGCCAAATTCCCGCTGTGATAACAGTCGGATGAAGGTAAAATGGATGGCGTCGCTTGTCTCCCTGGAGTCAGTGGAATATATTCATTCATTGTTTCCATTTAAATAAATGTTTTTGCTACTTTTTTCTGGGGTTGAAACCCCGCCAGGGTTTGTGTTTTTTTGTGTTTTTTTTCACGATTATTATTTCACATGACGTGTTTGCCTTGTTTTGACCGTCAGTGGAGAGAGATGGAGAAAGAATGACAAGCAGCAAAGTGGCCTTGAGCCTGATTCAAACATAGGCCACCGTCCATGGTGTCAACAAATTCATCTTGGATGACCTCAAAAACCGGGCGGATGGGTTGTTGGGGGAGAGGGAACTAGATGCAGGGGAATTGTCCACCACTTCATGCATTTTTCCATTCACCACTCTCAGTGAGTCAATGTTTCCTCTTGCAAATCAGCATGGTGAGTCCGAGAGCATCTTGAAAAAGATAATGATGCTATAGGCTTTACATTATCAACTCCATTTCAGTAGTTTACCTGTAATGATCTGATTTATTTTCATTTTCCAAATATGCACTCCGTACACACTGTAGAGCACATATGTCCACCATGATTCCAGAAATATAAAAGAAAAGGAAAAAGGTCTAATAACTAAGATTATTAATTCTTCATGAAACATAGCAGAGACATGGCTGAAAAGAAGACCAGACCCCCCCCAATAAAAAACATTAAAATCTGCAAGTTTCTGAAATTTACTTATATCACACTCATGAATATAGTCTCCTAATAAATATGTATTAGTTTTTAAATCAAGATCTTTGCATCATTCCCTGAAAAAGCAAGTGAAAAATGTTTCCTGCGTCTGGCCTTTAATCCGCATCCGCACCTACATTTAATGAGTTCTTCCCAGGCCCCCCCACCCCCCCACCCCCTGCAACAGGTTTGATGGAAACACATTAAAAAAACCAAAGCCATAAAAAGGTGCTGATGCATTCATGACTGTAAATGATAACAACTTGGGTGCAGAAGTGCAAAGCGGAGGCAGCAGGGGTCAGTTATGTGTATGGTCTTCCTGACACCCTGTCAGTGTAGGAGTCAGTCGTTCTGCAGAGAGAGAGAGAGAGAGAGAGAGAGAGAGAGAGAGAGAGAGAGAGAGAGAGAGAAAAAGACACACCTATGATTTCACATTTTTCTCTTCAGGGACTAACGGTCAGCGGCTGTGCAGATCTCGTACCAGACAGCGATGCAGTGTGTCGGGACATTACTTTGTACAATGCTGCCGTTGTCCTTGGGGGAGTGTTTGATTGTCTCAGTCTCCTCAGGAAGTGGAGGTGTTGCTGAGCTTGACACGTGACATATTTCGGAAATCAACAACAATCTCCGGGGTCTCCTCTGCATTCGTGAGGTTGTTGTTGCTGCATCACGTAGCCGGCTGTTCCACATCCCCTCTGCAGTGTGTGCCATCATTGTTGTTGTTTTGTTTTGAGACCCACCCCTGCTGTGCGATGGTGCCTGAGAAAGGTTGGTATCCACCTGCAGACATTGTATTGTAGCCCAGTGAGCTCATCATCTTTGTCAGCTGTTTTGATTTGATAGTGCCGAATGCAGAGCTGAAATCTCTGAGCAGCTTTACGATACAAAACCTTGTTTTTCAGGTGTGTTAGTTCCTCGGAGTGGACACTTCATCATACGTGGAACTGTCGGCCTATTATGCACATTGGTGGTGATTTGATTTGCTGCTTAACCAGCTGCTCAAAGTGTTTCAATATTATCTGTCCTACTGTTGTGATGCAGGAGACGTCTTTGGCACAGGCACGATGGTGCAGGTTTAAGGTGTCTGTTATGAACGTCTGTCAGTTGCTCTGTACAATCCCTAGGAACCTTACCAGGTGTTTTATCTGGTCCTGCAGCCTTGTGGGATTAAGACTCTGCTCTCACTGGTTGGGGTGAGACATGCAGCCTGTTTGTCAGGCAGTGGAGGGGCGTTCAGGGCAGGTGTGTTGTACAAGGCCTCAGAGTGTCAGTCATGTAGCTCAGAGTGGGAATGGTCACTGTCACAAACCTGTGGGGGATTCCCTGCCACAGGCATCATGTGTCTGACTGGTAATCCTCCGAATGCACGGTCGTTTCACTGTCTTGATGCCCCGAGACAAGCAGCTCTTGAATCTTAGTCTATCAAGTGGACTTTTTTTTTCTCTACGTGTAATATTTGATACATGTTCGCATCTGTGTTCTTATTGATGAATGCCACGTGTTCGTGTTCGTGAAAGTGTGTCATTTTTTCCCAATATGCATAGGTTAACAGGACCCATCGGGACTGGACCTGCTGGGCCAGGTTCAGATAAAATGTTTTGAATAATATTTTCAGGTCGTGCTTGGTGCACAGTGCACATATGGAGCTCTGCATCGAGAAAAATGTTTGATGTCCTGGATGACAGTGGCCATCGTCAAGTCAGGAGTTTGGTTAGTTGTCATGGAGATGGCCAAGCTGTCATCCTGTAACCTAAGTATGAGCGCATGCTGCCGTATGATAACATGCGGCTGCAGATGACAGGTTGAGATGCTGATCAGAGATGGTCTCTGGCGTCAAATGTAAGCAGTGACTTATGGCTGAGCATGTCGTCTTCATCTTTCAGCTCCGTGTTTTTCATTTAGATTGTTTTTTTTTTCATTTTCTCTTCTTATTACTCATGGAAGAATGGCACGAAGTCATGCTGCGCTTCTCTCTTTCTTTCAACACTGCTGAGGATGCAGCCATAGAGATATGTTGCAGATAATATATACAAAATCATCCTTTCGATATAAATGACTAATAAATTAACAAACTTTTTTAGGAAGGAATAATTCTCTGGTAAAGGTTTGGTAAGGTTTAGGCACATGTAATAACCTGTTACATTACAAAGTTTAAAGGTACGTTTTGTTAATTTGTGTATAAATCACATGTATCTAAAGATGGACGACATAACAAGGCCCCAAAGGAGAAGCCAAAGTGTCTCGATTGACCCCTAGTGGCTGGTTGCAGTATAGGTAATAAACCCTGCCTCACTGATATTCATTTTTCCATTAAGTTTGGTTTTAATTAGTTATTGGATGCTATAAATAACAGGATGAAATGCTAAGTGACAGCTAAGACTGACTTTTTATTGGTCAAGCACATGCATCGCTATAGTGACTCCGATGCCAAATGACGTCCTCAATGCAAGATGGCAGCATACGAGTCGAGGATATTTTGGCTTTATTTCTGGATAGCGGGTACAAGATGCGTCATCCATTTTTGGTTTTATTGTGAAAGTACACTGGCTGGATTCATATATGGGAAGGTAGGAATTGAATTTATTTGTGAAAAGGTTCTGCAAAAATAAACAAGCTACAGCCGGGATCAACACGGTTGTTTTATCGTCGCAGACTCAGCGCATAAATCAGTCTCTTGTCTTCACTTGTAAAGTGGTTAAGAAAGTTAAGATAAAGGATAAATCCAATGTAAGAATAATATAGTCACTACACCTCCCTTATTAAAAAGAGAGTCTGCAAATGTAACTCAACCCTGCATTCAATGAATCCCCATTTCCATTTGAATAATGTTTCGCTACATTTTGTTGAGGCTCAACATACCCCTGGGCTTCGCACCCTCAAAGAAAATGTGTTTTTCAAGAAAGTCACGATTTTTTTATGGCATTCTTATCTTTGTTTGACAGAGGAGAGAGACAGAAAGGGAGGACGAGAGAGGAGATGGCATGCAGCAGATGGGCCGGGGGCCGGATTCAAACATGAGCTGCTGTGGTACGTACACAGCCCTGACATATGGTATAAGCCAGAGCGGTCAGAATAATGATGGGTGTAGCCCGACTATTCTCAACTACAGACATGGCACATTCAACAATTCTTCATTTGTATGGTGCCAAATCACAACATACATTATCCCAAGGCACTTTACATGGTGAGGTCGAGACATTACAAAATTATACAGAAACCCCACAGTTCCCAAAATGAGCAGCACTTTGACAGCTGTGGAGAGAAAGAAACACTTTGAGATCGATCTGCCGTTGAAAGACTAGTTTGAAGCAGGAAGTGAAAAGCTGTCTCCTTTGTGAAAGTAAAACATGTTGTGACACATCCATTATTCACCACAACCTTCCAATTGGATTGTTCTTCATGGGAAGACAGTCAATAAAAGTCGGGGGTACTGGCTCTTCAGAAAGCCTGAAGATGTAGATATTAGCTCCAAAACAACGTAAAAAAAATGTTTACGGTGTATTATTTAAAACGTCTTAGTGATTAGTTCAAGCAATCACATGTTTATAAGGCATCAGAAAATGATTTGAGTTCCAGGGTTGAGACATTCTGCTACATTAATGAACATAGAAAATATAAATATAAATACGAAATTATTCTGACCTTGTCATAATAACCAGCAAGGAGTACGTCAGAGCAACATTAGTCCCTCTATTGAGCCTTTACAGTGTTTAATTAGTTTGAAGTTGTTTTCAGCAAGTTAAACTCTTCATATCCACACCAGCAGTATTTCTACACGTACATTTTAGAAATACTGCTGTGTGGAATCTTCCTTCCTTGCATGTTGATGAGAAGTTCTGACCTGAGAGACGAATCTCAATTTGGCTGACTTTGAGCAAGAGGCAGGGTACACGTATCGCGGGGCTGACATACGGAGCAAACAGCCTTTCACGCCTAAATCAAATTTGGAGTCTCCAATGAAACTAACCTCAATCTGCATGGGTACGAACTGTGAGGGGAAGCCGGAGAAAACCCCCACACTCTTGGAGAACCTGCAAACTCCACACAGGAACAACCCCGTCGAAGCAGGATTCGAACCAGGAACTTTCTTGCTGGGACACGACAGTGCTGATCACTGTACCGCCCTCTGACAAAAATGGGAAAAACATAACAGAAAGAAATTATCCAAAATCCAAATTGTTCTCATGCAGCTGCAGAAACTAAGTTATTACATTCTGATCACTATATCCACCCAGATTATGTGATGGGGGATAATAAAGACGTGTTGGGCTACGACAGAAACATCAGCACTGAAAGATGTAAATTATCATATGCAGGGAATGAGTCAGAGGCATGTATAGTATTTCCATATATACATGTATTCCTGCACATATGTTTATAGAGGGTGTACTCATGCTGTTTCCAACAACACTTAGAGGCATGCCTGTGTTTTGTCGTGACCCAAGTGTCGCCTTCAGCCCACAGTGTTTGATGCCATCTGTTAAACAAGATGAGGGCTCCATAATGGTGGGGGCAGCAATCTTATAGGAGTCATCAGGCCTGGTGATTACTCCTATAAGATTGCTGCCATCATAGGGTATATCATAGGAGCGTTTGCACCATGTGAAGCAAGCCAGGTGTTTTTTCTTTTCATTGTGGCCCGATATAGTAGGATGGTAAGGGCTCTATACTACAAGAGAGGTGGCTCAGTGGGCCACTCCACGCTAAAGGACTTGTGTGACAGCACTGAAAAAGGCTTTGGTACTGTTCTTAGTGTGGCATGTGATACCGCTTCTTATGACTGCCTTCCAGTATTAATAAGCTTTGAGCATTCACTTTATTTTGGAGGACAGAGGAGTCGCCGTAGGTGTCCTCGTGTAAACACGGGAAACGTGCGGCCGTTAAATGAAGGAACTGAATAAAACTCTGGACCCTCCTTAGTTGGATGTGATAATGATGAGCGCTGAAGCACCGAGTTCATCCTAATAAGTGCTTCACTCCGTGTGCCCAAGCTACTGAGCATGTCGAGGATTCAGGAAAACAGAAGAGGAAGTCTGAAGGTAGAAAATGTGTGGATGTAAAATGCAGTGGAAATAAGAAACAGCCACAACACTTGAAACACCACTTGAATAAATTACAACAAGCTCACAACAGCTCGAAGTGAATCGTTGGAGCGGCTCAAACTGCAAGAAATGTCAAACTATATGTCTGACCTGTGTATCCCACAAAGCACACTTCACATGGAAACACATGACGTCACACAGACAACATGTGAATAACACTTCAAAGTAGTGAGAAGAGGTAAATATAAACAAAATGTAGAAATCTCACCAAAATTTTAAATTTTGAAAAAATACACAGAATATATAATTTTGCACACCTTCCACCCATTACAAGGAGCAAGTTGAGTAACTTCAGTCTTATGCATATCAAGTTAAATCTTATTGGATGTTGTTTGAATCAATTAATACATTTGTATGAAGGATGTAGTAAATTATTTTAAATATATTTATGAATTATATAATTACATTAAAGTCAAAATATACATGAATAGAAGTGTAAATCTGAAAAAGTTGATGTCTGTTAAAGGTTCAGTGTGTAGAATTTAGTGACATCTAGTGGTGAAGTTACATGTTGCAGCTGAATACCCCTCACCTCACCCTCCTCTTCCAAACATGAGAGAGAACCTGTGGCAGCCTTCAGTTGTCATAGAAACTTAAAGGTGTTTAGTTTGTCCAATTTGCGCTCCTGTAAAAAACATGGCGGCCTCTGTAGAGAGGACCTGCTCCTGATGTAAATATAAAGTATTTAAATATAAAGGGCCCATTCTAGGATAAAGAAAACAACAATTCGTACAATAGATGAAACACAATAGTGAAAACATCACTAGGATAATTTTATATTCAATTTCAGCCAATAGATCCCTTTCACCTAAATCTTACACACTGGACCTTTAACACTGTGCTTCTCTAAAATGAACATGTACCATCTGGTTTGTTGTTGGAGTAGAAATGAACTTCCCCCCCCTTGCACTTAATTTGTCGGCCAGCAGAGTAAACATGAGGATGGGAGACCAATATCAATGAGAACAAGCTTTAAGGGATTCACTGGGGAGCCTGACTCACTGACACTTGTCTGAGATTCATCACTCTGCACATTCAGTAGTAGACGTTTGCATTCAGATTCCATAACGGCTTTAAAACTGTTCTGCCGGGCAAAGCTGACTTTTATGAATGCTTGGAAATGGGACGGCTTTCACAAATTCTTAGTCTTCAGCATCAATCAATCCAATTTTTCTAGACGATAGTCACAAATCACATTTTGCCTCACATGGTTTAACAAGGTGCAACATGCTCTGCCATTTACCTTCGACTAGAGTGAGGAAAAAAAAAAAAAAAAAGACAAACTGGGAGCTCAGTGAGAGTCACATGTGAGGCATCTCACTCCCAGCACGAACCGGAGTGCAGCAGATAGCGTTTGTAACGGAGCACATCAACAAAAATAATGACAACACTCTTGAGAAAAGACAGAGCTGTGTCGATGTTGAAGTATTTATCCAGAAGAAAATATCTGACTGAGAGGAGGGGAGCAGTGTTCATAGTCGTGTATGTGAGTAGGAATATTGCACAAGCAAGTGATCTAGTTATAATCTTAATCCGCGATCACCACGGTCCTTGATGTGGCCGAGGTCCTGTGAACCTAAAGGATTTATCATCTCTGTGAACTTCACGGGTGGATTTCATATTTCTTAGTCTTCATCATGAATACAAAAGGAACATATACATTTGTTATGTTTAAATTAACAACACTTGCAGCTCCATCCTCTTATGCCTTAAGGTTATAATGATTAATGTATATCATGAACATCAAAGGGTAGAACATGTTCTTGCAGCAGTTTTTTATATAGTACAAAGAAAAAAGGTCCTGTGACGTTTTTTTTTATATCACTATGACCTTCACTTATTTATTAGTTTAGTTTTATTCTAGTTTTAATTTATCCTAAGCTTCAGAACATCTAGGCTACAATAAATTGTCTTCCCTGCCATGGACACATAAATCGTGTTCCCTGTCAATTTAGTTGTTGTTTTTCAGAAAAGCACTAAAAAGCACTTTCTTTTTACTAGTGGTATATGAAAAGAAGAGAAACAGGATGTAAATAGTGACGTCCGCAAGCTTAAGTACGCTGCCTGGTTATTAGTACATGCTGTAATGGCTGACGCATGGCAATTATCTCCTCAGAGTGACGTTTATCCACAATTATCAGTTTATCTACACTATCTTGACGTGGTCATCCCTGCTGACAGTTTGTATTGGATTATTTATTTCGGCCTTGTGCTGTTCTTGAAATGAGGAAAAGCTAGTTTTACTTCTTGGAAAATATTTCAATACTTGTGTCCCAATGTCTGTAACAAAGAATGTCTGTGTTAAACCACGTTTGTTCACAGCGGCTGTGGACTGCGGTGGATTTGAGCAGCATGACAAATGTTCGCTTGACAAACAGTTTGACAGGCTGAGGGAAAGATGAGGAAAAACATTTCAGTTTCAGTGGATCAGTGAGTAACGTGTGCCGAGGCAAGTCTGTCATCTAGAAATGGTCTTCATGGTCTGGTAGTGTAAAAGTTAAGTTTTGTAATTGCTGGAAGAATGATGTTCAGAGTGAAGCTTTTCTAGTGTTGTGTTGTTGGGAGAGAGCGTGGGCTGATGATTTGTGCGCAGATGTGTACAGATGTTTGAGACTGAGGTTCACAACCTGACTCCAACATGAGGTCAACTTTTCCACTCCTGAGCCCCAAAATAACCGAGCAAAGACTTGCAATCCCCATAGAATATAATTTTGAGCAAGTTCCCTACAAATTCACCGATGCACATATGGCAATGTTTCCCGCGGTGCAGTAAAATGACAAAGTATGTGGTATTTTTTAACTTCTGTACTAATCATGATTAAAATATGCTATTTTGAATTGTTTTTAAATAGCATTTGATATCTCAAAATCATCTTGTGATCGTCCTTGTGTGTGAGGCCCCGACCCCGTAGTTTGGGAACCACTGTTCTAGGCAACAGAAGCACTTTGGTTGAGGTTATGGAAAAAATTAGATTTTTCTGGTTCTGTAATTTCCTTTAAGTAGGTAAAACCTTTATTGCACCGTTGCCTATACACTAAAATCTACATTTTGGGAAAAACAGTTTCAAGAAGTCTTTTGATTTCTTGTCCGATGGCACTGTGGTACAGTGGTTAGCATGGTCCCCTCCCAGCAAGATGGTTTGCATGTTCTCCTCATGTCTGCTTGTGTTTTCTCCAGCTTCCTCCCACAGTCCAAAGACATGCAGATTGAGGTTGGGTTAAATGGAGACTTTAACTGATCTTCGGCGTGAATATGAATGTGAATTGCTGCTTTGTTTGTCGTTGGCCGACCTTTCCTTATACCAGGCCTCTTGCCCAATGTCAGCTGGGATTGGCTCCAGCTCCCTGTGACCCCTGGGGGATAAGTGGTGTAGATAATGGATGGAGGCTTTCTTGCAAAGAGTAAGATAAGAAGATCGATACCACTTTCATTTCTGTATCTGACAGTGCTGTGTAGTCATGTGTGTCCAAACTACCGACTGTGGTCCAAAGTGGAGCTGCAACTTATTATTATATTCTCAATAAATTGATCAACTAAACGTCAGAGGATCGTTAAATGCTGACGTCCTTCAACGTCTTGTTTTGTCTGCAGTATGAAGACCAAAGATTTTCAATTTACTGGAAAAGAAAAGCATCAAATCGCCACATTTGCGAAGCTGGGAACAACACATGCATATTTGCTTTTGAAATGAACATACAATTAACATAAATCAAAGTTGAATCAACAGCATTTAAAATACAGCAGCAGGTGAAAGAGGATTGTGGCGTAGGAGGATGTGGCAGCAAACACAAAAGATTTGTTTTGAAGAAGAATAACATTCACTTCTCTGGTGTATTTTGTATATAAAAGTTTTACAGTTGCACTTGTGCTGTTGCATATTGTTGTTTTTTTAAATCTATTTTTAATTTGCTTCCTTTTTCAGAAGTTTCTGAGATTGTTTTCTTTGGTGCAACCTCTCGTGACTGTTATTCAGCTGCAGTGGATTAATGATGGAAGCTGCAGTGAAATATTTAGATCAAGCAGAAAAGTGTCTTTACTTTCTTCTGGTAGAAAATAAGAATCAAGCAAAAGCACAGACAATGATTCACTTTATTTGAGTCTACCTATTGCGTCACCAGCTTGTCCCACCATTACAGCCATCACCTAGCTATAGAGCTGCATATGGTTTTATTTTTTTAATTTTTTTACATGTATACCTTTAGCTGTTTGGTTGATTACTTACTTTAAAAAATAAATTCTCTTGACATTTTCCCCTCACTTTTTGCTGCTATTACAGTTTGTCACCGAAGCGCAATGAATCATGGGATATGTTGGGCTTGGGACCCTTCCTTGCTAGCTTTAGACTGTATACTGGCGCTAGATGAAACGAGAAGGCATCAAGTTATTATGATCGATCAAAAACATCATACAAATCCAAAGTTGTTCAGACAGAATCACAAATGTCAACCTGGTGGGGGTCAGTAGTCATTAAGATTCTTCCTCTGTTGACCATGAATTTCAATCTTCACCATCCAATGATTATTGAGATATTGTAGTGTAGAATAAAGTGGTGGACTCGCTGACCAACCGGCAAGGTCACAGCACTAGCATGGCTCAAGTGTCAATGAGATGCATGGCCTTGCTGGAAGTTGTTATGAAGCCCGATCCTCTGCTCCGACCTCCACACTTCTCACTCTGTAATCCACCATATGTACAACACATGTCCCTCTACATTCACTGGGACTGAATTTTACCATCGAGTGTTAACTTCTGACCAAAGTGTGTAGAAGTGTAAACAGTATAATAGCGCAGCACCCAGGCTTAGATCCAAATCGAATCGTTTCCTCCACCCTGACCTGTGTGTTACTGTCAGCTTCCCACTGTAGTGTCCAGTAATCAGCATGTGAGTATTCTCCACATTATTTGGCACCATGGCTGTAAACTGACACTTGGGAAATCCGCCACAAACAGATTAAGTTTTTTCAGCGTGAGCCCAAAATTCAAATGTGTGCAGCTCAAACATCTAATCCCTCTCCCTACAGACCATGCCTCCAAACGACAATACAGTTAATTCCAATCCAAACAGACGTGCTATTATTATTTCCTAATTCGTAGTCTGTTAAATAACAATTATGAAGTTGTAAACAAAGATCACACTGAAACTATTCACATTAGGGATTTCTGTTTGTCTGGCTGACAAACACACAGACAAAGAGACGAGTAGATGTACAAGCAGAGAGAAAACAACAGAGAAATATAATCAGCAGATGCAAAGACAGACATGGAGAAATAAAAAGACTGAGGAGAGTTCAACCAGGGAGATTGTTTTTGGACACAGCTGCCCTCTTGTGGTTATTTCTTGAAATGATTTTGTGTTAGGGAAAGAGCAGACACTGAACCTCTGTTTCAATTCATGCATAAAAACATGCAGGATGAATTTATGTTTAATCTTATAACAAATTTTGTTTGTGTTGTGTCAAGATTTTTAGCGTCGGTAACTCAAAGATCATTTTATTTTCAAAAATGTATAAATAAGAAGACGGTAAAGGAAAACCCCAAAAAATAGATAAAGAGATTAATGTGGGCTTTTACCATAAATTACATTATAAACTGAATGTATATGTATCATGAATATATTTATCTTTCACATATTTACACCAACAATCCTTGGTGCCAGAGGCTGCATCAGTACCTTATCTATTAATAATTAGCATTTTAAAAGGATAAATGTATTTTGAAAGCACCTCTTACTTGTTGTTTGCATCCTTTATGCACGAGTGTAAAAAGTTTTCAAATGTTTCATCGATGAGTGATGTGGTTGCCGAAATCTGTGGCATAACTTGACGAATTTGGGTCAGTTGTGTGGCGCCTCATCTTATTTGTCCATCATCAGATGTGTCAGCTAATGACGTTAAATGAAGATGGGAGGAGGAGAGTCAGAAATGCCCCACTTTTGTTTTTCCCATCCAGCAGCTGAGTGCTGTCTCCGCTCCGCCCAATTAGCTGGTGTGTGTGTGTGTGTGTGTGTGTGTGTGTGTGTGTGTGTGTGTGTGTGTGTGTGTGTGTGTGTGTGTGTGTGTGTGTGTGTGTGTGTGTGTGTGTGTGTGTGTGTGTGTGTGTGGAGCATGAGTCAAGGCTGCTGGCCCACCGCCCGCCACCTTACGCCTTTGGACTCTGGACAGCACTCTGTGCAGTGGAGCTGACGATCAGATGGCAATCAGCTCGCTCAGACACACAAACACGAATTAAGGGACCTGGTCACACTTGTCTCATGTGTGTCATTATTAGAACAAGCCAGCAGTCGCGTTCTGCTCACATTACTGAAAGAAATCATTCATGTGCAGTAAAACAATGTTGTGCTCAGATCAGGCTTTTAGTGGCCCACTTTAGACAGGCTGTTGACATGGAATTCTAACATTTTTTATAAATGTGGTGAGATCCCAGATCCGAACATTTACTACATATTTTTCAAAATAGGATCTTAAACTGACTTGAAATATGCTTTTTTACTTTGTTGCATTTCTGACATTTCAGTGTAAAGCTACTGGTTAGCTTAGCTTAACACAAAGCTCTGGAAAAATAGAGTTTTCATTTCAGTTCAGTTCAAACTTGCAAACAAATAAGATGCAGCATCAATTCAGATGTGCTTGTGTTTGGATTGTGGATTTCGTCATCTTTATGCTATGCTAAAGTAGGCTAAGCTAAGCTAACTATGGTAAGGTATAAAGTGGCGTCAATCGTCGCATCTAACTCGGGTGTATCTAACTCTTGTGTAGTGAGTGGGGGCCTATATGCAACTTGTGTAGTTAACATATGCTCCAGTGTTTATGCCCGGTGGCCATATACCTTTTTATAGCTTATCTTTTTAATCTGCCTTTTCCGAGGAGCCTTTTTTTTCCACCATGGATTTGTTTCTCATAAATTTTCATAAAAATAAAAAAGAGCAGAGGCAGCAGAGAAGAATGCAGACGGATTCCAATCTGCAAAGAAGAATTTAATCCCTGCCAGCAAGTGTTTCCCAAAATGTCAAACTAATCTTTTACTTAGAATGACAAAAGTTTTTTTTTGTTTCACCTTATGAGTAAGTAAACATTGTTTGCACATTCTAAATAGCTCTGGAATAATCATATAATCTACATTTAGATTGGTTCTCTATAAACAGGCGTGGAATTGACCGAAACAGAAAGAAGATGGTGCTTTTGTTTTCCTTGGTAGCTTTCAGTCACTTTCTCCAGGTAATTGTCAGAATAACCAGAGTAACAGCAAAATAAATAAACTGTTGTTGGTGGAAGCAAAGAAGTCTAAGAGGGAAAATGATAGAAAATTTTGTAAAAGAAGAGTCAACCTCGGACAGATATTCACATGGATGGAGAGAGCCGCTGTTAGTCAGACTGGGATCAAACAGCCCTGGACTTATTGTATCTGCTGGAATAAAACCTTATGAATTGTTTTACTGTCCCCAAGCCCAATGGGTGAAGCCAGCCAGGGATTTGTTCCTGTTCTTCCTGTGGCCGGTCCAACTATGGGAAGTGCTCTGGCACTTGAAAGACTTGATATTAGTATTTATTTATACTAGTTAAGTAAGAACATTTGCCTTTTCATTAATACAACTGGGTGTTTTCATCTACCCTCGTCATTCAGTAATCAGTGCAAACTGTTTCCCTGCCTTTGGCACAAGGAAATCACATCATTTAACTCTGTGATGTAAGAGGAACAATTGCTCTTCTTAAAATGAGGAAACTTTATTACTTGGCCTTCACTCATTACTAATAATACCCACTACATATCTACCTTGCTATTATTTTAATCCTGTTGGCTGTTGGTTTCCATAATATTTAAACCCCTAATGGACGTCCTGCTGCGTGACCCTGTACGTGACTCTCAGAGGAATTCTTTGTAAATGCACGTCAATAGCATTCTTCACATTCAGTACACATTCCCTGCAACTCCCCTTTTCTCAGCATCCTTCACAGGATATATATTTGAACAAAGGGGGTGTTACACAACATGGGAACCCTGCAGTGACATCAGCCTGGCCGTCAGCCAGGAGTGTTAACATGTACAGTATATATGCATGTTGACAGTATGTGTGAAGGATGTTGTATGTAAACTGGATATGAGGTAAAGCAGATGCACCCAAGCCACACTTAAAGGCTAAATTCAGGCTAAAACAACCTTTACTAAGTCAGATAACAGGTGATAGATGCATATATTTTAATAGACATTTTTTAAACTCAGCAAGAAGTTGAATAACTGTATTGTTGCGAATGTGTAACCATTTGTGGATTTAAGACCTTTCTACCTCGGCAGCATTTCCCTTGTGAGTCTCTCTTTCTCAAACCAACACAGAGACACAACTGCACGTATTTATTACCTGCAGGATCAACTGCTGTGATGCTCTGCTTCCTTGTCTATACCTCAGAGGAATATACCACTTTTATTGGTTCCTAAAGCCTTGTTCATCAGACTTGTTTCTATCCACCATGTAGAAACCTCAGGTCTTCTGAAAGTGGCATTTTAATTCCTTCCCGGAACATAAACTCCCACAGAGCTGCTTTTTATTACTGTGGTTCACATCTCTGAAAATCCTTCCAGAAGACCTGAGGTCAGCAGAGAATATTGTTATTTCAGAAAGCAAATGTAACCTTTTGCAGTCAGGCTTTTAATTGGATTTTATTTCATTATTAGTCATTTATATTTATTTATTTATACATTTTAGATTATTTTACTTGGAATTGCTTTCATACTATTTTTATTTTCTGGAATATGTCTGTCTGTCTGTCTTACTTCTTATTTCTTATTTTACCGACTTGAAACATCTCTCTTTTTTATTTTAGCGTTATTGTTTTATCTTTATTATTTCATCTTCATCTTTTCTTTATCTCTTTTGGTATTTTATTATTTTATTGTTATAATTTTATGCATCTGCGTTCTTTAAAGCAAATTTGGCCTTTATAACAGCGTTTTCTCATTTCCTGTAATTATTGTTATTGCTCAGTGCATTGGTGGGTGCTACATTATTTGAATAAAAAATGATCTACAAATAAAGTCTGAAGTCTGTATAAACACCTAAAAGGACATCATAAGAATATACATACAATATTTGCTTTTGAAAAACCCACTCACATGACCTGTTTTCTGATCAATTTCCTTTTAAGAAACATACAGTTCTGTGTGTGTCTCCGTATAAATCCAGCCATCTTCTTCCATCCACTGCAGGCAGCGTCTTCTACAGTCGGGGCACCAAGTAAACCTTCCTTTACCCATTATGTAGTGATGAGTCACTCAAACCCACACCTGATTGAATTCAGTGGCTCACGTGTGTGAATATGTCTCACTTCCCCTCCATGTGAACCCCTCACGTAGGAGGAAACATTTTCGCAGCTCAATCACTCATTTTGTATCGAATCAAACCATTGTCAGCTCGGCTCTGCCCTCCAGACATGAGCACTCGGTGGAGCATCAGGTTGTTAAAGGTCCAGACAGGCAAGTTATCTCCTGTCAACAGGATCGCGTTAGTTGTGTTGCATTTAGATGCATCACAACTAATTGTCTAAATTACTATCTAATTATCCTTGACGGGAGAAATTCAGTAAATTATAACTATTTTCAATCATCATTTAAGTTGAGAAACTGATAATGAGCCGTTCGTGGATGGTTATGCATCATATTGTGCTAAAAGTACACTCAGGTGTCTAACGTAATGATGTGGTGACTTCTGTTGTTCAGGAGTTGAAGGCTTAAGACTGAAGAGAGGTGTGACAAGTGTCTGAAGGATAAATGTAAGAAGACATTTCCATATAGAGTCCTTCAACATTCACGTCAACATGCCGACATAAAAGTCTGCAGGGTCATGTGTGTTATATGGCTACTATACATGTCAAAGATGATTTGACAGCATGTATATATAAACCTGCTCCCTGCTGCCTTTACTGATAGTTTGAAAGTAAGAAAAAAAAACATGGGCAATAAAAATCTGACATCAGAAAGTTTTCATCCATAAAAGTGCTGTAAATGTTCCAGTCGGATAAGCCATTAAATTCTAACTAGAAAAAGTACCACATGCCAGTGAACTCTGAACCTTAGCTCCTTTCACCACTGTGGGGGGGGGGGGATTATGGTTACTGTGTGTACACACCACAATCGTATTTGGAAAGCTGTTGACCTGTGGAGCGCTGCAGGGGGTCCTTAAATCTTTGCGGGAGAGCTTTGCAAAAGGCAAAAGGGCATAAGTAAAGGGATAGCTAACATTTTTGAGCAGTTAAGGGAGTATTATTAAATCCTAACGAAATGGTTCATTGAGCACTGGAGTTCGTTTTCCATTCCACACATTCTAGACCCCCTGCGTAAATCCTATATTAGGAAACTAAAAGTCATTGTCAGGCTGACTAAGGCTGTAACACCCCAAGGTAAGAGATCAGGTGTGACTCAGCCGAAACCCGGGTATTAGGATCTTGCTGGTTGTTAGCTACAGACGACATTCCCTGCATTTCATCCCTATAAAGGTGATCTGAAGTCACTATGTAGTCAAAACCTAAATCTGACTTACACTTTCCCTTTTTTAAAGAATGGTTTAACATTTTGGGAAATACTCAGCTCTTGCAGAAGGTTAGATGAAAAGACTTATACCACTCCACTGGCTTTGCAGAACATATGAAGCTACAACCGATAACAAATCAATTTATTTTAGCATAGAAACTAAATTGATAACCTCTAAAGTAGCAAACACAAACATAAACACAAGCGGTTGGGCAAAATGTCAACATTTACCATCAGGCCACCATCACTCAAACCACAACCAGTGATTGTCGATATGTTTGTGCGGGTATATGAGTTTTGATTAGCAATAAAATGTAAAGACTGGCTGAAAACCTGTCCGACACTAAATGAAATTGTGTCTGAAGGAGTCAGATGATGTTTACAGATCCTAAATGAACATGCAGGGATGAATTATGTATACAAACAATTTTTCGGTCTAGTTCTCGAATATGATTTCCTAATGGATCAGACAGCAACTTTCCTCCAGCATCAGTTCTGCCAAAACTGATTTTCGCAATCATCAAATCTCAATCCTCCAACAGGCATAAACCTCTCAGCTGAAATATTTGGCTCCTTCTTAACTGAGGTGGCCGTCATCAGTAGTCAGTTCAAGAGGGGCGTTCTGTGAGAGCCCCTTAAGAACACCCTCTTTCAACCAAATCATTTAGGCTTTAAGAACCGCCACTCCACTGAAAAATCCCTGTTATCTGTGACACAAGTCCTGACGACAGCCGCAGCTGAAGCACAGTCTGTGATATGGGTGTTTCATGGGTGTGTCTTGCAAAGGAGAACATCCTTATCGTAATGCCTTCCCACAGGAGTGCCTCAAGGCTGTGTGATGGGGTCCCTTCTCTATGCAATCTACACTAATTCCTTACGTCCAAATAACCCCTCAAGGCTACTCATGTTACTTTAATTCAGACAACATTCCCATGGCCCATGATCTCAATAAAGCAAAAATAGATCAGTTCTTTTATTTCGTAAAGCTTAACAATACTGCCACTTGGCACTTGGGAGGCAGATTATTTCTACAGCTCAATCATTACAAAACTGAAGTCTTTGTCCTTGGTACTGAAAAGAGAGAAAGCCAATAAAAAATCGGAGTCACCTTTAACTCAGATCAGTTTTGAGCCAACATAAATCCTCACCAAGAATCAATTTTATTATCTGAAGAACGTTTCTGCAACAATGAAACTTTTTCTCCCGAGACAATACAGAGACACTAGTGCACATTTTAATTACCTATATGATTTACTGTTGTATACTCTGCTCTCTGGTCTCCCTAAGGAGAATATATCTCAACTACAATTGCTTCAACACAGGGCTGCACACGTGTTGACTCAGACCAGATAGAAAGCAAACATTAGGTCTCTGCACCGGTTGCCCTGTCTACTTCAGAATTTATCTTAACACCCTTTCATTGGTTTAAAAAAGCTCGGTCCTACCTGATCTTCAGAGTTGTCTCTAAACGTTCTGGGACTCTTGCGTCTTCTGGGAGTGACGTCCCACATCCTCTCTGAAGACCTGAGATGATGTTTTTAAACCCGAATTTAAGGCCTACCTTTTTAGTCTAGCTTTAGATTGAACTATATTTTTAATTATTTGTCCATTTGTATTCAGCTTTACAACTTGCTTTATAATTGTGTTGTACTTTTTATTTCCTACATTGTTTTATTCTAACACCCTGTGATTTATTTACATTTTTACCCCCTTTAATACATCTCCTCCATCTTTTAGTATTTTATCATCATCTTATTTTCCACAGTGAATTTTTTCTGTCATTGAATTTTTGACTCGATGTTTCGATTGTTATTTTATCCTCTGGTTTCCCCAGTTCCTGAGTATTTATTAATAGTATTTATTGAAAACATGATTCTTTAGTAACTTGATTAATTATTTAATTGATCAAATGATTAATTATTATTTTATTAGAAATGTGAGAGGTATTAGCTCAGTGAGAGGTATTAGCTCATCAGTACAATGATAATTGTAAATATAAAAACACACATTAGACATTATAGTCCACATTTATTCATTTGTATGCTGTCAGATATAATTTTTTACATGAAGCACAAGGTTTTGATTTGATGAATCAACTCTGAGTTTCCCCTTCTCTCTGTTTTATATCTTTGTTTACCAAGTCCCTGAACTCGCCGACCTGCTAGCCCATTCTTTTTAAGTTGCTTACCCAGTAATGAAATAAGGCCCACTTCTATTTAATAAGGCAAAAGAAAATTACAATGTGTTACTGCATTGATCGGAGATGTCTCTTTAAAACTGACTGGAAGGAAACACAGAGCAGAGAGGTCCACAATGGGACCTGAAGCTGTGCGATATTGATAGATGTGTCATATAGTATTTCTGTCTCCAGGGTCTGGAAGTCAAAGCTGCTCAGTCAGAGAATAGAGAAAACTTCTCTAACTGTTTATATTCCTTGTTTTTAAGAAATGTATTTTCTTGTTGCTGTTTTTTTGAAGCCACAGTGTGATAAACCTGCAGGCAGAGCTCTCACATAAAACCTCCACAACAAATTATCTTCATATGACGCAATTTTAGATGCTCAGCTCAGAAACTTCGGGGAAAATCATGCACTGTGTTGTCAGTTAATACTTATTAAGTAATTAGAATGTCTAAACTAATTAGAACGACTGTTAGTAGCCTCATTGTTTTATCTGTATTTTTTGTAAGGCCTTGTGCACTTTCTGAGGAACCTTAAGATGAAACATTTTAACTTTCTTGGTTACTTATCTAATTCTTCCCCACAGTGAGTTGTGTGACTTTGACTCCAAGCATTCAGACAAGGTCCAGTGGTTTAGTTATTATTTAACTACATGTGCAGAGGTGAGAGTCATGATACGTCAATTTGAATGTGTTACCAGCAGTGTCATTTACACTGGGAGCAATGAAAACATGTCCCCCACCACGAGAAATAGCTTGTACCAAGAAATGTCTTTTGCTTTGAGAGAGGTTTGGAGATATAGAGGAATACATGATTTTCTTTTGTTTAGAATTAATATACATAAAAAATAGAAATGATCTTATCATTGCCCCATTTTATTTCATGTCACTATCAGCCCAGTCTTTCCCTTACATGTTGGTGTGGGTGTGGGTGTGATGTAGTTCATTGAATGTTGTGGGAAGTAGAAACACATAATAACTGTACTGAAAAAACATAATTTGATATTAAACTAAAGACTCTAAAGTCCTGGCATTTGATCAATATATAAATTGTAACGTGAAGAATTTAACAAAATGTATATGTTGACTTTTTCGTCTTTTATTAATCAGTATCATCAATATTTGAAAAGGAAATGGATCGCTGTCTTTGACTGAGTGAAGAATGCATGTTATGCATGTAAAAGGTGGTGAGTTAGTCTATGTTTAAGTAACCCATACTCATGGGTTGCAGCATAATAGTGTTAGAAGGCCGGACATTTGATCACCACCACAGTGTGTCGCTACCATCCCCCATCAGAAAACCAGTGTGGTCCGATAAGAATAATGAGCCAAGCTTAAACGGTCTAAAGAAACTATTGTGCTTCCAATGCTGGAAAATGTAACAGTGATATCACATATTTATATGTAAATCAATATATGATACAACAATTGTTGGTATATAATATATAATAAATAAATATAAATGGTCGATCTTGCTTAAATGCATTTCAGTTATCATTGGGTGCATCTCGTACAAGTCTCAAGTATCTTCTGTGGCACAAAATAACCTTTTAGGGAAAGCATGTTTCAACTCAAGGGTTCTGAATCAAGATTTGAATATTATAGCAATTACACTGATAATTGTATTTAATTCACCATCCTCATGCAATGACATGAAAAGTGGTAACACAGTCCATCTCTTCTTTAATTGTATCCAACATCTTTTTCATCTCAAACTAAAAGCTGGGCTTTGCAAATGTCTCGTGTCCATGTTTAATGTTTTCCTTCAGGAGTGTTGTTCGTTCTCTGTGTGTGTGTCATTGTGAAAGCTCATCATTTGAGCTCCAGTGAAGCTGATGCCGGCTCTTTCAGGTGAAACATCTGTGTCGGGGCTTCTTTCTATAGTCTGGGTCCTGTTGCGAAGCAGCCCTGCGGGGTCAGGGACTGTGACGAGAACCTGCAGGGGCCAGACTGCCCCAGTCTTACTTTGTTAACCTGTGCCTTGTTCCTGTCAGATTCCTTATACACAAGAATAGAAGAGAGGGGGAGCTGGCACCAGCTTATCTGCCATTTGCCCCCCCATGCTGCAGCCTTATAGCCACAAAGATGGACATCGTCCTGACACCTAACGGCAGAGGTTGAGGGGAGGGGGAAAGGGGATAGACGATTCTGCTAATGTTGAGGGTCAGACCAAGTTTACCGGAGCAGACGAGCGATGAATTAGAGGATTTTGTTTTCAGGGCAATCTGTCTACTTGTGGATGTTTTACAGGGATGTTTCTCCATGGACAACTCCATTCATTATAGCCTATAGTTTTCAGTGGGCATTCATTCTTATGAATTCAACTTTATTTGATAAATGCCAAATCACAACTTACTTACGAACGCCGCCATCTTGCACATTTGGAGACAGAGTTTGAGCAAAGAAATCAGGGATGGAGCCACAGTATCGACCAATTGGGAGCCAATCTCATCTGTCGATCATAGCACCTCGTTTTCTGCATCAAATAACTAATTAAAACCCAACTTACTACAAGAAATAGCACTTGAACCTAAAAGGACATAAACCATTTTTGGAAAAAAATTTGATGTGTACTTAGATTTTTTTAGTTTGGTCCATGTCCCATCTATTAACATGAAGGAGGGAGATCAATAGGTGATGGAGACGATCATTGTTATTATCAATATTATTACAGAGTTTCAGATCTGGATAAGCTCTTTCAGCTCATTAAACCTGCATTTATCCCTGTTTGCAAACTGTTTTCGGGCCAATGTATGCAAAACATTAAATCTAATTTTCGAACCACTATAAATGTTTTCACCTCAGGACCTAAAACCTGCAATAACAAAAGGTTCATATGCCGTCAATCACCTTTTAAATGTTGAACTTGTTCGCTGCTCATTTACACATCCAGCAGTTGTACAGCAACATTATCATTCTCTTGCAGTCATGTTTTTGACCACCTTGGGAATGTGAGTCCAATTCTTTCAGATCCACACAGTATCTGTGCTCACCAGTCGTGTGGGTGTGTGTTTCTGTGTGCGTGTGCGTGCGCGTGTGTTTAATGGCCAGCAGGTGGCATCCAGGGGGGGTTTCAAGCTTTGTCACTTAAAAAGAGTTGCAGAACATAAACATTGAGTTCAAATCCACCACAAAGCTCAGTGAAGCCGAGCCGACAGTCGTCTGTCACATTAAGTACAATTATTATGAAAACATTGATTATAGCGGCTTTGATAAATGTTTGACTGCTGCTATTAGAACATGTTAAATTGATAAAAGTCTGTGATCCTGGACTCAACATCCAGAGAAATCTTGTGTGAAATATGAGCACGGCTGCTGCTGTTTGTCAGTTTGTTTGTGTTCCGAGTCAGAAGAGACACAAACCTGCTCTAGGCTCAGAGGAGACACATCCACTGAAGGTTTTCTGACTGATTCATGAGCCTCAGCAGGATCATTCCCCCCCTGTCTTCATCAAAGATTCCACATGTTGGCACAAATAAGGATTTTACTCTCAGCTATAGACTCTGCAAATATGTACCTGCTACCAAGGTGATAACTTTGAGGCTGCAGTGTACGATGAATGTGTGATAAATGCATGGAATCAACAATCAATGATTCAGTACAGGAAGAAGGCAAGAAGCTACGTAAATCTGCAGTTGACTAATTGCAAGAATCCCAAAACCTATTAGGTTTTGCTGTAGAGACATGTTATTGTGATGATAGGGTGATATAATCATTATAATCAAGTCATCCCTGTCCCTTAGTGTCTGTTTAATTGCCCTTGAGCAAGACTCTTGTCTCAAATGATGGTTTGCAGATCTAGAGCTGACAATCTATCTAACTCTTTCTGATGTGTGAGTATTTCCTCATGTAGATCAATGAATACATAAAACTGATCGATAAATATTTATGTCAGTAACATACATACATACATATATATATATATATATCAGTTTTATGAATTAATTATCGAATTGAGCAGGACATTTTTTCAAAGGTTCCCTTGTGGATTCAATTTTTTTTTTTTTTTCATTCTAATATCTGTGGCATATGCAGCAAAAATAAAAGCACCTTTTCATTTGTGAATAGGTTTTATTACAATCTTTAAAACATCATTTAAACATATTGCATATTTGTTGCACCCAAATATATGTTACATGACAAGGATTAATCGTGTCATTTCATCAGTCTTGCGAAGCTCAAAGTGTCAAGCTAATAACCTGTCTTCGAAAACATCTGTCGCTTCTGTAACATTTCACGTTTCTCTGAATTTTAATGGCTTGTTTCTTCTCTGAAGTTTAACTTCACTTTTTAATTGTCTCTGTGGTGTCTCTGCGTCTGGAGGCTCCATTAGGCACAGGAACATATGGCACACCTGGTAACAGCTCACTGACAGACTGTCATATAAATACAGCAAGATACAGTTTCATAGAAAACTTCTTCCTCTTCCGTCGTGCTCTGACTAAATGGAGTCTATCCGTCTCCTGGCAAACACCGCTGACATGCTCTTCACTATTCCCTTGAGCCCCAGAGGCCTCTTGGCGGCCAGCTTGCCGTCCTTCATCCTGTCCACCAGCCCCTGAAACGCCATGAGCACACTGTGGTAGTTCTCGGCCGCTGACACCTCGTAGAAGTGGCAGTCTGTGTTGAGGGCCAGGAGCCGGCCCTCCTCGCTAAGCACTGTCCGCCTGTGGTGCAGGTCCCTCTTGTTACCCACAATCACAATGGGCACTTTGTCCGCGTTGAGGTAGTCTTTGGCAGACCTGATGGTCTGAATGAGCCTGCTGACGCTGTTGAAACTCGCCCTGTCACAGATGCTGTAGACAAGGATGTAGCCGTCTGCCCACTGGACCTTCTTCTCAAAGAGTGACGTCTCCGTGGACGAGTCCTGTAAAGTCACACGTCTAATTTAATCTAAAGCAACAACCCTTCTTGAAAAGTAACTAAGGATATTTACTCAAGTACTTTATGTCAGTACAAGTATGTTTTTTCCCTTTTGTTACCGATACATTAACACAATGGTATGAAAAGAGTTTATCATCCCCACCAGCTGCAACGTTTAGGCTATAAAGCTTATGTCAAGATTTCAATAATGAAAAAACAGCATTTAAAAATATGTATTAATATAACTGAATTGTCAGAAATGAAAATTTGATACCAATTTTAAATTATTTTCACTTAAATACAGTTTTTAGTGCAGAAAGTTAACTTGTAATGGGGTATTTTTACATTATAATATTTCTAATTTTATATAACTTGACAATTTAAGGAGTATTTCTACCTTTGTCAAGTCAGCAGAATAAAACAGCATGAAAACCAAAAGTTATTGACATTAAACTCAGTGTATCATTACCTCAGAATATGGTAAATCCCAAATATTGAGAGTGATCTCTCTCCCATCCACCGTGAAACTGTGACTGTAGATGGATTCTGCAAGACAAAGAAAGTTAATGAACTTTCCCCAGGCCTCACATGCTCAAAATCAATACATAACATACCATATAGTACATCTCTGCAACCAGTCTATGAATAGTATTGTTATCTATATAAAAAGTTAACATAGGTGTATGTGACTCAGTCAGAGTAAATAAAGACTGGAACACAACATAAATGAAAGATTTCTTATCTTAAAACAAATTCATATTATAGATTGAATCTCTTTGGAATCATGCAGCTGTTGCTCAAACCACCACTAACTCAGCACAATGTGATCTGTGCCATTATTCTGTAATAAAGTGAAGCAGAGCAAAGTTACAGAGGTTTCAGTAGAGATGTATGGAACTTACCAATGTCTCCATACTCTCCAATGAATCTCCGGGTTAAAAGACGCACAGTGAGCGCTGAAAAACACAACAGCATTAAACTCACCGTGAGTAACAGACACACACACACGTGAACCTCCAACTGTATATCCGTGGATCTCCTGTTTTTTACCTGACTTCCCGACGCTCTCGGTCCCCAGAACCACAATGTTTGCCTCCATGCTCAGTGAAACAGCTGCGCCGCGCCGCTGTGCTCCATGTGCGCCGGAGGAGGCTGCTGCTGTGCCGCTGCTGCTGCTGCAGGGCGCACAGACACGGGTTATTATAGCGCTCACATGTGGGCGGAGAAAACCAATCAACCACCACAACAACAACAACACAAGCAGCAGTGGTGGCTCCGTCACGTGCTCTCGGTCTGTGGCTCTGACCCACGCGCCTCTGTGCGCAACGAACCAAGAAACCGCTTCAGGGCAACAAAGTGAATGAAATTAGACTGAAGACACCGTCTCGTGTTCGTAACCTTCCGCCGACCAGGCAAGTGTGGTGTCACTTTATGTCACTGGTATTACATCTTAAATCTAAAACTTCATTATGAGTTTGACCTTTGACCTCATGGATACAAATGGCTTCAACATGTTTCCGCTGCAGGATGTTTGTAAGGAAGAAAGTAGATTTTATTTGTAGCTCAAACATCTTTCGAGAGCAAAAAAATGCTTTACAATAAAATGACAAAAAAGTGACATGTGATTGAAATCAAATCATAACTCGGGCGACGTTGTAGCACTAACGGGCCCGAGCACAGGCATTTTGAAGCCTGTTGCAGTTAGAGTGGAGAGAGCGATCAATAGGGCCTCCCACCGTTTGGTGCTTGGGCCCTAATTAGTTGCTTTTAATTGATAAGTGGTTTTATATCATTATCGACAGTAAGATAGATGAAATATTACTGCCAATTCAGATGTAAAGTAAACCCTCTATAATTACTATTGTGTGTGTGTGTTTTTGTGTTATAGATTCTGTCAGTACATTTCCATAGATATGTTCCCTGCACTAATAGTTTGTTTTAATGGTGTAGCTCATTTGTGCATCGCTCCAGAGAATGAAGTTGCCCTGTGAACTTCAGGAAGCCATAATGAAATGGGAGAAGTTAAAGCCTCCGGAGCCAGATGATCCCATGTGCTGCTGCGAGTGTGATATCTACCAGTACGGATGCTGCTGTGACTGTGAAGATCTGGACGAGGCCTTTAACAGGTTAGAAGAAGTATGACCTTTAATGAGACACAAAAGGGTCACAAGGTGATTTACAGACATCAAATACAATTTAGATGCAATTCTCAATATCATATTTTAGCCATAATTGTTCCAAAAGCTAAAAAAAGTACTTGTTAGAATAAAACCATGTAAATAACCATGCATGGTGATTATGACAGATGAGTGACAGCATCAGTTGCAGCAGGTCAGTTTACAGCACCACAGGAAACATTGCACATGGGAGATTTTTTGTGAACAAGCTCAGCTAAAATATCCTTTGGGATACACAAAAGTAAGTACAAAAGTAACTAAAAGTACAAAAGTAACTAAAAAGTAACTAAAAGTACAAAAGTAACTAAAAAGTAACTAAAAGTACGAAAGTAACTAAAAAGTACGAAAGTAACTAAAAGTACCAAAGTAACTAAAAAGTAACTAAAAGTACAAAAGTAACTAAAAAGTAACTAAAAGTACAAAAGTAACTAAAAAGTAACTAAATGTACAAAAGTAACTAAAAAGTAACTAAAAGTACCAAAGTAACTAAAAAGTAACTAAAAGTACAAAAGTAACTAAAAGTACAAAAGTAACTAAAAAGTAACTAAAAGTACAAAAGTAACTAAAAAGTACAGAACCTCGTGTTTTGATGGCGTGTAATCAAACTTTGACGCCACGCCACGGTCACACCGTGTGACGAAATATCGATCTTTGAGGTAGTTTTCATCTCCATCTTGTTGTGATGACACGCATCTCCATATGAAGTTGATCTGATGAAAGCCCTGGGACAAGTACATCAAAGTAAAAATGTGGAAAATGGCCAATATGGCCACTAAAGTCAAAATGGCGGGCTTCCTGTTGCTTTTTCCAATTGTAACAATTTGAGCATGTCTAGGCCCTGAAAAAGCCCCAAAAGGGAAATACAAATCCTTCGAAATACAATAGGGCCTCCCACCGTCAGTGCTCCTGAGAGGTCACATTCACTTTTGACCACCAGTGCATCCTTGAATCCATGTTAACGATTCTTGACAAGGTGACAAGAATGAGTCCGACGGACCTACGACCTTAAAATATTGATGTGAACAACAGAAAAGATCCCTGAAAGTCCAAATAGTTTCATATTTGCTTTAATATTAGTCTAGTGTAATAGGTGTTGTTTTTATTGCTGTTGTGTTATCATAATCAGCGAATAGATTTTTCTCACATTTTGCCATAAGCTTATTTTTGGTCTTTTTTCTGTATATTTGTATAGTTTACTTACTCAAGTTGTACAGTACAGTATACTTACAACTTTAATATGGGAAACTTGTTGCTTACCAAGTATTTGTATATTAAAATACTTTATACATTCAATACAATTTAGAGAGAAGTATTCTTTTCAGTACTTTTCAAATTAAATATTTTACATTAAAAACTGACAAGCTTATAAAATATGGTTCACTATCAAATATTAAACTACCTATTGTATACAATTCACCACAGCCAGTTAAAACAAAAATATTATTGCATCAGTATAGTAACATCTGATGATATGATATAACATTAGCCCAATTAGATCTCACAGTACTTATACTTTTGATACTTTACATTGTATACTTCCCATTGTAGTAAAGTGTTCAAATTGAATGTATATATATATATATATATATATGAGAGTTATATATATGTGGTATTGTGGCTTTGTTTTTTGTTTTTCATGTGAGTATATTTGTATAAGGCTCTTTTTTTCCTGCTGCAATATTGACAGCAGCCACAAGAGGGAAGTAGATTTCAATAAATGTCTTCCACTTTATTTTGTCTGTAAACAGAAAACCCCAAGGAGTCATACTGGATGCTGATTGGCTGAACCGAAAACAAGCCCTTGGGTAATTGGTTGGTTGTCTGACTGGAACACGCCTCTGTGTTCTTGTGTGTTGGGGTCTTGTATGTATCACATGAAGGAAAATACTATAAATCAAATAAGATCAAGCAGGTTACATTTCAACATCTAAATGTGCTACAGCTGATTTATGTTTTATTTCATGAAGGCTCTGATTTCTTCTGCACTTTACAGCCTCATAGATTGAAGCAGTTTATTTAAACTGCAGCAGTGAAACCTTCACACATAAACCACCCATATGATATCTGCTAAAATAAGTTCCTCTCTTATCTTGTAAATAAGATAATTCTGAGGCTGGAAGCTCCAAGATGATGTGATTTCAAACGTATGGTTGTTTCCATGTTGTGTATAATAGTTTTTATAACATGACGTGAAATTTGTACATAATATAGAAAACGATAGGCCAAACTCTGACTTTTGTTTTATTGTACATAAGTTGTTAATGTCTGTATTTGTAGTTATTACCCTTTACCCTTGTTTACTGCTACATTAACTGTGAAAGTACTCTGTGGTTACTGTAATATGGCCCTGACTTATTAAAACAGATAAAACACGCCATGCAATTCCATAATTGAAAATACACACATGTATGTTATGTTATAGAAAAAAATGCCACATAAATGATATCGTGTGGTATTTATTATTTATTACAAGATGCACATAACCCCAAAGTGAAAAACACATGAATTAATGCGTGGGGAACGATTCGTGATTGGGAGTAGCCAAAGCAACAAATGTTACAGTGTTACAATGTTTTCAATCACAATGCATGAAACTGAGAAGGAAGTAATTCGACAACTAATCAATATATACATATATATAACAAAAACAGAGACAATATTAAAATCCATAAACATTTAATGCACTTACAGTATTTTTAGAATCATGTGGGTTTTAGAAATGTATGTTATTATAGAGAAATAGTTTTCTCATGAGAGTCTGTTAAAATGCTAAATCCTCTGTGTCTCAGTAAAACCTGACTTTGTCTTAATAGACACTGAACTCCTTCAAGCTGTAAAGTGACAATTGATCCTAAAGTGAGAACATTTTGTTAAATGACAAACTTCATTATTAAGATGTTCACTTAGTCCCAATAACCAACAGAACTTACACAAAGGGGAAAAACAGAATTTTCTTGTATGTTAAGTTATCTCAGTGTTTTAATGCCAAACACTTTGAAAAGAGAGACTTTTGAGGGTTGAATCATTTCAGAGGAGCCAGATATTACAGTAGGTATTTAGGTTAATACCTAACATGTGTATTAATATGTGAAAATATACATAATCCATAAGAAATTACAGGGATGAAGACCTCAGCAACATCCGCTGGTAGTTTTATTCCCTCAACAAGCTCTTTTCATCAGCGGCTGTTCCGCAGGAAGCTGCTGTGACTGTGTGCGCTTATGCAAATAAATCTTCTTACGGACTTAACTTAAACTCACTTTATGTGAGTGATAATTCCACTTTTCCCTGTTCAGCTGCATGATAAGGAAATAAACTGAAAACTATCCTCTTGATAAAAGATGCCCGATGGCAGGTCCTGGTTAAATTTACACTCGATTTGCAATTCCATTTGAGACGTGCCACTTCAAATAGTGGAGGATAAAACTGAACCGAGTGAGGCAGCGGCGCAGCTTCTCAGAGATGTGTACACATTAAATTTGCATTCAGCTCATTTTAAAACTATGATGCATATAAGTGTGTTATAGGAGGCTGGTGAAGAAGACATGTTCACATACCACAAGTTCCAGAGAGTTTTCATTTATGAGATGCAGGTTCAACCCCTTTGAAGATATTTTTCCCTTCTGTGAGATGATGAGGAATCTAAGCTGTAACAGCAAACCTCTTTATAGACATTCATACCAATAAGAGTTAAATACCAACATTGATTTAAATGGAATATTCTTTAAATATGATTTTTTTACAGTAGATATGCATTTGTTCATTTTTCTGTCTTCACAAACTGATTCTTTTCCAGCCAGTAGATCATTTGACCTCATATGGTCATTGTTAATGTAACGTACACTAACATGCACAGAACTGTATATGTACTTCTGTGTTTTTTTTCCATCAACCTGCCGTGGACTGCAGATGAAAACTAGTCTGCATGGCTAAATCTGGCACATTTACATGTTGGACTTATGTACACATATTAATTAACATGCATTGTTCCTTGGTGTACCCCTTATGAAACTACCTTTAAATTAACATCGTCCAGATTTTTATTTGTTTCTGCACTACAAGTTTCACACACTCATAGCTAAAGTTCCCTTAATATGCCTGATTTACTTCATTAAGATCGATGAA
This sequence comes from Hippoglossus hippoglossus, assembly GCF_009819705.1. Lineage (NCBI taxonomy): Eukaryota > Metazoa > Chordata > Actinopteri > Pleuronectiformes > Pleuronectidae > Hippoglossus > Hippoglossus hippoglossus. The sequence continues at coordinate 13,149,372 of NC_047156.1, read as the reverse complement.
CTATTCTTTGAGAAAATGCTGAAAACCCTCGATTTCGTAATGTTAAAGAAAGTGTGGGGGGGAAATATCCTGGATTCGCCCTCCTTATCCGGATCCAAACCAAACTCATATATATTCTACCCTGACCCATATCACATCCTTCCACCAAGTTTTATGGAAATTGGTTTGGTAGTTTATTTTACAATCTTGCTAGCTAACAAACAAACGCTAATGAAAACATCATCTCCATGGCAGAAGTAAATAATACATGCCAAGTGTAGAGGGAGTGTTCCTGCTGTCCTCTGCTCAATGACATCAAAACTGTATTTTCTCATGTCTTTTGGCCTCATTTGGATAACAGCACAAGCCGTTACCACAACACTGACATATTATCAAAAGGTCGTCAAATGTGTCATCAGTTTCCTGTTTACACGTCCAGCAGAGAGCATCGTTCGCATAGGGGTCATGTTTCCGGCCCCCTCATGACTGGATGTGCAGTGTTCAACCTCTGCTTACCTCTGATTTAGTCATCGAGCATCTTCCCAGAGCCAAGTCAGGATCTTTAACTGCGAAATGATTCACCAGCTGCTCTTTAACTTTGTGTGTCTCCTTCTAGGGGCTGCAGGTCATGAACAGAGGGTTTCTTAGAGCTTCCTGCTGCAGAGAGTCAATAAGAGAGTGAATCAAAATGTTGAGTCGTGGGTCGTAAAGCTGAAATTGAGAAGAGCTGAGGAGTGACAATTCTCTGAGAGTTAGTTACAGTGGACTGTGCCCTTTCAAAATAAAATGTTTTGAAAGGTCAAATCCATTGATAACAGGCAAGAGTCTGATTACAATTAAAGTCACATTGCTACTGATGTGTCACAGCTGAGCCTACATGAAGATGGACAATATGACTGCTCCCCTAAAGTGAAGCCAGAACATCTTACCTGCCCCCTGGTGGCTGGCTGTATTCATGTTTCTTATAAGTTTGGTTTTACACAGTTATTTAAACTTTTATGAAGTGGAGATCCGCCATTCATCTTTATTTACAGTCTATGGGCGTTATGAGCTGGAAAGCAGTCCATTAGTTTTTACAATGCATCCTGAGGGAAACATGAATGTCTGTACAAAATAAAATGATCATCCATCCAATATTTGTCAAGGCATTTCACTCAAAAATACTACAATGGATAAAAAGACTCAGCTTTCAACTAAATATATGGACCAACTTTACAGAAATATTGAGACTGAAAATGCATTTTTAAATGCATTCTCTCAAGAGAGAATATTTATATCACAAAAGACACAGAACAGAAATCTATATCTATGTTTTGCGTACAAACACAGATGGAACGATTCAATCCAAAACAAAAACAAAAAAAAGGGAGATGATATCTTCAGGACCACTAGTATCAGTCGCTTGCAGCTGATAAAACAGAAGGCATCCATCATCAGAGGGCACTTGTATGGTGATGCTCTCATTAGACAGCTGTGATTCAGGACTGCAGAAGAGGGAAGAGCAGGCCATTAGCATGTCATTTCCCTGACAGGAAGGAAGCTTTCAGACGCGCACCATCAGAATTACAGGATGAGGACCAGGGCACCTTTTATACACAGAGACTGAAATAATTCCTGCTGGCAGGGAAAGAGGAGGAAAAGCGGCATCTCCAGACAAAATATGAAGGGTGGTTATTAAACAACTTTTGTCCTTTACAATGTCCTCAACTAAATTCTGTTTCTAGCTTGCATCTGATTAGAAATATACGTTTGAGCTGGTGTCTCTGAACATATTACCGTATATCTGAATCCTCTTCATTATATAAAGCATGGGATTCGATGGCACACACAGTCCTGACTCCACTCGGAAAACGTCCCTCTGCGAATGAGAGAGTCAAGTGGCCATATGTTCGCATGTTACTTTTGGTTTGTTTGCATTGGACTTCAAGAATGCGTGTGTGCTGACTGAGAAAAGTGCTGCCTGAATATTTCATGGTATAAATATGGTAAAGTGGTTTGTAAAGGTCCCTGAAGGTTCCTCAGAGTTCCACATAATGTCCTCCTCTCTATCGCCCCCATGTTTCCGCTCAGAATGAGGCCCCAAGGGTAAGAGGGTAAGATGCTTCACACACTTCAACCACTTTTTACAAAAGATAATTATACATAAAGCAGCACAATGTTTTAAAAAATATTCACAATTTAAAAATTATTTTACATAAAAGCCTAAATGATAGTCAAGGAGTCATATGACAAACAAGATTTTGACTAAGTGTCTTGGAGTTAAGTTTATATAAGTTTCTTTTAGGTTTGTTTCGGCTTTAGCACCCATAAAGGTTAATTAATGCTCAATTTACTTTGTTAAGATAAGTATACAGATATAGACTGAGCCTTCTCTCCACACTTAATAATTATTTCGTCCATATTCGAACATGTCTTCTGAAAGCTTAGTGATATGGACGAAACAGAGCAGTACCACCGAAATGCGTAGGGGGCAGTGTTTTGGCTCTTCTTAAGCGAGAAGATCATTGGACACAAGGAAGAAATTTCAATCACTTTGCCCGAGCAGAGGAACAAACAGACGCTTCTGCCTCGTACATTATCACAACGACCTCCACTATCGACTTGTTTGTTGTTTTCAGAAACTCTTGACTCTGCGCTGCCGTCTTGTAGATCTATATTTTGGCAGTGATGGTTGAATCATTCAAAACGTTTTTCTTTTCGTATGTAAAAGCAGCATCAATGAGCTCTACCTCTCTTTCCCCTATCCCCTCTTGCATATACCTGACTGTAACAGATATAGCTGTTTGTAGCTACAACTGTGGACATCAGTTCATTAGATAATCCTCAAATGAACACTGATGCTTCTGGATGTGTACACATGCAACTGTTTGGTTTATAAGATCTCACCACAGCTTGTTATGCTGCCCCCAAGAGGCTTTAAGAATAGCAAACATGACATACCCCAAAACCAAATATTTCCCCTACATTGATCTTCAAGATCTTAACTCTGAACTGGGTTGAGGTTTAATCTATCAGCCAGGAGCTGACGGGATATGAATGGGGCCGCATTCACAATTTGTGGTGAAGGTTATTCTTCTTTATCTCTACAACTTCAATTTTGCAGTTTGCGGTGGCAGTGAAATTCCCACACTGAGTAGCTTCCTGTTCATTGGAATCATTTAACTGTATGTAAATGAGCTTGAGACAGACCGGGGCAACAAATGTCCATGTTTAACAAGTCATCTTGGCTTGAGAGAGAGAGCGAGAAAACAAATGTGAATAATTACCGTGAGTCACTTTTTGTCCATGTTTCGGACAACACACGTCCAATGATGTTAAAACGATATCATGAAATATGCATGTTGTTGTGTTCAGATGTGAGTACTGATCTGCTCAGAGACAAGGTAGCACCGGGGCCAGAAAAGTCACATGCATATCTTGTGCTGTGCTGAGCAAAATCTGAAAGTGAATTATCTCAGTTGCATGAAATCATTTTAATTCTGGACAGCCTCCAGTGGCAGAGAGCCTTTTGGATGTGGTGCCTAATTAGTCAGCTTTTCAACATGAGTTATCAGCCCACCACATGCCAAACACTGACAATCAAAATGTCAGAGACTAAAATATCTCGCTCGCTAAAGGAGAGATCGAATCTGCAAAGTGAAAAGATGAATCCTACAAAGCTGCTTCTCTCTACATGGACTGTTTCATGTCTGTTTCAGACCAAACTGCAGAGGTTTTGTTGCTTTTATTGTTTGTCATGAGGGAGGCAGTCAAATCTCATGTCAATAACCCCACCCATCCTAAACAAAGTTTTACTAGAACAGCCAGAAATGTAACATTTGATTTATGGGTCTGTTTCTCCATAGTTGGCAATTGTAGCTGAGCTATAGCAAGAAGGCTTTAATTAACACGATTATAGGCCTGTGGTGGTAACTCACATTTCAAAAACAGGTCACATGACAAAATGTATACGTCCTGCACTGAGACTTTCAAACCAAAATCATCCAGTCTTAAACTGCTGCTGGGATGTTTTTCTTTCTGCTTCGTGTGTTTAGTCGAGTAGCTTTAAAAAAGAAAAATCAAGATTTCTTAGAGTCAGTTCTGGTCAGTGCTGAAGCCACCAATGAGGACCCAGAGGTTTTGTCCTCTTTACTTTCTCACTATGAATGTTGAGTTTAGCAACGTCTATCTACAAATATCTGAAAAGAAACTTGATATAGGGTGATTAGTATTTATTTTCCTGGTATTGTGAATACAAGTTTGACCTTACTGTTTGGGAATAAACTTTATAGAATATAGTTTATATAATTCCAGATCATCATAGAGGCTTGAAGCCTGAAGTTAATATTTTTGCTGTTAGATTATTGCTGATATATCAATGTCTGCATACAGTACAAATGGCGCCCAATAAGTAACACAAGATTGCAGTAAAGAAATGTTTTTAAAAATTGCATTATTTAGAGATGTAGCTGTAACTATTACGAGTGGCATTGCAAAGCAGGCAATTGCCTATGGCCCAAAGTTGAGATGGCCCCCCCGAGAACAGCTGACCTCACAGGTCCTTTTTGCCCGGTGCCATTAAAACTCCCCTGAAACTCTCCTACTTAGTTTAATATTTGTCCACCAAACCTGCAAGAAGTATTTCCATCACAATTTAAAAGAAAACAAACATATGCATCCCTTTCAAAAATGTTTGCTTATCTTGCTTATCTTATGCTAATAGTAAGGAAATAATTATCAATGTATTGTGAAATATTAGAGATCAATATAGTGCCAACCTCAGTTTAGCAGTAGAAGAATAACAAAATGTTCAAAATTCTTCCTAAGATTTAAGAATATATTACAATTTTTTAAAATCAGTTAATGATTTACAAAGTCTGAAGTGGCAAATTCAAACGCCTACATCTCATGAAGCAGAAGAGGACTGTCATGTTACACTGGTTTTCCTGAAGGTCACATTAGATCCAGAAAGCTCATGATGGAGTCAATGTGAATGAATCAATGCCACTCAAGTGCTCTCGTAACCTGTTTTTATTGAATACAGATATATGATTAAACCTTTTGAAATAACACACACACACACATTGTTCACGGCTAGTGAGCACTGTGGTAAGAAAGTCATCCACAGGCATGTGTGCATCTATACAACTATTCTCACGCTAAGCTGTTTATACTGTTCAGATCTGTTTGGCTAAGCCTTGGGACACTTCATGAAGCAAACATGGGATTATTCCTGACAGCAAACCTTGACTTATTTTCATGACATTTAAAAAAAACATTCTTATTCACGTGATTATAAAGCTTTAAACTGAGCCTCATAAGGTCGAGGAAGCTTAAAGATGAATCCACAAAGATCCAGTCGCTCCGAGGTTGGACATGTTGTTGAAGTCACAGCGCTTTGTCTCTGTGGCTTCTCTCTTTAAGATTTCCATGTAGGCAAATATTGTTTTGACAGACAAATGGAGGCTGATGGGGGAAAATCCCACATACTCTGGTCGAATTCCGGGCGAGACGTCTTCTCGACGGCTGCCCGGGGCTAACTCTTCTCCCCTGCCATTGTTTCCATCCAACCTCACGTGTAACTGAAAACTTTTCATGCTTGTGTGTTTTTTTCCCCCCATGCTCACCTGTTCCACAGCGCTTCTTCTTCCTTGCTGACTCTTTGTGTGAATGTCATCCGACTCGTCTGTCTGGTTTAAGCAACTTTGTTTTGTCTTTTTATTCCTTGTTGCACTGATCATTTTCACAGCCATTCCCATGAAGCAGGTCACACTATTTAAAATGACCTAACACAGATCAGTCAATGTTCTTGTTACCACGTCTGCTGGGCGGAGCAGCTTGTCTCTGAATCTAATGTGTTTTTCAACATAACAGATCACTTGAATCACAGTTGAATGACCTGCAGCCTCATGAGGAGACATTGCCTGGTTTTATTTATGCTCGGGAGAAAACTGGACTGGGTTACGTCATACCATGCCATGTTTGAAACCCTCTACCCAGCAGTGCAGATGATATTACTCTATTTTAAAACCATGCTCCGGCCTTTCTATTGATACCAGAGTAAAAATAGACATCACAGCGGCAGCATGAAATAGTTTAAAATGTAGAACAGAGAGTGGTTGCTATATTTAGATGAAACACAATCACAAAAAGTGCCTTGTGACATTTTAGCAACTCTCCTCTGAAGCTGAAAATGCCATTTGACTGTCCTTGCGTTCATGCAGCATTTATGTGCCCTTAAGATCTCTACTGATGTCGGAGGGGAGGTTTGCGTCTGAGGTGTGTGTCTTCACTTCTGGTCAACGCTGTGTGACTGCGAGCAAATGCCAGTGGAACTGAGGACTGGCAGATTCTGCTGTTTGTATCTGACCCTCTCTCTTGTCGATGTTGTCAGGAATAAAGGATGAAAACTCTGTTGTCATATCGAAAGAACAAGGAGCTGGTGATAAAGTCTGTGAGGTGGCCCAATGTGAAACCAGTTAAAAGTGAATCAAAGACCGACCACAGACGGCTACAGTTCGGTTCTTAACACTGTGTCTCAGTTGTTCAGTTGGCATGTGATGAAATAAAGCCGCTGAAGGAGACTTGACACTGCAGGAAACATGTCTGGGGTTTTCCACTGAAAGTTTTTCTTTGCAGCACCACAGACCTGAGAGTCTGAGCAAATTGGGCAGAAGGAGGAGACGGCTCTGAGCCCAGAATGAGGATGGGAGCTAACACTGTCCGGACACGCAGTGGAATTCATGTGTGTAACATTTATGTTGTGTATTGTGATGTTGGATAAGTATAGGTATGTGGTAATTTCAGTCTTTTCAGTTGCAGCTGGAATGTTTGCAGGAGAGCACTTACCTCCGGCAAGGCTCGACAGTTCCCTTCAATTCAATCAAATTGCACCAAATTTCACACACTTCCCTAAATGTGCCAGAATTTTTTTCATCAAGATCCAAGACTTATTCCTAAGGCAATTTGGTGAAAATGTCAAAAAGGTCCTCTCTTACATTGTTAAAGAAAGTGAAAAAAAACAAACAAAGAAACAGTCAGAAATGAAAGCAGAACCTCCACGGCTGAGGCAATCATTGAAGTTGAATCACAATGTTACACAAGAGAGACGGTTGATATTTCCATAGCGAAACTAAATAGATCGTCAGTATTCACATGTAGAAACACGTAGACAACGTGAGACAAAAATAAAGGTAAACTGTCCATAGAACCTCAGCTGGTCATTTTACCTTATGGTTGTTTTATAGATTAGAGCAAGAAGACGTGAGATGTTTATTGCTAAACTTTTGAGGTGCTGGATTCTAACTCTGCTTTGAAGACAGTCAGCAGACGAGAGATGCTCCTCCTGCAAACCTCCTGAGCACATAAATGTATTTAAAGGAAAATCAAGGTGCATATAGTTACATTTCAGGTCTATTTCAACTTTTCTGTCCAATTATTTTGAAATGCATAACTCTAATTATCCTCAGTCGCATTGAAGGGACATTGTAAACTACTTGTTAAATCCATACATTTAAAAATTATAAGTAGTTAACGAACAGAGAAATAAAACACCAAGTTAGTCATAAGTCACACATCTCATTTCCAATTAATTATGTTGATAAGTTCACAATATGGGTGTAAAGTCCCTCTGCACCGATCCTGCAGCCCAAATTCTCCTGGAACCGTTTCCATGGCAACTGCTGCAGCGTGAGAGCCGAGTTGAAGATTTTCAGTCGGATGCTGAGACCCAATGACAGATGAGATGACGACTGTGCCAACAAACGCACAACTCTGTTAAAGCAGTCTTGAATCAGCACTGAGTGAAAACACGGAGAGCTGCGGATGACTCTTCATGTTTTGTGTTTGAGTTTTCTGCAACAACACAAAGACAAGAACTCGACTTGACAGCTGCAGGTAACACACAGACAAGAAGAGACTTTTTACTGGACGTGAAACTCTGTGTGGGACAGTGAAGAATTAAAATCTATCACGCATCAGTGTGATAACAACTGCCTGAAATTACAGAATCCGTCTTTGAGAAAAAATCATTTGACGCGTCCCTTCACTTTTTCAAATGGTCCATGTCCTATTCACTAACATGGAGGAGGAGGGGGATTATGACCTATACTGCAGCCAGCCACCAGGGGGGGGGGGGGGGGGGGACTGAGATGCTGTGGCCTCATTTTGGGGGGGAATTGATCAACTATTATGATGAAGTGACAAACTGAAAATTATGAACAATTATTTAGGGATGAAGAAAAAATTCACAATTTCCCTTTCAATTACTTCTTCACATGTATAACTGTTGTAAGTTGTATGTGTCTCACTTTATTAGGAACACCTGCCTCTCAGGTTTGTCGATCATGTGGCGGCAGCGGATCAAATCATGTGGACAGTGAGGAGCTTCAGTTAACGTTCCCATCAAACATCAGAATGGAGGGAAGCGGTTTATCTCAGTGACTTTGGCCATGATGCGATTGTTGGTGCCAACATTAAGATTCAATTAGAAATGAAGGACGTCTTGATGGTTTTTTTCACACGGTGTAGACGCTTGTTCCCTGAAAGTAAATAACAAACTTTGAAACATTGTGAAATAACAGGTACTACAGGCATGTTTTGCTCAAACCAGAAAAGTAGCTGCAGGGCAATGTTTAAAGTTCCTCTTATTCCTCAGACCTCTCCCATTTCCCGGTGTCTCCCAGCAGACGGGCTGGGCTTCTTTTCCACACTACACCCTTTTTCTCCCAAATCCTATAAATAGCAGTTGTTTAGAGGGTAGAACAATACACTGCAGAATTCACACATTCCTGGCACCGGTCCGAGCCGTCACCGCCCACTGCCTGTAACTACCTGACTCATGTCCCTGCACACCCGTGGTATATAAACAGTGGTATACACACACACACATACACACACATACAATTATCCACTCATTCACTATTACTTAAACCAAACTACTAAGGTTTAAGTCTTGTCTGAACCTAAAAATGTGTATTTTTGTGATGCTTTTACAGTGAAAACATCTAAACACAGACAAATCCGAGAGTAGGCAGAATAAGCTCCAAAATATTCCAAGCTTTACAGTCAGCTCATTGAAGGAGGAAACATGAATTCAGAGTCTTCTGTGCCATCATGCAACTTCCATCTTCGCTCCGCCTGACGTCAAACTAACGAGAGCACTTCGGCTGAAGCATCACGTACCTTCAGGGGTCACATACTTAAAAGGTTGGGAAACATATGGTCCGAGATTTGGTATTCAGAACAGAACACAGTGGAGCTGCTGAATTAAAAGCACATATTCACGAAACACACATTACCGCTGCACCTGTGGATCAGTGAAGTGTTTCATTTCTGTGTTTCCTTTTGAAACTAACTTGAGCAGGAAACTGCTCCACGCTATGTTAGATTTACATTTCTCCAAAGGTTGTTCATTTAACTTTCAGTATTTACATAATGTCTCAGTTTCACCAGGACCATTTTAAAACTGGTAACACAGCTGCTTTTCCCGAAAGGCTTAACTTATGACGCAACATGCAGGAATGAAGGAAGGATTTTCCGTGTGGGAGTACGCTGGTCGAGAGTGAGGGAGCGTCTGCCACTGATGATCATTTTGCATTGGATACCTGCCCAAAGAGTGAGGGTGGGGCATCGTGAATCACAGTGGACTGTTGAATCTGATCAGTTGCAGTTTTCATTGTGGGTCTTTGGTCTATGGAAGCTGTTTCCAGGTCCTGTGGGTTCACTGCAAGAGTGGAACTGAGGTCAGATAGACAATAACTAATCAGGCGCTACTGTGATAACTCTGAGAGCACTGTACCAGGGTTAGAGGTCAAATTTGTGTTTATGATACTGAGTTAAACTTTAATATTCACTTTTAATCGACATTTTGTATTATTATTAAAAGATCTACATATGTGTTCTCATATTTAGGATCTCAAAAATAATCATTAGAATAATAATGATTTATATTATTTGTTTATTCAAATAAAACAATATAAGAATACACAAATTACATAAGAAATAGCTCATGTTCAGGTAGTAATACCGTTGAGTGCTTAGTTCTAATTTTCACTTAATCTGCCAGTCATTTTATTCAATAATCTAAAAATAGTGAAAATGTCTATTACATGTTTTGAGAGTCCAAGATGACGTATTCTTTCATCTCTGCTCACCTGATCAATTCAGCTACTAGTTCATCTAAAATATCTAACACCTCTATTAAAGAAAATCTACAGACCCTTTGAATGTCACTGTGGTGTTTTGACCAGTCTTGTAAATGTTCTGTTTGGTTCAAATAAATATTTCACACTTCATCAATTACCAGCTCATCTCAGTGACCTTTACATGTCCTCATGCTGCAGCTGAATCCAAACACACAGCCCACAGCATGAGCAGGAAACCCGAGCAGCTTTCACACAACATTTGTTTATCATCCTCTCTGGTTCCACCCCATCATCATCATCATTATGTGGTCACATGACATCACAGCCACTGTAATACCTCATCGCAAACATGCTGACAACACGACTCTCCAATGATAAGTGTTGGGAACAACTGTGCAAACATCACACCTCCTTCGACAATGAATTGTGAGAGAGCAAAAGCTGCAGCGAGTTGTTCATTTGTTAAGGAAGTGACAGAATGAATCAATAATTATTGATAACCTATTGACAGTCTGAGATGAGAAGCACTAGATGTCTTGCAAGGGTTTATTTTGCCCATGCAGTTAACGCTAAAATCCACAATATTCAGTTTATTTTAACTAATAAATTAAGTGATTAATCTCAGAAAACTTCAGCCCTAAAATAGTCTTTAGTTGCAGCCCAGAGATAAAACAAAAAAACAATAGAAGAGATTTCCGCAAAACTTGGTGGAAGTATGGGGTGTGAGTCTGGGACTAACCCACAAAATGTTGACCAAACCGTATCCCTAACCTTAACCATGACCAATTCATGACTAACCCTAACCTTAGCCTGACCACAATTCACATCTGACCTCTAACCTGAAACCGGGACCTCAGAAATGTAGGTTTTGCTTCAGGTCTACTGGTCCTAACAAAATCAATGTAAAGAGACATTATATTGACTTTGATTGATTTCCTGGAGACTAACTCTAAAGCCTAATTCATGCTTCTGTGTCGAAGCTACGCTGTAGGTAAGCACGTAGCCTATGCACTGGGCCGAGCATTCATAGTTGTGCGTAGGTGTGTGTGAGTCGTGCTGCAATTACAGCGCTGAAACACTAGTGGCGGTAGAGTTTTTATGCTGGTGTTGGGTGTCTTCTGGTTTCTGGTTTCCTTCAACTCAATAAAAAAATGTCAGCGAGTCTGCCGGAGATGCGATTGCTACCAAGCGGACCAATCACAGCTCTTGGTGGACGTCAGGATACGGTGTAGGGCTCTGCTTAGGGTACACGTCTACGCGTAGGCTAGGCCGCAGCTTCGACGCAGAAGCATGAATTGGGCTTCATGTTTACTAGTTGTGTAACCCTAACCTTACCCTGAAAGTGATAGTTCGCTTAAAATTGAAATTCACTCATTACCTACTCACCACTATGCTGATGGAGGGGAGGGAGACATGTTCGAGTCCACAAAACACTTTTGTTTCAGGGGTAAACAGCGTCGCTGACAAGACAAGTCCCCATAATGTGATTGTGTCAATAGATATAGGTCCCCTCAACAGGAGTTGTATCTGGGGCGTAGCACACACACACACACACACACACACACACACACACACACACACACACACACACACACACACACACACACACAATTACATACACATGAGTCGGTGGGATATAGTGTAGTGGTGTTTTAAGTCAGAGGAGAGTTGAGATGCAGCTACACACACCACCTCTAGGGTCGAAGAGGAGAGAGAGAGAGAGAGAGAGAGAGCGAGAGAGACACACACACACACACACAGAAAGAGAGAGAGAGAGAAGCAGAGAGAGGAGCGCAGAGATACACACACACAGAAAGAGAAAGAGAGAGACACACACGCACACAGAAAGAGAGAGAGAGAGTCAGTCATTGGAGGACCATGACAGTCCGGAGCGGGAGCAGGAAGAAGGAGTCTGAAACCTAAAACGTTCACCTGCGGCCGATGGGCGGGAAACATGCGCCCTGACAGAGATTTGCGCACCGGGACTTCACTCGTGCCTGCACCGACACCTTCAGGGAGCTCACACGTTCCTGCGCGTCGACCGGGACGCGATGTTTAGGCGCAGCCGATCGGCAGAGCCCCGCGGAGTTTGGCCGTGTGCTCCGTAGTCTGTCCGTCGGATGACACGTTGTTGAACCGGGAGACTCGGCGGTGAATTCTAAAAAAAAAAAGAAAAAAAAACTAAACAAACAGGAGCACCGCGAATGTAGTGAGCAGCCACGTCGCCAGCGTCTTCCCTGCGGACACTTTTCGGCTTCCTCGCGGTGTCGTGTGGGCAGAGTAGCCCAAAGGGGGTGGAGAGGATGCAGGTGAAGAAGCACCGGGACTCGGACCGGAGCGGCGGGGACATGCTGGAAACGGACGGACTCCGCAAAAACGCCTCATGCTTCTCAAATATCAAGATATTCCTGATATCGGAATGCGCCCTCATGTTGGCCCAGGGCACCGTCGGAGCTTACCTGGTGAGTGCAACTCGTGAAGCAGCCTCAGCCCTGCCTGCTCTGTCTCTGTGAACTTACCAAGACCCTTTAGCCCACATCCAGACTTGTCTTACCCGGGTCCGGGTTCTGGCTCCTGAGCAGTGACATGAGATAGAAACCATGTCTCTTGCACGGGACACATTTCATGCTCAACTGTCCCCGTTGTGATCTAATGTCCCCCGTTAGATTTTCAGCTGTCATGTCTAACTGCCTCTGATCATTAAAGGCTCAGTTTGAGTTGTGATAACGTTCAATTTGAATGTTTTCACAACTTAAACTGAGGCAGTTTTTAATCATCTATGTAAAAACCAAAAAGTTGACCTTTTTAATATTTGTCTAGTATAAATAATAATTATGTTTTATTAAATTGAGCAAGGCAGTAATTGGCTCTTTTGACCCAAAATGTCATTCAAGGTCAAGGACAAAGCCCTCCCATTCCTCCTGTTTCCTTTTAGTTTTACTCTCTTTCAGTTTTGCTTCTACTGAAACGCTGCCACACTGAGGAAAACGGGTTTAAATCTGTTCTTTGTACTTGAAAAACTGGAATTGGAATTTATGATCCTGTTTCAAAGAAAGAAAGAAGGAATCAGAAATAGAAAAGTCTGACACCGTGCTGTGACTCTAACATGGATTTTGTGGGACAAAGCGTAAGTGCTTTAAAATATATTCCTCAAAGTATCCCGGAGGAGACACACAGCCCGGGGCAACCACTGAGAACATTTAGTTTCAATATTAGCAAGTGTTTATTTTCCAAGAATTCCAGTGTTTCTTTAGCTCAGTCAATATTAATAGACCAAACCCTAAATGCTTTGGCCATATTTGGAGTGGAACGTCTTATCTTCTCTGTTAGTGGACCTGCTGAGCATCAAGCATCCTGCAGCTCAGAGCTGCAGCAGGGCACAGTGGTGCCGCTCACAGTCAGTTAGGATGATTCCCTAAAGGAGATGTTCTTCCTCTTCCTTCACCGTTAATTTCCGATAAGACAGGCCTCACACTTCTGCTTTTTTAAGGGTGCGTTTGTTTTGCACACCTGTTCGTACAGTGTCAGTTGAAACCCTTGAGCGTCAGTTGGGGTTTTGAGTCATTTCACTCCAGCCTGTTGGTGTTCATCAACAGAGCGCAGCTCATTTTCATGGAAAGGTCATCAGGCACCTGGTTCCACTATCTGGGGAATTGGAGTGAACCCACACAAGCCACTGTGGTGTCTCTGATTGGATGATGGGACTTAGGGTTGTTTGCTGGCAGTGAAACAACAGAACTCGACTATCATGGCCCCTTTGCTTTTCTGTGAGCAGCTTACAGTACAAGACACTTAGCAACATGCTGCGTGCCCTGATTTAGCAGCCTGTTGGCAACCTGTCACCCTGTGCAGGCTAATACCACAAGAGTACAGACCTGACAGATCTGTGACGTCGTCCTTGTTCCATGATTCATGTGGGTTTTTCTGACTTCAGAGAAATTCCCTTTGATACCTCCACTGCTTTTGATAGATAGAAGTAACTATCTCGTGTAATTTCCTTAAAAAAATATCTGTTAAATGTAGAGAGGAGGATCAAATTCTTAAATTGGAGATCTGAGAAATTGTAGCATATATCGACTATTATTATCAAGTTTTGCCTCATAAATGACTGACATAATCGATAATTTCAAGCCAAAAGGTCAAACATGACACTGTTCCACCTTCAAAATAACAGGTCTGGATGCTGTTTGATGTCATATATGTTGTAAAACTCAATATCTGTCGGTTTTTAGCTGATTCTCATTCTGAAGAATCAGTTCGAACCAGAAGAGGCTGCACATTCAAACACACTTTCACACATGTTTCAGCTAATTTTAGATTATTTTAATTGCCGGAGTTAATATGATACACACGTCTTGGGAACCTCTATCTGTGACTTCTGTGCATGCGGCACCTGAGGATCTAAGCTCTGTTGGTTATAGTAACTCTTCCCTGATAAGAACCAAATCTGACACTTCAGGGCTCGAGCTGCAAAGTGAGACTAACACCTGAGCCTGAACTGTGTTGGTCTCAGCTGAGCAAATCTGTCAAACTTGCAGTAGCACTGAATCAGCTGAGTGTGGGAGGGAGAAGCCCAAACTGTTCAACCGGAACATAATTGTCTCTTTAAAAGCAGAATAAACATTGGGTCTGATAGATACGGTCCAATGAAGGACGGGTATTTTTCTAGGTAATGCTACTTTAACAGTACTCAAATAACATTTAAATTTTTCAATAATCCCCCGATTAAATTAACATCAATGTTACATGATGACATTTCAGGTTAATATACAGACATAATCTCCAAGGTAATTCATCGTAGGTGTCAGCCCTGGGCCTTTTTCATTAAACATTACATAGGTGTAGCCATTAACCGAGCACCAGACGTCATGTTCTGTTGAGAAAAGTGCTTAACATTTAAAAATCCAGAATGACGTGCTGTTCTATTTTACTCCGGTAGTATTTTGATGTTGTAAAAAGTAGAACTATGCCATATGCCCACAGCTGATACTACAGATGTAGTTTTTCTTTCAACATAAATAAGCAGATCTTAAAAATGGCTCATTCAGAGCAGTTGAAGTACGTTAAACTAACCTTGAGTCAATCTTCAGTAAGTCACACCTCATAAAACACAGTGGATGTGATTCTAAATAGCTCAGGCTTCACTTATAAACAGCCTTTGTGCCTCGACAAACGTCACCACGTTAAACCTTAACCTGCTCACAGGAACGTCAGCATCCAGCATCATTCTCTGCCTGCTCATAATACATAACAACATCCTGAAACCACTGGGTGGAAGTTGGCGGACTCTGTGTGCTCAGACAAACACTCGCTCATCTGTCATCTGGTGATGTGATGGGACGTCATGCTGCAGTGTGTTGAAGTTTGTTTTGTTGCCATGCAGCCGATTAAAACATTTCCACAGTGCGAGATGTTATCCGGACAAATATGACCGCTGAGCTGTCTGCAATTCACCGGGTTTTTCCTGTGTAATTTATCCTGGTTGTAATCCTGCTGGAAGGCTGCCTGTTAAAGTCACAGTGGAAGTGCACAAACATGTTGAACCTGGCGACGAGAGCTTAACTCATCCAGAGTGTTTCCACTGCACAAGCTGTCCGTCATACACACTCTTGCTCAGGCCTCCCGTGACGGGATGGTATCTGATTAGATAATGGCCTCACTCCTTTTGCGATGCTTTATTGCCGGGTTGCCGTTTGCGTAGAACTAAAGATACAATGTTGACGGGTTGTTTGGGCTTGGCATCGCTTCTAAGAACAAGATGAGGTAACGCTGTGACCAGATCGCAGCCGGGGCGAGCCAGCCAGGCGTAAACGCAGCCCCGTCCGGTGCGAAAGAGCTGCCCCAAAGGGTGGAAATGTCATGACTCTTTTCTGAAGTTTTCCATCCACTCAACATCACTGGAGGACACTGGCACGAACCGCTCCCAACAATCATCCTCGCCGTGCCTTGATGTGCAGTGACGGAATGACTGCAGTCGTATTCAGAGCAGCTGCAAGAACGACCTGCTGTCACTTTTGCTTCTTAAAAAGTCACAGAGGACATTTTTTGAAGTGCTACAATGACAAAACAGGCTGTACAGTGTTTGTCTCTGTTGACAGTGACATCTCCTCGTCCACTCGCCCGCGGTGCATTAAATCTAGCTTCGAACGGGACGGGCATTTTTAGAAACAGGTCGTAGTTTAATACCCGGCGTCTGTCCCGGCTGTATGGTACAGTTTCTGCTTCAGGACAGATTGTAGTATCATAGAACAAATTCAACTTTGAAAATATTGCTAAAACTTAACTGTCCTGTTCATTTCCAATTAGGCACCACATCTGGAGTTTAGATTGTGATGTAGATGGCTGTTTTAGAGACGTACTGGGAAACCAAAGTGGACACAGAGTCTACATGCATACAATTACGTTTTAATTTAAAAACAGCATTTTCAAACTAAAACTTTCTCTTTTTTTGGCTCTGTATGAGTTTTAATCCCCATCTATACTGACATGAACAAAAATGCACTTCATGTGGCCACTCGCGCACTCTGGGCATTTGCATGCAGGTGTGAACAGACTCCTCGAAGTATAGCTGGTCTCCTACGCATATAAACAGCTGTATCAATGTAAAATGCAGAACTTAACTGCACAACAGCTGTTAGCAAAAACAACATGGTCAGCAACACTTGTAATTGACTGGTAGCTGAGTCTGATGGGGGTTGTTTTCTTCTGGTCGGGTTCATCTGATAGGAGCCTGACGAATCTGCGAAGGCTACGTCGTGCCCGAAAAGACCCAATCAGTGAGCGGTTGGGAGTGTCTACGTCATTGTTTCCGAACTTCTTCATTTCTTCCCGACCAAACTAAAACAAAGCATCAGAGTTTTAAAACCAAAACTGGGCCAGTAGCAATTACTAAAAATGTCTGTGGATGCCAGGCACATCTGTAAACTGTCACAGAGGGAAAGTGGAATGGTTTGTGTTGAATACATAGTGATATTTTACATACTTTTAAAGGACAAAGTGTAAAGTCTTTACCAGACAGAAACCCTAGTAACAGAGTATATGATATTTTATATGTAGTGAAGTTAAATAAAGAACTTTAGTGTAGTTGCATAAAAGGAAAAAGATGATTTTGATCAATCACTTCCACATTTGGCCCTGAAGCAGCCTTCTCGAGCCTTAAACGTCATTTTACGTCAAACCAAACGTCATTTCATTTATTAACGTCAGATAGTTGGAGCTAGTTCTGCTCCAATTCAAATCCACTGGGGACATTAATCTGGCCAAACTCAGCATTTGATGGAAAAATGTTCCAACAACAAAACCACAAGTTGATTCATCTTGCAGTGAAGTCACTCTCTTCAGAGTGGAGTGTTTGTGTTGGCAGGATGTGCTCTCTCTCTCTCTCTCTCTCTCTCTCTCTCTCTCTCTCTCTCTCTCTCTCTCTCTCTCTCTCTCTCTCTCTCTCTCTCTCTCTCTCCCTTTTTCTGTAGAGCTCAGTCCAAACTCTTTAATGGCGCCAGCAGCAGGGAGATGGAAAATTGTGATGCCATTTCAGGGACAGTTTGGGACAGATCTGAAAATAGCTTGATAACTGTTTAAATGAGTCACTGTGGTTCACATGGACACAGAGAGACGGTTCCCACACATCACAAGCAAACACACAGTCGTCCTCTCTGCTTGATTGTGCTTCATTTGATAAAGGCTTTGCCACCTAACAGTATTTAATCAGCGACTCCTGAATCATATCTGACAAACTGTCGCAAACAACCGCTCTGCTGTGTTTGCTTCAGCTGAGAGTCGTCGAGGCTGTGTGGACGACAGCTGGCGAAAGAGAGAGAAGCTCGTGATGAGCCGTTCCGACCATGGAAGTAAACGTTGCTGTGCGCAGTTAATTGGAAACAGAGGCCTGTTGGCAGGGAGGAGACACAGTGTGGAACATCTGAACAGTCTGTCATTCAGGATATTCCAATGGAAAGGAGCTGTTTAAGCTGCATGACTCATGATTTCTCCAAGAGCTTGTCCAACAGAATCAAATAAAGGCCCCGTGTACTCCTAGTGTTTGATCTGTATCTGAATATGTTATCTGGATGTTGATATCTGGTTCTTGTAGTATCTGGTAAGGTGATCACATCTTAATATTATAGTTGTATTTAGTTTGAGAAGTTTTTGAACACTGCTATCTCTAGGGATGTGTTTAAGTATGAAATGGTGTGCATACTCCCCTGCTTTAACAGGTCACACAATTACACAATGTGTAAATTGGAATATTAGCATTGAAATGCTTATGTCTAGTATCCTGATAAATCATATGATGAATTTCTCTTTCCAACAGTGACATGAAATTCCCACACCCTTTTTTTGCTATTCTTTCTTTTGCTACATGCAGCTTCACTCCCATGGCTGTGGTTTAATGTACTGCTCTGTTGTTGTTTTCAGGTGAGCGTGCTGACCACCCTGGAGCGGCGGTTCAACCTGCAAAGCGCTGACGTGGGGGTGATCGCCAGCAGCTTCGAGATCGGCAACCTGGCATTGATCCTGTTTGTCAGTTACTTTGGGGCCAAAGCACATCGCCCCCGTCTGATAGGCTGCGGGGGCATTGTCATGGCGCTTGGCGCACTTCTCTCAGCTCTCCCGGAATTTCTAACAAATCAGTACGAGATAGGGGATAAGTGGAGGACTGACGTGGGTCGGGATGCTTGCTCCAACACCAGCAGCAGGGATGCTCAATTGGCAGAGGACGATGTGTGTAACAACAAGACCAACACCAACATGATGTACCTGCTGCTGATCGGAGCCCAAGTGCTGCTGGGGATCGGAGCCACACCGGTGCAGCCTCTAGGAGTGTCCTACATTGATGATCATGTGAAGAAGAAAGACTCCTCACTCTATATAGGTGAGTCATAATCATAACACTCTATAAGATGTCCACAATCCAGATTTCTCATAATCTGCTGGGGAAAAAGACAATAATGAAAGATGGCCGCGATCAAGGACAGTTAGAGAACCACAGGCTGAATGAATTTCCTGGTAAAGATGAGCAGTGCTCGAAAATAACCCAGATGATTATCACGCTGGAAAGCAAAAATGTATTTTGCTGCAGTACAGTGATTTCCCAAGGCTTCTGATCGGTACCGTGGAAAATTGGCCATAAATGTGTTGTTCGTCGCCATCAGGTGCAATGTTTGCTCAGAGTCAACACAGCGTGTACATGTACTGTATTTGTGTTCTTCTGCTGCGCACCATCTCCCTGTGTTCAAGCACAGGCCTGTTCACGTGAGTGCCAGGTGAGCACATCTCAGAGCAATTTAATCTCCATTACACAGGTTTCAGAGGCGAAGAGGCCAGAAACAGGTTAAATATCTCTGCTTCGCACAGTCTTTTTCTCAAAGGCGAGATGCTGCTGATGTGGCTCTTCCAGGTTTTAAGGTGCATTCAAAGTGCTTCCTGTGCACAACTCTGACTTCACAATGGCTGCTCAGGGATATGTATTTGCTGTGATATGTATATTTAGCATTTGGTATACAGGAGGCAGCTTAATACGTTTGTCATTAAGCCGTGAAGAGTTTTCACTTCTGTAGCATTTTCTTTAAATCCATATCAGATATTTTAAAGTGCTTATAAACTAATATTCTGCATATTTAAGTTTCCACTGAAGACCAACAGATAATAATAATAATAATAATAATAATAATAATTAACTTCATTTATGTTGCACCTTTCAAAACATGGTTACAAAGTGCTTTACAAGAAAAAAAAAAGGAAAAGAAATTGAAGGCAAAAAATTTAAAACAGTTCACAACATTAGATTAGAAAGAATACAAATGTTATTGATGAGAAAAAGTAAAATAAAACATTCCAAAAGGATTGAAATGTATGATTTTCTTTTTTTTTTCATTTAGCGTGTCTTAGCTTAGCATAGCACAAACACATGCAAACAGGTAGTGTGGATCTATCAGAAGATAAAATGCACCAACTAGCACTTTTATCTTAATTTGTAAAAATCACAGTGTAAAAACAACATACTGTTTTGCCTGCATGGAGCAGTCTTTATGCTAAGCTAAGCTAAGCGGCTGCTAGCTCCAGCTGCATGTTTACCACACAGACATGATGGTGCATTCATGTGCACCTCGGAAGGTCCCACTTCCAGAGTTGTGAACTCGTTGTTCCGCCTTTGGTGTGTTCAAGCGCTTTGAAGTCAGAATGTGAGAGAAAAAATGGACGCTGTAAACAACATGTGTCCTTTTTATGTGTTTACAACTTTTTACAACACCGTGACACCTCTTTGCTATGTTTGCGCAATAATGAAGAGCAAAGAAAAAGGATCATGTGTGAGTTTATCATAAAATTGTCTGTATTGGATACAAAGTCTGCTGTTAAGTGCTTGTGAGGGTTTGCAAGTGACGAAAGTGCAACCTGTGACATGTTCATATTAGAATCTCTTATTTAGAGCTGATTGTAAACTTGAGTTAATTCTTTAAAAGTGATCTGAGTTATTGTTTCAACTTAAAACGGAGTTCATGTGAATTTTTTCAGTCGGGAACAAATTTTTCAGATTATTGTGACAACATATTAACGTGCAAAAAGTCTTGTTGGAAGTTTAAAAAATCGTGACCTTTTAACCTGCATATCAAACTTCTTACTTTCACAGTTTCCACTACAATAGTAGCATCTGCTTCTTTGTGTTGACTGTGACCTGCCTTTAATTTGTCGTCCAGTTTAAAACGTCATCCGTCGATGGAGAAGATGAGATGTGTTTGCTTAGTGTGTGTTTTGTTATCAGTCTGGGGCAGAGACAATAACAGCCTGGATGGAGGGTGTGTTCACTTGTACACACCCTTTACACAGCAGCTGCAGCAGCATATGGGTGGCCTTTGCCACTCAAATACAGATGTGACCTGCAAACAAAGGCATCAGTCTGCAGGCCTGTAATCTCGAGCCCAAAGCTGATTTTCTTAATTGCCATCCGCTGTATTTATTTGTCCTGAACATGAGCAGCACCTAGAGCTTTGTTTGAAACATAAAGAGCGTGAAAAGGGCTTCCCACATTTTGGCACCACCGTCGTTGGGCTTGTTCGCAGTTGACGGTGGGAAGTGATTTGAAGTTGGGCCGGTGCAAGGAGGAGGAGAGATTTGGTTCTGTCCTCCTCTGATAAGCTGCGACAAGAGCTGGAGGAAAAGCAAGCGGTGAGCAGCGAGGAACAATGTGGTATTGAGTCGCGCTCAGCTGATCGTCCTAATCCTCCTGCTGCAGGCGTGTCATGTGCCTGCAGCTGCATGAATGGAGTAGATTGTCTGAAACTCTGTGAGATTTCCTTTCACATACTGTTGATATATTTGGATTATTCGCCAGTTTACGTCAAGACATTCACATTGTTGAAGCTGCAACATTAAGTACATTTTTTGAAAAGTCTACACTTTACACCTAGAAGTTCTGTAGGATCAGTCTTGTGTTTCATGTTTAGTTCTCTGTAAACTTATATGTGAACTTGAAGTACACTCAGGAGCGTGTATACCTCCACCAAGACCCAACAGTCTCCTTATGAAACCACTTTTAAATCCACTAGATTGTGTTTGGATCTGCACCAAAGTGCACACGTTCATAAATATCAGTCCCTTAAAGATGTCTGTTTTTTTTATGCCTCTGCGCCGGCGACAGCCAGTGGCTGGAGGCATAATGTTTTCATGTTTTCCGTCCCATTCCCGTGAACGTGATGTCTCGAGAATTCCTTGAGGGAATTTTCTTAGAATTTGGTACAAATATTCACTTGTACTGATGGATGAACTGATATGATTTTGGTGGTCAAAGGTCAAGGTCACTGTGACCTCACAAAGCACGTTTTCTGACGTGTGAATGCAATATCTCTGAAACGCCTTGAGGGAATACTTTCACATTTGACAGAAGCATTCACTTGAGCTTGGATTTCATCTTGGTAGACCAAGGTCATGTTTAGGTTTTTCTTGAACATGATATCTTAAGAATGTCTTCAAATTTGGTGCAAACTTGAACTCAAAAGATGAATTGATTAGAGTTTGGTGCCTGAAGGGTCAAAGGTCAGGGTCCTCATGTTACTGTATTTCACTTGTCAAAGGTAAAGTTTACAGTGACCTTTTATATGAAATTAAGTATGTAGAAATATGTACAAAGAAACTGCACTGGTTGGTGGAGGCATACAACCGCAGTGCGGTATTTCTACTTTCATCAAGATGCATGAATTATTTTCTGAGAAATCAACAAAAATGTTTAAAAACGCCAGATCTGAAAAAAACATCCTTGATCCGCCCCCTGAACCGAATCTGCATCAAAATCAGAGGAGTTCTTCCTTGGGTCATGCTCCACACCCCTCTACAAAATTACATGGAAAACCATTGAGTAGTTTTTGCAGAGTGCTGGTAACAAACACAGATGAAAACATAACGTCCTTTGCCGAGAGAATAAGTCCAATAGTATTAGCATGTCAACATCACAATCATCTTATCGGATCAATGTAGTTTTATTTTATTATTATTATTATTTTGTATCCAATCTGACACCAGAAAATTTACGCTCACTCCTCTGACAGCTGCCAACAGATGTGCTGCAGTAAAACTTCCTCTGCTCCCTCGTTTTCAAACTACCACGTTACAAGTATCTACATGCTGTGTTCTTCTTCTCCTTAAAGCACCGATTGTACTTGTGCTGTAAATCTTTGATTCATTTTAAAGATTTGATATCACATAATTTCACCTGGAGGTTAAAAACATCGCGATTAACCCTGATTTATGAAACATGACGTGTAGTGTAATCGAAGCTTCTTTTTATTTTTTTGCAGCTGCAGCTGTTGCCTGCGCCGCTAATGTCAAAGCACATTCTTGCGCGTCGATGCGTTATTGTTAAAATTAGAGTCTGAGCTAATAGTCCAGGTGAAAAAGTGTGGGCCCTCGGCGGTGGGATGCTCCCGCCCTGTCAGAGCAGGGAGAGCAGAGTCGAGAGGCCTGGAGAAGAGTCATAATTACAGAGTGAGGCAGGAATGCCAACCAGCCAGCCATGAGGTGGGTCTGAGTGGGTCGGGACGCACATGCATTCCACACAAGCCTGTGAATAACAACTCTGACTGCCTGGCGTTACTGGGAGTGCAGCAGCAGACCGAGCCTACTGCTGTTTAAACAACTGTAAAACACGCTGAGGCAAAGTCTGCTCCGACTCTTTAAAGAGCTCTTTGTCCTCGTCTGTCTCTCTCCGGTGAAGACGAGAACGGTTCACTGTCATTCTGAGGATATTTTAGGAGCTTGTGCTGCTAAATGATGCACGTTCTTCTTAAAAAGGAAGCACTTCTGTTGTCAAGAAAACACTTTGGATGCCGTCACCGCCGAAGTCAAGAATCTATCAAACATAAACACATGTACTTTATGGCCTTGTGTTGTTTTGGTTTGTTCCCGGAGTCTAGACGCACCCACTCGTCTCTGGCCAAAGGAAACAAATACGATTGGACAGATTGCGTCAACAGGATCTCCATTCCCACTGCTCGATGACCTTTCACTATCCACTGCTAATTCTGGCTCTTCCCACAGGACCCCCGACTGCATAAATATACTGTACAGGACCCACAGAGAGGAGTTCGGAGCTGACGCTGTGTGGCGACCAGCACCGTCTCCCTGCAGCTGCCTCTGCAGGTTTCAGACGCTTTTAAGCAGCCAGGCATTTCTTCATTAAACCGTAATGTACACTATGCAGTGGCTGCAGTACGGCGCAAATACAGTATGGAGTAGTTTGAAAGTATGATATTAATTAATTCATCAATGTCATGGCTTTTTTACGTGAAATCCCACAGAGCTGGACATGTGGACGTTGCTTGTTGCATAATAAATATAAGACATTTATGATCAGATTTAAAAGTACTGAAGGAGAGGAGGCTCCTGGTGCAATTTTCTAAAGTAGCTTCTTTTACTCATACAAATGACTCAGTAATCAAGTATATTTACTGTAGTAGTATTAAAATGCAGTTTCTAGGTTTGTACTTAGTTTAATCTCATGCAACATAGTACTTCTTATACTACTACTATTTCACTGCATTTCAGAGGGAAATATTCATGACTCCACTACATTTGTTTTACAGGTGTGGTTAAATTAAGGCTCCACACATCCACCCAGGTTTGTGTTTGATTTGTTTAAAATCATCACACGGTCTGAGTTAAGTTGGGTGGAGATATTATCTTATGTCCCGAAACTCTAAAATAATTGGGTAGCTTGCCCCTCCCTAATAGGTAATAACAAAACAAAGGGCAGGCAGATCAGTTTGTACAGAGACTAGAAAGAGAACTGACTGGGCAGCATGAATCAAAACAAGTGCGTGCGTGTGTATAAATTTTAGATACAAAATATATGATCATTGAAGTTGTAATTCATTACTATTGTATAAAATGCCAAATATATAATGCTGCTCATACTTTAATGCATCAACAGTAAATAATCAATGATACCCCAAAAAAGTATATGAAGATACATGTGAGTACATATTTCTGTCAATACTCCTGAAGTAAGATTGTGAATGTAGTACTTTTATATCTTGTACTTACACCATAGTACCGCTGCGGCAAGTGCCTTGAGCTAAATGCTAACATCAACATGTTAACAGTGATCTTTAGCTTGTATAACGTTAACCATGTTCTCCTTTTTTAAATTAGCATGTTAGCTCACTAATATTTAAATTAATAGTTTTGTTGAACTTTGACCTGCTGCTGTTGGTACTTTAGTGATTAGAATTTCTCATGAGAGCATCATCGATATCAAAACAAAAACTCTCAGTAATGGATGAAATAAAGGTTGACATATTTCAATCTGGATCTGTTCGACTGACCTTCCAATATTGATGTGACCTGAACTATGCAACTACGAGGTTTAAAAATAAAAAAACGCATTCATCAGTTTCGTGAGAGCAGCCTAATCACAGAACATATTTGCATGTCAGTCAAATTAGTCGATTTTAAATTGTATTTGCATGAACACTAACCTGAGGGTTCTATCATTGCTTGCCAGACAGCAGCCGCTTACACAACAGAAAAAGAGCTACTTATTTTCAACAGCCTACTTCAGCTTTTAAGCTAATGACCTCCTTGTTTTCTACTAATAAAAACACGTCTTGTGTTCTCGCTGTGTCTCGCTGGACGAGCCACCAAACAAACATCCACCCGCGGACAAAGTACGCTGCTGCCTACATTTATGATTTGGGACTGAAAGGGATAACTAACAGTTATTTCAGCTGGACTTCAACTTCATGCACCAATGACTGTAAAGGCAAGAGCATGAGAAGCCATGAAGTTTTATTGGCGAATGCTAACCTGTCAGAGAGGACATACTCTCTTTCTCTCTCTTTGTCAAACAAGCAAACTTGGAATGACAAACGAGCAGTGGGGAAACACCAAAGTCCTTTTTTGGCGATGTGACCTGAGATAAAATAACTTCCTCCTCCTGAAGAGTTATACAAATTATAGAGAAAATAGTTTCATTTTCTTGTCTTTCACCACAGCTCCTGCGTGTTTCTTCAAACTTTCATATTTCGGCAGTTTTCTAATGAGACGTTTCATCGTGTTATGTTCACTTCAGCTCTGCGGGGATAAATTTAGCTTCAGGTTTGTTAGGAAAGAGACAAAAGGCGAGATCCTCGAGGGACTTGTCAACATTCCTGCTAAAATGCTGCGACTCCAAACAGTTGCTGCAACAGGGCGTTTATATAAGCTACTTAAACTCAGCGCATGTTAATGTCATCTTGAAGGATTATTTTCTAAATGGGTTTTTCCGACCCCGCCATAAGCTGCATGCCAAGTTTGCCTAGCAACACCAGTTTGTTTTATCTCAAGATGATGAACGGCGTTGCAGTAAAACGCTCATCAGCTCGCCGCTGCTCCTCTGCATCGCCGGTATGAACTGTGTCTCTTCCTGCTGTGTGTGTGTGTGTGTGTGTGTGTGTGTGTGTGTGTGTGTGTGTGTGTGTGTGTGTGTGTGTGTGTGTGTGTGTGTGTGTGTGTGTGTGTGTGTGTGTGTGTGTGTGTGTGTGTGTGTGTGTGTGTGTGTGTGTGTGTGTGTGCGACAGGAGGCTCAGTGCTGTACCAGCTGAATGACGAACACAGCCCCCCCTGTTTCTACCCCCCGTCTGGTCCTCGAGGGTAGACAGGGCAATGAACATCAGATTATCTTGTCTCCAACAGGTCGACACGATGCTTCTGTCTCAAATCTGATCATTAATTATCCCCAAATACTCCTGAGTATCACATCGTGTAAAGAAGTCAGAGAGGAGCTGAGCCGACAAAGGCCGAGCCGAGGGTGACTGCAGACTCGCTCCTGCTTCAAATCATAGTGATTGATTAGTGGACCTTTCATCAAATTCAAGGGATTAATTCAATTTGAGCCTGCCGTCTTTACTTGAATCTAAAGCCGTTTTCAGTCATGAACTCCGGAAAATGAGCCGACAATGGGGTCTGGACCTTTTTCACATTTTGCCTTTCACACAAGAAGGCAACAGGAGATTCTGTGGGCCATACGCATTCAGGGGAGGGGGGGGCGTCACAGTAGAGCAAATACGTGAGGCAGGACATGACGTGTAAATTCTGCTGCGCAGCATCGACACCACTGTCGGTTCTTATCACCCAAATCTTGTTGTCTTTCCAAGTTGGCATCTTCTACATCCTCTACGTGTAAGAAAGATCTTTATCACCCTGAAACGTCATCATCGTGCCCACTCGCTCGCGGTGAATTCCCATGACATAATCCTGCTGCGTTCTCACATGGACCCACTCGGACATAATCCCGAATTCAAAGCGGCTTTATGTGGTCGTGTCTCACTCCTGGGCAGTGATGTGGCAAAACACATGAAGCTAATTTGTCCACTGTTCGTTTTAGATTTCCGTTGCTGTTTTTCCCAGATGATACCAGCGGATTGAGGAGTTGTTTGTTTACACGTGGATCTGATATGAATCAGATGGGGCGCGTTCACAAATCTGTCTGAGAATGTTAAATGAACCTCAGATGGGTGTGAATGTCGCACACGGTTGGTTTTTACACTCCCAGATTTTCTGCTGTGTGTCATCATGTTGTGTAGTAGCCTCCTCATATGGTCACTGGAGTGAGTCACCTCAGTCAATCTGGTGTTTTGGTGGAATCATACGGCTGAGACTCCATAATTATGTCAGTGCATGTTTTGCCACAATCTCTGGTGTGGTTAGATCACGTGTAAACATCCAAAGGTAAATCCCACACTGTTTGTTTTTGACAACACAGACGAAAGCAGAACAACATATGAATCAGGTTTAATCTCATTCATAAACATATATATATATAGATTAAACCTGATTCATATGTTGTTCTGCTTTCGTCTGTGTTGTGTGTGTGTATATATATATATATATATATATATATATATATATATATATATATATATATATATATATATATATATATATATATATATATATATATATACACATATATATGTATATATGTATATGTATATATATGTATATGTATATATATGTATATATATATATATGTATATATATATATATGTATATATATGTATATGTATATATATATATATATGTATATATATATATATATGTATATATATATGTGTGTATATATGTATATATATATATATATATATATATATGTATGTGTTAGTGAAAGGTAAATTAAAAAGCAATGTGGACAAGAGCGCCATGTAAAAATGTTGGTATTTATTGACGCACATTCCCCATAAATGCGAGCGCTGCTTGACGTGTACTAGTTAACTTAACAGAGTAAAACATGTCCGTCTGTTGTCCACAAGCAGAAAAGCAGTTGCTTCATGTCAGCCATCAAAGATTGACTTTAACTGTGCTTTAGATCAGAATAATATTCAGATTTCATTTAGATGTCAGCTGCATAAACTTATGAGACTCTTTCTGCTCTTTTTTTGCTGTTTGATGCAACTGGTCAGCAGTGGCCCCAATCTCTGAGTTAGGAGCTGGGGACAGGATGGTCAACTTTTTAGGCTTAAAATAAGTCGGCCTTAATTTTTTGTGGAACGAGCTCTTTTGAAGATCATTTTCAGTCCCACTCAAGATTGAGGCCAACGTCTCTGGCCTGGTGAACCTTTCGTCCCTCAGCCGGGTCGTCAGGGAACTGAGCAAGTGTGAGTTTGGAAGCCGGTAAATGGGTCAGACCTCTGTATGAAATGGATCAGCGATGGATATCAGATGTGAGACCCTCGGGGCCGTCTCACCGGATCCCACAGAGCCGTATGTTGAAGCTTCTGGCTATGGCCACAGACATGTTTCTATGGTTTTTTCCTAGATCGCCATCTGCAGGGGTGGAGATGTGACTCAGTGGCCAGAACAGTCCTCTATGTAGCACCTTGCCTTTATTTCGGCCTGAACATGTGTGTGGCAGGTTTTTCTCTCCATCCCGAAACCCTGTGACTCCAGTAAAACCTAAACCACGACACCACGCAGCCCTCTCCAGGCAATCTGGGTCAGGCTCTGTCACTGCTGATTAAAAAGGGGATTTTTTTGTCATCCACTGGGGGAGGAGCATGGGGGTAAGAGGTGGGAGGAGACGGATCATAAACAGAGCAGCATCAACAAGCCGTTGCCACAGAAACAGCCGGTTGTTTGGCTGTATTTTTTTTGTGACTATGGATTGAAATGCTGAGTCGTTCCTCTGCTGTAGAGGATGCAGTTCTCCCTCTGCTGAGCCCGGTCGTTACGCGGATGATGCCTCAGGCCGCCGGTCATCCCCCATCGTGGACTTGTCCTACACTTAACTGCTCATTTTTCAGAATAAAAAACGAGCAGTCCCGACCTTGGCCGAGGACTTTGCTCAGGAAATACAGATTCACACTGCGCCCGTGGCTTTACCACAAATCCGTAGCCTCATTGATTGAGTGGTGTGTAAGTGGTTTCTCCGTGGGCTCCTAGGATTACTCAGAAGCATGTTCAGCACTTAATCCCCATATCATTGATGGTGGAGAGTGAGGGATAACAGTGCCTAATTAAATGGACTCTGATCAATAGATGGGCAGTAATTATAATTGACTGTTTGATTCAGTCAACTTTTACTTACTCAGTGGGAAAACAGAATCTTACGTCTAATCCAAATGTGTCATGTTCCATTTGTTTAATTGAGTTAAATGTTGTTGTTTTTTTCTTGTCACAGTACAGGATGGTTGATAGTTTTGCAGTGATATAATAAGAATGTATAATGTATGCGTACCCCGCCTCTCGACCAAAATCTGCTCGAGTTTGCTCCAGCTCCCCCCATGACCCTCAAAGATGGATGGATGGATGGAGTCCAAAAGGGGTTAATTATGTTTTTAGTCATGCTAGTGATGTGAACTCTGGATAAAAATGTTTTTCAGTTGGTCGTTCCACCGTTTTTTGCTCCTAATTTATCTCAACAACCATGTACTGAATTCTTGGTCTTGAGAAGATGAAGAAGATGACCAAATACCGGCAAAACTAGGGGTTGTTTACTTGGACGTGATGTCTTTAGACGTCGGAAACGAGATGTTTATGGTCATGAGGTGAATAAACTGTTTTTGTTAACTGCTAATTAGCAAAGTTTAGCATACTAGCACACTGAGCCATAGACAGCCGACATAGTAAACATAGTTAAACTTATTTCGTTCACCTTAGCCACTTGTATCGAGTACTTAGAGCCTCAGACAGATAAACAGGATAAAGTTACATTTCAACAGCCAGTTCCCACCACGTCAAAATACCTGGATTCACTTGTGAAGTTGTGAATCCGAACCTTTGCATTTGGAACGAGATGCTTCTGATTGAAGGTGTGTGAATTAATGAGGCTGCTGTTACAGTATGTGTGTCATCCGGTACTGTCTGATGTTCATCAGATTTTCCAGTTCTACCTGCTTGGTGTGAATAGGTATGTTAAGACTCAACAAGCTTGAAAGGCTCTCATTAACGCCTTTTGACATTTTCCCTTAATAGAACTTGATGAAAAAATCCGGTACATTTAGGGAACTGATATCTATGAGTGTGTGAAACTTGGTGTCGGTGGAGGTGTGAACTCTTCTGAGTGACATTCTTGTTTCTAATGAAACATAGTTAAAGATAGTGAAAAACCAATCGGGGATCCGCCCCTTAATTTACATCTGCACTAAAATGTAATGAGTTCTTCCCAGACCCCACATCCTTCCTCCAAGTTTGGTGGAAATGGGTTTAGTGGTTTTTGCATAATCCTGCAAACAAGTTACCCCCTTGGTGAAGGTAACAAAGGGTTGATGATGTGAAATCAATCTATTTCCATTTTTTTTTGTTACTTAAAAACATTAAAGCTTAATGTGATTAGACTCTAAAGGTAAGTCTAAAGGAAGTGGATCAACATTTATTGCTTTGAACATTAGACTGATAAATTCTGACATAAAATGAATGCACCTTTACTCTGGATTTCGGCCTTATCACCTATGCGTATAGGCATTTACTTCCCATTCAACTTTTTTCTTCCTCAAAACCCCTTCCTCATTTGGCCTGCGTAACCGATTCTCCTCTTCCTCAGGATGCAGCACAATTAGTGCTTCACAGTAATTGGTGGCAGACACGGCGTTGTAAAAATTGGCTGTGCGCCTGCCTCTCGCGTCTTCCTGCAGAAAGTGGGGGGAACGGGCTGTTGGCATCTCTATCCTGTCAATTAGGCCGAGCCAACCACCATGGAAGTTGCCACCAGCTGCTGTGGAGCGGTCCCAGCCCTCTCTGAGCTCCTCGTCTTCTATAGAGCAGCTGCGGCCCTCCAGTCGAGAGACGGTCATTGCTCCGGTCTCGTGCCCTTTCTCCTCCGCACTCTCATCCCATACCACCCACCGCCCAACAATGGAGACTGTGTGCCGCTCCGTCCCAGCTCTGAGCAAACATCTGAAGCTGGATTGTAAACAGACCAGTGTAGCAGGGCAGAATGACTGCGCTCTGCTGTGTTACATTAACTCTTACCCACCGTCTATCTGCCCGTCTCTCCCTCCCTTCTCCTCTCCCTCTATGTCTCTCGCACTCTCTCACTACTTTGCTGACCCAGTGTTCGTAGAGTTGGCAGTCTGACATCACATCAGTGGCCTGTTTGAAAACATGCCTTCTCTGTTTATGTAATCTTATGGCACAAAGAGAGAACATCATTATTGTTGTAACAGCAGTCGAAGGTTGTGTTACTGTAATATTTGGAAATCGCCGGTCTGGCACAGATTCATACAAAAATGTTATCACACATATAATGACTATCATCCAATCTTTCAATTACAATACAGCCACACCCATACACCATACATAAAAATCCTCACTAGGCAATTAGCAGCACACTGGCAATACAAATATTACAAATATTAAAAATATTAGTATACAAATACTTCAACTCAAAAGTACAGTTTAAATCTGCAGGACAAACGAACCCCAGTTGGTGCAAACTAATGCTGGAATCATTTAGGTTAATTGGGGCTTTTAGTGCTTCCTGGAATAGTTGGAGTGTGATGACACGGGGTTAATTGGACTCAGAGATTAAGTCACTGCATGTCAGGTTAAAGTAGCATCATGCCATTGACCTCCAAACTGGAGAATTACAGGCAGACACACTGGATACACACTCTTTGGAAATGTATTTTGATCAAATCAAAAATACACCTCAACTATCTATAGAAATAGAAATATCTAAATATGATGTAACATGAAATATTATGTATCATGAAAACAGGGGCTTTCATGAAAATCTGTTTATCAACTATTTTTCACTTACTCACTGAATAATTTAGTAGTTTTTACAAGACATCCAACATTTGTTTCCTGGTTGTCCGTCCGAACATCTGCACGTGCAGTCTCGTGAACGTGATATCTCATCGATGCCTTGAGGACGTTTTTTTCATGTTTGTCGAACACGTTCACTTGGACTCGAGGATGAACCGTTTATATTTTGGTTGTCAAAGGGGAAACTCGCTGTGATCTCACAAAGCAATTTTTTAGCCATAACTTAATCATTTAGACATTAATTATGACAACATTAACACAAGTGTCTAAAGGATAAGACGATGGAGTGATTACATTTTGTATCCAAAAGGTCAAAGGTCAACTTTACAGTGACATAATGTTCTGCTAATAGACATAATATATTTTATTAAATTCTATCAACGTCTTAAATACATATATATTATATAAGTCTGGAACTGGAACGTGACTTGTTGGTGGAGGCGTTAATTCTAGTTGCGCAAATCCTCGAACATAACCGTTTCTCAATAACTAACTGCTTCTTCTTTTCCCTTATCTGTGTAATTTCTGAGTAAAAACTGAGTTTCCTAGAAATTGCCTGGAAAACACAGGACTCGTAAAATCAAATCTTCATGAATCACAGCAAATGGAAAAGTCTGAGTTCGGAACATGATGGCAGCTCTTCATCCACACTGGGAGTTTTATGAGCTGGTCTTTTGTTGGTTTACATTAAATACGACAGCTGTTTTTCCCCCACATATAATTTCCGTCCATTACCAGGATCTATTATTATCAGATTCTGTTATTGTGGTAATTATCAGTTAGATAACACTGGAAATGAACACTCCATACAGTGTTCTTACCCATGTCTTACATAATGTCAGAGGGCCAGATGTGGGTTTTTATTGACTTTGTGGGTTTATTCCATTGCTTGTTTTCTTCTTTCCATTACACAGAAGTGTGTTTTACTTGAGGGAATTTTCTCTGTATTGTCACTAAATAATGGGGCAGCTCAGTTGCCGCTGCCCCTGATGTGACTTATTAATTTAACAAAAACAATATCTGACATATAAAGTGAGGTTTGAATTAATTATTATATCAGTATAATTAGCATTCAGCTATTTTAGAAATGAAAGAAACAAAAAGAAAACTAATATCTCCCGCTGAAAAAGCGGTGTCGTTAACGTGGAAAACACCGATGAAGATGTCAAGAGAGTTTGTGGTGATAAGAACCGACGTGTGTGTGTGTGTGTGTGTGTGTGTGTGTGTGTGTGTGTGTGTGTGTGTGTGTGTGTGTGTGTGTGTGTGTGTGTGTGTGTGTGTGTGTGTGTGTGTGTGTGTGTGTGTGTGTG
Source organism: Hippoglossus hippoglossus (assembly GCF_009819705.1). Classification (NCBI taxonomy): domain Eukaryota; kingdom Metazoa; phylum Chordata; class Actinopteri; order Pleuronectiformes; family Pleuronectidae; genus Hippoglossus; species Hippoglossus hippoglossus. The sequence continues at coordinate 13,116,227 of NC_047156.1, read as the reverse complement.
TGTGTGTGTGTGTGTGTGTGTGTGTGTGTGTTGTAAAGAAAATCATGTGATCTCTGCAGCAGAGTTACTGCATCACTTCCTGTCTCTGTCACTTCCTGCTGCATCTGGCTGCTCCACCTCTCACCTGAATAATGCTGAAGATTTGTGGCTGTTGTGAACGCGTCTGTGCAGAGAACCTGCCGCTGCGTTGTGCATGTGTGAAAGGCAAACGCTGGTTAAACTCCATAACCAGATCTCTGGATTTTACCCACAGGTCGTGTCTGTAAACGGCTGGACAGTAGCTTTATGAAACAGTGGTGAAGCAGTAAAACAATTCTTTGTTTTGTGGAATTAAAGATGTCGTACAACACAAGCTGCATGTACAGTTGTGTCAGTCACATGATTGTGCTGTTACATAAACATAATCTATTATCAGCGGTCTAGACTCGTATCAGGAGTCTGTTAAAGGAGACCGTTGATATGAGGGAGCGAGGCCTGGCGCTGACCTCCCACTTCGGGCCTCGACCTCTCAGAGGCTTAGATTGAGCCAGAGCTCGGCTTAACATGACAGGGTGTTGAGAGCCTCTGAGAAGCCTTGTGTTGTCGGCCGGCCGCAGCCTGGACGACGCTCTGCAGTAACCCCACCGCTCATCCTCGAGGTCAAAAAGCTAATAGTTTTAAATGTGTCCTTGAGCTGCACTTTTTATACAGCGACCATATGGCCTCATTGAAACCGTCTCAACAATCGTCTGCTTCGGTGCAAGTTAAACGTCGACAAGAGGAGAAAATGCTGATTTGATGTCACGTCATAGACGCACATGTGCAGAGTGCTGGTTTCAAATTTGATAAGTTTGGACGTAAGCTGAAGTTAAAGGCGGATCATGCTGATGTAATGGCATTTGAATGTGAGTCGAGAGCCCACTTTAAGCTTTGGCTCGTTATTTAGGTCATGGCTGAACAGCTGACCAACACTCCAACCAACCAGTGTTTTGTCTCACTTATTTATCCAGAGCTGGACCAATAAGTTGGTAATCAACTTTTCTATTAACGGAAAAATTAGCATCAACAATTTTTTATAATTATTTGAGTCAAGTCGGTTCAAGCTAAAATGGCAAATAGTTTTCTGTTTCTGGCTTCATGAAGCTGCAGAATTTAGTTTTCTGAAGTGAATGTTCTTGTCATATATAATTAGAACTGTAATATGTAACTGAGTAAACTCTGAGCATCTATGGGAAACAAACAATTCTCTTGCACCTTACAGAGATAAAATGAGAATGAGATAAAAAAAAATTACTGTCCATCCATGTATTTCCATTTTTTATGACATATTTTTCAAATTTCTTACCAAATAAACCCCCAAATGCTTTTTTGTTAGTTAGATTTTTATCTTATTAAAAGTTGACTTTTTGGCAATACGTGGTGTCCTTAATAGGACAGAGAAGCTACATTATATATAGTGGGAAACATTTTTTTGTAGTGTTGTCATTGACGACAGAAGTTGAGGTTGATGCTGAAAGCCACTTAGGTGGGCTGAGGCTTCACTTCCTCTGGTGAAAGCTGTTGTCTAATGCTGTTAGTACTTACTTATGGATCACTGAAGATTTTGTCGCCATTAATCTTCTCTCTACCTCATTAAAATAGACTTCACCTCGGAGTCGACGTTTGCACGACTTTTACCTGTTTGTGTTTTAATCCTGCCGCAGCGACCCGCACACCCTGACGTCATCATACCCTGATCATGTCTGGCTTTTGGATTTTGCTACATGTTCACAGAATTTAAATCGTACTTGATCCCAGTGAAGGGATTTCTCACGTCTGAATTAGTTAATTTCCTGCTTGTTTTTGTTGCTCACAAGTTCACGTCTTAAGTGTCAAGCGAGTGTCACGGAGCCTCTGAGTCTGAGTTCCGTCCAAAGATAGACGAGGAAGTGGGTCCTCAGACCGATGGTTTGAGAAGTGTAAGATAAGAATTTCGTCAGTTCCCCTCAGAGCGCCTGCAGACAAATGACTTGAGGATGGAGATAAGTTGTGACAGCGAAAAAAGAACTTTACAGAGACCGGACAGGAAGTTAGAATAGTCCTTGAGTGTTTGAAGTTTCTTTTAATTTATTCATTTTTTCCTGAAATTTCAATACAGCAGGTACAATGTGTTTAGCAGAGTCCATATTTGTTATCAGCAGATTTACCAGGCAGTATTTTGAGAAGCAGGACATTATGTAATCCCTCTCTTAAATTGCTTTTTACTTGAGTGATATTGACCTGATATTGAAATGCATTTTCTTAATGAAATGAGACACATGCTGACGTGTGTCTTTTTAACTTAAGCTTGTGTTTAGCTGCTTAAAACGCCCCTGTTTTTAGCCGGTACTAAGTCGAATGTACTGACCTGTTTAAAGAAACCCACAGACCAACAGGCTATGTGGTAAATATGAGTATAAACATTTAAACAAGTTGGCGATTTGACCAGTCACTGTGATTGCAAACGACAGAAAGATATATCAATATAATGATTATACATCATGTAAGCAGAGTGAGGAGGTATAACACATAGCTGATAGACCTCAGATTATTAAAATGCTTGTGATTCTCTGCTCATAAAGAAGAGTTTAAAACCACAATCTTCACTCAGGAGCAAAAATATGTCTTTAAACGTATATTATATGTGACATTTATTGTAATAATTATCTATACCTGACTGATTTGATTTTTATTTTTTTTATTCAACGCTCGAGCATGGATGTAACACCAGGATGTGTTTCTTTCACACTTTGTCACACGGCTCGTTTGAACCGCAACAGGAGATGAAATCGGCAGTTTGTTAAAAAAGTCCAGCCACCAGCTCATTTCCCCTTTTATGTGTGTCATTTTCACACATATCGGGGGGGGGGGGGCAACGTAAGCGTGAAATGACATGCAGACGTGCAGCAAAAGGCCGAGTTGGAACCAAAAGCAGAAACCAAGGTGCAGGAGGGCTCAAGCGTCCGTATCTGTCATGTTTTATAAGTGGTTTTGTCAGATAGATCCTCCACATATATGTACTGTGGGTTATAATGTAGTCCAACTTAAATTTTACAAATACAATGTAGAACGGAAATGATGGTTATAATAATTCCAATGATAAAGTAACATTAATAATATGACCTTTTTTATAGTTGGAAGAATTCTGTCAAAAGTTTACAGACACGCTTTCATAATGTTGGTCAATGGAGAAAATGCTTTAGTGAGATCAGGTTTTTTACTAAGGGAAAACTGTGAGATGCCACAGGGACAAACAACGAGTGAAAACAGCATATCCATGTTGAATAACAGTATTATTAAGGACATTTTCACCATTTACAAATGACTGTTTAGAGGTGAATTAGTATTGTCACGCTATTTGCCTGCTGCACAGTTTAGGCACCAGCTCAGTAACAATAGAATGTACCAGACAGTGGATATATGCCAGATGCCAGATGATTCATGCCATGCCAGGCAGCAGTGGCTACAATGACCAGGAAATGTTGACTTGAAGTGTTTTTATTTCACCAATAAAAGCCTCACATTGTTATTTTGAGCGTTTCTGGGAGTATCCCAGTTGCCCCATAAGATCAAATGTGGGAACCGTCGGCATGTCACAGCTGCCAGTGGTGGGCGACCTGCCGAAGGTTTTTGTATTACCATTCATTCACACACCCATATTAATATACATAAAGGACCCAGGTTGAAAAATACGGTAACTTAGACATGACCGCAGTATAAACTAGCAAAGCTTCACGCCTGACAGCATCATTAAAGGATTTAATCAGAATCATTGATCAGCCACACAGGATCATAAAAAATGTTGAATCTTTTCTTCTAAATAATTACAGTCATTACCATGTGGCTCATTTTCTATTCAGCACCATAGATGAGAAGCATTGAAGTTTATGCTCTTCCTGGATATAAAAAATGGCTGCAACCATGGTAGAAAAAATATCCCTGACAAACTCCTGTAAACAGCTGAACTGTCTCTGTGCAGCTGATGAGAGCGGAGGCAGCGTGTTGCCAGGAAGCAGATGGCAGGTTGTTACTGTAGGTGCGGTGCGTGGATTCGTCTCAGTCAAGGTGTTGTCATAATTGTCTGAATCTTTTGTGCAACTGTCGGAGTGAGTGATGCCAGCCGACCGTCGGCGGACGTGCAGGAAACGGTCTGACGTCTCTCGCCTGTTTGAGCAATTTACTCTCCTGAGTCTCCTTCGGTCTTAAAAAACTGTCTTTACGCAGAGGATGTTAGGGCTTGATATACAGCAGCCGAGGAAGAGAGAGCTGCTGTGTTTGAAAGCTCCATAAATCTCACAATCTTAAAATGTAATCGTTACTTTTAAGACGACCTTAAAATCTTGTGTCTGCTTTATGTTCTTCCTCTGTCCCCAAACTGTTATTTATTTATTTTTTGGTCCGTGCTCTGTGTTGACCGTCTGACATAAATTCATGCTCAGGCCGCATCATGGACAGCGGGGACACTGGCTCTGGGCTTTATCTTCAGTGATCATTTAGCTCACACTCGGCTTCAGTCTGGCTCCATGTGAAAGTGGCACAAGCTCTTGTTTGGCCTCCCACAACGCAGCGTCCCTCTGCTCTTATTTAGCCTGGGGATTACTGAGGCAACTTGAGCAGGATTAACGGAGGAGGAGAAGGAATTCCCTTTGTACAGTGAGAGGCGGAAATGAACTCTGGACTGTGCAGCAGTAATGTATCTGACATTTCCATTTGCCTTGAGCGTTTTCTTTTTAACCTCACAATGCATTGGTTTAAAATCTCAAGCACTTGAGTTGGATGGTTTAAAGAAACAAAACTTTGGGAGCGTGGCCTCTCATAGCTTTGTGCAGAACCTCGTGTAATTGTCGAGCAGCGATAAATTGGCCTCCCACTTGGTTTTGCATGGCACTACGTTACTCTCAGGACTGGTTTTCAGAAGAGGGCAGCCCGGTCTTTTGCTCCAACCATCTCTTCTGTACATGTCTGTACGATGCAGGACACGTGCTATAACCTGCTCATGTGCTTGTGTGTGAAACAGCACGACCTTCCATTTCTGGTAAACCAAAATCACAACACATGAGATACAGATTCTGATCAACAGTTTGCACAACATACACAAACAAACGCTCTCTGTACTTTGAAGTGAATGCATAGTCCTTGCATATTCAACATTTATCCCATACGTCCCCATTCTGCATGCCGAAGTGTCCCTTGGGACACTAGAGCATGTAAACCTTTTTAAGCAGTAATCCAAATTAAAACTATAAACCCGAATATGTACGTAACTTTACAAATGTACTGTGAAGGTTGTGTGATGCATCTGGGGTTTGATTAACATCCGGAAATGGATGCACCTTGTGGACGGTCGCCCGCTCTCCCAGTCTTTTCACTTGGTCTCTAAACATATTAGAGGGAGACAAAAATGCTAGAGCCCAGCTTTGTTATTGAATTGCATCTGACATGCTCCCCTGAGAGTATAATTCACAGGATACTAAAAGGCTCAGGCGAACTACAACATGAACAAATTAGTTTGTTTTGTACTTATCTCATAACAGGACTGCAGGAAGGGAAATGGGATTTAGAGGCAGTTTGGAAAAGTACTGTACAAAGATTAGACCCGCGGCTGTGCTTGTGTATTGTCCTTCACGGAGATTTTATGTGCTTAACTTAGGTTTTCCTTTTTTTTCTGTTAAATCCTGTCGTTAACAAACATGAAATATGACCCAGTACAGTCCAGGCACAGTTGTCTTTTTATTTTTGACCTGAGAGCAAAGGTCTCACAGTCAGAGTTAGTTGTTTGCAATTAGATTAGGAGGAAGCGAACCGAGGTTGATGGGAAAGAGAAGTTTATAATGAAAGTAACCAATATGTCAATATATCCTGTATAAGCCCAGGGGAATCCTTCACATGAAGCAGACCCCTCAGCTCAGATTTATGCTCACATATAATTGATCTCCTCTGCTCAGTCCCTGCACACACAAGTCTGTCTATACATAGAAGAATATATATATATAACATAGTACAATCAAAACTAGAGCTCGACCTATATGGATTTTTGGGGCCGAAGCCAAAATAAAATAAAATAAAAAGTAAAATCTACTTACAAGCACCTTTTAAAGGCAGCTGATTAACATGTTAACTGTGAAAATAATAATTCGCAACTTCACACAGGTAATGTGCCACGAAATATTCCACCATGAAACTATACAGTCCCGTACAGGTTATGAACTGGGCCACGTTTGGACAAAAGATTTTGAGTTTGAGGTTTGGGAAGGGTTCTGTCGCAAAGGCTGGCTCGGTTAGTTCTCGATTTTAGCTTAGCTTAGCATGAAGACCTAAAAACTTGAAGGTCAATCTGGGTGGTTAAACAGAGAAAGTTTAGATTTGGTCTTTTTAGTCTTTCCAAAGAAATTTGTTTTCATTTTCAACATCTCAGGTCTCAGATTCTCATGGATGAAGCGAAAATGAGAGAAACCAAGCAGAAGCAGTGTTGGACGTGACATTTTGCTTGTGTTTTGACTACAAGATCCAGTTCATGCTCATACCAGCTTAATCCTGTTATAAAACCCTGATCTTTGCTGCATATGCTTTTCTTCTGCTGCCTTTGACCTCAAGACAAAAACGAAAAAAAAGCTATGAAACGCTTTTTTATTTATTTTCCACGAGGACATTATCACCAACTTCAAAAACCGCACACCCCTCCTTTCTTGTTCACGCGGTGCAGATTGATAAGGAACGCATGGTCTTTCTTAGATTAGTGATCTTTTCCTCATGCGGGAATCGTTCTGTGGCACAATGTTATCATCAAGGAGACAGCCTTTCCTACACAATCGGGGAACAGGCACAGGATCTCAGTTGAAACATGTATCCCCCTCTGTGGTCGTTGGGAGTCGTGGGCTTCGGCTGAGCCGCCATCTTACCCTTAAGGTGATTTCACGAACTGAACTTCCTCTCTGAGGTTTCCTGTGGTTAGAGCAGTTGTGATGTTGTTGCTACGAGGAGACAACACTTGGTTTCTAAGGAAACACTCGATGCCGAGAGCGCACACGCCTCATTTGCTGCACCGCAGGCAAATTCGCTGTAGTCACACAGCGGCTGCAGCTCTCTGACTGCTGGATGTGGTTAAAGGATGTTGTTTCACCTCGGTTGTTTTAAAGTGTAGTTTCAGATTTGGCTGCATTAGGACTGTCAGCAGAGAGGAAGTTAGCCTTTTCCTGCTACCTGCCTTCTTTACATATTGCAAAGACGCCAGCAGGGGGAAACCTGTCATGCTCTGCCCTCCAACGGACACACATCTGTATCTGACTGTGCACCTCAAAAAAAGTTTCAGTCTTGTGGAAAAAGAAGAAATGTGCTCCCACCCACTATGAAAACCTCTTTGCTTTTGTTTCACCCCTCGCTTTGCCTAAATTAGCCTGTTTTTGCTACTTTATAGGCACCGTGGCCGCACCTAACAACAAATCCGTGAGCCATTTCCTTCATTTGAAGAATAAACTATGATGTGAATGGGGCTAAAACTATGTGAAATGGGTCGACTCCCTTCCTATGTGGGTGGTCAAGGCAGGAAGCAGGCCGTGCACTCACTCACCCGCTCGCTCTCACAAAGCTTAGTCACAGTTTCCATGCATGTTCATTAAGTGGCTGCTTCTGGCACTTGAGCAAAAATCGTTTACTTGAGCGAATGCGATAGTGGCGATGCTCGGAGCAAACAGCAGCCGGTGAACGGGATGTTGCTCGCGCTGCGAAAGCAGGAGGAGGAAGCGGCGTTAGCGGTGATAATATCATTTGTTTTGACATCATTTGAAGCTATGGCATTGCCGTTGTTGTGAAACGTTTAGACCAGTCCAACACAACACACAACAATCGAGTTATACACACAGATCACAGGACAAACTGAACTTGTGTGTTAATATCTGCGTGTAGTCTGAGTCACAGCATCACACTCTCACCCTGCTGACAGCGCTCTAATGAGGATTTGGGATCAGGCTCCATATTCTCATCTCCAGCTGCCCACCAGAGCAAACTGGGGCAACGCAAAACAACTGGTCCATACGCGTGTTTGTAACTGTCGGTTCAGTGTGTTACCCAGCGATGGTGAGGGGGTTTGGCGTGTGTGATTGTAATTAGCAAAGTCGCCGTGTGAGCTGCCACCGCTCTCCTCGTGGATTTAAGTGGCTGGATTGGATCTTTCACGGCAGCCTAAATGTTTTTCTGTCAAGCTTCAACCCTCCACCTTCTGGAAAAGCCACATAAAAGCAAACAAGACTCGCAAGGTAGAGACGCACATTAAACCTAAAACATCACAGGGTCTTTCCTTGATGTTGATCGGGTGTAAAATTGCTTTCATGATAAAATGACATTTGTCTTTCTCTCACCTTTTAAAACAATGAACACAACAAAACCATACCCTTTTAAGTGCACAGTCCCACATAAACAAAGAAAATATCTCGGGTCAAAGTTCACCAATGTCTAACCCCATGTGATTTGCAGTGCCACAGGAAGCAAATGTTTTATTTGCCAAACTTTGCCTCTGAAACATGACCGTGCCTTCAGGGTCACGGGGGGGGCTAGAGCTAATCCTAGCTGACATTAGGCGATGCGGGGTACGACCTGGACAGGTTGCCAGTGTATCACAGCACTGACGTATGAGACAAACAACCAATCACACTCACGTTCACACCCACAGTCAAGTTTCCAATTAACCTCACCACAATCTGTCTTTGGACTGTGAGAGGAAGCCGGAGTACAAGGAGAGACTCGGGGAGAACATGCAAACTCCATAGAGAAAAAACTAATGTGACACTACTTCTTGTATTTCCCAGAGGAACATTTCAATTCTGTTTGTCCATTGTTTTGATCGCACATGGTACAAATTATCCCTCATCTAAAAGGCATTCACATTATTATACAGAGCATCTAATGATTTTTGTTGGTGACGTTCCACTGACAATGTTCCCTTGTGTTTTAACAAAGCCGTCCTACTTGTTTTTGTCACCATACACATATTCTTTAAAGTCCCACATGAGTGAGAGCAAACATTGAAGTTGTTATTTGTTTGTAATGTCTGTGCAGGAATCCTCTTCTCCACGCTGGTGTTCGGTCCCGCCTGTGGCTTCATCCTCGGCTCCCTCTGCACTAAGTACTATGTGGATGCCATCTTCATTGACACCGGTGAGTTTTTATTATTATTATCTCAGGCATTGTATCCTTGTGTTGCCCTGTGCGTGCGCTCCACTGACTCCTGCTGTGCCTCTCCACCAGAAAAGCTGGGCATCACTCCAGACGACCCGCGGTGGATCGGGGCCTGGTGGGCAGGCTTCCTCCTGTGCGGTGCCTTACTCTTTTGCTCGGCTCTCTTTATGTTTGGCTTCCCTCAGTCGCTGCCGAGGGAGGAGGGGGCAGACAACGAGCAGGTTATGCTTCCTCCCTCTCTGAATGCAGACTATGAGACTCCAAAGCCCAGCAACGGGGTCGTATGCAACCAAGAGCCGGCGAACAGCCCCACCTGCTGTCAGCAACTCAGGGGTGAGCGTGCATTGCACTACAGTGTTTTCAGTGTTGGGTTATATTATTATTGTGTAGTATATTATACTTCTGTGGTAAATAAGCAGGTGATAATTTAAAAAAGCCATTATATTTTATTGACTTGTAGAAGGTTTTCTGTGTAAAACTAATTACAACGACTTTTAAAAAGCAGAATAAGGACTGAAGCAAAGTACCTCAATAGTTGCAGTTTGTTCCACCTCTGCAGCAGCTTACATGTTTTAAATGTAGAAGAAATCAACATAATGAAAATGTGCTTTTACATACTTCATGAAACTAAAGCAGGAAATGTTTGATTCATTGAGATTTCATTGATGTATAATTTGTTATTTAATTTATTTTAAATCAAACATCGATCAAGAAAATCCCGTCTGTCCTGCTAACCCTTGTGCACTTGGATATTAATTGTGATCCTTCCTTCTTCCTGTTTGTCCAGTGATTCCCAAGGTGACCAAGCACCTCCTGTCGAACCCCGTGTTCACCTGCATCGTCCTGGCTGCGTGCATGGAGATCGCCGTAGTGGCCGGCTTCGCAGCCTTCCTGGGGAAGTACCTGGAGCAGCAGTTCAACCTCACCACCACCTCAGCAAACCAGCTGTTAGGTCTGTGTCAAGATCAAACTTGTGCACAATCTCACTGTGCATGTTAGTATTTAATTCTAACAGACAGTGTAATAAACTGGTTTTATTTTTATTTTTTTTTAAAGGTATGACAGCTATTCCATGTGCGTGTCTGGGGATCTTCATGGGCGGTCTGCTGGTGAAGAAGCTGAACCTGTCGGCGCTGGGAGCCATTCGCATGGCCATGTTGGTCAACCTGATATCCACCGCCTGCTACGTCTCCTTCCTGTTTCTGGGCTGCGACACGGGTCCCGTCGCTGGAGTGACGGTCCCATATGGCAACGAGTAAGAGAATAACTCAATAACCGAGTAAACTGCATTTAAAGCCCAATACAGTAAATTGTTAAAATGACTATATCAATCAATCATGCTTAATTTGTATTGTACTTTTCATACAAATAGTGTCACACGTGTCACAAAAAATGAAATGAAATGTTGTATATATTAACATGAGATTTTTAGAAAGTACAAAGTAATAAATTAGAAACAAGACAAAAATATTAGGACAGTTATATTAATTTCCTCACTACGACAGTATCGTAGCATCACACATTATGAGCCTACGCTATAAGAGGGAGGGGGAAAAGGAGAGAAAAGGGTGAAAAATAATTAGTCTTTTACACAGTAATGATTTTATGACACACAACAAACCTTAGTGAATATTGTGTACAAGCACTTGTGTTGTGTGTGTGTTTGATGTAAATGTCAGGTCCTTCAGTCCATATTCGATCATCAGAAGCTGTTATTGATCCATAAAGCTGTTGTCATTGCCTTTTTATTTCGGTGCAGAAAAACAAACATTTCTCTGGACCCCTGTGTTTGGAGGTTTTTATTTGATCCACATAAATATATATATTTTTTTTTTACCCTGCAGGTTCGATCTGCATCAGCTCAGAGTTTCTTCTTTAGCTCCAGTAAAAACTAAAATACTTGTCAGGTTTATTGCTGCGTTTACATCGTTGTGAGAGTAGGATTTGTCTGTCCATATGGGGACCATGTGGAAATAGAGACTTCAGGATTTTACTGGTTTTCGATCAGCCTGACCCCCCCCTGCTCCCGAGCAGGTGCAACGACAGTGCAGTTTCCATGGAGATGTTAAAAGTACACCGGAGACCCGTGGTATTACCGATAAAGGGTCACGAGTGCTTCTTTGATTCTGTCGGTGTCTTTCACAGACCTCGTTGGCTCTTTCAGTGCAAAAGCACACTCAGTTTTTTTTTTTTCCTGTCTCCGTTCAGAACGCTGCGGGTGGGCGAGAAACCAGAGGCTCCGTGCATCAGTCACTGCAACTGCTTCACCTCCTCCATCAGCCCCGTGTGCGGCTCCAACGGGGTCACGTATCTGTCCTCCTGCTTCGCCGGCTGCACCCGACGAGGAAACCGTCAAACAGCATCTAACGGCACTAAGGTCTTTAGTCTGCTACACGTGTGCTTTGTGATCCTCCTGTCCTCTCCAGTCAAATCACATGCACATTTCTCTCAGCTCAGCAGCATAAAATCGCCCCATTACTGAGAGTATAGTCTCACCACAGAGGTTTCATCAGTAATGTTTGTCTTTTTCTAAGGTCACATCATTTAGTTCCAGTGCGTTGACACCTGTTTTTTCTTCTTAATGTTAAAAGCAGTGCGCACCAGATATAACATGGTTTTCCTCGTAATCCATTCACAGAATCTGACGGGATGCGGCTGCATATCAACTGAAAGCGAATACGCCACGGCGGTTCCCGGGAAGTGTCCGATGCCGGGCTGCCAGGAGTCGTTTCTCATCTTCCTGTGTGTGATCTGTGCCTGCAGCCTGGTCGGAGCCATGGCCCAGACGCCCTCCGTCATCATCCTAATCAGGTAGTGGATTGTGGATATGAACATACAGGAGGGCCCCGCTTGTGTAGGAATATGTGAAAACGATTGAACAATGACAGAATCCAAATTGAAGATGAAAACATCTCAATCTCTGTTTTCTATCTGCTTCTCCTTAAGGACCGTGAGCCCTGAGCTGAAATCATACGCACTCGGAGTGTTGTTTCTTTTGCTGCGACTCCTCGGTAAGAAAACTGCCTGTGTGTGTGTGTGTGTGCGTGTGCGTGTGCGGACCTCACTCACATTATCTCATCGCTCACACAAACGCATGACCCAATGAACCTCAGCTGCTTTATTGATTTTGTTTATTTCCACACAGAGAATAAATAAATAAAGTGGATTAAAACACGACATTACAGTTGATGACAGTGGAAAAACAGATGGAGGTGGGCGGAGTAATGGAACTAAGAAAATCTAAATGAGATTATGGAGACGCACGTACGCAAACTGGACATGAAAGAGACACAATGTGGTTTTATTTTGAAGCTTGTCACTGTTTGTTTTTTCTTGTGTTAAGGGAAAGAACAACATATTTAAAATGTATTTAGTATTATACTCTGTTTGGTAAAGAAGAAGCCAGTTGCCAGTTATAGAGAGTGGCTCGATAGAGAACTACACTGGTCAGCAACAACATTAAAACCAGCTACTTGCTTTAATGTTGTGCCTGATCCGTAGAAAACTCTGTATGTGTCTACTTCCTGAGCCACAGCCACCCACTGAACGGAAGGTCAGGGTTCAATTCCCAGCTCCGGGCTCCCTCCAGTCTGCAAGTCAAAGTGTCCTTGGGCAAAACTTTGAATACTAAACCTGCCCTGATGTTTGTGCCCCAGCATGAGATTGGGATGTGCGAGTGAAAGAATAAATATATATATTGTGTGTGTGTGTGTGTGTGTGTGTGTGTGTGTGTGTGTGTGTGTGTGTGTGTGTGTGTGTGTGTGTGTGTGTGTGTGTGTGTGTGTGTGTGTGTGTGTGTGTGTGTGTGTGTGTGTGTGTGTGTGTGTGTGAGAATCTGCAAAGTAAAGCCCTTTGAGTGCTAGTGAAGATTATAAAACTCTATGTAAATGCAGTCTATTGACAAAGAGCCAGGCTAGCTGTATGCCTCTGTTTCCAGTCTTCATGCTAAGCTAACCGCTGCCTCACAGGCAAGAGACTTTTAAAATCTAACTCCAGCAAAGAAATCTAATCAACACATCTCACAAAATGTCCCTAAACTGTTCCTTCAAGAAAGATTCAATCATTACAGCTCGAAACAGGATGAAATGTTCAGGCTTTAAAATACATGTTTACTTGGAGACTTCAAAGTTCATTTACATAAGATACTTGTTATTAGAGTTAAACTGTTCAAGTCTGTTGAGCAGAGGTTTTAAATCTGAGAAGTGATGTATTGAGACAGACGTTTACTGTGTAGTAGTGACATTTATTTTATTTCAATTTAATAATTGCTCTTATTGCATTGCTGAGCCGACCTGTCCTTCTCGTCCAGCACTCGTCTTTGTGCTGTCGACCCTTTGTTCACCTACATATGACAAATAAAACATAAAGTCATTTTTATAGAAACTGATAGAGTTCGCTGTCTCTCTGTATTCCAGGTTTCATCCCTCCTCCGCTGATCTTCGGTGCTGGGATCGACTCCACTTGCCTTTTCTGGAGCTCGGACTGCGGCGAAAGGGGCGCCTGCCTGCTGTACGACAACGTGGCTTACCGGCATCTGTACGTGAGCCTCGCCATCATCTTGAAAGGCGTTGCCTTCCTCCTCTACGCCACCACATGGTATTGCTTACGCAGGAACTACAAGAAGTACATTAAGACTCACGAGGGCTACATGACCCCGACCGAGTTTTACCCCTCACTCACGGACGGCCCTAAACCAGTTGACCGGACAAAGTTTATATATAACCTAGAGGACCACGAGCTTTGTGAAAATATGGAGTCAGTTTTATAGTTTGTGTAAAAGCAGGAAAAAAGGACAACGTGGACGTTATTTAAGGCAGTAGGAGACATGTCCTCTGTAAACTTTTGAAAGGGTCCATTTTAGTCGTTTACGTGATCAGCGAGGTGTCGTCGTGTTGCCGGTGAATTCCTGTGTTGACTTGGTGGTAGAAAACCTCTACAGTACTGTCAGGCTCAGTCCTAGTTGATTATTAGTGAGCGGGCGAGATGCTGCGACAAATATAGTTGCCATATTTTTTTAGGTCATGATCCCAGTGATCTGTGTGGAGAAAATAATTAGCCTCCTTTCAGTCAGTGCACTGTGTGTTCTGTCTGTCGCTCTCAGAAGCAAGATGTGTTTGAGATAAAACGTTTGGGTGGTTCTTTACCAGTTATTCATATTTAAAAGTTGCCAAGTGTTTACAAAGGAATAGTTGAGATCAGTTAATGCATTTTATTTTGATGCAGGAAGTTTTCTTATTATAAAAAGAGAACGGAAACACTGACGGGTTTATTATAGTGGCCTATTAGATGTTTTAACCATCAGAGAGTCAAGAGGAATAACTTCATACAATAGTGTGTCGATGTCATCATGCACTGTTCAATTTCTTGTTCTCTTGCTGGATCATGGGCACCGACACACTGGTGCAAATGTGCAATTCCTCTTTAAAATGTCCATGTTTGTTTCTCGTCTCGTGTCAGACTGCAGGTTTGTTTCATTTCCATGTTTGTTTTTTACATCTGCAGAGTTTATTCAGCCTAATATGTCTTAATAAGGGATTATTCAATTAAGAATTAAGAATGTTTATTTACTTTTTCTTTTGACTTTTGCACCTAGTGGGAGAGCTAAGATTTAAAAAAAATCAAGAGTAATATTTTTTATGTTTTGACATTGAAAGATTAGGAGTAATATATTTTGTTTTCATTAGGCCCAGAACGTTTCATTAGACTGTGTTTGAAAGGATAAATTTTATATATATATATATATATATAATCTAATCTTGGGATGTGTGTCTAAAGATTTTGGACAATTTATATTATGTTGCATTAGTGGGGATAAAAAGACACAGACACACACACACACAGAATCTGTGTCTTCAAGCTAGGTCGTGATATTTGAGGTAAAGGATGCTACAGGAAGCTGCGTGTGCAAACGAAGCAAACAACACTGAATATTTCCCCGGACGTCTCTTTGATGCATCTGGGCAAATACGACCTGCTCCTCTACTGATCTCTCTGCAGTTAAGGTTTTGACTTAGTCCGTTTTCTTACACTTTTTGTATGGCAACATATCATTTATTTTACTCTGGAAATAAATAATTTTTCAGAAAATGTACTGAAGTGTGAAGGTTTTTTTTTTGTTGTGTCCAGTTCTAACCTTATATTTGGTTTGGTTTTAATCTTTTTAAACGACCTTCAGGAAACACATGAATGTATTTATAAGTTTAAAAAACATTGAAAACAAACGGCAAATTAAATAAGACGCAAAGACTAGAAATGTTCAATGAAATAAAACATAAAACACAAACATCATTTATTAAAATGAAGCGTGATACGATAACAACACTCAAATCTAAGATAATACTTCTTTAGTTATACTCGTCAACACACACCATGACAATAACAAAAAAGATGACATACGCATGTAACTAAGGCAGATATTAGCAACTGTATATAATAATACGAGTATTATTGATCTGAGTAAGGATTAGATGTACTGAATATAATCTTATTATATTATTTTCCATCCAATACTCTCTTACCTTTTTAACCCTCACTCTAAGTATAAAAGCACCATTAAGGGACGAGTGTGAAACTGTCTCTCTCTGTTCACAGCTCATAATACAAAGGTGATCGATATAGTGCTAAGTGCTCACTCAGTAAGATGTGAGGTATTGACCTGAGAAAGACTTCCTCATTTTAGCTTTTAGTCTATTCACAAGTAGAAGGAGACATTGAGTCTTTAAGAAGCTGTTAATGGGATTCTAGACATTAAATAATTCAATGAACCCGTTCTCAACTAAATCAAGAAATTGGGCAAGAAAGATGTGCAGCACGGACTCGTTTTTCATCCTTTTGTCCACGTTTTATTATGCTTGCAGAGTTTTCACAGATCAGACTGTGGGGGGGAGACAAAACTTTTAAATGAATCCTAAATTCACAGTGTTGATTTCTATGTACACACATATATATATATAAAATCTACATCAGATCTTGAGGAAAGCTGAAAATCTTTACTGATGTACATTTTGTAATTTGTTGAGAACAAAATGACGTAACAACGCTCAGTGGAAACCAAAATCATCAACCCACTGAGGGCTGGATTCACAACCACACCGAAAATCTAATTAAAGAATTTAAATCACAGGCTGATCCAACTTGCGCGAATTTCATCACGGCAACTCCTAATGTGACTCAGTAATGTGTATGGCCTCCGTGTGCCTGTATGCACTCCTGTTGGATGCACCGATGCATAACGTCCCATAGGTGCTCAATTGGATTTAGGACGGGGGAACGTGATTGTGAGTCATTGGCATCAGTGCCTTCCTCATCAAGGAACCTCCTACACACTCTGGCCACATGAGGCCGGGCACTGTCCTGCACCAGGAGGAACCCGGGGCCCACTGCACCAGCGTAAGGTCTGACAATCGCTCTGAGGATTTCATCCCGGTACCTAACAGCAGTCATCGAGGTCTGTGTGAACCTCCAAGGATATGCCTCCCCAGACCATCACTGACCCACCGCCAAACCGGTCATGCTGGATGATGTTGCAGGCAGCATAATGTGACTCTTTCACACCTGTTACATGTGCTCAGTGTGAACCTGCTCTCATCTGTGAAGAGGAAAAGGTGCCAGTGGCAGACCTGCCAATTCTGGTTTCCTCTGGCGAATGCCAATCGAGCTGCACGGTGCTGGGCTGTGAGCACAGGTCCCACTAGAGGATGTTGGGCCGTCGTGGAGTCTGTTTATGACAGTTTGGTCAGGAACATGCACACCTGTAGCCTGCTGGAGGTCATTTTTTAAGACTCTGGAAGTGCTCCTCCTGTTCCTCCTCTCACAAGGGAGCAGATACCGGTCCTGCTGCTGGGTTGATGCTCTTCTACGTCCCTGTCCAGCTCTCCTCGTGTAACGGCCATTCTCCTGGTATCTCCTCCATGCTCGTGAGACTGTGCTGGGAGACACAGCAGACCTTCATGCGACCGCACGTAAGGATTTGCCATCCTGGAGGAACTGGACTGCCATTCCACTGATTGAATGGTGCACCTCCATAATTTGAGTGAACTCACAAGAGACAGGTTTGGAAAATATTCGAAATCAAAGCAACAAAGGCTGATAGCCCTGCTTTTATTCTGTACTATATGAGCCACGATCAAGAAATGCTGGATCCTATATTTCCCATAATGCAACTCCATCTTTTATCATGTCATCAAGGTTATTTTTCTTCCAAAGCTCTCTCCAAAAGCACAGAAGACCTGGCTCTGTCATGAGGAGAAAACCGAACTTCAGCATCAAACGTGAGTTTGTGTTAATAAAAAAAACACTGCAACTTTTTTTACCTTAAAATAGCAGCGTCAAAATGAGTTTGCTGTTACACTGACTTGGAATAAGTTGAAAGATGCTGCTTCACCCTGAGCACCTGTTCTTTCACTATCTAACTTTGGTGAGTGGGTACGATCTCCTGCAAGAACTTATTGATAGTCACCCAGAATCAGGCCCAGGATCAGTTAAAAAGTTATTTAAAACCATCGTTTATCTCCAATATTTAGTGACAAAACCTTCTAAATGTGAGGAAAACAGAGTTTGGTGTATTTGTTACAGCAGCAAGAAGCAACGAGCTGTGAGTCATGGCTAATATCCACAGATTAGTTGTGTTGTAGTCCAGTGAGTGGGACTGTGTCAGAGATTGACAGTTTTTCCACTACATGAAAACCACTTAATTGCTTGGAAACAGAGCCCAACAGAATTAATGACCACATGTGGTTACATGAGGCCGCTGCTGCTCAGTAAAAGTTACATAGTGTTGTTTTAAGTTTGAATGAACAGACAGAAATAATAACTGACATTTCTTTGTGGCCAGCCATCCCGTCCCTGAGACATTTCAAAGGGGTCATTCCTCAGGTCTCCACAAAGAAAGGGTCGCACCTGCTCACAGCCAGTTAGTGACTCACCTGAGGCCGTGGCGGCAGCTAAAGGTCAAAGTTCAGGTGGTTTGGCTTCCTGCGTGCAAACATGTTACTTTTTAGACAGGGCACCTTGAAGACCGAGCTGAGAAGCCTCTGAATGAACCAGAACAGGGACCAACCTGCACTGAAGCTGATGTCGCTCCTGCAGTTCAAAACAGCTGAGGCTCAAATAAGTTGAGAACACACACGAACGCAGCACGAACAACAAGATTCCACTTACCCGTCTTCAAATATTATCTAATTCAACAAAATACATTCTGCTGGACACGGAGGAATCTCCCATTTTCATTAAACCACATATCTCACTGGGCTAAAATAAATAATTGATCATGTTGACAATAAATAATAAATTAAGACTTTATTGAAAACGTTTGGCTCAACAACTGAAGCGGCCACTGAAACAGGAAAACAACATGATTACTCTCGTGTCTAAGCTCACGTTGATGGGTATATCATGCTTTGAAAAATGAGAGCTTGTACGAGTGTGCGTGTGAGTATGTCAGTGTGTGTGTGTGTGTGTGTGTGTCAGGTGGTTGTAAGGTCTATTAATAGCCCAATGACATTCTTCAACGAAGCAAGAGAAGCTTGTGCATGAAGGCAGCCACAGTATCAACAGCATCTGCCTCAGTTAATAAAACACTCTGATTGACAAAGAAGTCACACACGCACACATGTTACTTTTTGGGGATTTCACATTGATTTTTGTAAATCAGGAAACCCTTCTAGAGAAACATGTGAATTAGTAAATTAGAATGAAATCTAATTTATTGGGAACAGAGGAATAGACTCTGACGCTCAGACCCCAGCGGGAAGTAGAACGTCCACAGTGTGGCACCGTGCTGAAGTGTCCTCAGGCAAGATACTGAGCCGTGAGTTGCCCTGGTGGCTGTGCCGTCAGTGTGTGAGTGATGTGTGATAGAGAAAGTGCTGCACACAGATGCATCATGAATGTGTGTGTGTGAATATAAAACTGTACTTTTAAGCGCTTTAAGATTAGAAAGCTGCGACATAAATACAAACCATTTACCCTTTACTTCCCCCCAGACACTGGTGGGCAACGGAGCATGGAGCTGAGACGTGTTCTGATTGGATGGTTAAAGGAAGATGACCCGGTATCCAGAGTTGAGGGCGGTCACTCATACCCCCTTTGCACCAAAGTGAAATGTGCTGGGCTGGTGCAAGTACTGGTTCAGAGCTGGTTCCTTTTGCGAACCTTATGGGAACATTTTGATTCCTAGTCACGCAGAATGTAAAATGTTCCCCTCAGCCCTCAGCATCGTACGTTTAGTCCCTTAAGTCCTGTAAGGTGATAGTGTTTGTCTTATGTGCACATGATTGGAACAAGTGAATTGTATTGTGCACATGATTGGAACAAGTGAATTGTATTGTGCACAAACATGTCTGGCACATACGGAAATGGAGACAACGAAGTCATGTTACTGAACTGACAACTGAATGACAGCTCCCAGGTGATTGGCTCAAGGTGAGCGTGTCAGGTTGTCATTGGATGAAAAGAGAGAATGAGCTCTTTTCCATAGCTTCCTTTCCTGGAGATTTACCTTAACCCTACCTATCAGGCCTCTTTTAACATCTTTAGTGTTGGGTATGACTTTTATATTATGCCTGACCAAGTGTTGTCTCTGAAGTGGTTGATCTGCGAGATCTTACCACCTCCACAGGAATGTTTTAGATGTGGATGCTTCATGTTTTGTTGGGAGTTGCCATCCTGTCCCCGGCATTGAGATAAGGTGGATTTCAGGAGAGTCTCCACTCTCGAGAAGATAATAAACATCCCTGACATGATAGAGGATAAAGAATACTGAAACGCTTCCATTGTACTTCAAGGTTTTTGGTTTGAATCAAGATCTGTTGACAGATCTGTGGCATTATAAATTCAAGTAAAGATGTTCATCCGTGTCGCCTCAGACAGAAACACACACACACACACAGTGAAAAAGCCAACAACCTAAAAATAGAAGCTGCTGCAGGCGAGAATCTTTTCTTTTAATCAAGAGTCGTCATTTAGCCTAATGGCTGCCTCGGTAAAATGAACTGTTGAACACCAATTGTTGTAGAAATTTTAAAGTATTACATCCTCAGTGGAGTACTTATGTTCAGAGACATACAGAGACACATGTAGGTTTTAAAGGTTTCAATGTGAATTGATCAGGAGCAGGAATCTAAGACTGAGGATTTGTTTCAAAGATCCACAGTGGAGCATGCAGTACTGGAAGCTGGCCGAATATTATATTGTTTGAGCCACAGACTATAAATTAAGATGGACGACGTAAGGGCTCGCTAAAAATAAAACCAAAATGTCTTGATCGCTCCCTAGTGGCTGGCTGCAGTATAGGTCATAAACCCCAGCTCCTGGACATAAAGGGAAAAGTCAAAATACACTTATACGTATAAAAACAGGTCATGGTTGACAGTGTATCGGTGGGACTTCATTACCGGGACTCCATCCCCCGATCACTACGGCTGAGAGTCTCCAAATGATGCCACCAGCACAAGATGGCAGCGTTTGTATCCTCACAATTTCGAGATTTAAGAAACTACATCAAGGGTTAAATCACATTCTTGCATAATTCATTTTTCAGTTTCAAATATTTCAGACTCTCAAGAGGCTCCATAGCAGTTAAGAAAGAGGACACACCACTTCAATTCATCATTCAATTAAAAGAAAAGCAAGACAGCAGTAAAGTAAAAGCAGCTCGTGTGTCGTATATCTCTCCAGTGTTTCCACAGGCTGGATGACTAACGGGTGCAGCACTTCATCCGGCTGGTTAAAGCGTCTGTGATGCTGTTCTCTGACTCATCCAAGCAGCACATGAAGCTGTACATCAGACTGTGCCTCACACAGTTGACTGGAACGATACCTGCAGCATCAGTGTATATGTCGGCCTTGACATAACATTTTTTCCTTTGGCTGCACCAACAATAAGCTGTAAACAGAGATGAGGTAAGGCCAAATGTTAAACACAGACGGAAGAGAATGAACTGACAGCGCATACAATATCTGTATCTAAAGTCAAATGTACAACATACAGTTCAGATAATGAATAATCATTAGATGTTAGATATTATTACAGTTACATTATTTGTCATCATTACGTGCACTCTCAAGGCTCCAGCTGCACTGTTCACTTCATGTAAATTAGCTCTTTCTCCATGTCTGTGCGACACTGTTGTGCAGCTAATGTATGCATGAGATTAAAAGACCCATTTGTAATGGACCCATTTATACCTCATTTGCAATTAAACGACAACTAAACGTGTGTTATGTGTGCAGTTAACATCCCGTATGCTTCGGCTACAGGCAGCAGATAGATAATGATACGACTACAAGAAGGACTGAGGGAAAGTCCTGAAAGATGATGGTGCCAACGATGTAATATATGATATATAATATAATAATGTAAACTGTAGTTGCTTTAGCTAACATGTGAATTTATGTTTTAGTTATTTATGAAAGATGAAAGAACCATTCAAATGTGGCTGCCCCCACATACTGTGATTACTGAAACCTGTAGCTTCCAGTTCATCTGATATAGTGAAAATGGCCACTGGACAAACATTTATACATAATTAAAGATTGAACACGTGTTTACTCAGGGCGTCACCAGTAGGTAATTAAACAGCTGTTAGTGCACTGTAATGTCAATTGTTGCTGCATTTGCAGATGTAAAATGTGAAAGTGAAAATGCTTAAGCTGTAGCAAACACCTCAGAGGCAAGATTCAACTAAATGCAAACATCACCAGCTTTTTTCCAGGATAAATAAAAGATTTAAAAGATATCAGAAAGGTCCAGACAGAGCAGAGCCGGCGGTAGTTGAAGTAACACAGAAATAAATGGCCTGGTGCCTTTCTTTTTCTCAAGATCAGCAGCCCTGCCATTTTATACTTGAAAAAAGATTAAATTCCCTGAGCAGTGGAACAGAACTGAGAAATGTACGCTTCAAAACCACTTTTTGAAACAATAGCTACATCCAACATTTGTCACTATGTGGGAATGTCTCAGCACAAAATGGGGGGTGAAGTAAAATTACTTTCATCTCTGACTTCCTCCCAATAAATGAGGTTTAACAGACCATAATTTAACAGCTATACAAAATGTGAGCAAGAAATCAAACGTCTCCTCAGACCTGCTGCTGCAGTTCAACCGGTTTGTATCTTCATTAGTATTCAGATCCCTTATTCAAGTGTTTAAATAACTATCAATGTAAAATACCTACGACTGAATATAAATATATATAAATATATGTGTTGAGCTGCATCCTAAACAATGTTGTCATATGTTTTGTTGTGTAAAATCTAAACCTCCAAAGAAACATACCAATACATACATTGCACTGTTGCCCTCTGAAATATATCCATCCATCCTACTCCTATAACACTTATCCTTTTGAGGGCACTGGGGAGAGCCTATGCCTGTCCCAGTTGAAGAGGCTGAGTTCACCCTGGACAGGTCAACCTACTGAGACAAACATATACCTGTCTCCACTTACGGTAAATGGTCTATACTTATTTAACACTTGCCTTAATGTGCAGCACTTTCACACATCATTCATACACTGCCTGGGCAATTTTGGGTGAAGTATCTTGTCCAAGGACACTAAGGGATGCGGAATGGGGGAGACGGGGATCGAATCGCCGACCTCCTGGCTCAACCGCTCCGCTCTACCTCCTGAGCCACATCCGCCTCAGTTATCGTTACCCCAATGTGTATGTCTTTGGACTGTGAGAGGAGGAAGGAGAGCCCAAAGAAAACCAACGCAGACAGATGGAAAACATGCAAATCCCACTCAAAGAGCCAGGATTCAAACCAGGAACCCTCCACGCACCTCCACTGCACCGCCCCCTTGTAAAGTACATACATGTGACTTCCCACCACAGGGGATGGAAAGTATAAAAAGTCATCATCAGTGTCTGATCCATTCAAGTTTTGACCTGTATTGTAAAAGGTAGGCGATCATCACACCACGCCTAACCTCCCCAGGTGCTGAAGCTGCCGTGTGGTGCTCCCTCACTCCCACACCTGACTCCAGCATCACCCGGAGAGGGAGTTCTGTCTGTATAAGGTTCGAGAGCAGCGTCGGCCCCTGCGCCTTTAAGACTCCATGTGGTCAGCTCCACATCCCACTGTCCCCCCTGGCAGCTCCGTGTGGGAGCACGCTTCCAAAGTTTGACTGGGGAATACGAGGGAACAGCGGAGAGAGGCGGCTGCAGCGAAAACACACGGCGATCATCATCTTCTTCATCATCTGAGGAGGAGGAGGAGGAGGGAAGGACCGCAGCTCGTCTGTACGGGAGGGTCCCACTCCTCATCGGGCGATAAGAACAAAGAGATGACCGAGCGGATCCTCGGTTTATGAAACACAACAAAGGTGAATGTAACACGGTGTGTGTGTGTGTGAGTGTGTGTTGCTGGAGGAAGGGTCCCCCGGCTGCAGCCTCCTCTTCCTCCTCCCTCAGCCATGCCGCTTCTGCTCCGCACGCTGATGTTCGGCTTGCTCACGCTGCTGGTGGTGGTCCTGATCATTGACGATATTGCAGAAGTGGAAGAAGAAACTGCGTAAGTCTCCCACCTTCATTTTACGCATGCATGCACAGCGCAACAGAGAAAGAGAGAGAGAGAGTGTGTGTGTGTGTGCGTGTGTGTGTGTGTGTGTGTGTGTGTGAGAGAGAGAGAGAGAGTAGAGTCAAGTCTATTGTGTTCTTGTCCTGCAGGTTATTTTGTTTCCTGCAGGTTTTCCCCAGATTTAATCTATGAAGTAGAAGGGGGGGGGATGAGTGTAATAAATGAGTGCATTTTTATGTTGAAGTTTTGCATTGAATGTGGAGTGTATTTATATATATATATAAGAATTTGTGTGTGGTTTGTTTCTTCATTTGTAACACTTGGGTGCAGCAGTAGCAGCTGTTCAGACAGCAGCCTGCCTGGGTCTCCAAGGATTAGGCTATTTGTCTTGCAGCAGCCGGCATGCGGGATAGGATACATTTACACTGAGAGAGAGAGAGAGAGAGAGAGAGAGAGAGAGAGAGAGAGAGAGAGAGAGAGAGAGAGAGAGAGAGTGTGTGTGTGTGTGTGTGTGTGTGAGACAACAAAAGAGAACAAAAGAGGCTCTCCTCTTCTTTTATTTCTCTTTTTTCACACTTTGAAATCTGGAGCAGTGCAGCAAAAACCTTCCCAGTCACACACTCATGTCCCGCCTGCATTTGACCTGCAAGAAAAATACTGTGCATTCTTAATTTTTGCTTTTAAGGCCACATGTCCTGACATCAACACTGCAACATCCTCCCCTTGTTTTCATTCATTTGTCTTTGCGGGTGTGTGTGTGTGCGTGTGTGTGCATGTGTGTGTGTGTGTCTTTATCACATTTCTCTTTCAGCAACAACATTTAGTTTGGAATGCAATCACCCCGACTGTGGTTTCACTTTATAATGAGGTCATATTGGTTTTGTGATTTTGCCCGTGGGAAGAAGAAGCAGAACCAAGTGTGTGTCTGCATAAACGCAGCTTAATACATCACTAATAAATAGATCTGTCCGAGCGGCGTGTCTCTCTGTTTCAGCGCCGCACTGCTGTCATGTTTCACCACATGTGGCCAAGGTCATGATGTGCAAAACTTGACTAATCTGAATGCTGGGAGAATACGCAGTGCTTACTGTAACCGCGTCTTGGCCGGCGCATTCAAGCAGCATCCTGAAAAGATTGCTCACCTCCCTGTGAAAAGAAAAACCTCCTGACAGTATAATGTGGCTCCATTAAGGCCACATTTATCCTCATTACATCAGCGGATGGGCCCACGGTGGGTTGCTCTAAATATACCTTGATACGTGCCTCTCACCTTCACTGTATCTTAAGAGAAGGATGTGGAGTGCGCCTGTTAGTGAGCAGCCTACAGTGGGTTTCATTTACTGTTACACATTGTGATTACAGGAAGGATCATAATTCAATCTAAAGCCTTCTTTCTCCACTAGGAACACTGGACGTTCAAAGAAGACGAACTTGCAGAGGCTTGTGCCTAAACCACACACAAGGTAGGAAATCCAATTATCTCCACACACACACACACACACACACACACACACACACACACACAAATACATACAGTAAGTACAGACCACTGGTGGGGGGCTAACTCCATATGATTATCTGCACTACTTTGGTTCCTATGCAGCCTTGTTAACACAGTGAGTCATTCACAGTCAGGGTATAGAGGGCAGCTGCTATAAATACCCATCAATGTGGTGGTGGGATCCACGGAAGTAAAAAATGCTGTGTTTCAAATAATAAACCTTTATTGCTTGTTCTTAACTTCCATGTGCAGGGAAGTTTTGTTTATGCACAGTGGAGAACGGATTCAGATCAGCACCTCTGTGCAAAAATGCTCCAATACGAGGAAAAGTTCTGCATCTAATATTGTACTTAAAGGTTCAGTGTGTAGAATATAGTGACAATTAGTGGTGAAGTTGCAGCGGAATACCGCTCACCTTACCCTCCCCTTCCAAACATTGAAGAGAACCTGTGGTAGTCTTCAGTGGTCCAAAAACTCAAAAGATGTTTAGTTTGTCCAGTTTGGGCTACTGTCAAAAACGTGGCAGCCTCCGTAGCAAGGACCCGCTCACGATGTACTTATAAAGTATTTCAATATAAAGGGCCCATTCGAGGGTAAAGGAAACAACAATTCATCCAATTTAGATGAAACACACTAGTGAAAACATCTCTAGGATTATTTTATATTCAATTTCTGGCCCTTTAATTAACAGTACAAAAGTATATCAAAAGTACTCATGCAGAAAATTGCACCTTTGTGTTTAGGGGTAGTTTATGATTAAACCATTATTATTGCTGTTGCAATAGATAAATAGCATTTTACTATTGCTGGATCTAATTTAAACTACTTTATAATACTGGTAGTTGTGTTCATTACAATGCAATATATATTATTTGAGGGGGTATTATGTTGATCTGTACCTGGTATCTAAAGAAGCGAAATAGGTTTAGTGCAATGAAAAGTACGATATTTCCATCTGATACTTATCAAAGTAAATATATATAAAATGTTAATGCTAAATTAAGTTGTACTTACAATGATTTCAGCAGGCGCTTTAAAGGTCTAAATTCAATCATCTGAATTTAGGTCTGAAAGTCTTCAATACATAAAAATATTATGTTCTAGGTCTTCAATACATTTAGGATGGTCGTTTTATGTTAAATTTATTGCTACTTCTTTTGCACTTTAGAATGAGATTCTTCTTTCCTTTTAAGAGAAGTGTTTCGGCAGCATGCACCGTTTGTAAGGTCTCTGTGTTTTGTAGTTCTTTCTCAATGATACAATTCTGGGGCTCCCAGATTCCTTTATGTCTGTGGTACTTGACATTGGTCTTACATTTCATTGATTATGTTCTTAATCTGAACTTGTTGAAACCTGCAGAAACTGACTAATGTATTAGCAGTACTAAATGTTACATTCCCAAAATAGTAGATTTATCTCAGAATGCTCTAAAATATGATACCATGCCACATAAAAGCCTTTAATTAGGGGAAAAGAATGAAAATGTACACAAATAATGATGAGAATTGTAAAGATCATCACTGTGTATCTATAACATGACTTTTTGTCGTCTCTTAGAAAGACTCCAGTACACGTAGATCCAACCGCTCTGACAAGATTGAGCACAGAAACAAATCATCGTCATCAGCCGAGCTCCAATACGACCGCCAAGCTCTCGTCAAACAACTGGACCTTCAACAAGACGCTCTCCAACCTCATCAGGCAGATTCCTCCACAATTATCTCTTTTAATTACCTGTTTTACGCTCGACCAAACACGAGTCTTTCCTAACTCGTTTTCATCTTCTTTTCTCACAGGAAGAACATCCTGAGATTCCTCGATCCAGAGAGAGACATCTCCATTCTGAAGGGCACTCTGAAACCTGGAGACATCATCCACTATGTCTTCGACCGCCACAGCACGACCAACATTTCAGAGAACCTCTACCGACTTCTGCCGACTGTTTCCCCCATGAAGAACCAGCATCACAGGCGCTGCGCCATCGTGGGGAATTCTGGGGTCCTGCTGAACAGCAGCTGCGGACAGGAGATCGACTCTCACGACTTCGTTATCAGGTTGGCCTTTTTTTGTCCTCTCTCACCGAAACGGAATTTGTGATTTCAGGGTTGGAAATGTTCCTCTTGACTTAATAAAACCCGCAGGTTAAAGTGAAATGTAATTGAAATGGATTAGCAAATTAGTTTCAGTTTTGGCTTTATCTCACTTTTACCAAGACTATAATTCACATTGAAGTGATAATCACTCTCTGGAGTTCTTAGTTTAATTCAGGTTTGAAGTCGGTGGTCGCACAGCTGGAATTATATTAATTGCACTTTCCTGCAGAACACACTGTTAGAACACACTGTCGCAGCTTTTGAACGATTTAAAGTCGGAAACAAAACTGGCAGAACGACAGCAATTAAATGCATGATTATACATGAAATTGACATTTTGAAAAGCTTTGGGATCCAGCAGCAACGCGCTGAGCGTTTTTTCACACACCGGTACTCTCAGGGGTCCTGCTCTCATTCTACTGGAGAACTGTGTTTGTGGAGCCAGCAGCCCGTGTTTGAGTTGCACGCAAAAGAGTCACTGAGCGGGTTATTTGTCACTATTCGTACTCCAAAAGTAAATTTTGTCTATTATAATGGGAAAGTATTGTGTGCACAGCCTAACAAAACATGCACTATTTGCAGAGGTAGTGTATCTCTAGTGTAAAAGCCTCCTCTCATTAATCAGCGCTGTGTAAAGGGAGCAGGAAGTAGCCGTCAGTGGTAGCACCTCATCGAGCTGATTGATCGATTGAGCCTCAAAGTGTCTAAATGTCCCTTTTTTTATATTCGGAAACCGAGCGTGTTGTCTTTGTGTCTTGTCTTTTCTAAGTGCTCATGCTGATGAGGGGAGGTCATGATTTATGGACTGAGGCAGTATGATGATAATGCCGGGGCACGGCACTAATGGTTGGCTGAAGGCAGACGACAGCAGATGTGGCATTTTGAGGAGCTGAGGAATTTGCTCTGGCATTCGCGTACGAGATGGAGAGATAATGTCTCGGCTAAATATAGTCCTCTGCCCCGCGCTTGGTTTCCACTAAGTAGGTTGACAGTGTTTTGGGGTGCGAGATATAGATGATTGTAGCTCAGTGTGACAATAACATCAAGGAATGACTCGCTACTCAGCAAATTATTAGAAGTTTTAACAATTTATGTCGGCTGGTGGTGCACATTCGTCAGATTTCAAGCAGGAACATGAGCAGCCATGGAAAACTGACAGCTCCCATTGAAAGAACACAGTGTCTCTTGTCTCTCTCCAGTGAGCGGAGGCGGATTGATCGTCAAAGTCTTTTCTTGAGCATTGATACTAACGTCAATATTATTGATTCCAAAACAATGGATCCATCTCAAGTTATCTGCTTCTCTGCTGCTGCCTGGCCTCCTCATATGAAGTCCATAGAAATCCAGAAGTCGGTGTGAGAACACAGCAGGGGATCCCCCACTGCTTTCACCGTGAGCGAGTGGGGGGGGGGGGGGGGGGTGTTGATGACGCTTCTAACCTGCAACAGATGCAAAAATGAAAAACATTTACTTTATACATTTTCGCAAAGATGGTCTATGTTTTGTTAAGTAGTTCTTATAACACTGATGAATGTTCAAGTGCTCGTTTTTGTGGTGAGTTTGGTTTCATTTAGTTATTTGAAGCTATAATAATTGGGTGAAATGTCATGATTGACAGCGGAGACGGGACTCATGATTGGCCGAGCGCGTGTATCGATGGTACCTCGCTACCGCGGCTACATCCCCTGATCACAACTGCACAGGTGTTCGTATCCAGTGGGAGGAAGTGGAGACACATACGCACAGGGATCGTCTGTTTAATTCAGAGAATTCACACAGGACAAATTTATTTACTGTTAGAAACACTTTTTGTGTTTAAACAGGCATGTGATTAAAGATTTAAGAGTTGATTGTTAAATGAAACACCTCATGTTTGCTAATTATTTGGAGTTAATTAAAATAAATGAAGTAGCGTATAAATGATGCATGAGACCCACATTACAGTTATTAAATTAACTTTAAATGATAAAATGTTTCTTTATCAATATTGGTGATTCTTGGCCTGTTTACTTGTCCCAGTTTAAACAAAACAAAGGAAGGAACAGGCTCCCCTACCCGTCTTTGTACAAAATCTCTTAAAATTCATTAGGGTGCTACAGGAGCAGTCAGGAGCAATAGTCCACTGAAATCACACACTCATTTTCCTCTTAATTGTTTTAAATGAACTCATTAATTAGAGTCAGCGACACACTGAGACGTCTCAGGCTTTGCCTTCACAAGTGTGTGAGTTAATAAAAAGAAAAGTGTGTGAGTGCTCATTATAAATGCATCATAGCTTTTATCAGTTACTAAATGCAGTGATAAGAATTGTCATCAATAGGATGAACCTGTCTCCTCCAATGAAATACTTATAGCAAGCTGGTTTTAAGCTGTTTTTATAGTCTAAATGTGTGTATATATATATATATATATATATGACGTCATTTGGAGACAGAGTCTGCGCTGTAGAGATTGGCCGATACACATGACCGACCAATCCCGAGTCAGTCTCAGCTGTCAATCATTTCATTTCAACCTGTTTTCACAGCATCAAATAAGTAATTAAAACCAAACTTAAATTTGCTCTTGAATAACTTCTAACTGTTCTGCCTTTTTAGTTTGGTCCATGTCCCATCCACTAACATACTGTAAATGAGGCGCAGTTTAGGAACTATACTGCATCTAGCCACCAGGGGGTGATCAAGACACTTTGGGCTTCACTTAAGGAGGGCATCCATCTTTATATACAGCCTATGGTTCATGTATGATAAGAATCAACACATTTGATGTCACTGATCTTGAGTGACCAATGCTTACTTGTCCCAAGGTGTAACCTGGCCCCAGTGGAGGAATACTCTTGGGACGTGGGGACGCGGACCAACCTGGTGACCATGAACCCGTCGGTCGTGCAGCGGGCCTTCCAGGACCTGGTCAGTGACGAGTGGAGGGATCGCTTCTTGCAGCGGCTTCAAAGCCTCAGCGGCAGCGTGCTGTGGATCCCGGCGTTCATGGCCAAGGGGGGAGAGGAGCGCGTGGAGTGGGCGCTCCGTCTCATCCTGCTGCACACTGTGGACGTACGCACCGCCTTCCCCTCACTGCGCCTCCTCCACGCTGTCAGAGGGTAAGATCACAGCTCAGGCCCACCTGAGAGAGCAGTAATGAAGGGGTTGGCAAACTCTAATCTACAGCCCAGGTGGCTATTTTTATAAAGGGGAATTAAAGCTAATCACCTGAGGCAGCCAGAGTGAGGAAGCCTCTCGTCTTCTCACTCGAATTGTCTCACCACATCTGTCTTAATTAAGTGTGAAATGTGTTTGATCCTGAAACGAAATGAAACGAAGTTTTATTTGCGGACAAGGATCATTTGTCTCTCCCAAAGGAACAGTCTGACATTTTAAAATATACACTCACAGGGAATAAGAAGAACAGGAAGTACCTCTCTTATGAAGACTTGAAACAGGGGGAGTTTGCTCGGCTCTGTTCAAAGTTTAAAAGCTCCTTAGCTATATGCTATGCTATATGTCCTGATCCGACCGTTTATTCGAATCCGCTACAAAATGTCGTGAAAATCGGTTCTGTATTTTTTTGAGTAAATCTGCCAACTAACAAACAATTGAAACATAACCTCCTTGGTGGATGTAATTACACGTACCAACAACTCATGTTGTTTAATCCAGCAGCTCTGTGTAAATCCTGTTACTAGTGACAAAGCTAACATGCTGCTGTTTAGCAGGAGGAGAGTTCAGGATATTGTTTGTTGAAATAATCATTTAGGGACCATGTATTTATAAATAACAGAATATAAAGATGGACGACATGACTGCTCCACAAAAGTGAAGCCAACGTGTCTCGATAGCCCCCTTGTGGCTAGCTACAGTATCATTCCTAAATTCCACCTCCTCCATGTTATTTGGTGGGACACAGAGCAAACAAAAACGCCAAAGTACAAGTCAAATGATGTCATTGAAAAAAGATGGCAGCATTCGTATCTTGGATAGTCTGATGAAGTGTAGATGCTTCATTCATCTATATTTCCAGTCAATAATAAAATTCTATTCATCCAGTGGTTATCTCAGTGGAGACTGACATGTAGGCTAACATTTTATTTACCAGAGCCATTTGTGCTCTCTCCGGGCGTTCACTGCTTTATTTCTCAGGCGGGCACAGTTAATTCACTGTGAGGTTGCCAGGCAACCTATTGATTCCTAATGTAACTCTAATTGAGAAAGCAAATGAGCATTTCCCCCAAACTATTCATTTAATTGAGGCTTATTTTCCCACAGTTTGACCAGATGTTCATCGTCGACCTTTCACACTGATGTTGACACTGATTCACAGTCTGCATTTATGAAAAGCAATTCTAATGACAACATGAATTTGTGAAGAGATCAGTTTGTGTTAATGTAAATGCTCATTTGTTGACTCCAAATTTAGACTCTGTTGCTCCCAGGCCTCTGCATGAAGCTCAGGAGAAGCACACATGAACATGAACTAATCAGGACTCGTTTAGTTTGTACATTCTGTTGATCCTTATTATTTGTGATGATTTGTTTTAGAGCTGGTCAAGGATCTTTTTTGAGCGTTTGTGTGCATGTGTTTTTTTCTGCCTTCAGGCCTTTATAAAATGCTTCTCTGCTTTTTTTTTTTGCTTTCCTTTGCTCTCTCTCTCTCTCTCTCTCTCTCTCTCTCTCTCCCTCCCTCTCTCTCTCTCTCTCTCTCTCTCTCTCTCTCTCTCTCTCTCTCTCTCTCTCACACTCTGCTTTCCTGCCTCGTTAAAAACCACTGCTGGTCAGTGACCACATTATGTCATTCTGTATGCCCCAACTAACACTCGGTATTGCAAAAGGGGAAGAATTGGGCCACGAGTCAAACGTCTGAGAGATCATTGTTTTACCAGAGAGAATAATTTCCCTGATTTCTTGTTTCAGGTGAAATTCATTCCTCTGTCCTTTTTGTTCGTGGTCTCTGATAAACGCTTCCTCTGACCTTGTCCTTTTCTCAATAAGGCTGAACCTCATCGTGTTCACTAGGAGACAAAAGGCTCTGCTCATTTGCCACATCACATGATCGTCTCTCTCTCTGGTTGTTTGGGATGCTCATCACCTGCTGTAGTGTTTGGCTGCATTGGAAACCTGCCCACTGTTCGCCCTTCACGCCGCGTGAACCGCTTTAAATAGCACAACCTCTGCATCTCCACACGACCTTCCACACTAACCACGGAGAGTGTGAGTAGAGCTGGGAGAGGCTGTAAGAGCATAGAGGCTGGAAAAATGAGCTTGTGAGTGGAAAGGAAAATTGCGTTGAGGCGGTCGACATTTGACCCCCTGATCCTGAGGCTGCTGCTGAGGGCAGGATGTGATCGCACTGTAACAAGAGTTCAGAGGTCAGGAGGGTTGAGATGATTCAGAATACAAGTCTGAAATAGCAATGCAAACGTCCACATTCTCGTATCGGGATACAGGATGACAGAACCGTGAACCTGCTGCAGGTTCATCCTGTTGAGCTCTCTTTACTTCATTCTCTAGCAATCAATCAAACTGTATTTATATAGCACCTTTTATACAGATTAAAATAATGATTTTAAAAGCTAAATTAACAATAAAAACTAGTTAATCAAACTGGATAAGAATATATACCTATAATCTTAACAGAATTTTTTTTATTAAATAACATTAAATTAATAGTAAAAATGAAATAATAAACCGTACTTAATCAAAAGCCAGGCTAAAGAGATTTTTTAAAGCTTGGGTTACAAGATTTCAAAACGTCCTGTCCTTAGCTAAATGATTCTTACTAGAGGACCTGTGGAGCCGTACTGGTTTATACTCTGTGAGCATATGTGACATTTATTCTGGTGCACCTCCATAAAGTGTTTGAACAGTAAAATAATCTGTACAGAATCTTACTGACAACCGTTCTATGGACTTTAGTACAAAAGTAATGTTAGCACCTGAATCACCTGCAGCTGATGTATGACAGTTTTGGTGAGACCAGACAGTAGCTGTGGCTGGTCATGACAAAAGCATACACCAGTTTCTCTCTGTCACTCACACTAATGTTTTTAAAGGCCCCATATTGAGACCCACGTGAGCCTTCAGTTTAAATCTGAGTCAAAGTCCACACCAAGGTTTCCTGCTCTGTGGCTTTATTTTAATTGTGAAATAGTGTTATTGTTAAACGTCTGCTGCAGTAAAAA
The DNA here is from genome assembly GCF_009819705.1 of Hippoglossus hippoglossus. Lineage (NCBI taxonomy): Eukaryota > Metazoa > Chordata > Actinopteri > Pleuronectiformes > Pleuronectidae > Hippoglossus > Hippoglossus hippoglossus. Next base: position 13,082,769 of record NC_047156.1, on the reverse strand, counting down.
GAACCAATGTGCTCAGCAAACACTCAGAAAACTAATCTCAAATTCAGCCTTCAGGAGTTTTTTTGCTTACAGTTTAAAGCTCTGCCGATGTGGTGAGAAGAATCAGTCTTTCACTGCACCGCTCCCTTTATTTCTGTTGTGCTGTGTTTGGCTTGAAACTAGAGCTACAGAATTTTTTTGTTTCCTGTGCAGATGACTGCGCTGGTATCCAGGAAGTGGCAATGGATTAAATACTCCTGAGCCAGTAGGTTTTGAATTTTGAAATGTGTGGAATGACCATGTTTTGCCGTGTTGAGAATGAGGCTGCAAGTAATGAAAATAAAAAGGAAAATAGTCAAAAATGCTAAACAGCAAATCTTCATATTCGAGAAGCTGTTTGAGTGTGTGATGTTGTTGTCTATTTGGTTTTTTTTATCAGAAATTAATTTCAAAATCAATTAATCTCCCAGCTGCTTGAGTGAGAAGATACGGTTTAATGGTTTTTGGAAGATTAGACTTGTTGATATTTTTGGGGAATGAATCCGCTCAGAAAAGAGGATGAAAATGAAAGGTCACTTATTGATTATCTGTGAATGGACGTGTGAAAAGTTCTTGAAGGGGCAGTTACTCGGTCGACAACAGAAAAACATACACAGCCAGCTCTCAATTTCTACATGTGTGGCTTGTTAGAATTCAGCTCCAGCAGACTGTATTATAATTTATTTCCAAACCCAGAGGGAGAAACTGAAGAAGAAGAGTATTGCTTCCTCATGAATACTGACTTCCTTTTGCTTACTAAAAAAAGAGCTGTGGACACCTCGAACAGATTGTACCTCAGACTTGTAGTCCAGATAATGTCTGGAAAATTGGGTGCGGAGATTTTCCGCAGCTTATCTTTTCTCATATGTAGAACGCAGCAGGTGGTTGTCTGGATCAGACGTGTTAAAAAATATTGGATTGGCGTCTGGGGAGCACAAGCAGGAGACAGGACACGACTTGTAAATTCTGCAGAAATCACATTTTCTCTCTCGAATGTCGTTGTCTTTCTAAGTTGACATCTTTGCCAGCGTCTTCTAGGTATATGGCTCTTCTCTTTAATCCTGAGATATTTGTGTCTCACATCCGTCGCGTGCTAGAATCTTCTTCATCACACCCACCCACTCGCTGTGAATTTTTCCCGCTGCATTCTGACATGAGCTCACGTGGACATTTCACCAGGGAACATGCAGGAAAAGTCGTGCAAAATGTCTGGAGCAAGTGACTCTGGTATTTGCGTTCTCGCATGCAGCCCCTCTGGAAGATTTCAGGTCTGCAGTTCAGTGCATGTGTAGAAGCAGCTTTTCAGATTTTTCTAGTTAATGTTCTGTCTGTCTTTGTCAACAGGTATTGGCTAACCAACAACGTCCACATCAAGCGTCCGACCACCGGCCTCCTCATGTACACGATGGCCACTCGCTTCTGTGAGGAGATCCATCTCTACGGCTTCTGGCCGTTCGCGCTCGACCCGCAGGGCAAACCGGTCAAATACCACTACTACGACACTCTGAAGTACGAGTACACATCCAGGTCCAGTCCACACACCATGCCTCTGGAGTTCAGGACCCTGAACGCATTGCACAGACAGGGGGCGCTCCGGCTCCACACTGGGACCTGCGACGCTGAGACGAAACCACAGAAGGAGCTTCAGAGCCAGTAGCTTGATGGAAGATTGTCATGGAAACCATCATCTTGACTGAGTAGACTTTGTACAAACAGTTTTCTTCTTACTGTACTTTTATGAAACTTGAATAACTTATTTTCAGTAATTCAAACAAACTTGTTTTTCTATTACAAGCTCTTTTAGTGACTAATTTCTCTGGTGCATTTGATCTTTTAATGAGATTTCTATGACAAAATTTGAATAATGAAACCATTTTTGTCTAGCTCACTTTAAACTAGGTTCCCAGTGTGATTCTTTTCTAGGATTTAATAATTCAAAACCCATTTGTGCATTTAAATTAGTTATAAGATGCCATAAATGAAAAGTCCAAGTTTAGAATATGATAGGGCTTCATTAAGAAGATGTTGTGTATGTTTTTACTCAGAATGTGAACAGCTTGTGGAGGTGACAAAATGAATGTTGTGAGTCTCCGGTTGGGCCACAAGATGGAAGCACTTGAGAGTTGAGAGCGAATGATGAAGATGAAAGGAAAGTGGGTCAACTCTTCAAACACTTGTTTTTAAATATGACAAACCCCTTTTTATTAGGCTCTTTGATAAACCAGTTGATCAAGTATTCAATATTTATATTCCCCTCTGATCGAGGACATTTGACATGTATGCTTTTGTAGCTTGAAGTACCTTTTAGAATGTTCATATTAAAACAGTTAATTCATAAGCCTAAATTGAAATAGTGAATTGTAGGGTTACCTTGGGAGCCAGTGAACAGATAGAGGCATGTTGGATTGTGCTCGGCTCCTGTGAGATTGTACCGGCTGTTCACATAAGTATATTTACACAGGCTTAGTAAACCTCCTTTGTAAACTTCTCTTTAAGAACACCAGCCGTTTCCACACTGACTTGTCAGACTGTAGCTGTGTGGTGGTAGTAACAGTACATGAATGTAGTGGTGATATTCTTACACTGTAAGAAATGAGCCCTGTAATGTGCTTTAAATGAATTCCTGAACAGAGGTGGCGACGCTCTCAGTGCAACAACACTGAGAAGAGGAAGAGCTGAGGAGCTGTTTGTCTTAATTCCATTGAAATGTTCTATAATGTGTTTTTCGTTTAGTATTCAACCAATATAGGTTGATGAAGATATGTGTGGATTTGATGACACTGCCAGTATTTGTGCCTATGATATAATTAAACTTGCCCATTTCAAATTGGACCAATCACATGCACTACAGGAAAGACAGAGTTTCGTAGTTGTTTTGAACGTGTTACTCGCTTCTAAAGCCAAGATATATTCATTGAAACTTTAAAAAACTAACAGAATGTGCAAAAAAAGTGTATTTTAATGCAGGTCTGCCGACTTGTAGTTCTTGCCAGGGATGAAACTCCATTTCAACACCAGACTGATTTTTCCAAACTATTTAATTCTTGGTTTGTATTTTTGTACTTCTAAGCTCCACCTCAGTAAAAGTCTGTCGGGTTTTTAGGGAGTTTTTCAGGAGTCGTCAGGACACTGGGCCTTTTGCCGTAAACTCTTTTCGGGGTATTTTTCTGGAACAGTTAATACAAATAATTAACCGAAGTATTTGAAATATTCCGAAAGCTCCTGCAGATAAACAAGTAGCCTCTCATGCGCTCCCGCCTCATGTGATTAGTCCATAAAAGTGTTGTTTTGACAGGATGTGCCTGTTGACATTGATGTTGGCCTTATTTCTTTGCCAGTTTAGTTAAGAATAGACATCAAAGTGGCACTAGAGACGTCAGCAGCGTGAAACAATGAAGGGTTTATTTGTGAAGGCTCGTCTGCGCTAGGCAAAAAACAGACGCGCTCTGTGACCAGCACTATTAAGTTAATTAACCCAGAGTCTGGTTTTGGAAAACCTTCAGCTGACATTCTGCTGTGAAACTGTGGGGATTGTGTTGTATTGTTCACTATAGGCTGCTTTTTCTCATGTATATTGTACGTTGTGTCTCATCTGTTTACTGTCCGACAAAACCAATATTACCTTTTGCATGTTTGTCCTGTCTTAATGCATACAACTTAAGTATATTTCAATTTTGGGGGTTCTTTTAAATATTCTGAATGTCTCGAGGACATGTGAAGTGTATATTTATGACAACGTGAATGTACTTTTCTGTGGCAGAAAATACACAAAACAAGAGACTGGAAAAAACACAAAACTTCAAGCCTCTTCTTTTAAAACACTTGAAAAGAAGTGGGTTTTATTTCAGCAGTGTTTCAAAGAGATGGAAACTGAGGAAATGACTGTGGCGTACGCGACCAGTCAGGGCCTTTGTTTTCAATAAACTTCCAAGACAGTCTTTTCGTCGCCTTTTAATGTTTTTGGCCTCGATGCGGGATTGAAGAAATTAGCTACAGTCTTCAAATAGCTACCACACTGACGCTGATTCATTTTACGAGAGGAATTTTCGTCAGCGAATGATTCGGTTACAGTAAAAGTCCAGATTTAGCATTTTAACAGAAGACGGGTTTTTCCACGATTTCACACACGACTTGAAATAACATTTAAAAGATTTTACTGAGATGGACGAGGGAAACAGTGTAGGATGACATACAAGGAATAATTTAGCAGAGGAACAAAAATGGATCTTAAGTTAAACTGAAATAAACATATTCCGATTGAAAAAGCATATAACAACCAACAGTAAAAGGTACAGCGAAGAACATTTATATCAAAAATATGGTTGAAGGTTTGTTTAACATCATTAGCACTTATATTTTAAACAATGATAATACATGTATCTGATTATCTGTGAATGTCAACACAGGAGAAATACACAATGTTCTTTCTCAAGTCAAGAAAGAGACGGAAAAGGCTGCACAAGGGCGATGCAGTTCCTTTTTTCTTATTCAACCAGGGATGGAGGTCATTTGAAAACAGCTGCACCTGTAGGCCACTGTGCACTATCGAATAACAGTTTGGATTTAAACAGAAGGTCACCTAGAACACCCACACCATGTGCTGCGCAAACCTAATCTAGGTGCCCTCTGCAGTGTTAGGCCACTGAGATTACAGTCAGGGTGCACAGAGGCGAGGAAGGTTTGGGGACTTTCATTTATTTTGAATCACTCTATTGCATTTGGTATCCGAATAAGAAATGTAGGACATATGACAAACCAGCTTCTGTTATTTCATCATTTGCAAGAGTGGCTTCGTACATATTTAAAGGTTCAGTGTGTAAGATTTAGGTGAAAGGGATTTATTGGCAGAAATTGAATATAAAATAACCCTAGTGATGTTTTCACTAGTGTAATCAACTAATGGGCCCTTTGTATTTAAATACTTTATATATACATCGGGAGCAGGTCCTCTCTATGGAGGAGGCCATGGTTTTTACAGTCGTCCAAACTGGACAAAACTAAAAAACATTTGAGTTTTTAATCACAACTAAAAGCTGCCACACCTTGGAAGGGGAGGGTGAGGTGAGGGACACTCAGCTGCAACATGGAACTTCACCACTAAATTCTACACACTGAACCTTTAATGGGGAGAATGTTTGACTTATTGGTCTAGATTTGGTAAAACCTCCATTTTTAAAACCAAATATCAAACTATTACCATTAAAGCCAGTATCTGTAAGCTGCGAAAAATCCCATAAATGTTGCTTTTACTTATTGTACTGAACCATGTGTTTTGATGATTTGTCTCACCCAGCTTCCTCTGAATCTAAACGGATACAACACAAACCCATGAAAAATCGTCTCCCATGCTGTGACTGGTTTATGAAAAACTTTCAAAATACTTCACCCAAATTTAGAAATACTCAAAATCTTCACCAAACTCCATGTGGCACAGAGAAGCAACTCTTCAGGAAAAAAAGGCCCTTTTCAAGTTAAACATTACAAAGGTCAGTGAGCCATTAATGGAAATGATTGTGGGGGATTATACGCAACACAGCACTGGCTGCTCACACACAAACTCTGGTCTCACGACAAGCCAGATTAGAGGATAGTTTCTAATGGAGCAACTTGACATGATATTTTCTGACTTTACGTAAGACACTGTGTGCACATTGTGCATGTTACATACTTCACTACAGTCTTTAAACCTGTTGATGATATTGTTTAGTGTTTTTTTAAATCACATGATTGAACTATAGACTGTATATAAAGATGGACGACATGGACGCGCTCAAAAAGTGAAGCCAAATGGTTTTGATTTGCCCCCTGGTGGCTGGCTGTAGTAAAGGTAGTAAACCCCGCCTACTTCATATTAGTGGATGGGACATGGACCAAACTAAAAAGTCCAAATAAACATTTATAAAAAATGTAATCAAAGACGGTTTGTGTCTTTTTAATTAGTTCTTATCACACCGATGTTTGTCTAGGTGTTCATTCCTCTCGTATGTTTGATTTCAGATATTTTGGCTTCACTTTTGTACAGTGGGATGAAGTGGAGAGGCGTCGTCCATCTTTCTATACAGACTATGGATCGAACACACCTGATCACAACAGATTGCAGCATTCACATTCACAGCATATGGATGTCTTCCATAAATACAAATATATACCGACAGTATTGAAGATTTTCATAAAATTTTGAAAACGTAAAACTTCAGCTGAGATAGCAGCAAACTAGGAATGTCTTCAAACAACACACCGTAAAAAAAATATATGCTTACTCCATGAAGACAGAGCGTCTTCGACAGTATATATGCACAATAAAGTGGTTAGTAGATATATTTGGTATTAAAGTTTAGTTTAAAAAATCAATTACTGTGTATAGAACTAGATTTGTCTTTATGTGCAAATTTTACATTAGAATTAAGTATTTTCTGCACGAGATTTGTTGCATGTTAAAGATTTTTGTGCATCAACGGACTTTAGAGGCCACCTGGTATTTATTTAAAGATTACAAACTAGATCACAAACAGCCTCGATTAACCCTGCATTCTGATAAAGATGGATCAAAGCAGGCATTGATTCCTACACAAACTCTGCAGCCTAACAGACTTCATACTTTAGTTTAAGCACAAAAAAAAATGATGTAGATGACATTAACTTTGGGGCAATGTAAAAATAAAATGCTTAATTCGCATGTGCCGATTTGTTATGGAGACGACTGACCTCCAGGCTCCCAACAGCCTGATTGAAGTAACTAGAGGAAACATCCTCATCTCTAATATTGGAAAGAACTGGGCAACGTGACTGAGGCCTCAGTCAAGCAGCAAACAATGATATCCACGGGGCTCCAGTCTTTTCAACACAGATTAAAGCCATGCACAAGTAGCATATTAAGAATGATTTTGGTTAGACTTGACCACAGAAAAAAATGTAATAAAAGGGAACCACTTGAGTTGTCCTGCGCAAAACGGGAGTTATCAGATATGCACGTCCACGCTGGGATTCACCTGAAAAGAAAGTGAAACTCAGAGTTACTCAACATAGATTATTCTGCTACTCCGGGCTACATAGCGACCAGGAAAAATGCGGACTAATGACTTGCAAGTCAGGAAAGTCCGGCAAAACAGGGCGTCATACCTTCCCTTGAGGAAGCGCTTGTGTGTCAAAGAACAATTGAAAAGACGGAAGGGTTAAACCTAAAGTCAACACTGGATTTCATCACGTTCAAATGCATAACTTAAAAATACATGTTCAAATGCAATTGTTTCATTTCGGTCTGTGTGGTATTTGTATTTGGTGCCAACCTGGAAGGTTTCATAATCAAAGCAGAGTTCCAAGTTGATTTGCTTTTAGGCAAATCATGATTAAAGGGGTGTTATGACTACAATTGTAAGAAGTGAGATAAGCAGAGGCATTGAGAAAAAGGGCAAAACTGTGACACAAGTAATGCGAGGCGATTTCAAAGTGTTGCAAAAGGTTACGTTTTATATAATCTGCACTGATGTTTTAGTGGATTGAGTCAAAACCCTACTTTATTGTATTTCTTCAAAGGGTAAAATAGATAGCATTCCTGTGGAAATAAATCTACCGTACAGTGTGAATTTCAGATGACGTCCGTCTCCTCTGTCAAAGGCCTAACTTCTTAAATATTTTAGAACGTTCTCGACCGGTTTATTGATCGGTCTTATTTGGGCTGTAGGATCAATAGAAATGAAGAGAGTTCAAATAAAACCACAAACCTGTATTTGATATCAAAGAGCGTCGAGTCGTCCTCGTCATCGTTCTCCTCATTAAGCGGGGCCATCTCAACACGTTCTGCAGGCGTCGTTATGATATCATATTTTCTCGTTTTTCTGATCCGTCTTCCTGATCTGTGGCCAATTAAAACAGTGCCAAAGATGAGACGGGGATGGAACACATACTGTAACACTGAGTGAAAAACATTCTCCAATCAATTTCATTTACAGCTTTAACAAAAATTTACTTTTTTTCATCCCAATTTTATTGTAGCTACTTTGGTACGAGCCAGTTTGTATTATCTGGCAAGTATGACGTGGGAAGCATTTATTTCTCAGCAGTATCCAGCGATAATTGCTAAGAAATAATTGATTTAGCAATTATCCAGTGTATTTGGATAACTGGCTGCAACAATAGCCACATGTTCTCTGGTTCTAGCTTCTTAAATGTAAAGATTTGTGTTTTACTCTTCTTCTACAGCTTTCTGATGAGCACATTTGGGCATTGGAAATTTTGAAATGGACCTTTTCACTCTGAAATTATATTTTATAGTATAAATTAATTAATCACCAATGAATAAAGTCATTAGTTGCAGCCCCGATATACAAATATGGCCTCTTTAAACCCTAAAACAATAGGCTCATTAAAATAACCTTTGAAAGAGATTTTTTTTTTTTTTTGTTCTCTTTGTATGGATGTGTACTATACTGGTATATGTGTTCGTATCTTTTCTTTACATTTTAGATAGTTTCTTACTTTATTTCCTCACTATTCCAGGTTTATTATGGTTATGATCATCAATGTAAAAATATACGTTCCCTAACATAGACACTGATAAGACTCACATAGGTCCCATGTTATAGGGCACACGAAGCACTGCCAGGTTCAGGGACATTATTATTAATAGGCCCTATAGACCTTCCACTGTCACATGGAGCCTGACACGACCACATGTTCCTAATCGATTGATCGATCACATATACAACATTTATCATTCAGCATCACATGGCTGCATTCGATCAAGTCCTTCCTACCTGACCACTTTGATGACCAGACACGTGATGAGAGCAGCTGTTAACACGCAGATGAATATAACAATGTTTTTCAGAGTTGGCAGATGCGTCATCAGAGAGGAGATGCGGGATCCCACCGCATCATCCGTCACGTTAGTCACTTCATGTTCGCTGACGACGGACGATGAAGATGAGGAGGAGGAGGATGTCGAGTTTAACAGCATCGCGGGAGAGGAGAGAGTTTGAGGTTCGCCACTGACCCGCAACAGAGCCGCGATGAGCAGAGTTAGAACCAGGTTGTATTTCATCGTGATGCTGGATGATGATGATGATGACGTTGATGATGATGATGATAATGAATAACAATGATAACACACAAGCTGGACGTTGGATGAGTTTCTCCTCAATAGATGAAATTCAACAACAGCTGTCACATTATAGAGGATCCGCTTCTCACAGTCAGATTATACACAGCAGAGAAAAACGTGCAAAGCAAATATCCATGTCTCTTCTGGTCCGATGGGTTTGTCCTGTTCCCGGTTTTCTACGTTGAGTCGCGTCCAGACGCAGTTTTCCTTGAGGTGAGTGTGATTCCTTCCTGATTGTATTAGGACTTGGTGAGGAGATGAGGATTATCCTCTAGAGGAGGAGCTCTGTCTGCAGCCTGGCCCTCTGCTCCTGCTGCTGGAGACCAGTGGCATTGTGTGGGCTGGTGTTGCATTCAGGCCACAGTCGTATTTCCCAGCTCCCACTGACTGTCATCAGAGAGAAGGATGTTGGCAGCTCGAGCTCTGTGTTTGTAAGAGATAGAGAATGATGAAAATGCATTTATCAGCTCAACAGTAGAAGGAAAAACTATTCATTTAGATACAGATCTGATTCTATGGTTATCTTCAAATCAAATATACTCTACACTCTGCACTATTGCCAGTGCAGCTGCAGAACAGAACATTGTGCCGCAAAGAACAAAAAACAGTACACAAGGACAAGTCGTGTAAGACCCAGGATAATAATACAGAATAAAAGTGAGTTGAATATTGCACCTGTCCTAAAAGCACTTAAAAAGATAAAACACTAAAGATGAAAAACATTTGGCAAAATGGCATTTTAACCTAATGTGCCAGACAAAGTACTTCTTCTGTTGTATATATATTGTAATAATCTATATACTGAATTTTTACATATCCTTATCCGACTTTGTTTTTTACTTCCCAGATGACTATGGATTTGGTCACTTCAGGCAATGTTGCGGCACTTCTGGTCTTCTTGTGGCCCAGACCAAATGGATGTGAGTCTGGTAATGCTTGGTTGACTTGCGGTAATTGCTATGGCTTACACTTGTGGCCCAGACCTGGCAAAACAGGAGCGGACAGCCCAAGTGCATCATTCCACACGGTATGTGGGCCAGATGACAGTGTGGACGCCCCCCCCCCCCCCCCCCCCCCCACCCTTTTTTTATCTTATACTCGTACCTATATTTTGTATTGCTGTTTATATTGTCTGTATGGTCTGAATGTGTTTCTATTATTGGTTGGAGCGACTGTAACAAAATTCAATTTCCCCCTGTGGTTCAATAAAATATTTGTGATCCTGACCCACATGGTGCAGCATTGAAATGGAAGTTTGGTAATTGCAGACAAATGGTAAAAGTGTTTTAATGATAAATTATATAAAAGTTGCCGGGGAAAAAGTCAAATGTATCCCATTTAGCTGGGAAAACACATCATGTTTCTCACAAAATAGAAAAAGGACAAAACCCTGGTGTCCTCACTGGTAAGTCAAGTCAAGTTTATTTAAGAGATGATCAAAGTGCTGTGCAATAAAAACCATAAGAGAAATACAGAAATACAATAAAGCAAAATCAAATAATAGGCAACAAAAACAATTTAGGGACTTAAAACCTGAGAAAAACATGTCAGTTAACCCTTAAATACGTCTATGAAAAGGGAACGCTCGATCACCTTTACCCCTGGGTGTCGACCAAGGGACACCTTAGAGCAACTGATTAGAGCATTGTGATCGAGGGCCTGTTTAGAGGGACTCTCGTTATTGGATTTCAATCATTGTTCCCTACGACATGTGTCGTATTCTTAGCTATTAGACCCTCTGGTCTATTCTGTTTTATAACACAGGAAATCTAAAGGAGAAAACATGCTACAGGTACGTTTATGTTCTACATTAAAAACAAAGACATCTAATGATAACAATAATGATAATAGCACTAACTCTGTAGTCTACTACTAAAATCTGCTGTAGGTTAGTGGCGCTGTGTATGCTGAACAGGAAGGGGTAACATCTTGGTGTCACATTTGTTAATGTCTGTCATCTCTTTACTGCACATTTGTGGGACAACTGATAGTTAAGAAATTTCCAACGGCATATGAAGGCAGCATTTCTCTCAGTACACAAGACTTTTTGAAGGGCAGCAGACTCACGGGTCACGATGGAAAAATCTTGACGAGACAAGACAGTGATAAGTCAACTGATCAGTGACGGTGATGAACATCCAGCAAATCCACAGGAATACAGAAAACACAAAATCAACCTCCGTCAGGAACACAATTAATGATCCATCCCCTCTTCTATTTTCTGTAGTCTCTGGGTTTACAATCTGCAGGGGAGATGATGAATAAGTCGACCAGCATCTCAATTCACACCTACAAATAACCATCTAATGGCTTGTGGGTAGGGAAACCTGCAATAAAACTACTTTAAAACAACATCAGCCATCGTTTATTGCACTGTGCAGACCTGTGGGGGCTGACATTTATCTGAAAACAAAGACAGAAGAAAGCCTGTTAAATTTTGTCTGTTTTTTGATGTCTCGTTTCATTTGCGCACACCCACCACTGGGAGTGTTGGCCTTCTACCATGCTCATGAGGAGCTATTCAATTTGATCAAAGCCCACAAGATGGCAGCACCAAATAACAACGGAGCCTGGGTCTTCCTCCAGGCAAAGAAAGAAATTCAGCTCAGACTGGTTTGAGTCGGACTCTGTGACATTTCTCACTTAATAAAACAAAAGCTGAAATGATTTGTTAGGATTTCGGATCGTCTTCTAAGTGAGGAGCGTACTGTGGGCTAACATGCACTCAAACCCACAGAGTCCACCGTGAAGTACCTGAGCATTAGCTGTATCTTGATTTGGTTGCTCATTGAAGGAGATTTGCATCTGTGGAGCATGATTTTCTTGCCACAACAAATCTTTAGCTGAAAGGGGCCGTCACTTCCTGAGAGGACGGCATGAACTTTGCACAGAGAAGCAGCGCTGACGGTGACTGCAGTGATCAGGTTACATTGTTTTACACCGGCACTGGAGATACGTTTCACCCATAGACTCCACACCCTTAAACTCCACACTCAAAATGTGTTTGCTGAAGATAACCACATCAGCATACAGATTAATTTGTCTTGCTAAGTTTAGGTAAACATAAGAACATAGCCTACCTGTTCTTATGTCCACAGTCATGGGTATTTGCTGTCAAACATGACTTTTGTGTATGCTTTTATTTAGAATTCAACACCCAGGAATGTAATCCTTCCTGTCGTTGTTGCTGAGTTTGCTGTATGTTCAGGCACACCCTTATGCAACTATGCTCTATGTGCTTTTCTCTTTACAGAGCAGACTGCTGCATTTCTGCCTTCCTATTCTGACAAAGACAGGGCTATTATAAGTAATGGATCCTTGTTGCAGGTTAGTGTGAGTTCATAGTAAACTTATCAGTTATAGTAAGTGATAACATAAAATTGTAAACATGAAACACACACACGGTAAAAGTTGTCCTGGCCCCACTGCCTACTAAACAAAATCTGTAATTATATATTAAATGGCAAACTGTAATTCATTTGAATGTCACATTTGTTTACATTGACTGCAAGTTCTTGAATATCAACAGTGTGTTGAGCACAGTAAAATAAACCCTCTGAAATACCCTTTAACTTTTCCTGTTTTTTCTTTCATTAGCAATAATTTGCTCAACACCATTAACAATCTGCCTTAGCTGAACCAATAGAAATGCTCTTAAACAGATCTTTACTAGGATTTTTGCTGTTTCATGTGTGACAAGTACATTTCTCATTGTACATCTCACAATTTCATGTTGCAATATTTAGGTGACTTGTAGACAAATGGAGAGTGAAGCTAAACTTAGACTTTTTGGGATGTCACAGTTAGTCAACATAAGGCTATGCTCACTTCCCTTGTAAAGCCTGAATTCATAATGCAGTTGAAGGACATTCCTGTTGCTAGGCTCAGGATCTTTTTAAAGAAACCTTCCCCTTCAGAGAGCATGCGCTGCTGAGGCCAACACCTCATTGGTCAGTGATGGGGGGTGGAGCACATTCCACAGAGACTCCATAGACTGACTGACAACAGCTGGGGGTGTTGAATAGCCCACATTTTGGCAACTTTGATCAGACTTTTTTTAATCCATTTCTTTGTTCAAAAAATATATATACAAAGATTAAATTATACATTTTATTGATTTGATCATTTTTGCCACATACACATACACATCTTCATGTTGTATTGCTCTTTTTCAGTCCAACATTAATTGTGCTTTACACAAAGTGTTCCTGAGAGGGAAGGCTGCAAGCAAACATGTAGCTGTACACATACAGTATCACTTAGGGCTGCACAATGAACAATATCAATAATACGGGTAATATAATTTTTAGCAATAGCAATAAAACTAAAGTCCAATATATAAATCGATATAATGCTTATGCATTGTGCAGGAACAGTTAGGAGGTATAATTGATCAAATGTAATTGATCTACCTCAAATGTGTTGTGTTTGTTATTCATTGCCCATAATAAAACATTTACCATCACAATCTTCACTCAGGAGTGAAACATAAGAAACTTTGACTTAAAAGAAATGACAATTTGAAATGTATTGTGATAATTATCGATGTTGACTGATATCTTGATATCATTTTTGCAATACGACCCAACCATAAAAACTGTTCTTTTTTTACAGAATTATACTTAGTCTCCATAAAATATAGTAAACATTTCATCAAGTTTAAAGGTTACATGTGTTACATGTTTATAATAGTGCAAAACTTCACTAAAGTATGATTTTAGCTTACTTTGTTGTGACCTGACATTGGCTTAGAATAACTTGATAATAGTTAGAATAGACAACACTAAACATGTTTTGTTAACACAACTTATTATGTTGAATATTTTAAACGTGCTGCCGTGAGTTTGTATGATTGTGATGTACAGATGTCTGCTAACATTACAAAAAGACAGTTTGTATGATAGTTATATAAATATGGTTGCTAACATTAGAAAAAGACAGTTTGTGTTATTCTGATGTACAGGTTGATGCTAACATTACAAAAAGACAGTTTGTGTTATTGTGATGTACAGATGGATGCTAACATTAGAAAAAGACAGTTTGTATAATAGTTATATAAATATGGTTGCTAACATTAGAAAAAGACAGTTTGTGTTATCCTGATGTACAGATTGATGCTAACATTAGAAAAAGACAGGTCGCATGATAGTCATATAAAGATGGCTGCTAACATTAGCTGGTGTAAGAGGAAGTCTGTGTTACGTTGAGAGGAAAGTGGGCAGAGCCGCTGGAGGATATCAGCTCAGAGGCGGAGAGCGGGACTCACACAACAGAGGAGCGAGGCGCGGAGAGCGGACAGAGGAAGAGCTGCGCCACGATGTCGCCGAAAGACCCAGCGAAACGACGAAAAACGCCCCAAAATGCGACACCGGCCACGGCAGACGACGGGGGATAGACACGGCCTCGATAATGGGTAAGAACTCTGAGTAATCAGACTTTAATAGCTGCTAAATGCGAGTCTGGGGTGGAAGGCAATATGGTGGAAGGAACGACAGATAGACGCAGTGTTGTAAAAAATGGCCATGGTGTGTAGTCAGCGAAAATCTGAAAACCCTCTCCAGCCTTTGAAAAGCATGCATTTGTGTTTTAATTTGATGGGATTGTCATGTTTGACAGCAGTTCTTCAAGTTAATTTACTTCATATTTGGATTAGCACATTTGTTCTCGACCTGTTTGGAGTTATTTCTACCTACGCATTTAAAATGTGCTTTGTCCTTGAAAGGGCAAATGTCCTTGTGTGGCTTTACTCGACAAAACAACAAAAATAAGCCAATGTTTCGTCTTCTAAATGTCGTATAGAGACAGTTTGACGTCCATACATCCTGTCTGAGCATATTTTGGTTATTTTCAGTATATCGTTTTTGTGCTTTTTCATCGAAATGTCAAGTTAAAATTATATTAAAATAACCACAATTTTTCACTTTATCTTACCACGGGGTGACCAAATGTAGTTTATGACAAGATTTCGGTTGGTGATGGATGCTTAAAACTTACTATTTAAAAAAAACACCTTAATGAAATGTCACAAGTTGTCAAAATTCACCAAATATTACCATTATGAATTATTCTTATATAGTAAACACTACACTTAAACGAAACTTGGTTAGTTTGTCAATTAAATGTTATATATGTTTTAAAAGCTTGTCTATACCTCGAAAAACACATTAGGGTGTTGGCTCTTAACCCTTTAAGGTACTGAATAGGGAAGACATTTAAATATGAACATTTATGTTGTCTTTCCATGTTACTTTACATCTGGAAGACATATTAAGAAAGATTTAATGTAAGAGACCTTCATTGCAAGTATTTATTTGAGGAAACTCTAAATACTAATTCTAAATGAAATAAAGACATCTTAATACCTCAGCCTTGCTGACAAGGTTGTTAATTTATCTTGATTTGAAGACAAATACTACACACAATGAAATAGATGATGTACAACCTTTTATCATAGATATTTGTATCTTAAACCACATTGTTAAATCTCAAGGATTAGTACCACCCTGCACGTAACAAATTGTCCTCTTTAAGCTATCCTCGATAGGATGTTACCATTGAAAACAAGCTATGTTGCATTTTGAACCTCCAAAACATTCAAACATAAAACCTTTTACCGACTAAAGCGCGTTGACTTATTTCAGATTTTCGCAATACGTTAATGAGTTCTGAATATACTCGAAGAATAATCTCAAAATGACTTTCAAATCTTATACATAGCAGTTTCCGTATTTTAGAGAAAGTTGCGATTTTGTTAAGTATGACTACAAAATAATTACATAATGATGTTTTGTATCTTGCAGGAATTACCTTTGATGTTTCGCAAGTTGCTTCCAAGAAGACGGGAGATCATCTTACCCAAGCTAAATGGTACGTTTTTATTAACCATTCCAGGGTTTCATACTTTTCTGCAGTCTCATGAGCTTCTTTGTCTGTACTGCCACATACACATAGCCAGTAGGGTGTGCTGTTGTCACATTTCTGAACCTTTATTTTTTCTTTATTAAAGGGCCGACCATATAGTCATCGTGGAGTCATGAATTTAAGGATTCGGGGGACTCGCACTGCAATGACGATTTGTAAGTATCATTCTTGAGATATAGTTATTTAAAAGATGCTTTGCATGTAATCATTGCATTGAATTCTTCTAATGTCTCGGGTCAAATGTACTGTTTTTACTGACCACACAAACGTAACCGAACAAGTAGCTAAGTCAACTTCTTTTTACTCATGTTGATGTTGTTAGCCGTAAGTAATGCGAAACAAAATGTGTTATGTAGTTTCCATTAGTTTTAGCAGTTTGTTATGACTATAGGCCATTGTGTGATTTCTGAAGGTAAGGTAGTCTGCCCCTAGAGTATGAGGGTGGCAATTATATACTAAAATTAGAAAAATAACTTGAATAGCCGACTACGGCAGAGATGCTTTGCGCTCAATTTCAAACAAATATCACCTTGACCGAAATAGATTAATAGATTAGTGTAACTCGTATGCCATTTAAAACTATCTTGACAAGTTAGCATACTGCTGAAAAATGACAAAAATTATAGTATGTGCCCATATGTTTATGTTGACCTCTCTTTGATCGGTATTTTTCATTGGCATTACTGATAAGGTTGTAGTTAACCTACTTAAACATTAAAAAACAGATTTCTTTTTTGTAATACAATTATTTCAAAACTCAGTTTTAAACTAACATTCAAATTTGTAGTAAGTGCACTTCTAACTAGCTAGCTAACCTGTGGAGCACTAAAACCGTGTATAAAGATAATTGTCACCTGACAATCACACAATTTCAGTCATAGCAATCATACTTAATGCAATGACGTCTCAAAACAAACAAATTATGCCTACATTTCTGGGGGGTGATTAGAAAATACCCGTTAAACTTATGTACAGCTTCATTCATTTCTGTTTTTAGCAAATGCAGATGATGTGGATAATTTTAAATATATAATCCGCAAGTCACATTGAATGCTGTTTTGCTTGTTTTTTCACATTTGTCAGTAGTTTCACAAACTGACTCAACTACACATTTCAAAACATAACATTTTTACTTAAATGTTGCATATTAGTGTTTTCTTCCTTTTTTATAAAGGTAGATATACACAAACTATACACAAGCTAATTTAGCCATGCAGTAGCATTCCTGAAATTAAATTCCAATCATGTCCATTAGAGGGCATCTAGGAGAGTCATTTCAAATCAATTTTATTAATATCAATTTATGTAACCCAAGTTTAACGTTGGGTACTGTCCTCTTCGTGCTACTGCGCTAGCTCTTGGTTCATGACACCTGGCTAAAATATTTTTAGATGGCGCAAGAACACAAAAGTTTTTTATGTTTGTGTATGGGGGTTTCGTTTGCCCTCTTCAAATGAACTTTTACCCCTTAACTTTGTTTCTCTACAGTGGAAGGTAGAAGTCTGTTAAATAGCATTAAACTGCATAGCGGTATTAATTCATTGATTTGACAATATACATTTGGTAGATTTGTACAATAATGTAAAAAAAAAAAGACACTTGTCAACTCTTAAGATGCATGAGTCTGCCAACAGCAGTTATATGCATCATAGAGCTTTGTCTTTTTGAGATAATTATTCTTCACCATAAAAGGATTGGTCGCAGGAATAGTCATCACCTTCACCTTCAGCTGGATTCAGCATTCAAAATCAGAAAATCAAAATGCTTTAAACCAGTTAAAACTAGCAAAAATGTATGGTCCACTTGTTTGCTTTTTTTGGTGTTGGTTTGATGTATGTAATACATGTTGTGTTCCTTATCTTTCTACAGTTGGGGCTTGTACCTGTGTAAAGACTCTCCGATTCTTTGGAGAAAAAGAAGACAGCAATGTAAGCTTGTTTATCTTTGATCAGTATTTCTTCCCCTCCTTTCTGATCTTCATGAAAAATTTATATCCCAGAGATTATATGTTCTCTGTATCCCATTTCGGATTTCTATAGAGCTGTGGGGTTCCTCCCTCCTATTTTAAGATGACTTTTGATGACACATGCTCACATATACATTGCTGCTATTCACTGTTAATTGTAGAAAGCAGTAAACTATGTAGATATAGGCAAAGTGCATAGATTTAAGGTAAGTTTGTAAAAGTAACATTAAGGTTGTGCATACACAACAATTTTCATAATGTGGCTACTTTCATTATTACATAAAATATAACAATTCTATGGGTTTATGAGGACGTTTTGCTTTGATGCCACCTGCTTTCAAGAAGAAGCCACATCTCCAAGATTTTATAATATTTTTCATTTATAGTTTTTGTGACTGTACAAACATCCCTATCAAACATGAGCAATACTATGCAACATTATATTTCAATACTTTGAGGCTATGGGGACATTTTTGGATGCAAGTAAATAACGATTGTTTTGAATGGTTGCTTTAATAGGAGATGCTATTATGTTGTCCATCCGTGGGGTCGTGTCTTTGCTTTGGTGGACTGGTAATCACTGTCAATACAGGCAATGTACATTTTTTGTGTATAGCATTGTTTGCCCACATGCTAGTGTTTTGTTCCTGTGATCTCAAATTTTGAGTGTCACAGCTTTACAACTGTTGCGTAAATGACTTTTCATGCATAGCGCATGACGTGAATTTGGCTAACTCTAGACTCGTCACACCCCTAGTGGTCAGCTAGGAAATATTTTGCAATTTGTTGGAACGTTGTTCAACTCAAGCTTCAAATAAAAATTCAACAATGTACCAATTCAGAGTCCTTCAAAAAATTTGAAATTACATCATCAGTATAGCCTGTTGCGCTTCTCACTTAGTATTTTTTGTCCAAGGAATTCCTAATTTTGGGATATTCATTGGAATTGAGTTATTTACGTCCCTGTTATGCATAAAAGGTTGCATTGTGTTTGTCTTATTGGAATTTAGTAAATCAAACTTTGGCTATAAGACAATATTTAAACAGTTATGATAAAGAAGTGAATAACTTATGAAGATGGATTACAATCTGAAGTCTGCATTTTATACATTATGACTAATGAATGATTCATGAATAGCAACTTTTTTAAAATTTTACTTATTTGAAGAGCTCTACTCTTACAAATGTTCATATCTCAGAATATCACGTGCTCTTACACAATGCTAGCTAACGCATCTAAAGCTAGCCAAGTATGCTACTTAACTGTCTTAATATTAGTCTAGTTACGCATGCCTTCTTAAACTGCTGGAAAGTCAATCATTACTCATTTCAGTTTCACTGTGGCCTTACAACTTTTCCTTCTTTTTATCCTATCAAGACCCCATTCAACTGGATTTTGCTCAAGTGGAGACAGCGTTGTTTAACGTGAAGATGGCAAGCGATTTGGCAGTTAGCCAAATTGACAAGATTAAACCAATTTTTTGTGACTGGACTTTGAAGTTTGGATTTTTATTTTTTACAACAACATGGACACTGGAACACCGTCGCTGGCTGTATAGTGGACTTGTTGAAAAATGACACTGTTGTTTTTGGGAAACAAAAAAAACAGCCTTTGTACATTTGATATTCAAATGTTGTTTTTAAATAAAGTGTATATCCTCATATTTTTTTCCCCTGGCTTTGTTTCATTAGCTATTTATCCGGAGAGAGTATTTGGCGTAATGTTTGAGCGTGTGTTCTTTAGCTCGGCAGTTGTTTGTAATATTTCACGCAATTAATACAACAAAGGTTTATGACTGTGTCACTAATCATCCATGTTTGCCCGTGTAATTAGGTGCTAGCATAAGTGCTTACGCTTTGCATTGGTTTGGTGAATTTCCCGAAGTGATCTTAATTTTTCTGGAATTGCTCTAAAAGGGAATTATCACCTCGATTGTCGGGATTTTAAGGGAAATTAGTTTTTGAAAATGCACCTTTGTTCGTTTTAATCAGTCCCTATGGGAAAATCCTAATTTAATCATTCAAAATCGGATGCCGAATGCACCCCTACCTGCGATATATAAAAGCTTTTGGGCTTGACTGAAATGGTTTCCAAAGGGTTTCTAAAATGGCTTCTGGTTGTCCTTCTTCCTGTCCAAGCAGGAAGTGATGCAGTTGCTACAAAAAATATAGTCCCTTAACTCTCCTGTGTTTTAACACTCTTATGAAGTGGGGGAATTAGGTTTTCAGTGTCAGACTTGTGTCCTGGTGCTTAATAGTGTGTACGTTTGTATAAAATCATAATCTAAACCTAATAAAAAAGGGGTGGGACTTATCATCACCTGAGTGTAGGGTAAATGGAAATAACGTCCATCAAAGGCAAAGCTTTCAGAGCTGGGAAGGAGCTCTAGATGGCGGCTGAGCCTCGGGAAGGTTGCTACGGGCTCGTGTCGGATCGTCTGTCTTGCGTGTTTTCGGTCGATCTGCGCTTGATTTTGACGCTTAATCGTCGGATACGGTCGCTCAGTCGTTGTTTTAGCGTGATTTTGGTGCGTTTGCTGTGTTTTTTCGGGCTGTTTTGTCGAGGAGATCGCAGCCGTCTGTGCTGGGCTGGTGCTTGTCGTTGTTTTCCATACAGGGCACTGGCAGCCATGGCGCGCCTCCATTTTTAGTGCTGCTTCGCCTCTGTGCCTCTGACAGCAGATGAAGACTGTACAGGCCTGAGAGGTTTTTCAAACAAACCACCTTTTTATTATCATTTATCCTTAACGTTGTTATTGTTATTTTTCAAATTTAGTCACTCTCAGTCGAGTTAATTATTTAAAACCTTTTGACAGCGAAAGTAATGTTTCATTTATAGGCTGCCACCTTTCTTCAATCCGGCTTGTTTACATTTTGTCGTTGATCATTTTTGATCATTTTCTCAATTTCAAATCGCATTTTTTCTTCTTCCTCCATTTGATGACGCAGTTAGAATTAAATGATCAATGGACTCTCACGAGAGACGAGCCTCGGATATTTAACTTATTCTAACAGCACCTGTCTTTATTATCATTTATTCTTTCATTCGAAATTGGAATTAGCGATGCTATCAGCGATAATCGGACATTTTCATTTTAATGCCTCCTTCCTCTCGACTCGTGTCGCACCGCCGGGGTTCTAACAGCCGGCCGAGCACGGTCCTGCCGGAGCTGTGCGGTACACAGCTCATACTTCCTGCAACTTTTCCTGACAGTAAAACACCAGGACTACCGAGATCAACCCTGCTGTCAACCACTTTCAGGATAATACCATGATGAAGAATAAGAGTGAGAAGCACGAGGATGAAGGATCCACTCGGAGCAATGCGTCAAGGTACGATCCTTAACTTTTTTTTTAACCTCTCCCCCCCCCCCCCTCACATGTCTTTGGATTTGTTTACCCTGTGGAGCATGCTCGATCACCTGTGTGTACATTAGTGAGTTGGGTTTTGATGGCTGTGCACCGGTGTCATGAATGACCTTGCTATTGTTTAATAGCCACACCCTGATTTTTTTCCTTTCCGACAATTTCTCAACTCGATGCTGAGGTGTCAGGCCCCTGTTACTACATCAGATGTTTGTGTTGGACCCCCAGCAAAACCCATGTTTTCTGTATTATGCTGCAAAGGATTTGTCGTCAATGTTTGCAATCCTGTCGCTACAGTGTAAAATGACCTTGTCTTACCAGTTGCTACTGCATTGCACCATTTTATCAACATTGTTCTTTCGTTTTTCTCATTTATCTGAAACAATTATTTGCTTTACCCATGTTTTCCTCCTGCTCAGCTATAGGGCTATATCAAATATTTTGATATAACGCACTTAACCCCTCAAACCAGTTTGCATGTGGCTACAATTGTATTTATTTTTATACCGATCTACACTTTTTATATTTCAAACTGTACAAACTTTTTTATAGGAAATGCAAGTTTTCTTATCCCTGGATATTTCTGCTTATTGAAACATTTTAATTGAGATGCTTGTGAATGAATTTGTTTGGTTTAATAAGGTTAATAAATACCATTCAAAAACTTTTGTGAATTATGAAGCTATGTCAGTGCTCACACACTTATGTAATATAACTTCTATTTTTAGTGGAAGGTTATTTTTACTTTTGGTTTCAGGGGCTTTTCTCAATGGACTGTTTCAATTTACATATTTCCTGGAAATAGAATGGTTGTTGCTTTTAAAACATTTGATCTACAATTGACACCTGTGTAATAATGTTATTGTCATTTTTAGGTATCAGATGTTTAAAAAAACACTTTAAATCAGTCTTATGTTATCAGCTTTATTATCATGTTTGTTAATTGAGTTAATTGTTTTTGATCATGTCTGAAGAAGTGAATTTTACAATCAAACTGTTATTTTTATTTTATCCTGGCTATAATATTTGTGTCAGTTTCAGTGGATTCCAAAGCCCCTGTGGCCAACAGTCTGCACACTTAATGTGGTGACATCTTTTACAATATTGTCTGTTTTCCTTCATTATAAAATGTGAACATTTTTGTTTTTAGTCATCCTCCCATTCTTTATACATCAAAGTTAGTTTCCACTGACTTTGATGTATAAAGTCAGTGGAAACTGACTTTGATGTATAAAGAATTACATTTTCATCAATAAAGATGATTTAAAAGCTATTATCAGATCATGTGCATTATGTCAGGACAATGCAGAAACAAGTGAGTAGCCATTTAAAGAAAATGCTTGTGTTTATTTAACCAATGCTCCACCCCTCTTTAAATTTGTAGAATTGCTGTCATGTTTTCACAACAAATAATGCAGCTCAATCTCAAAAGGCTGTTGTGATTTGCAATAAAGACGCAGACATTTCGGATAGAACATGCACATAATCACCCTCATTCTGCATTTTACTGACTGTTCACTGCAGCAGGTTACATCACACTTGTAGTTTTTGTGTGTGTCAGATCCTATGGCAGCCATTTTAGTATTTTTAGCTTTGGGTTCAACATGTCCTCTGCCACTCATGACAGCCTAACTTTTTTTCATCCGGTTGGCTGAACAGTGTGGACGTGCAGATCAGCACAAGCAACAGAAAATCTGGTGACTCTATGGAACATCATGTCCCTAACACAGGACTTCACAGTTGCTCTTCTGAGTCACAAAATGGCCCTTGCTTTGTGTGCCCAGCTTGCTCACTTATCTGTATTAAAACTCAAGCTCAGAACTACATGGAGGAGGAACAGGAAGAGTTCAGACCATGGGAAGCCTGCACACTGCGCCCCTATTGGCTGCATTTCCACCTAGCAACATGTCAACCAATAGTAATTCGAGGTCGTGTCTCGGTCCCGCCCACGTTTGACCTCTTTTAAAGCGGAATGAACCATGCACTTCCGAGTTTGGTCATTGAAGCTGTAACATTTAGCACCAGTGACATTGTTACTATAAGTAAAACTTCCCCTTTTTTTATTCATATACTTGTATAAATGGCAGCATGAAGATATTATTGTTTTTACATTAGGGAGGAAAATAATAATCCTTTCAAATTTTAAATGTAAGATACTTATTGTTAATAAAAAAAACCTCAATAGATGTAATAATGAATAAAACTTCATCAATAATTCTTTTTTGTAAAGACACAAGCCTGTATGTGTCTAATAGAATCCAGGTTGAAAAGTGAGATCTGGAGGTTTATTCCTAGTGAGTGTAGCGCCCCCATGTGTCAGACATGACAACTCAGACAGGAGAGGGTCAGTATTCAAGATATTTTATTAACCTTTAACCCACCTCAAAAAAGAAAACACGCATTGATTTACCGTTTTAAATTGCTTGTTAAGGTTTATAGTGTTTGTTTTATGCAAAATTGATAAATCATATTTAGATTTCATCCTATCAGGAGACAGACTCAGATCTTTTTTTTAAAGTTGTCCTGAAAAAGTGATGCTCTTCATGCACATGTTTAAGTACCATCATTTTCAAATGAATGAGTTGTGCTGGTGGTTAAAAACCAGGGGATCTGGTCCTAGGGATAAATATCAGGGGGTCACAAAAGGGTCGTTTTTTATTTATTTAATAAATATAATCACAGTTACTTTTCCGACATTTCTCTTTTGTTTTACGTTCTGTTCTGAAGTATTGCATATGTTCACCTTTTCAGGTCTTTAACAACCTTTCAGATGAAAATCTGAGGAGAGACGATCAACTTTGTGAAACTACGCACAGCTCATGTTCAACTATGATCATAAACTGCGATGAGGGGTCACAATAGACATTGTTTTCATTTTGCTTAAAAACTTAGGAAACAGTGTCTGAAGTACTGGACTCATTGATCCATGTTTGTATATGTTGACTTAAAGGTCATTCAGTGTGGCAGCTCCCGCCCTCTGGACACTTAGAAAACTTTAAAACTTCTGTCCTTTGCTTTTTATTCTTATTTTAGTTTTCCCAGTTCTGTGCAGCAGCCTTGGGCCTTGAAAGGCACAATATAAATCTTGAGTTATCATAATTTAACTTAATGATCTTAACCCCTTCCAAAAAAAAGTTATCAAATCTTCGTAAGAATATGGAATCGGCTTCTAAGTCAAATAATATAAAAATATTTCTGTAGTGTTTAATTATCATTCCTTGTTCATCTCTGATCATTTTTGCAGATTAATTTTATTTTTTTATCACGAGTTGTTGGTCAGCAGAGATGTTCAGTGGGTGTAGCCACTCAGAGAACTGATGCCTTTTCAAATTATAGCTGTCTCAGTTTTAACTTGTTATTTTAGTATTGTAAGCAGGTCTGTAAACGCTGAGTTTAAGTGGATTTGTGTGCCTTAGAAAGAAGGAGGTCATTACAAGACTGTTGGCTGAGGGAGGAGGAATGATTTAATTAGGTTTCTCATACTTCAAACTCCCTAGTTGCTGCATTCCCCAGTGAAAGTGTGTGCTCTTTGAATTTTAAGACAGCTTTTGCTGCTGAAACTATCCGCTCACATTCTTGCCATGTTGTAGACGTGTTCACTGTATTATATGAATCAAAAGAATGAACATTTTCTTGCTCCTTTAGCAATTCAGCTTCAGAGGAGTCCAACCACTCTGCGTCAGAGTCCGGAAGTCGCTCAGAGAGCGAGCATGGCAGCGTGAGGAGGAGATCCCACAACTCAGAGTCCAACAGCTCCTCGGAGTCCGAGAGTCGCTCGGAGTCAGGGAGCGAATCAGCTGAGTCCAAATCCCAGCAAAACACAGCGGAAGTCAAAGACAAGCCAGTCAGGAAGAAGGAGCGTCTGGCTGATGTGAAGAAGGTAAAGGTCACTGAACTTTAGAGACGCACCCCGGTCCTCTGTGGTGACTAAACTGTTCCCAAAGCGGATTATGGTTCTTGTCCTCTAATAGCGGTTAACTTTGTTTGTGTAATCAGGCTCTTGATAGGATTATGACCGGTTGACGTGTGGGACGGTTGCAGTTTCATCCTCAATTATGCAAGTTTTACAGCTGCCATGTCTTTTAATCTGTGTTGGACTGTAGCTGTGTCCCACTTCCAAACCACATCAAAATTCTATGAATGTACGATTGTGTTCACTTTAGGAATGTGTTGTGAGAGTTAGCTATTAATAGTGAGGCAGCATAATAAAAGTCTGTTGACTTTTAATCGGGCTGTTGCTGCAAACAATTTGAGTTAATTTTTTGAGGTTGTTGTCACAGAAACATCCAGGAAACCAAACAAATAAGTATTAAATCTTTAAAAATAAATTTGAAAGTTACAGCTTTGTTTT
This sequence comes from Hippoglossus hippoglossus, assembly GCF_009819705.1. NCBI lineage: Eukaryota > Metazoa > Chordata > Actinopteri > Pleuronectiformes > Pleuronectidae > Hippoglossus > Hippoglossus hippoglossus. Next base: position 13,057,047 of record NC_047156.1, on the reverse strand, counting down.
CAAGTCCATTGCACGAATGTTATAAGTTTTCATACAGTCTGAAAATATGTAAATGCACCAACTGCAAAACCATATACTGCTAGTATATAAAACAGAAATAATTTAAGTAATAGCCAATATCTGTAGCCCTATACCATATGTACAAATTAGGGTAGTATTGAGATACACGTGTAAAATAAGTCTGTGTCTCTGATAACGGCTTCTCTTTGATTCCAGATGTGGGAGGAGCATCCTGATGTGTACGGGGTCAGGAGGTCAAACCGCAGTAGACAGGAGCCGGCTCGTTTAAACGTCGGAGCTGGGGTAAGCAGATGAGAGCGAACGCTTGAAGACGAATGATGAAACAAAGACAAACGATTCGCACAGTTCTCTCTTTGAGCACCAGCTGGTTTAACACAGCCACTTGTGCCATCTAGTGGACGTCATGTGGAAGTTAGGAAGTACTAATAAAACATACCTGCTGTGTTTGCTGTATTAACAGGGGAGCAGTGACTCTGAGAGCGAGAGTCCCAAGAGAAAGACGTCACGGGCTAAGAAGAAAGAGTAAGTATGAAGCGTGGAAGCATGTTTCTGTTATTTGTATTATCACTATATTGATTATCATGATTATCATTTAATTTATTTCAAATTGATTTGGAAATCTTTTTGAATTCTTCCGTGTTGTGACCCTTTAAGCAACTCTTTTGTTGATGAGATTTTTATTATTTGACACTCGATCCATGCAGTAGCTATTGACAGTTCACTTCTGTGTCATTCTGTTGTTTTCCATGTTGTGACTCTCATCCTTTAAAGCTTATTATTTTTAAATGGGTATCTGTTTGGCTGAGAGTGGGCTCAGTTAGCTTCATCCTCCCAGGTGATATATATATATACACAACAGCATCAAATTTGATTGGTCCGATCGGCGGCTTATCCCTGATTAAATCGGGTTGTGCTGAGCACCCTACGGCCAGGATTTGATGAAATTATAATTGGTTGTAAAAAGTGATGGGCCTTGGGGGTGAACTTGTGGTATTTCTTTGTTGTAAGAAATATCTGGAAAGATGATGACTCAAATGATGATGATGAAGAGGAGGAGGAGGAGGAGGAGGCTTCCGACAGTACAGACAGTGAGCAGGAAGAGAAAAAAATTAGATCCAGACGACTTCCTGCTAGAAGGTAAGAGTATAGCTAAGCCTGGCCATCAGACAGCTACCCACTGGTCATCTCCAAATCATTTCATATTGTTTGAGCAGTTGTTTACATTTTTTTAAATGACTCTACTGAGACACCTGAATCTTTCAGCCTGATATTGTAAACATTTGAATTATAATATCTAAGATATGAAAATGTATCTGATCATAAAACGCGTTGGAAATATTTTTCAAATTGTAAAATATGTGAGTGCAGTTTTTCAATTGGCCAGTGGAGAGCCAGAGAGCAGAATCAATTTTGCCAGTGATCTGGGGAATTGGTTCCTCATCTTTAGGTGAATTGAATGTTTGTTTGTTTTACAGACCTCAGACCAAATCATCATCCGTCAAAAAGCAGATCTCTCAGAAGGGAAAAAAGTCCAGAAAAGCGGAATCATCGGGTGAAGACGATGACAACGACGACGATGAAGACGACGATGATGATGACGATGAGGAAGACACTCCAAAGAGGCAGACCCGAGGAAGGGGCGCAACGAAAGTCAAAAGGTGGATTTCTAAACTCAAAATAATATTTCCCCCTACAGATATTTACGCCTCCGTCCTGACTGCAGCGAGTGGCCGGATGCAGTTTGTTTTCTCATCCTGTGAACAAGATATGTTGAAAACGACTTGAGGGAATTTCTTTGACATTCACTTGGACTCACTGATTAGAATTTGGTGGTCAAAGGTCAAGGTCACAATGGCCTCACATGTGTTTGGCCTTTTGCACTGGAAATCTCAAGTCTGTCTTTAGGACATTTCTTCAATATTTGATCAGTTGTCACTTGGACTCGTAGATTAACTGGTTTAGATTGCATCACACTCACTGTGACCTCATAGGAGTTTTGAAAAAATAAATGTGGACTAAAACTGCACTATTTGGCGGAGGCATACAACCACAGGGACAATTAGTTTAGCTTTTCAGGACTCCAGACAAATGATTTTTCTCAACCGGTAGCGCAAAGTCAAAAAGTTCTTGATACATCTCCATCACCTGTACATCAACAGTTCCCCTTTTATTTCTGTTTGGTTACAGTTACAAAGAGGACCAACACGACATTGAAACAGACTCTGATGACCTGATAGAAATGACGGGGGACGCAGGCGAGGAGCTGCAGGACGATGACAGTGAGACAATTGAGAAGGTTATGGACACCAGGATCAGCAAAAAAGGAGGTGACACATTTTCACTTGCCTCTCTTTATTTCGAAACCATGTTGTGTCTTATCAAAAAGCATTCTGGCACAGTCTGAATATTCTTCCTGCTCCTATAGCCTCCGGAGCTTCCACGACCTTGTACGCCGTCTCGGAAAATGGGGACCCGAGTGAGGGCTTTGACCCAGAGAACGATGAGGGGGAGACTCAGCATCTGATCAAGTGGAAGGGCTGGTCCTACATCCACAACACATGGGAGAGCATGGACTCACTGATCCAGCAAAAAGTCAAGGGACTCAAGAAACTGGACAACTACATAAAGAAAAGCGAGGAGCTCAATTCATGGTGAAAATCTTTGTTTGGCTTAAACCTTTTTATTATCACATTTGACATCTTTTCTGGAAGTTTCACGGTTTATCCTGACTTTGTGGGCAGGTTGAGGAGGGCTTCACCCGAGGACGTCGAATTTCATAACTGCCAACAGGAGCTCACTTGTGACTTGAAGAAGCAATTTCAGATTGTGGAGCGTGTCATCGGTAAGAAGTTATACAGAAATGTATTTGCTGTAGACACACGTCCAGTATTTCTTAAATGTACAACTGTGAACTAAATTTATTTTTGTTTTTAATAGCAACGAAAACAGGAAAGACACCTGGAACCATAGAATTTCCCTGTAAGTTTCCTTTATTATTTTCCATTTATTAAAATAGTCTCCTGTGCGTTCACTCTTTGTCATAATCCCGTGTCTAATAATTGGTCTGCTCTTTAAACAGCTCATAGCCACAAGATGCCATCCTCCAATGAGCCGGAGTATCTCTGTAAGTGGATGGGGTTACCTTATTCAGATTGCAGCTGGGAAGACGGAGCATTGGTCAGAAGTTTGAAGTTTGGGAGCTGCATAGACAGCTTCATCAACCGCAACTCGACCAAAACCGTCCCGTCCAAAGAATGCAAGGTAGGAGGCAAAACCTCTCTTCACTTTCAAATCGGAGTAATTAAAAGCTGAACCTGACATGGTGAGGCCGTCACGCTCAAAAGTTAAGAAAAGTCTTTCTAACTTTTATTCCAGGTGTTAAAACAAAGGCCGAGGTTTGTTGCTCTGAAGAAACAACCCTCGTACATTGGAAGTGAGACCCTCGAGCTGAGAGATTATCAGCTGGATGGCTTGAACTGGCTCGCTCACTCCTGGTGCAGGTACTGTGCAAATAAATGGTTAACATGTTTGGAAAAAACAATGAGAAGGAAAACAATCATTTTATCTTCTTCTTCCACCTTAGGTGCAATAGTGTTATCCTTGCTGATGAGATGGGACTGGGAAAGACCATCCAGACCATCTCTTTCCTGTCCTACATGTTCCACCACCACCAGCTCTACGGACCCTTCATATTGGTGGTGCCTCTGTCCACACTCAGCTCCTGGCAGAGGGAGTTTGAGACCTGGGCCCCGGATATGAACGTGGTGGTCTACCTCGGTGACGTCATGAGCAGGAAAACGGTCTGTTGGATTAGTCAGTTTTTATTTTAATTGTATCACCGCGTTATCTCCAGAGTCTGTTACAGCAACTTGTGTCTGTTTCGTGCAGATCCGTGACTATGAGTGGGTGAACCATCAAACGAAAAGAATCCGGTTCAATGCACTATTAACCACCTATGAGATTGTACTTAAAGACAAGGTGAGAGTAATGATAATTGTTTCTTTATGATTGTTATTTACAGGATGAACAGAATAAATAACTTGCACTGCCTCAACATTTGTCTCCAGGGTGTGCTCGGGAACATAAACTGGGCTTTCATGGGTGTGGATGAAGCTCACAGGCTGAAGAACGATGACTCCCTGCTGTACAAATCATTAATGGAGTTCCGGTCCAACCACAGGCTCCTCATTACCGGCACTCCGCTGCAGAACTCCCTCAAAGAGCTCTGGTCCCTGCTGCACTTCCTCATGCCTGACAAGTACGCCCCAGTTTAGAGTCTGTACATGATACTGAACAAAAGCATCGGTTTGATTTCCTGCCAGAGTTGAGTGACACCTCTGTTGTGCACTGCAGGTTCCACTCCTGGGAGAATTTTGAGGACGAACATGGGAAAGGAAGAGACAATGGTTATCATAGTCTTCACAAAGTCCTCGAGCCCTTCCTCCTCCGACGCGTCAAGAAAGACGTGGAGAAATCTCTGCCTGCCAAGGTGGAGCAGATCCTTCGTGTCGACATGTCAGCACAGCAGAAACAATTTTACAAGTAGGATTTCATTCCTGTTTTTAATTGCATCTCTCGTATCGAAGCTGAATTTCTTCTCTCCATTAACTACATTTTAATATATTTCCAGGTGGATTTTAACAAGGAATTACAGAGCTCTTACCAAGGGCCCCCGAGGCAGCTCCTCCGGCTTCCTGAACATCGTCATGGAGTTGAAAAAATGCTGCAACCATAGTTTCCTCATTAGACAGCCCGAGGACGGAGACACTGAGACACAACAGGAACACCTGCAGGTAAGTTCCCTTCCTGCTGCTCAGGTACTAATCCTGTAGCTCCGAGCTGTACCTCAGGATAACTCTGCTTCTGTACAAGAAACAAGCTGTGACTCAACTCTGAAGGAAATACAGTCATTATTTACTGTCTTAACACTGTAACTTTGTGTGTCACAGAGTTTAGTGAAAGGCAGCGGGAAGCTGGTGCTGCTGGACAAGCTCCTGACCAGACTCCGACAGCGAGGAAACCGGGTCTTGATCTTCTCGCAGATGGTCAGGATGTTGGACATTCTGGCTGAATACCTCGCCAAGAACCGATACCCATTCCAGGTAGGATTTGTACAGGTGGTGGGTTGAAGATTAGATTTCACGTAGCAATTATTATATAACGAATGCTGTGATGTGCGTCAACACCCGAGAGACAAACCTGGTATTAATATCCGTCCTGAGAGATCTAATCACAAGTGGACAGCGGTTAAGTACATGTGTTCACATCTTTATTAAAGGCTTTAAAATCAGTCCTGAATGTGTCTCCTGTGAACACTTGTGATCGGATCTCACTTCCCCGCTCTATATGCAAATCAACATGTACGTTATTTGTGTTTGGCTATTCCAAACAATGTTGTTGTAACCAGTCAGTTTACAGTTGTGTCCGTTGTCCATGTGTTTGTGGGTCTGTGTTGCCGTGCGGTAGAGGGAGGAGTCGGCAGGGGCTGATTGAATAATGACATGTGTGCAGCTCTGATATGAAGAAAAGTTTGACCAGTTTAAGAAAAGTATAAATCATTATGTGGTGATCGGTGTTGATATCTTGGTGGTGGACACCGAGAAGCCTTCATTGTGAAACGGCAGCGGGTCAGATGATATCAGACGAGTAGGTGGTCCTTCGTATGTGGCCTGTGGTGCCTCTGAGTTCACACAGCTAAAAGAATATGGACACATGCGTCCCAGACCACCTCCGAATGTCGTCTGACTGATCGGATCTCATTTTGGTGTATTCAGAGCTGAACTTAGCGCTGACCACTTGTGATGGGATCACTCAGGATGGATGATAACACTAGGTCTGAGCAGAGTTCAGGACCACCTGATGTGAGCTTGTGTTTGCTCCAGGGTAAAGCAGAGCAGCGATGTACCTCCATGAGATTCCCACCATTTCCTGCTTATTAAGTTATCACAGAGCCAAAGTTCAGAGGTTTTCAGGAAGCATGTGATGGAGCAAAAAACAGTGCAATGTATTTGGACTCCGACACAACAGCCTTCCCATATACATACAGAATGTTTCTGTCACGTTATTAAGGATAATCACGCTTCCATCAGCTTCCACTAACATTCTCTAATCAGCTGCACCTTCACTGGTGTTTACAGAGAAGGGGCTTTAAGGGTGGTCGTGTTGGGAGGGTTGGACTCTGGTGAGGATCGGATGTCGGTGTTGTCGCACACATATTCGGCCAGGCTGAGAGTTCATGTTGTTATTTATATCCACTATTTATTTTCTACTGAAGACCAGCTTGACTCCTGCAAGTCCTAGTCCCTGCAGTATCGTGGTCTGAGCGTATAGAAGGCGTACAATGACATTTAAAGCAGAGTAATGTCAAGGTTACAGGATAAAGCAGCTCAGGAAATCTTAGAGGCTTAAATCTCTTTGTTCTTTCTTCTCTGCAGCGACTGGACGGTTCCATCAAGGGAGAAATTCGAAAGCAAGCACTTGACCACTTTAATGCTGAAGGATCAGAGGTGAGTAATCTGATGACTTAATGTTAATGAAAATGCACGACTGGAAATTTGAGTCAGTTGCAAACATTTGTTCTAAACAAAACAAAATATTTTCATAAAACACATTATAGAATTTCCTACAATTATTTGGTTCTTGCACTGTTACAAAAAGCATCTAAAGTAAAGAGAGGATACTAATTATAAAGGAGGCGATAATACTTTTTTAAACAAACTTTTCAATGAAAGCAGGTGCTCTGTGTATTTAATGATGTATTAAGTGTCAAATAACTTGATCTGTGGTAACAGTTTCATCCATTTTGCAGGACTTCTGCTTCCTGTTGTCCACCAGAGCCGGAGGTTTAGGGATTAACTTGGCCTCCGCAGACACTGTTGTCATCTTCGACTCTGACTGGAACCCTCAAAACGACCTGCAGGCACAAGCCCGGGCTCACAGGATCGGACAGAAGAAACAGGTAAATCCAAAACTCAAATCCATCACTGCCATCGCAGATTTGCTGTGTAATTATTAAGATTCTCATAATCAATCTCTGTGCTCTCTGTATAGGTGAACATTTACCGGCTGGTCACCAAAGGAACAGTGGAGGAGGACATCATTGAGAGGGCGAAAAAGAAGATGGTTTTGGACCATCTCGTCATTCAGAGAATGGACACCACTGGTCGGACTGTACTGGACAGCAACTCAGGAAACACTAAGTAAGATGTCCGAAATGACTTAACGGTATTTTACTCGCTGATGGCGTTAAATGTTGAGATACTCAAACTCTTTTCTAATCCACAGTTCAAACCCATTCAACAAAGAAGAACTGACCGCTATTCTCAAGTTTGGTGCAGAGGAACTTTTCAAAGAGGCCGAGGGAGAGGAGTCTGAACCACAGGTATTACAATCAGCCAATAGTCTAGTATAAAAAATACCTTTTTACATATTTTGAAAAGTAAACCATCTTAATGTCTTAATGTTTCTGTAGGAGATGGATATCGAAGAGATCCTGAGGTTGGCTGAAACAAGAGAAAGTGACCTGGGCTCAAGTGCTACAGACGAACTTCTCTCTCAGTTCAAGGTATGAAAAAGTTTGCTCTGTTAAATTACATCTCGGTATCTACAGACCTGATTTCAGAGCCTGATCTAAAATCCAGCGTCTCCTCTCTGTTTGTTGTTGCAGGTGGCTAATTTCTCCAGCATGGAGGAGACCACTCCCGAGCTTGACGACAAAACGATAAGCGAGTGGGACAACATCATCCCCGCGGAGCAGCGGCGCAAAATCGAGGAGGAGGAGAAGCAGCGGGAGATGGACGACATCTTCATGCTGCCCAGAAGCAGGAGCTCGAACAAGAGGGTGAGAGGAGAATTCACAGTTTGATTTGGAAAAGGCAAAATGTTGTTCGATTACTTTCCAGCACTGATAAATTAACACAATTAAAGTGATTTACCACTAGTCTCTCAGCTTTTGAATCAGGTCACCGGGATTTGACTTTGTTTCTCGACTCTTCCAGGCTCGAGCCAATGACAGCGACAGTGATGTGGGCTCCAAGCTGAAGAACCACTCTTCGGGCTCTGAGAGCGAGACGGAAGACAGTGACGATGACAAGAAGCCAAAGAAGAGAGGAAGACCTCGAGCCCGCAAAAACAACGTGGAGGGTTTTACTGATGCAGAAATTCGCAGGTTAATATCTGTAACTAATCTTTTTGTGTTTCATTGAAGCTTGATGCATTTGTCAGTGTCTTTTCATGATCACAATTAATAATGTATTAATAATGATATAATTTACAGGTTCATCAAGGCATACAAGAAATTTGGGTCTCCCCTTGAAAGGTAAGCATATTGTTAAATGATATTTGGTAATATGGATCTCTGGATCATTTAATAGATACGACCAATATAGTTGTCAGAAGAATGTTAGAGTCAAGTCTTTTCCTGTTTTCAGGTTAGAGGCGATCGCCCGAGACTCTGAGCTGGTGGACAAATCCATCGCGGACCTGAAGAGACTCGGTGAACTGATCCATAGCAGCTGTGTGACTGCAGTGCAGGAGCACGAGGAGCACCTCAAAGAGAACCCTGTAGAAGGTGTGTTGACTTAACTACTCGGTTTATAATTTATTTCAGACCATATTACTCTCCATGCCCAAACTGATGCATGTCATTATTCCAGCCAAAGGTCCTGGGAAACGGCGAGGGATTAATATCAAGATCTCAGGAGTGCAGGTCAACGCCAAGACCATCATCCAGCACGAGGAAGAGTTTGAGCCGCTGCACAAAGTGGTGCCCTCCAACCCTGCAGAGAGAAATAAGTAAGATAACACTTCAGATATGAAGGAGAGCGTAAGCTTTGTATAGATAACATGTTCCGAGGAAACGTGTGCTGCAGATAAGATCTCACGACGCTGTCTCCCACAGGTTCCAGCTGACATGCCGGGTGAAGGTGGCTCACTTTGATGTGGACTGGGATCTGCAGGACGACACTCAGCTCCTGCTTGGCACCTATGAGCACGGCTTCGGCAACTGGGATCTCATAAAGACAGATCCCGACCTGAAACTGGCTGATAAAGTAAATATCAAAAGTCTGCCTTAAACACGGGCATAGTTTCAATTGCAGATTGATTCAAATGTATTTATTTTAATTATTTGAACAAGACCTAGCTAGTTGAGGTATCATAAAAACTGAACTGACCAAATCTGTGAATGCAGGTATTTTTATTTATTTATTTGTCTTTATTACCATTTTATTAATCAGAGTTTGACCGATTTATCAGTTTCCGATTAAATAAAATTATCAATACAAGCTTTTCACAGACATATCGCTTAGGGTTAGGGTTCTGATTTGAAAACTACTATTGAACAAACAATGTAGAAGAGATGTGCCTTAATGTTTACATTTTATATAAACGAATCATGTTTATTTTTGTTTTTATTTATAGTTGTTTATAATAAAGTTAAAGCCTCAATGACATTTCTTTGTCATGACGATATGATGTCAACATCTTAGAAATTATTGCAAATTAAAAAAATATATACATACATATATATTTAGTTTTTTACTCAGTATCAGCCCCTCAAAATCCATATCTGTCTCGCTCTAATTATGAACAGTACTTTCAATCTGGTGCATCAAAGATATATGAATGAGACTAACATTCACTTCCCTCTGCACAGATTCTCCCTGACGACCCGAGCAAGAAGCCTCAGGGCAAACAGTTGCAGGCGAGAGCTGAGTATCTGCTCAAGCTGCTGAAAAAAGAACAAGACAATGCAGACGTGTCTAAAACAGGGGAGGAGGTACGTGGCTGTTAATGACAGAGTCACTCATCCGTGCTGTTTTCACCACATGGTGTTTATCTTTGATCTACACACGCAGTCACCCACCTCCCTCGTCGCTCACACTATCTCTTCTTCCTCTGAAGGTCAAAGTGAAGAAGAGGAAGCCCCGGGTGAAAAAGGAGAACAAGATTCTCAAGGATGAGCAGGGCAACGACATCTCCTCCCCCCGCCTGTCTGACAACCCGTCAGAGGAGGGTGAAGTCAAGGTCAGACATGTGACGAGTACTGCAGTGTCACTTCCTAATTACTGTGTTATACCTCTGTGTACAGGGGCTGTGTGGAAACTGCTTTTTATTTCCCATGCTTACTTTAGGTTTGGGAAATAAAAAAAGCGTATTTCTTCAGGTATATTAAATCCACTACATTGCTTTAAAGGGCATCCCCTTTTCCATGTAGTGTCACAGTGATGCTACAAAAGTGAATCAGTGAATGAATTAGACACAAAACTATGAATCAAACCCCGCCACATAGGAAAGTAACCACTGCAACACCTTAACCGAGAAGTATAATTCAGCTTTATTTCTATATTAGCAGAGTAATACATTTATTATATTATTTAATATGCATTGTCTTCTCTCGTGTTTGAGCAGGATGATGGAACAGAGAAGTCCCCGAACAAGAAGAGACAGAAGAAAAAGGATAACAAAGAGAACAAAGAAAAACAGGGAACTTCTAAGAAGGAGAAGGACGGGGACAAAGAAAAGAAGGGCACCAAGCCCAAGAAAGAAAAGGTATTTGAGAAAAGTTTTCACGACCTTAACCTCAAAGAGTTTCAGATTCACACTGAGGTTATTCATGTATATTTTAATAGATTGGTATGCTACACATTATTATAGCATTAAAATTCAACATGCAGCTAAAAGCTCGAAAGTCAAGGTCTTCTGCCTTTTGTATCTTCACCATGTGAATCATGTATTAGGTATGTGAAGTAGAATAGCACTCAGAGAGCTCGTACCGCCACCAAGGACCAACAAGCCCCTCATCAAACCACATTTAAATCCGCTAGTGCAGGTTTTTATTTGGAGCCGCACCAAAGTGCACACACTCGTACAGATCCCTCCCCTAAATGTGTCTGATTGTTTCATCAAGAACCATGAATTATTCAGAAGTCAAGAAAAATGTCAAAAAATGGTAATGGTAACTAAAGTGGAAATTTATATTCCTGCATCCGCCCTTTTGTCCAGATCCGACCCAAAATGGAATAGGTTCTCTCTTGGCCCATGTTCCATCTGTCCACCATGTTTTGTGGAAATCTGTTCAGTAGTTTTTGCGTAACGCTGCTGACAGAGAAACAAATCAACGACAGGGACGAAATAAATATGTGCATAATAGACGGACCTACAATGATGCTATATTTGTCTTTCAGGCTAAAGGAGCCAAAGGGAAGAAGACCCAAGGTCCAGTTCACATCACAGCTGGTTCTGACCCTGTTCCCATCGAAGGAAAGGAGGATGATGAACTCGACCAGGAAACTTTCAGTATTGTGAGTTTCTCTATTCTCTTCTTCTCAAATTCAAATCTAAAACAAGTTGGGATCAATCAGTAATGTGTAAAGAAGACTCACACAAGCATTGCATTTCAATAATCCAGTCAATTTGTGCGCGTCTTCTAGTGTAAGGAGCGCATGAGGCCGGTGAAAAAGGCCCTGAAGCAGCTGGATAAACCAGACGAGGGTCTCTCTGACCAGGAGCAGCTCCAGCACACACGCACATGCCTGCTGAAGATTGGAGACCGCATCACAGAGTGCCTTAAATTCTACAACGACCCAGAACATGTCAAAATATGGCGACGGTAAGATCATCAGATACGATCATTTGGGAAATGAGTCACGATGCCTAATCTGTTCAAACTAATGATCTTTTTTATGCCGTTTTTTTGGGGCAGAAATCTCTGGATTTTTGTGTCTAAGTTTACAGAGTTTGGAGCAAGGAAGCTTCACAAGCTTTACAAAATGGCCCAGAAGAAGCGATCACACGAGGAAGAGGCAAGTTAACACAGTTGATTATAAAGATTCCTGAATTGAAAAATTATCTGTTGTATGTAATTGATGCTGAAATTATCCTGTGACTTTTCCAGAAGGAGCAGAAGAAGAAGGACGATTCTTCAGGGAGGCTGAAATCTTTCAGACCAGAACCTTCTGGTTCTAGTCGAGAGTCCATGGGAACCAAATCTGCATCTCAGCCGGGTTCCCACGGGCATCACAGAGAACCGTACAATGCGGGCAATAAGCGGCACTTTGGAAATGATGGTATGTGTAAATATGTTTGTGTTGCTTAAGATGCAGGTGTCATTTACTGAACATTTAAAGTCTAGATCATGAACAGTATTATACATAGAATGGTATAAGCAGCGCTCTGAAACCTTTTCATAAATAAAAAAAAAAAACATTTGACATTTAATATGATTTTTTTTTTTACATTTTATCATAGATCGAGGAGACTGGCAGCGGGACCGGGACCGCAAATACAATTACCCCGGTAACAGCAACCAGTCATGGCAGGGGGAGCGACATCATCAATATGACCACAACCGCTACAAAGATCACTACGGTGACCGGCGTCCACATGGAGACATGTATCGCAGCTCAAGCGGTTACCGCAGCAACAGCTCCCCTCGAAAACGGCCGTATGAGCAGTACAGCAACGACCGGGACCACAGGGGTAGCAGGCCCTATTACGACAGGTGAGGGTCATTTAAACCTGGTGGTGTGTGTGTGTGTGTGTGTGTGTGTGTGTGTGTGTGTGTGTGTGTGTGTGTGTGTGTGTGTGTGTGTGTGTGTGTGTGTGTGTGTGTGTGTGTGTGTGTGTGTGTGTGTGTGTGTGTGTGTGTTTTTATATACGTCTGGAGGCTTTATGTATTCGGGTCGTGCATTTGTCCTCCCGCCCCATACTTGTGAACATGATATCTCAAGAAAACCTTAAGGGAGTTTCTTCAAATTTGGTACAAACATGTAGTTGGAATCGAGGATGAACTGATTAGATTTTGGTGGTCAAAGGTCAAGGTGACACATTATCTTAAGAACGCCCCGAGAGAATCCTTTCAAATTTGGCATAACTGTCCATATATACTCACAAATGAACTGATTAGATTTGGGGGTTGGTCAAAAGTCACGGTGGTCTCCCAAAACATGTTTTGGCGACTTGAAGAATAAATCTCAAGTCTGCCTCTAGGGAAGTTCTTTTTGGAATTTTGACCAGTTGTCACTTGGACTCAAAGATGAACTGATTAGATTTCAGTGTTGAAAGGTCACAGTGACCTCATGAGTCTGGGAAAAAAACTGCACTGGTTGGCGAAGGCATACAACCACAGGGCGGTAATTCTAGTTTTATAAAAAATGTAATTCTGTGATTAATATTTCAGAAATCCGGACCCCAAAAGAAGACGCACTGAAGAATTCCGTCCCAACTACCACCAGGGACGAGAGGTTCCCCCTCAGGACCTCAGGAGGATGCCGGAGCACAGGCCAGCGGGTCCTCCGGGGCAGGATCACTACAGCCGACCCTTCCACCCTGACAAACCTCCTCCGCTCTTGGACCCTCGCTCCCCGCAGGCTCAGAAGTCTCCCCAGGATTCCCGCTCGCCACTGGAGCGACCTGTGGAGCTGAACGCAGCGGCAGACCCCAACTGGAACAACAGGAACAAAACATAAAGTCTGCCGGTGCTGGCTGAGAAACTGATGTGGGTGTTCTTGTTGTCCAGGGTCAAAGACACAATACTGCTGCTGATGGACAAGTCTGGACTCGCCAATCATAAGCTCACTGTTGGAAAGGGAATCAACATGAACCCTCTTTACCAGCAAAACCAAACTATTCAGCTCTCCACCTTCACACTTCTCATGACTGTGGCTGTGAAGGATTTGTGCCCTGGAGGAAGAAGTTTGTTTCCTCCTGTCGTCTTAACGATGGGAAAAAACTAAAACAAGCATCTTTATTTAAATGAAATGACTCGATCAGTCAGTCATGGTCAGACTGAGTGGAACACGTAAGGATGCTTAGTCCCATGGACTATTATCTAAGGAGAATTTAGGATAAACAAACTGACCTTAATCCTAAAAGTGCCTGAAGGTTTTGGCCTTTTTGAATGGTTGATGTATGGGATTACTCCCAAAAGAACCATGACGTGGACATTATTATTATTATTATCATTATTTTGTGTTTAGCTTTATGTCTTGCAAATTATCTCATTAGAAGATTTCTGTACAAAAAAAACGAATGTGTAACATGTTAAAATCATCTGCACCTTTTGAAATGTTTATCTCGAACATGTAGCTGAACCGAATCATGGCATTCTCACCATGTGGGTTAAAATGTGTGTCGCGATGGGTCGGCCCGAGTTCTTTTTGAATGATCAATGGAGCCAGTATGTTTCCTCGAAACACTCAGCGGGTGGTCTGAAAACAAAACATGGTTTTAAGCTCATTCACATGTCCTATGTGTACAAATGATCATTATTTCTTTAAGCGTGTGCCGATATCAATCACTGCAGTCTCCCTTGCTTCGTTCACTTTAATGACTTTCCTCTGATCAAATGGAAGATCTGTCTGCAGTATTTATTCCAACAGCGTGTGGAAAGGTTCATAACACTATGAATCAGGCAAAGCAAAATTGTTCTCTCAGTATTATGATGGTTAAGATTAGTGTTTCAGCATAGTTTCATTCTATCACCGATCTTTCCACCCGTGTAAGTACTCTATAGTGTCTGAAAATGCAACATGATGAAAACGTTTCTTTCCTGATCTAAGCTAAAATAATATCTTTGATTAACAGACAGTTGTGCTGTTGCTGGAAGGTTGTTTAAGGGTTATCAGGAAGTCGCTGATGACATTTCACTATGTTTTCTTGTGCCAAACCTGCACCTGCTCTGGCCCTCATATTCTTTTTGTTGCTTTTCCATTTGTGCCTTATTTATGTGTTTTGGTTCATGGACAGCACTGGGCTCCAGAACAGGCAGGATGTAGTATTAAAACACTCCGCTTTTAAGGAAATTGTTCTGAAAGGTTTAAATCACGATTCGGTGGTGAAGGGACCACGTCTTCTGGTCGGTCTGTGATTTCTTAAAGAACTGGCGATATGAAGGGAAAATCTAAAACTATTAATAAAAATAACCATGTGTTTCATCTTGGGGCCCCTAGCCGACCTGTTACGGCGATCAGCCAGCACATCTTCTCTTCATGTTAAAGTAAGCTACGGTTCCTGTATCATATGTTCTTTGAGAAAGTCTAAATAATTTATATTTGTGACAAAAACCACTCATGAGAAATGTTCTGAGACATGTTTGGACATATGTAATAAACCTTCTTACACAATCAAGGTCTACTCTCTTTTCCTTGTTACCTCTGCTGAGGAGGTTATGTTTTCACGTCTGTCTGTTTGTTTGTCAGCAGGATTATAGAAAAACTACTGAACTGATTTCCATGAAACTTGGTGGAACGACAGGACACAAGCCAAGAAGAACCCATTGTATTTTGGCGTGGCTCCAGACAAAGGGGTGGGTCCAGGAACCTTCTTAAACATTGTGAGATTTCACAAGGTCTTCACATTTTCACTGATTTAACAGAGAATAATTCATGGATCAAAAATGTTTTAGGGGACTCTGTGCACTGTGGTGGGGATCCAATAATCTGCATCGAGCAGATTTAAATGTGGTTTCACAAGGGGGCCGTTGGGCCTTGGTGGAGGTTTGCACTGTACTGAGCTGCTGATTTGATTAAAATCTATTGGCAAATGTGTTATACTGAGACACAATTTTAGTCTTTGATTTGTAAAATTATAAGTGATGTAGTTTGGACTTGGTCTCAACCTGCTCATTCTTGATTATGAGAAGTTACAAGTGTTCCAGCTCCGTTTCCTCACAGCAGGAAGGTTCCCCGGATCGACCAGGTCCTTTCTGTGTGGAGTTTCTACCGTTACTCCGGCTTTCTTCCACAGTCAAAGTCGTTTAATTTTAAACTTACAAGTTATTTTCAAATTATTCCGACTAAGCTCTTAAATCCTATTTAAAATGTTTTGCCTCCTATATCAAGCCCCTTTGTAAAACATCTTCCTATCTGCGTCTCAGCATCTCTACAGCAGGGGGCAGTCACACACTGCTCATTATCGCAAAACAGCACATGGTGATTTTTCAAAAAATGCTCCCACTGACAGTAAATGAGACCATGTAGCACATTAACAAGACATTTTCTTTTATTCAATAAATAATTTACATTATAAACAGCTGGCGTGTGGCACCAAATCGCTTTACATACAAACACAGTTTGATCTTTCTGGCATTTCCCATTTAGCTATGTTCTTTTCCCCATATTTTTTTTTTTAACTATTACAAATCTGACGAACAAAATAAGAGCTAAATGAAAGAGAAAACATAAAGTGCTTCAAACTCAAAAACATGAACACCCCAGAGCATGTCCGATCTTCCTTTTTCTAGATGAGCTGGCCTGCATTCAGGGTGTTTTACTTCATTGATAACCAAGTGAGCAAAAAGTGATGGCAGCCGAGCGTGTGTGTGTGTGTGTGTGTGTGTGTGTGTGTGTGTGTGTGTGTGTGTGTGTGTGTGTGTGTGTGTGTGTGTGTGTGTGTGTGTGTGTGTGTGTGTGTGTGTGTGTGTGTGTGTGTGTGTGTGTGTGTGTGTGTTGCTCTTTTTGAATATCCTGATCTGTGGAGTTCATGTTTTTGCAAAAATAAAAATCCCTTTTCAAATAAAAAAAAGGTTCACATTCAACAAAGCATCTGATGTACAAAAACTGTGATAAATTCAAAACACAACTGGTAATATACAAATTTAAAACTCACAAAACATATGTACAATCTCACATTACACATGTAGAACCATATACTGTAGAACTCACAATACAAATTACACCTATTAACACAAGATTCAACTTTACAATCATTTGTATGTATGTTTTTTTTTTAGTTTCTGTCAAACTGCACCAGTACATATTCCAAATAGCAGTAGTAAGGACTGCCAAATACTTCAGTGTAAAATGTTAAATGACCGTCTAACTGTGCCCGAGCAGTCACAGCATCTACAGGGACGACTTTACACGTTAGCAGACGCCGGCATCGGGAGCCAAAGTTCGAATGAAAACCTCTCGCGGCGACGAGCGTTATCGCAAATCGCAAGAAAAGCAAAAAAAAGGTGAGACTGAAAAAACAGAGGTTCTGCTTTTACAGCGCATTAGTCATTTTTGTGTGCACCACAAATTCACCCACAAACAAGTTGTTTAGCACGGAGAATATCTTCCCTTAATGTGAACTGCTTGAGACTGAAAAGACCGTTTCTGAGGAGGTGTTGGCACAAGGGCTTGTTCTTTGGCAATGGTTTAAGCCACGAAATCACGTCTACAGACATATGCTTATCATTTACTCCGTAAACCGCAGTCAGGTCAGTTCGCTGGAAGTCAGTAAAATGCTAAACTGACTGGAGGTGACGTCTTTACAGCTAGTACGATCAGTATCTACATCACTGGTACTTGAAATGGAGAGTTGACTTCACAGAACGCTCACGAAAAGGTGTCATGGTTCGATTTGTTGATCTGCGCTGTGTAAACGCTCTTAGTGCCATTAACTAAGTTTGTTCTTTTGCTTATTTTTTTTTGTTGCTACATTCACATTACAGACTCAAAACACAAACACTGTCTGATCAACACATCAGGAGGGAGAAGCTGTATGACACTGGGAGTGATGTACACATGAAGAGAGATTATTTTTAACAGTTCCCCTTTGGGATTTGCTTCTCGGCTGTCAGAGTCCATCTGAGCAGACTGTGGCTCCTGTGGGTGCAACACAAACAGACGTGGGACTCATTTCTCCTACTGGAGGTTTGTTATCTCATTTCTTGGAAATCCTGCACCCGCAAACACACTAAATTAACCACAGACGCTGAATTCTGCACAAACACACAAACACGCACGCACAAATCTAACAATATGACCCATTAATCTCTGCAGCAGACAACTGGAGACGCTGCTCTGACATCCTTTTGGCTTGAGTGCTTCCTCCACAAGGCTCAGGCTTTTCCAAAGCTGGAAACTAATCAAACATAGAGCTGCTTCTGGCCTTAGGTTAACAAAAGCCCCTGTCAGGTCCTCTTGCTTCGCCACATGAGCCACAGAGAGCTCCACTGGCTTGGCACCAATGAGGGGGATCTGGGGGAGGGAGGATCAGCAAACTCCTCTTTCTGCAAAAGATCATCTTGTCTGGCTTCCCATAGGCATGCAGCCCCGGTGAGAATGTGGGGATTTAATCCCAGGTGGATATCCTGAGCTCTGGGGGTAGCTGGGCTCTCTCTCACCGCTGCTCTCTTCAAAGACCCAGTCCCACGAAGCAGTTAAATACATGTGATGATAGGTGGACTCCCTCTTGTCATAAGACTGAAGCCGAGACATGACGATACAACTACAACGAGACTGAGGGGAGCGACGATCCGACCGGCGAGTCCCAGGTCACGTCACGGAAACCAGAGCAGGAGAGAGCAGCCGATGTACAACACAGCGATGGTACAAACACTCACTGACAAATACACCTTGAGGATATTGTTGTAACGGAACTATAGCTGAACTGTGCAACACTCAATCCACAAGCAGACAGCGAGGAGGTTGATGAGGAGGAGAGGAAGTAAATCTTTGCCCCTCTCAGCTGCATTATTCATAAAAGCATCGTTTTCAAAGATGTGGTATCTGTTGCTGTTTGAATGGAGCATTTTTACATCCTCGAAGGCGTAGTAGGCTGCCATGGTGAAGTTAATGTCCCCGGAGGAGAGGAGGTCAAACACGCACGACTGAAAATACAGATCCTCCACCGGGAGACGCTCTTTGCACTTGGCCTTTGCAGATTGGTAGGTGAAGCCACTGGCCCCGGCGCCGCCCCTGGTCCTGCCCGCGCTGTGGGCCTCCGCTCCCCTGAAGTTCCTGAAGTCAATGCGCTGGTTGGCGGGACAGCCGTGAAGACACAGGTACAAGTCCTGGTTATCGCCTTCCTCCACTGAGTTCACAACTTCCTCCGGCATCCGCACAGCAAAGGTCAGGTAGCGGCCTACTTGACGCACCACTATCGTCGTTCCAATGTACCTGGCCTGAATCTCCACGTGCTGCCCAGGAACCTTCTCCACCACGCGCAGGGTGTTCGCTCCGTGCCGATCACCGCCGTTCTTGGAGCCGTCTGCGAACGCAGCCGGCAGCTCATCGGTCTCCGCGTGGTACATCTTCTGGTCCACACATTCCTGGAAATTCTTAAAGATGATTGTCAGCTGCAGGAAGAAAGATACCAGAGAAATGTCATTAAAATGTTACAAACACCAGAGGAGCATACGCAGCCATTAGCTGCTGCGTTTTCTCACACAAAGAATCCTAGCAAACAGATTAAAAAGTGTTCTTAAAGTTTTTGTATTAACAAGCCTGTGCAGTATGTGCCATCTACCCCACTTAAGTGTCACATTTCAGCGTTGGCTCAACACGGGGGGAAGCCAAGGTAAATGCCCTCAAAAAACACGAGTCTCGGCCATGTAAAATCAGGCCTCAGTTTGCAGACACAAAGACGATCTATTCATAGCGCTGAAAAACCTGCCTGTGAACCCCAGAACTATGCTCCAGGGAGTGGCGTCGGGCCAGGACAGAGCGATATACTCTGCAGCTAATTAAGTCGGACTGGTCAGGACTCTGCAAGCTTGGTTTCATCAGGACACCAATGGGCCACTGTCAGAGCAGCAACACCAGGATGGCGTGGAGACTCTGATGTCTGCTCGCTCGGGGACAGAGGACGGGGTCAGTCTGCAGAACACTTGACTGGCTCGACTACTCCTCCGCTGCACCCGCTCCGACTGGGTTCCCTTTACCCTCGACTAACATTCCCCGCCTACATCAACTTCTGTTTTTGTTCCAGGTTCATTTTTTTAAAAGCTTTTAATGAAAACAAACAAAAGAGGAATTCCACCATTATCCCTCCGTAGATAGAAATAACCAGACAGTTTTATTTGCTGCAGCGAGAGCAATTTACCAACACAGAGCTGCTCTGCGAAGGCAGATCTTTTACCAGAAGGGCCGTGTTTGCACAGGTGGCACTGGCTGCTGCTTTGTTTTCCCTTTGTCCAGAATCAAGATCTTAAAAAAAAAATAAAAAAAGAGTCTCATTTGCTTCCAAGAACAGCAGCATAAAAATCTCATCGCTTTAAAGGCAAAAAAACAAAACATGAATGCTTAATAGAGTGTCATTAGGAATCCTTGATTACAGATAATTATACGTTCTACGAATGCGATTAGGGACAAAGTCCTCTTATATCTCAGACTAAATACTTCAGTTAAGATACTCTGCAAAGTGACTGAGAGCCACAATCACTGCTGTCAACGTTGCCAAAATTGGACCAAGTCTAAGTTAATTTTCCTAAAACAAATACTCCCATTTCTTTGTTTTTGACCTATGGTTCTAATTAAAGCATTTTTTTAAAGGAACAGCCATCCAAACGAGCCAGCGTACCATTAAAAAAAACTCAAAGTATGAGGCATGCACTGCTGAAAACCCTATGAAAAAAAGAAGTCTACAGACATTTCCCAGTGTTCGATGTGGATACACTGTTAAGTAGGCCAAACATCAGCCTGAGCTGTCCACAGTGAGAGAAAAGGAGCCGCAGCAGTTTGACGCAGCACCGCGGTTATTACACCAGCGTTTCGTTTATAAAGCCTTCAAGATCTTCGCAATTGTGCCGGGGCTGGGCTTCTTCATCTGTCACGATGGAACTCATCCAAACACTAACCAGAGTCTAGGGGCTGACAGAAAACCAGCCCCACAGCAGCTCTCACAGTCCGACCACATGAAAAGAACACACATGACACACACACTTATATTTCTGCTGCAGCACCGACAGAACCTAACATTAACAGAGAACTGTGAGGTCATCTAAATCACTGACAGATAATCTAGAAATCTGAGCAGCTTGGAGATGATTTTCATGACAGATCAAGTTTAGCCTAGAAAATGTCCGAAATTCAGAAACATTTTCTCAATTTCACCGACCACAAGCCTTCCAAAAGCTTTTCTGTGTCTCGTCAACCGTGAATATTCAACATATTCAACAGACAGTGATGGAAACCAGGGATAAACTTCACATTTCACAAGCTGGAACCAACAAACGGGCCTTTTTTTCTTTAATAAACAACCACAGTGGTTAATCAATCATCGTGATGGTCACAGAATCCTTTTCCTCTGATTGCAGAAATGAAAAGATTAATCAAGTAGCTGATCGATACATGGCAGAAATGCTGTGTTGCTTCTCAAATGTCAAAATCTGCTGCTTTTCAATTATTCACATGATGATTAACTAAATATTTTTGCTCAGTAAAAAAAAACTGCATCTGATGTTCTTCACTGTTTATGGAAAAACAACTGATCAGCAGATAGCTCTTGTTGATTGAAAATACTATTAAACGGTTGAAAGGACAATTAATAGATCTATAGTTTCTGACCAGAAAGCGACACACAGTGCATAGAGGATGAACAGAAAAAGATCCTCACCTTGCTCGTGGCTGTGGCCAAAGACCCGGGCACCACAGGAGTGTTGGTCACCTGGACAGACAGGTATTTGTTGTGAATGAGCGGCCAGGCTCCTTCCACCTTACACGTCTGGAAGTCGTCCCCAAAGGTCCGGAGGTGCGGGTCTCCGAAGAAGCCGCAGTGGGTGTAGTTGGGCGGCGACGTGTTGCGAGGAAGACTGCGCTCATAGTGGCACACTTCCGGGCCGTCGGAGCGTTCCTGGCTGTCGGGCAGGAGCGGAGGCGCCAGGGGAGGAAGCGGGGTCCGGGCACGTGGTTGGGATGTGGGCCCTTCCTTGGAGCAGTTATGCTGGCTCATTAGATCCTCTATGCCATGCTGGGCGGAGTGGTACGCCAAGTCACCTCTGCAGGTGCGTGCGGTGCGGCGTACGCAGCTGTTGTACGCACGCAGCGCCGTGCAGAACTCCTCCTCCGGCCCAGAGCTCGAGGTGGAGGCCCAAAATTCTGAGTTACACTTGAGGATCTTGCACTGCAGGCTCACTGTCGGGGGGGGGACAAGACACTCACAGTTAATGACGAAGGTTTGAAACAACACATTTACAGGATAGTGACTCGAATAGAATAACCACTAACTTCTCCAACCAAGTACGAATGTTGCCATTGTTGTTTCTCATACAGGCTGCAGTGCCAAATGTCATCTTCCTTGCATGCCATGAAACAAACTATAGACATGATGGTATAATAATAACTTTTTCTCTTTAGGGGCATTTTGTATTCTTCTTCAGATAACATTATGTACTGTTATGTGATTGTCTGGCGATATATCGATTACTGCAGAATAGCTGTATGATGATATTATCGTGTTCGTGGGTTGTGTATTGTGTATCGTATTGTGAGCTAGCCTGCAATTCCCACTTCTGTTGTTTAAGCACTATGAACATTTCAAAAAAAGTCTATTTTTCAGGCAAATCCATATATTGTATCTAACGTCACGTTGTCTTTTAGTCGTAAGTAAACAGGTCTGAACCTCCCTCGGGTCGACCTGCATACAACGTAACTTATTGCAGGGAATGTTACTTCCCTTTCACCCCCAGTCACTCTTGGTTTATGCACCAGTAATAACACCACCTGGGATCCTAATCTACACCTTTTGTGATAATAAAACGCGGCTTGACTGTTGTTTCCACTTTTAAACGCCACATCCGACCAATTCTTTGCACACAGACGCTCTTCAAATATTTCCCAGGATGCCTTGTTGCGCCACCGTGTTTGACTAGCATTACCTTCGACTAATAAGGCTTTTATTTGAACGGGGCAGTGAGAAGTTTCTCCCACTGAGTCTGGAGGGGGGGGGGGGGGCGGAAAGCCAAATCAACACTTTGAAGTCACACTTTAAACAATATCCCTCCTCAAAGCTTCACCGCAGCTCTCTCTCTCTCTCTCCAAAACCTCACACCGCCTTTTCTTTTAACCCCCATCTGATAGAAGGCAATAAACCAATCTCCATCCCGCCTATCAGTGCATTATCTCGTTGTTGTTTGACGGTAAGTGACTTAAGAGGGAAACTGATAAGGCTTTGCCAAACGTGCAAGGTGAGTGAATGAGGTGTCTCCGCTGCAGAAAGTGACTCAGTGTGGGGACAAATAGGGAGGAAATTGAGCCAATTCAAACACAACACTGGGTTTTCTAATGTGATATCCCAATGACACAGCAGTGATACATTTTAATGGGAACACTTTGCGTCTTTCCATGCGAGATTTAAAAGATCTTCAAAAAAAAGCTGCAGTTGAGGCATTTTAAAAAACACCACTCTCCACAAACACACGTTTCTTTAGGTTTTCCCTGGCCACAACTCAGACACCTAAACATGCAATTCCACGCTTCACCAAACTGCAGCATGGAACAAAAGTTACTTTCAAGGAGCTGATGTGAAATACTGAGGCATGTCCCCTCCCCCCCAAACAAAACAAGAGCAGGAGAGCTGCAGCAGCTTTAAGAAAGGCCCCTCAGTCCCTCCAGTCTTCCTCCAAAATAAAAAAAAATAAAACAACATCAGTAAATGATTCGAACTACTTTAAATCAGTCACACTTTTGCTCTACAATGAGCAACACGTTCACTTTTAAACCCATTTGTCATATTTTCCCCAAGACCTACAACCTTTTCCACATGCCCTGCACCTACAAGCACTAAATCTCAGCAATCTAATACATTTCACTCATTTTTGCATTGAGTCTGGTGGGATTCCCACAGATCACTGCGGGGAATTAGACAGATTTAGCTGAATTTATAAAACTTTCATGACTTTAGCAAAAACTTTGCAATTTGAAGTGTAAGCAAGTAACTCCAGTTAAATGTGAACACCACTAGAATAATTCGGCTTATAAAAGGTGATGGGGAAAATGCAAAAAGTGGAAACAATCTGTGTAGTTTACAAGTTGTTGGTTTAAACGTATGTTGCCTTCCTTAAAGATTTACAAAGTTTAAACTGTAACACACAAACAGTACCGATGTTTAAAATATATATATGTATTTAAGATTTAAGGATTTTATCTTTCAAAAAGGTTGTTTCTTACCGGAGGGGAAGAGCGAGAGGAACACGGCGAGGACTCTGCACACTTCAAGCGCCGAGGGTCTTCCTCTTTTCCCCATAACCATCCATCCAGCTCGGGGTCGCACTTCACTCCTCTCCCTGGTCAAACCGCATGAAGGACGGACAGAGGAGAAGAGTTAGAGCCGCCAAGGTCCAGGTCGAGGAAACTCACACAGGGAACAAGTCCATAAAAGATGTCCGCCCCGTGCTCTCATCACTACCCGGGTAAGAAGTTGTTTTATTTCGGTGTGTGAGAGTTTCTAAAGTTAGCGGCTACAGCCCGAGTAAGCTAGCCGAGGCTCGGTGTGGAGGCACCCGGGGAACCGAGCTTCCTTTTACGGAGTGACGAGAAGGTGCAGCCTCCGTGGGGCCAGCGGACACACTGAGCCAATCACGGCGGCTCCTCCTGCCCTCAAACCCCCCTCCACCAGTTTCAAATTACACCTCAATGTGGAGACTTGTTCGACGACCGGCCGAGTCTCCGCGACCCACAAGTGGCGGACCACAGCGCCGCGAAAGAAAGGTTTCCTCAGCCGCTAAAGATCACAACAACAACCGCAGTGTGGAGGGCCCCAGCCCGGGGAGGAGAAGCAAGTGTCCTCCCTCCACATGTGTGAGGGAAACAAGGGGGGAAACCAAAGTGCTAAAGAATAAAATACCCCTTTGCTCTCAGAGACTTGTCAAATGCAAACTTTACTTCTTTATATTAGCGGCTCACTTTGCAAGTTTAAACCAGATTTAACACATTTACAAGGACCTAAAATGGTGGATACAAGCCAAGTTAACCTCCAACCACACAGAGCCAGCCTTGGCCCCAGAGTTAAGAGGCCAAACATTGTTCAAATCTACAGAGTTTCATTTAATAATAAAATCTAGGACCTAAAGTTTCCAACGATACCAAACATGTCAGACTGGATGTCAGATCAAACGTGACAGGCTCGGGTTTGAATGCTTCAGTGGCACAATCGAATAAAAAGGGCCACAACCGACTATTACTGTCACTATCCATCAATTTGCCTGGATTGTCTGATTTAACCGTTTTGTCTGTGACATGTCGGGAAACCGTGCCTGCGTCAGTGTCTTCGAATTAGTTGTAGCATCTGGGTAAACTGTTACAAACCCCAAAATATGAAGTTTAGTACCAAACATGGCAAAGAGAAGCATCAAATCCTCACATTTAACACAAGCAGTTTCCATTAATGCTGTTTCAAGTGACTGAAATTGAGTATTCACCCAAATATCTGTTCAATATATGACACTGTCAGATAGAAACTTGATTTCACAGTATTATATGGAATTTAACCTCTTAAACAGGACCTGTCACATCAAACTGAGCTTCGCTTCTGGGAACGACCGTTTAATTATATACAGACTTTGTGATTGTGATTTTAAAAGTAGGCTAATCCAATCTAACGTTCCCATTTTTGGAGTCAAGTACTTTTGCCTACTGTGTATTAGGCAGACACAGGGCTGTGGCAATACATTTATTAAAAATACTGACAGTTATATTCCCCCAGAGAAAAGAAAACTGCATTAAACAGTGTATATTCATTTAAGTGTTCAGTTATATTTTCTCTAAAAGTTGTCTATTTAGAGTGTAGAGACAATCTGAATAAGCATTTATGTATATTGTGCCTTTAATGTGAAGTTATCCTCAGGTTGTTGAATAAGTAACATCCCCTGACAAATCATAAACCACGATGACCTGCTCTACTTTAAACCACCCAACTGTAAATGTAAGTACATCAGAAGCAAGGCACTGGACATGTTTACAATGAGAAAGGAGCCGCAGGGAGGGAGTGCTCAGGCGTTTGAGTCATGACTACGTTTTCCTGAAGATACGTTTTTTCTTGCAGTTTTTTTGCATATTGCTTTAAATGATTTGAATTCATTCCCTCCTCTCTCTCAGCAAACGCGGGCGGTCATCCCCTCCTACAAAAGCACTGGCAGCCCCTCTTTTTGATCACCTTTCACTTGTTCAAATGGCACATTACTGGTGTCTTTTCCTGCCATTTGAAGCCAAACACTAGCAGACAGATGCGTCTAGGTCAGGTTGCGGCTGGTTCTGTACAGTAGTTTTCCACGGAGCGGTGAACGTCTTTGTGAACGCTGTCCCTCTCCTGGATGATGGATATGGTCGTGCACAATGAGGTCTGAGTCTACGCATGTTTTCAACTGGGGTGGCCCCTGCACAGACTGGTTTCCAGCTCCAATATGTACCAGCCACTCGCATAATGAAACGAATGACTGCAGCTGAAAGGTGTGAAGCTGCTGTGATGTGTCCTGATGGACTGCGGGACGTGTTTTGGCTTTTAGCAGCAGGCAGTGTGGACATAGAAGCAAAGTGAGGAATTAAAATGCCATAAAGGTGTGGCTGATCCAAGCGTTGGCAGGAAAACCTCAGAGTGGATGTATCTGTTCGTCGTGGTGAAGAATAGATGGCGTAGATAGCTTTAGACCAACTGTGTTCACCTGTTGCAGGGACTTCGCACACAATGGTGTAATTTGTACTCATTAAGACAATTAGTCGACTAATTGGTTGCTAAGCATTCGGTCGGCTAAGGAAGGTTTTTAGTCTTTAAGTCATTTTTATGTTTATGAGGAATAAGCTAATACATATTTGTCATTTCTACTATGATAGTTTTTCCAAAGCTTTGGTAAGCACAAGATATTTAGAGATATATGACTTGATTCATCTACAAAATAAGAGTAAGACTGGTGAAACTAATTATTTGACATATATTTCGTGGCTAATATAATATTTTCAAGTCCACCATCCATTTATTTAGTCTATAGACTGACAGCCCTATTCATTCCTTACTCGCCCCACAGATATCAAATTATTCTAATCAGTGTTTACTATCAAGATTAAATTATTCAGCAGCTATTTTGATAATGAATTTAATCAGCTCAGTCATTTATATCAAGCAAAACAAATGCCAAATACTGGTCTGGTTCCAGCTTCTTGACTTCCAGGATTATTTTTTTTTCTCTCACTGCAAAAATAAATGAGTTTGGATTCAGGCTGTTTGTTGGAAAAAAAGGAGCAAATTTAACACGTCACCTCGGAGCTATGATAAATTGCATTATTACTACTTTCAGACATTTTATAGATTTTGGATATTATAAGCTGCAGCCATGTTAGTCTAATCAGAAGATCTGTATATTGCCGTTAATATTAATATCACCAGTTTGATTAAATTTCCAATCCAAAGGAGGTTGTTAGGCCCTTTTCTCATCAGGCCTTCGCTGTGGCCTATATGTCTTGGCTTTGTATAACAGTATTAGAATCAGATGTGTCAATACATCGTCTGATTGCTTTGAACTGATTGAGTTTAACCAATGAGATTTTAAAAGACAAACCATTTGTACCTGACAACATGAACTACTTATATTTATATATAGACGTCTGTCAGAGCATGTGTCTCACGTGTTTTAACTGGGGAAGGTGACATAATCTGACAATAAAACATGGAACAGTCCAATCACGTTTTATGGAGTGTTTCTTTAAATCTCTATACCATCACTTGCCAAAACCTCTTGTTAGAACATTTTGACGTGTACTACAATCTACAGTACAACATCATATGCCTGCTCCGTGTCTCCTGCGCAGTGTTAAACTGAGAGCACCACCTCTCCCTGTGCATCTGCCTCTGACAGTCACCGCACACTCGTTTCCTCGCCTCCAACAGATGGCGCTTGATGTGAGCTCCGATATGAAAACCTCCAATCACTGTCACAGGCGCACATGGCACTATACGAGGACAACCAAACCTGTCATTAGATGGGAACTTTATATGGACACCTACAAGGCCCGCTTACAGCCGCCAGAGCAATTAGTGGGCTCATTAAACTGTGGAACGGAGCGGGCATTAGGAGGCGTGCTGCTCCGGATCTGCTGTGGAGAAGAGGATCCTTTTTTTTTAGTCCATGATAGATAAGATCAGCAGGGTTTCACAGTGGGGAATAGACGCACTGGCAATGTGATCAATACAATAACGCTGCTTGGGTCTAACTCTTTTTATTTTAATATTTATGTCAAGTGATTTAAAAAAAATTTTTTTTTAGCTGTCTCTGCAAATAGATCAAGTTGTTAACAAAGCAGATGGAGGATCACGTTGGCATATTTAAGGAGCTGACATGAACTCACACAGAGTTGGTGGAATCAAATAAGTGTGAAATGAACCCACCTTGTTGACTGCATGGGCTCTGCGCGACTCTGGAGTCCTGCAGGAACCAGGGGCAAGCAAAAAAAAAAAAAAAAAAAAGGAAAACGATCCCCCCCCCCCCTCTTTTAAAAAACGCGTCCTGTGTGTCTCAGTAATCCGAAATCAAACGCACCCAGCGTCTTTCTGGGCGTCAAATCCGTCGATGTGTACATGGTGTCCGGGGCGAGCAGCTTCTCTCCCAAGTCTGTGAAATGAAAGTGTCCCTTCTCTCTCCTTCTTCTTTTTAGTTCATCAGAACAGCCACTTCTTCTCCGGCTGCGTGCACCCGGCGGACTCCGAGGTCTCCCCAGCCGTAGCTCAACTCACGTGACTGATCAGTCGATCGGGTAGAAAGGAGACATTATGATAGATTAAGTCCGCTAATTGCTCTCATCCGCGCGGCGAATCCAAATTGTTAGTTATGGTCGACGTCGGGGAGAGAGAGAGGAGGAGGAGGAGGAGGAGGAGGAAAAAGAAGAGCCCCGAGGGTGAAGCTGCTGCCGCCGCCGCCGCTGCTGCTGCTGCGATCCGCTGTCTGGATGTTGTGAAATGGCTTGTTAGAAAGTGTGAGACAGACAATGATCGGCTCTGCGTGACGCCACTGGGAGCCCCCCACATCTCAGCGGAGACCCCCTTCAACTCCACTGGGCTTTCTCTCACGCCTCGAGAAAACGGAATCCTGCAGATTCTGCAGCTGCAGCCAGACTAAATTGACTTTAACACTCTTATTTTTTTCATCTAAAAGCAAGGGGAACTATAAAGTATGCATGCTAATCAATACTTGTACTTGAATCACATATTACTTTCTTAACAGCCTAGTGCCACTGCAATTTACTCAAGTAGATTTCTATACAAATTATATTTCATCTGCAGTTTCATCCTATTATGTAGGACAGATTCTATGCATTTTTATTTGATTGGATTTTAAAAAATTGTATTATCTCTTATTTTATTTCTCTGGTCCACCTCATTCAGACTATCTGCTGCTGCAACAAGGTCATTTCCAGGTGTTTGCGTCTCCTAATCCGATTTTAAATGCTTGGTTTTACTTCAGTTATTCATACGTAGGTGTCTTTGGGTGTCTGGTAAGAATAGAAGTGACATAGAATAGAATGCCTTTATTGTAATTGCACATTGTACGAGGAAATCTGCTGAGCATCTCCAAAACGTTTAAAAGTGATAACGACAAAGTAATAAACTACGCATACAAGTAATACGATTACATATATACATAGTAAAAGCTGGTAAAATGGTGCATGGTGATTAAGTACTGCACAGTAAAAGAGGTAAAGTATTGTGGATTTAATAGCTGGCCTTTAACACTCTGTAGCGCCTACCATTCCCAAGGCGCCATGAAATGAAATCTATTCTTGTTTTTATTATTATCTATCTTTTTTTCTGCATTATTTAAGGATAGTACGATTTCCATCTTCATATTTAACCAGAGAAATGAGATAATAATGTCATGTGCACGTTGCTTTATTCATTTCTGACCATGATCGGCAACTAATACCTCCATGGTCAGGTTGACATGATCCCCAGCAGTCCCTCATCTTTGCAAATCACAGGTTTGGGGAGGGAAAAAAAAGACAAATCCAAAATAATCAGGATTTAATGGAGGATCAGATGGACAAACACTTTGGAGCAGAGAGGAGGTGGAGGGATGGGGGTGGGGTAATGTTGAAAAGCTGCATGCAAGGCTGCACCTGTGTTTTAGGATCAGACTGTATATATGCAGGAAAACACCACCGCCGCCACCCCCACCCCCTCTTCCTCTTCCTCTCCAGCTTTTTCAAGCTTCCACTCCTTTGCAACGTGTAACTGGTTCTCTCTGCTCCAGTTTCTCGCTGATCAGGAAAATCCATCATGCCAGGGGAGGGAGAGTTACAGTGTGAGAGAGAAGCAGCACGGTTTTGGTGTTCGGACACTGTTTGGCAGGACTGCAACAGAAATGCAGAGTTGTCAGTCAGTCATTTCGCCTTCTATTTACGCCAGTGCTGCTGTGTAGATATTTATCTTCAGGCAGCTACTGGTCAGAGATGTCACGTTACACCCCCCCACCCCTCCCGTGCATCCAGCAAGAGGCTGACCCCTGTAATCCACTCGTTTACTATCACAGCTCGGACCTGCCCTCTCCAGATGGCCACTGAGAGGAAGCATATTTTACATCCATGTAACGGAGGAACATGAAAGAGTGACACCCCAGTGTGAAAAGAATGGTTTTTCCGAGGTGCCGGATGCAGGCCCCATCTCAAACACAGCTGGTGTGGACGCTGCCTTGCTGAGGTATTATGGCGAGTTAACACAACAGATCCACTTTACATAACACTGGATTAATACAACGCGTTCAATTTTTTGGTGTGCCACAGTGTTGCAGTTGTATATCTGCTTCATTTTACTGAACAAATCAGTGACAGTCGGCCATTTAACTATTACAGCAACAAAAGAAAGAAGCATTCAGCAATGCTAGCCCCTCAGGCGCTCTGTGATTTCCTCTAGTGGCCTGTGATTTACTCCATTATACAAATCTGTTAAACTCAGCAAATGAAACACGTATCGAGACAGAAAAAAAAACCATACAGAAAAAAATAGTTTCTCAAACTTTTCTCTTCACAGAGTTACAGTAAATTGCAAGATTTTTGCATCATGGTGAATCATAAGCCACCTACATCACAAGCTGTACTTCACCTCTGTAGGATCAACAGTTCATCAGGGCAATCATGATTGTAGCTGTTCAGACTCAATAGAGTGTCAATAGGAAATTATGACTTGGCATTTTTTCCTTAATCAATAAATGATACATGTGCACATGTAGGGAGTGGATGATATTATTAAAGAGATGTGGGGAACTAGTCAGTGATGCAATATTTCTGAGTCAGAAACGGAGCCGTAAACATCCTAAGCTCTCGTTGACCTTTGAGTTGACCGTTGAACTTTGGAAGCATCACAATTAGCTTGTCACGGGGTCGTGCCTCTTGGTGTCGCACTGCATTGTGTTTGGACGCCTCAGATAGATCTGACAGCGCAGTTACTCTCGTGATCCAGTGATCTCGTGTCACCTGAAATTGAAATGTTAATTCTGATGTCTAAATTTGTCTAAAATTTTTCATTGCAATTTACTCCTATTAGCAAGTTGTTGTGTCCCTTTGTCTTGTTGAGTTGACTCCTATGGAATAATTTTTCACGCAAAAATACCTAATACTCCCTGTTGGACTTTTCAGTTTTTAATATGATAATAACCAGAGCATCTTAAAGGTTTGGACTTTTGGTCGGACAAAACCAGAAACCTCATGACATCACCGTGGGCTTTTTTGCAGTATTTCCTTACAGTTATTGATCAAACACTGAATGGATTAATCGATAAAACAGTTGTTAATTTGGTTCTAATCTACAATAATAACACATAATAAAAGGAGCAATGTTGTTAATTGGTTTTTCTCAGCAACACAAGACAAAATAACCAAATGAGTCATCAAGCAATATTTCATATTTGCTTGTTGTGTCTGGTTTGATTTTATAAATTGAAAGATTTAACATAGATTAATGAGGATAATGGCAGTATATTCTCAGCTTTGTATCCACTTTCATAACTGTTGGAAAATGAATTCTTCTTTGTTAACTTGAGACAGGATGGCAGATTACAGACACTCATAGATGTCAGTCCCCTAAACTTGACGCGTAAACACGTCCTATCTCGCGATGTTTAAGAAAGCAAAAAAAAATCCTGGATCTACCCCCTGATCTGGATCGGAACCAAAATATAATGGGTTCTTTCCTGACCCATAATGCATCTTTCCACCATGTTTCGTGGTAATCCGTAAAGTAATTTTTGCGTTATCCTGCTAAATAACAAGTAAATACCTGTGTTGAATAAGGAGTGATATCAATTCAAGTATTCATACTCTACACAAGCATATCCCTCTGTGTGGACTATTGTATCACTGATGAGTTATTTGACCTTAAAGACATCCATCACACTTCAGCTGCATCAAACATGACTGAAGATCATAGTATTAAAACTGACCGTCTGTTACCACCGCAGGTTTCTACAAGGCTGTTAAATGAGACAAATGTGGCCCAGTTAACCAGTGAGAGTCCCTTGATGTTCAGTGAAGTACAAATAGACTCAGATTTGTGTGTTTCATGTACATGACGGGCATTTAAAAAGAAGGGGGAGGTGCCATCCAGCAGCAGCAGCAGCGTCTTTGTGAGGTGTGAGCATGAATTCAAAAAATTCTATTAAGAGGTGATATGTGGGGCTGAGACACTGCGTGGAATTACTGCCACAGTCAGTAACAATATGAATGCAGGAAGCTTGCAAATTGGCCTGTATGTGCTCACAGAGGACTGGGCTTGAATGTGTAAAGCCTCATTACAGATTCTCCTTTCACGATTTAAACAGAGAAGGTGAGTTTCTGCTCTCCCCCTCTTTTTCTTTCTTTTTTTTTTTTTTTCAAACGCCAGACTGCAGTCCAGTGAGAATTATGCGCACTGTTTAATTCCAGACATGGACCAAACTAGACAGAGTGTGTACAGACTGCGAGACAAATAATTAGCTCGGCTGCTAAACAGAAGCGATCTCAATGAAGGACACGACGCATCAAGCCAAATTTCAGGGAGGAACATTAGCGGATGAATAAGTGTTTCAGACCATGAATGATCTTCACAATTTGCACCTGACAGGGTTTAAGAAAACATGTTGGTGAGCAGCCATGACTCCATTAGCATTCGAAATGCTATATAAATGCATAAAAAAAACAAACCGAGGCTTATCTCAATAAAACAGCTGCCTTTTTTAATTTCCTGCCTCGGAAATTCTCTGCGAAAAAGTCGAGGACGATCTAAATGCTCGGTTTATGAATATAAAATTAGACAGTGTTCAACTCTGCAATGTGTGAAATGTATTTTTTGGCTACTCATTTATAGTAATTCACAACTAATCAGTGCCTGAAATAATGAAAACATTGGCTTTATGCCTATATTTGTCATCACTGTCAGCTTTTGCATTTTTTTGTTTTGCAGCCTATACAAACAATAATAATAGGTACTCCAATTAAACTGGAATTAAAATGATATAATCCCATTTCTTCTATAGGACAATGTGGATTAAAGACTCATATATTAGGAGACCCATTACATTGTTCACTGTCAGAGCTTTACTGTTTCGTTTGCTTTTGGCTGAAATACTGAATCTCTGTGCTGCAGAGATACAACACAACACAACTCTGTGTCTTGGAACAGCCTCCTATCTCCACCAGTGTTTTCCCCTCCATCCAAACTCTGGCTATCCATCCTTGGCCTGTGTAAATGCAGAGTGATGATAACACAGGCACAGCAAGAATGCTGACTTTATCAGAACAAGGTGATTCACAGTCTTTGTCCCGATTATTTGCATTATGCACATTCAAAGGTGAATGCTCCCAGTGTCTGGCTGCTGCAAAATAAGCAAGACAGCCTGGATTTCTCACAGGCCCTTTTATGCTCCGGCTTCTCTCTGCCTTGGTTGTTGAACTTTACTAGTGTCCTGCAGTGTTGTCCTGTATGCACAGCTGCATGGGGCTACATCCTGCCCAGCTCCCTTTGTCCCATCTTGTCACAATAGCTGCTGCAGTTTTTGCAGGTGTGGACGATTTATTGGCAGCCGAAAATCTCCCTGCAGCATTCATGCAGCAGTGGGAAACAGGAATAAGTAATTTATCCTCAAGCTGCACAGGGAATCTGATGCATGCGGTTTTGGCTGTGGCCTCCAACAAGCAAATATTTTCAGCTTTATTACCTCCGCCAAGGGTGGAGCTATATGACCTACTGAGTGCCATTCTAGTAACTTCTGTTATTGCCTTTTTATTTACAACTTTTTTGGTTATAATAGATTCACACCTATACTACCTGGACTTCCTTAATGTTAAGATAACCTGACAACCTTAACATAATGAAAATTAATGTAACTTTCATACTTTAAGTCCACTTGTCAGTTTTAGAATAAATCCTATCAAAGGACTCAAGGAGACCCATTTAATGGAATGGACATAATTACATATATATATCCAGAAAATATTCTACCATTCTACCTATTACTATTCTATAGTGAAAAAAAAGAGTGATAAATAATTGTGTTGAGTTAAATGTATTGTTGGTTTAATATCAATCCATAATCTGGTCATTTTTTTTATCTCCGCAGTCTTTTTACACTAAAATGGTCCTGCGGTCCACTACAGTGGACATGCAGTAGAATTAAAAATAAATATGGTTGTAAGATGTTAAGATGCTTTTTAACCCCATATAAATAGGAAATCACAAAAGTTGAATATGGACAACCCTTTTCTCCTTGGTTCGCAGGAGGACATGAGTAAACTCACATTTAAGGCTAAAACCCAACAATTGGTTTCTAATCAGGAGCGTTACCACTAGCTCTTCAAATGGGAATATTGGCTCACAAGTTTTTCACTGGTCACCTTTAGCCCCAGTTGCTTGTAGCTCTTTCTCTTCGACCACACATGTTACATTTGAAGTTCCTCAGCCAAGCTAGCTGTTCCTTCAAATTCCACCACTCGCCCCATTTAACGTTTTCATACACAAATTCCTTTTCTTCATTTTCATTCTTTCAAACAAGTCTTCCAATATCTGTGCAGTGAAGATATATTCTATTTGCAGTGTGAGCTAGCAGTCAAATCTAGGTTATAAACCATTACCATTAATTAGTTGCTGGATAAAATTTTAGGACAGTCCATCCAAGAGCATAATTTCATCCTCACCCAGCGGAGGAGAACGGATTTGCAATTCCAGGGCCTAGAAAAAGGGATAATTTCCCTGCTGAAATATTTATGGTCTCTTTAAAACTGTTGAAGAGTGGAATTTAGTGGTTGCTGAAAGAGCTCATTACTCTGAGACTCATTAAGATGTATGCTATCTCTTTGTCAGGCCAGAGAAGGAGCTGTTTCCCATAAGATGCTTCCAAATATTTGGAAATGTTTCTTGTATTGTTACTGAAGACAGCAGGGCCACAGCGCTGAGTGTCATCCATGTTCATATGCCTTGCACAGCCGTGTACTCCGCTCCATCTTTGTAAATTGGTTCGTTAATGAGCTGTGGAAATGTCAGCGCTTTGGGTTCAGATTAATTGAGGAGCCCACGGATGTCTAATTACAGGAAAAAGACTTGCAGATATCCCCAACCCTCTGAGACGGACATTTCCCCCCACAGGCTAAATGATGCCGGTATTGATCGTTAATACGTAAAATGATACTGTAATTTCTCCGTCTCGGCTGTTGCAACAGAAGCAGGTTAATTGGATCAGACCCTAAAAAGGAAAAGAGGAGAAAACATTGGTGCTGAACAAGCTCTAAATGTTTGATTTGTAATGTAGATGTCGTAGCTCGAGGATTGTGCTCAATATGCAATGAGGTTAATTACCAGTAAAGTTGAGCGGGGGTGGGGGGCGCCACACATGCTGGCCCCCGCCCCCCCTCACAGCCATGACGGAGGAGTCGGTCTTTGGTGTTTGGTCAGGTGTTTGCTGAACAGTGGAACGATGACGGAGGCTGTTGATGTTTTACTGACAGGCTCTTTGTGGCAAACACCTCACACAGCATGGCGCTCGTGAAAAGTCGTGAAACAGGAGGAGACTCGAGCCCACCCCCAGTCAGGAAAAAAAAAAATCCCAATGCCAGAGCCAGAATAACATCAGTGAGTCATATTTGCCTCCAGGCCACGTTGACTTTATCTCCTGTGTCTCAACACGCAGGCCGGTCCTCTCACTTTAATTAAAGTGAGAGTAGGAGTCACCACATATTTAACCTCATTGTAATAATGTACCACTGTGAAGTTTTAATTTGAAAATAAACCTTCTGTCTTTGACTTCCTTTGTCGTGTGTCAAGAGTGCGTGTCAAGATTTACATTTGTGACTGCTAAATTCAGTCAAGGTGTCGCCATTATGCGATACAACTCAAATTGTATAGGCAAATGATTTTCAACCTCTTCTTGTCGAATGGCCTTTAGCTTGTGTTTTGTGGGGGAAAGAGGGAAAGTGAATGGTAAAGTCTTTCATGTTGTAATGAAGGAAAACTCTGGTTCATGGTCTGTGCCTCTACTTGCCCATGTATTGTCTACATTTCCCCTCATTTGTGCCAATCAAAGCAAACTGAGGAAGAAGCATGAATTCAAAGATATGACAAATGGCATATTAGGGAGAATGGGTTTCCTTTTATGAAGCGCTATCACATGTCCTGACATACACTTACTGTAACTGTCAAGGCACGTAAATCATCTCCACCTTTGGCTCAGAAAGAAAGTAAAAAGAAGTAGGTGTATCTCAACAAAAGAGCACTTAATATCCGCTTAATTCAACTGCTCACAATGGTGTCATATACTGCAACACCAACACCAGTATAGATACTAATATCCTGTTCTGCTATTGAACAGCATGCACTATGCTTGACCTGTGCAACCAGTGACACATTGAGTTGCCAAATTAGCTCTGGGGTAGAAAAAGAGTCCAAAAAGGCATGTACAGGCACAGCAACAGAGAATATCAATGACAGGAAAATGTGATATCACAGAGCGTGCATCGTTAGATTAAAGAAATAAAGCAGCACAAGCACATTAAACAGACTTTTTATCAAGCAGGAAAATACATTAATACATTACTGGTTGAATAGATCTTTTTTAAATATCAAGTACACAGATTTCAAAGTCCTGCACAATCAAGAAAAAATGTAATATCCCCTAAAGCCTTTGCCAGTGGGAGAGCTCAAGGCTGTCTGCTGCCGCTTGTTAGTTGATGGGAAGCAGCACTGCAGCCCA
Source organism: Hippoglossus hippoglossus (assembly GCF_009819705.1). Taxonomy (NCBI): domain Eukaryota; kingdom Metazoa; phylum Chordata; class Actinopteri; order Pleuronectiformes; family Pleuronectidae; genus Hippoglossus; species Hippoglossus hippoglossus. The sequence goes on along the minus strand of NC_047156.1, from coordinate 13,020,125 downwards.
TTTAGCACAGGGCTATTATGTCCAGCAACCTGACAAGACCTGAAGCTGCCACTTCCACTTTACTGAGGGTGCAAGGAGCCGGAGAGAGTCTCAAAAGAAGCTGCTTGTACTTCTGAGGTGCACATTCAGGCCATATCCACATTACTATGTTTTAGTTTTGAAACGCATCACCATTGCTGCGTCTACGCCTGATCTCCAGACTACTATGGAGTTTTCGAGCACATAAAACCGAGAACTTTTGAAATGCTACTGTCCCCGTTTGCCTTTGAAAACTCCAGGACTGCATTGTAGTATGGGTGGGCAACAGTGGAGACAATTGTAATTGATGTCACAGTCACCCGCATACGCTCAGTGATTGGTTCCTGGCCATATAAAGATGGGCGACGTGTCTCCACCAGTGTACGTGAATATGTGTTTTCAGGTGTGTGAGTATGGATGGGAATTCTCACATATGGAGTTAAAACACTCGTGTGGACGGAGATTGTTTTCGTTCTAAAATTACATTAGCATGTATTCAAGCAAGTTGTTTTCTGTGCACTCGTCAGTACCAAGGCCGGGCAGGGGAGACGACATGGTTTCCAATTTGCAATAGCTGATCGATACCAGCAGAGAGATGAGGAGACCTAAAGGCTCTTATCTAGAGACAGATTATGCCACAATGCTGCGAAGGAGGAAAATTCACTGCCATCCTTTGAATATCAAAGCACACCTGGATGAGCCGAAGGGCCAGTCAGTCCAAGTATAACTGGTTTCCACAGCCTCAGGGCGCTTTTCACTCTGCAGTTAAAAAAAACGTCTTCCTCATTCGTTTTAATGAGACTACTGCGTTGGCTTAACTGGGGTTCACGTCGAAGAGGCCCCAGGCTACAAACACAAGATGGCACAGCTAAAGTGGTTCTGGCTCTTGGGTTTATTTTGTGGAGCATTGTGTTGTCACTGTGCAACACAAGGAACTGCAATCAAACCTCTGCAAGATAAAATACGAGGTAGAAAATCTGGTAGTGTGTTCCTTGTAGCTTTTAGGTGGTGATGCAAGTGATTACGGCTCTGATTAACTTTTATGAGTTCCACAATTTGGCCTCAAAAGAGTGTGAACTGATGCGCAATGTCGCAGCATTCGATAAACCCAATGGTGCGTGACTTCTTACAAACAGGCAGCGACTCATCAACTCCAGTGCAGCACCTTCACGTCAATTGTCTCCTGACTAACAGAAACATCAACAGTCCACACACCCTGTCTGAGGTCTGGGATTAACACACTATGGCTTGGACCATAAACTGTACTCGATATAAAGATGGATGACACATCTCCACTCAGACACAAGCGGCTGACAACTCCTTCCTTGACCAGACAGTCAAAAATACGGCTTTCAGCTCTTTCTTAACCAGGGAAGAGAAGACAGAGATGTCATAATGTTCAGCAATGGCAAATTGGGTTCACTAACGACACTGCTCAAAGTAAGCTATAGTCAGACCCACTACAAAGTAATTTAGCCAGGTGCTAGGCACTAGGCAAGGCTAACCCAATAGCCGCGTAATATACTGAAACTGATGCCAAGTGACCAACAGTTAGAAAAGGTCAGCCTTACCAGAAAACTAAAACTACCCAGATGTTACCTAAAACAAATTTTACCAAGCTTACCTGCTCGAGGCAAATTCAAAGACTAAACGTAAGCGGCTAAAGCCCTGAAAAGCCTTCCCCCACTGGGGACTGTTAGCTGCTGTCATCCATCTCTTTAAATACAGTCTATGTTTGGACAAACACACATGAGCATTTTTGGCACACACAATGTTATTTTGCAGTTTGTTTACACCTGCATCTTTTCCATCTAAGCAAACCATAAATGCTTTTTGCACCTTATTAAAAAAAATATTCAGATTTTTTTCACTTCACAGCTTTTAAAAAAATGCACAGACTGCAAACAATGGGTGAATGCAAATGCACTTCATGACACCACCCATTATTGTGTGTACGGCTACGAGCTAGGCTGTTTCAATCCAAGCTTGAAATCTGTATTCAACCCAAATTTTCTCCTCTGGCCATGAAGATTTGTCTTTCATGGTTTTGCTCAGAGCTGAGCAACCGGCCTAGCTGTTCTTATAAAGTTCTTATGAAGCTGCCAAATTCTGCTTTTAGCTAACGGCTTTCGACAGCAGCAGGTGCAGCTCACTTGGAGAAAGTTTGGACTAATCAAAAGTGTAGAAGAGTGTGTAGACAAGTTGGAGCCACAAGAGCCAATACATGGAGCCTTGATGGGAGATTTGAGGAAGACTGCAGGAATAACTTCTGCCCAAATTTGTTGCAATGATTACAGTTTTTTTTATAACTGACTAAAAGGAACTACAGTTTTCTGCTGCATCTGCGGTGGAAAAGAAGGGGGAACAAGTATTTTCATAAAGTAAAATGACTCCTTTGTCTCAGCACAGAGGATGCATAGTGTTTTAGCCGACTTTTCCAGATGGCTGACACATGTTCACTTGCTTTCCAGCTGCTATCAGTCTCTTTTTTCACAGTAAGGTGATCTGCGCTTGTGATCCCAGCTGTATCTTTGCAGCAAATTCCAGGGTATCAGCAGTCCAATGCTCAGCGTCTCTCGCCTGAGACCTATCTTTACCCCTTTTGGAAAACACTACCACACCCGACACGAGAGAATAAAACCGAGTGCTGAGTACAAAGAAAGTGGATGTGTCAAAAATAAACACCATGACCCAAAATGCAAAGATAGATTGAGGGGTTCCTTTGATTTGACCTATTGTAGATTTTGAGAACCGTGTACTCGGTGTGTTTCTGCCAAACTGGCACGACCATATTTGTAGGTAACTGGAATTGAAGCGTGAACTCTCAGTCAGTCAGTGCAGCTCAGGGAGAGGAAATCTGAAATCACTGCCATTTTAGATAAGAAACTCAATTTCTGGTGGATCCCTAAGCCAAGAACTCACCTGTGCAAAACCTGGAGAATCTGCCCCTGCTTGTCGTCTGATGCATTTTAACAGTATTGATTGACAATATTGAATTTTCCAAAGCAAAGAGAACCTGTTCAGCAAAATACCCTAATGCATTCTTTAAATCTTCGCCTATGACCCACACACATCGAATAAAACACCCACTGGGCTCATTTGTATTATTTTAAAACATCACGAGCGTCTCAGGGTTTTGGGTCCTGCTGCTTTCTTTCTTTTGTATGTTCAGTCAGACACATATCTTTTCCCAACAATATTTGTCTGATTCATTTTAAATTTCTTTCCTTCATTTTGCACCTGCGAACTCTTCTGTCACAGTGCAGCAGTCTGACAAAGAGCTGAAGCCCTGGTCTCACAGAGGCAACTGTCAGCCAATATGGTTTTTGCACAATGGCAGGGTAGAAAAAATAAATCTTCTAAGGCATCCATTTGGAACCACACCGGCAAACGGTTTAAATAAAAACCAGACAGGGAAGACTTAGACAGATACAGAAAGCATGGAGGACGTATGAAAAGGGAGCTGGAACGTCCATAGATGAGCACAGACGGGCCTCCCAGCGATCTACAGCTGCTGACATCCATGCAGCTGGATTGTTGCTTTTATCAACGCAACAGAAAGCAAAGCCAATCTGTGGAGAGAAAGGTTTATTTGGGCAAGACATTAAATATCATCCATTACACTGACAGCCGTGCATGTAGTGACAACATCGGTCTTTAATCTTGCTTAATCACTGGTGCCATGGTGTGGCTCTTCTTTGAAAGTCCTTTTTTGTCAAGCTTCTCTTGCGAACACACATCAGAGATTGATATACGATCAAACAGAGAATAATGCATGTTTCATAAAAACTGTGAGAACAATTGCAAACCGTTTATTTAGCAAACAAGTACAAGCTCAGAGAAAGCAAAGAGAGATTCAAATATCAGATGGTTCAAAAGGAGGATTGGATCCCGGACAAAGAGGGTTTAGTTGAACAGTGTAACTCATTTCTGCTGAATATTCCTGACTACTTCAACCATCAGTCACCTCCTGCTGCTCTCAGTCAGACACTCTGAACCTTTTAGGTTGTTGCACAAGTGTGCACCGCTGATTGGACCTGATGGCTCATGCTGTTCTTTGGTGCAGAACCAGTTAGAAACCACTGGACACCCTTTGTGCTGCGCTGTGAGCTCAGGGATAAAACCCTTAAATTATTTTCAAACAGTCTACTATTTGCATATAACACGAACCGTTTGCCCTCATGTTGACTTGCTAATTACATCTACCGTACTGTTGCTAGATTTCACTCTTTAGTCTCCCTGACATCATTGTCTTTCCCCTCCGATACTTTCACTGCTCCACGTGGGACAATCCTGCGTCATCCTCCCAGGAATTTACCAGACGTTTTGTCAAATGTGAGGGTATGTGAGGGAACGGAAGCAGCAATTTTGAATGTGTCTCTCTGTGGCTGCGGAGCCTATCTGCTCCGTTAATCCTCGACACAAAGCCTGGATGAGCAGCACCTTTGTGTGTGTCAGAATTGCAGGCTCAAGGAACAGGCCCCGGCACGCACGGCTCCTCGCACAGCAGCAACACTGTGGAAACTTAGCTGACACTGAGAACATCTGCAGTGATATGGAGGAATTGCACGGGCAGGGAGGAGAGCACATCCATACGTACACATAAAGGCATGCCCACAAGACACTTTTGTTCTGTCTGTTTACAACAGGGAATGTTTCTTAGTGTCTCATAGATGTCTGGTGACTTAATTTGACCGTTGACATCAGCACTGACACGACTTTTGGAATGATTGGGTTTGGAGAAGACAACAGAAAAAAAGAAAAATGTTTTTCATTCATGCATTAAATAGTGACTGAAAGGTGACAGAAATTCCATTAAGTTCAGAGACACGGGTGAATTTAGTTTGAAACAGGGATATATGAGGGTGGAGGTGGAAAGTCATCAGATACAATACAGTTTTGGGGTTGCTTGTTCATGACTATTACCAAGTGCTACGTCTGCTCAACCAAATTTTATATAGAATTGTTATACTGTTGTTTTTACTTCACTACATCTATCAAGCTGCTTTCAGATATGCATAAAAGTCCAGACATTTTCTAGAAACTCTCGAGTGAGTGAGCATGTCGATGATATTTCTAACACACAACAGCCACAAAACTGGAAAACTGTTTTATTTTGTTGATTTTGCGGATACATCGAAAGCTTGTGATATTGTTGTGAACGCAAAAATAAACATTATGGCTGGGTTAATAGTTTCTTCTCCCACCATCTGCTGCTTTCCACATATATAATTCATTATAAACGCGCCTGATCCAGACAATTATATGAAAGGCAAATGTCAGAAAAATTGGGTCCGTACATTTCCTGGAGTTCATGTCAAACAAACGTTACCGGACAGCTGTAGTTAAGATTTTACATAAAAAAACGTAAAATAATAAAAGATGAAACCACAAGCTCACAGTGTTTCTACAAAAAGCAGCGACTAGTCACTCTTTCAACAAATTATTTCAATAAAACTGTGTTTTAGTACAAAGCTTTGCATTACTTCACAAAAATAGTTTTCAGTCATGAACCATGTCAGGACGTTTCAGATTTATCTTGTGACTATGCTGCATCCAGTCAGACCCCAGGTTGAAAATCACAGGGAATATCAACTGTATATCAAGTAATTGTATATTAAGTAGTTAAAACCAACTATGATAGTAAACATTCTGCTTACACATTGAAGCATCAATATTAACAATCTAATAAAACAGAACAACATATCACGATGTCGCCAGTACTTTTTTTAAGCAGTACTCAATTAGTTAATTTCTCAATTTGTGTTTTTTCTGTAAATTCTTCTGTTTCGAATGAAAGACTTACTTTTAATGCAGTATTTTTCACAGAGTTTTACGGACAAAATGATTTAAATACCTGAGGGCCAGGGAGCATTGTTTGGATTTTGTTTTTGTAGGTGGATGCTTCTTTGAATGTGTGAAAGAGTTCCATTCAAGACAATGGTTCTACGCTTGCAGACACCTGAGGCCTTTACAAAGATTCTTATTGTGTTTCTGTGCTTGCATGTGTCAGTCTTGTATTGATGCACCTTTGGCTGTCTGCTCTTACTTCCTGGAAGCTACGAGGGGCCCATGGAGAATCAGGTTTTTGTAGAAAATGTGAGCACTGGTGCAGGAACCATTCTGACTTGACTGAAAAGTGTGTTAAGAAAAACTCAAGTTAAAAATGAGACCACAGTTCAACTGGAGAAATACCTTCCTTTCATTGATTTCTATTTCAGTTCATTTAATCCCATTTTCCTAACCTTGGGATCGGCTGTTGGGGGGGGGGGGGGGGGGGCGACACATTTAAACGCTGCCATTTTCATTAACACTGTCATGTTTCTCCAACACTCCCTGAGGCTAAACCCATTTTGGCAGTCTGGCGTTGGATCAGTCCAACCACCTGTCATCTTATTTCTGCACATGGCCTCTTCTGTCAAACACTCCCTCACATTCCTCCCCGTGCCCCACGCAGCACCTGTGATTGGCTCGCCCATTGCCACCACAGCTGTCAGCCTCACCCTCACTGTTAATTAAAGGGATAGACCTCCCAAAAAGCTCTTTATTCCAACAGCTTGGTGTTATTTAGCCACACACACTACAGCGAGAATGTGAAGTGTGGAGAAAACCAAATATTTGGTGTTTAGATGAACTGGATGGTGCTCCAGTTAACGACTCTTACAGATCACCCATTAAACAGCAGTGCACTGAAATGAACCAAGTTGTGAAGATAACATGTACTTGGCGAGTTTCGAGCTGAAACAACGGCATCAGTGAAAAGGAATGAGCAACTATTTTGATAGTACATCAATTGTCTGAACCATTTATTGAGCTGAAAAGCTAAACATTCACTGATTCTAGCCTCTCAAATGTGCAAGTTTAACGCTATTCTTTGTCATATGTAACCGTACAACTTTGATTATTAGTCCATTAAGTAATTAGTCAATCAACAAGAAAATTAACCAGCAGCTATTTTGATCAATTAATGATCAATTATTTTCTCAAATGTGAAGATATATGTCACCTCAGATTCTTATAATCTATAAAATATAACATTTATCTGAATAATCTATAAAATAAATGGTATTACCAAAAGCTCTCAAATCTTCAAGTCTTTCTAAGGTAAAAAATTATTTGGCATCTTCTCCATGTATCTCTTTTTCATCTTGAGATTTTTATTATCTTTCAGTTTCACGTCTGTCACATGTTAGAAGCATCATGAACACACCCACTCGCTCACTGTAAATTTCCCAGACATTTTCCTGCTGTATTCTCACACAGGGGCTCACTTGGAAAATATACAGGGAATCTGACTCGGACATTTATGTTCTCACATACAGCCCCTCTGGAAGATTTCTGGAAAATGTCTGGACTTCAGTGCATGTCTGAAAGCAACTTAAAAAGAAATCTGGGCAAGCAGCAAAATAAAGGATTATGGAGTTAAATTCTCAAAATATGTTTTTAAATGAAGGAGAATTACTTTCTTGCGGTGAACAGAACTAGCTGCAACACATATGTAAAGTCTGTGGGTGTTTATGCAACAGGCTTACGGAAAGCCCCCTTACAATCACTGAATAAGGCTGAATGGTGCCATTAGAAGTCTGGACAATTGGGTGCAGAGGAAAAATTGAACAAAAGCCAAAGAATCTGGCAACAGCCAAGACAAAGTTTGTATTCAAAGCCAGCCTGAGTTCCAGCAATCAGTAGATTTTTTTACATGGCAGAAAGTGTTCTGGACCAAAAAAGATCCCATAAATGATTAAGTCTTTAAATTAAAATAACAAATTGACTCAATACCCCTCACATGTTATGCATCATTTATGCCCACGACACAGAGGCTGGTTCCTATGAAAACCAATTTTATGTTGAGTTTAGAAGCATTTATTTCTTCTCTGTGTGACTTTTTCTGTGATTGGACTCTGACAGGCAGCGACTTTGATGCTTTGTGGAAAGTGTAAATGGGAGCAGAGTTGAATAAAGCGGCTGGGCATCACTGTGTGACTGACTTTTCTTTTCACTTCTCAGCACCAGTAGCTAAGCAGAGCCCCGGATGGGATAAAGCATCCTGTTCTGTGGCCCTCAAACGTTTGTCAGTCCTCTAACATATCAGTGCGAGATATGGCCGCTACAATTATCATCCTGATATGACTGAGCAGAAACAACAGAGGGAGGAAAGACTTAAAATGAGGCAAATCTTTTATCACAATGACTCTCAGTCAAATTAGCCAGTAATGAAGCTTTTTTCCCCTCCCTGAGTGGCAGCAGGGTTTTGTTCAGCTGACAGAGGCCGAGGCCTGTTGCTGAAGGAGTTCCTGAAAAAAAAAAAAAACGTCCGGTTTTTGAAATGCTCCTATTCAGGCCAGGGGAAAGGATTTTTTTTCCCAAGCCCAGTGTTCTCACACTTGTGCCTGCATCTCAAACAAACCTCCTATGGATTCCCTAACTTCACAGAATGGCAGTGGGAGGAGGGGAAGTCGGGGTGAGGCGGGGGATAGATGGGAGGGGGTGGTGGTTGAGTGAGTGCCAAAAAGAGCATTTTATAGAGATGCTGATTTCTTATTCACTGGTCCGCTGTAAGAACAGAAACCCAGTGGAATGCACATTGAAATCAACGATGCTCATTCAGAGGCCATAATGCATCCATCGCATATGAACTGAGGGACGAGTTCCCCTGGTGGGAAAATAGTGACCCCCGAACCCGGTGAAAAGATAGCTGCTGTGCAGGGAGGCGTAGGGGGCTCTCTTGCCTCGGAGGTGCATTGTGGAGCTGGAGCTGCCTCTCACCTGCATAGAGAGAGGAGTGAAAGCCCCCGGTAGGTGTTTACACCGAGCCCTCCTCTGGCTTTCCAGTGGAGCGAAGGAATAACAACATAAGTCCCGGCTGAAAATGCAGAAACACGCTGTTGCTAGATCCTAATCAAGCCCTGCACAAGAGGCAGGGATGACATATTCTGCGTTCCCACTTATTTTTTGCAGATATTTCCCTTTCATCTGTTTTTTGGGGGGGCCTGCGGTAGATTATATTGAGGACATTATGAAGCATGAAGATCATCACGACAAAGAGCTGTCACACCTGATAAGCATCATGGAAACACCAACTAAATCCATGAAGTCAGATGGAGTATACAGGCTGAGCAAACACAATGAGCAGATAAGAGTTTTTAGATGTGTTGAGCGATTCCAACAGCCATTTCCACAACATCTAAAGTAACTGGCAGCTCTGTGGCTTTAAAAAAAACAAAATACGGTCCAACCTTAAAAATTACCTCTCAGCCAATAAATTCAATATGAACGTCACTATATTTTGGACGACTGGAGGCGCGCTGATATTGTGAAATCCAGATAGAAATGCATAACTAAGAACCAGTCGCAGTTAATCTGTATCCCCACAGACCTGCTTGGATCTGCATTTATTTTCTTATATTCGCTGACTTGAAGCCAGCGTTATGCACAACTCGTGCCACATTTGGAAGAATGAGAGATTATACACTGTTCCAGCTGACGGGACTGTTAAACAGATGTTGAACTGAGAGATGTGAGACTCAGCCCCAGCGGAGCGGAGCCAAGAATACCGACTGGATTTACAAACTGCACTGATGGACACGTGACATTTGGGATTTGCGTGCGTACGTATGTATGTGTGTGTGTGTGTCTGTGTGTGTGTGTGTGTGTGACACAAAGAGAGAAAACACAGAGTACATGTTTTACATATGAACAAAGCACCTAAACAACATGGCCGTGAATGCAGCAGACTCATCCTGCAGCCTCGCTGGAGAGTAATGACATCTCATTGGCAGTTGCACAGAGAATTGGTTTCCTGGGTGATATTAGTATTTGCGGTGAGTTGTGTGTGGCGGTCACATTAGAGATGCTCTTTATATAAAGCCTCTGAAGATGCTCAGTTCAATGGGTCCACAGTCTGGGGAATGCTTTGTAGACAGCCAAAGGTCAGGGCCTCTCTTCCACCCCCCTCCCCTCAGACCGTGTGGTTTTCTTGCTGGGGCCATATGGTACATTTGCACTTAGAGGACCTCCGCAGTGTCAATGTGAGAAATGCTATTAATACACACTTACATGCATTTCTACGAGGTAATTCTACATTCATTTGCATATCATTATATTTTAATCAATATGACAGAGGTTAAATCAATACAGACATTTCAAGCAATGTTTCTCTGTACAGTTAATGCATAGACTGAGCAAATTTGATTTCAAATACAGATCATCATCATCAGGATCTTCATAATAACACCACTGTCTTCATCACCAACATCATGCGTGACTATCTGCATGAATTTTTTTCCCGGTTGCATGAGTCAATTAGGAAGACATCCAATAGAGCGCATACCTCCGCCAAGGCCCAACAGTCCCCTGAAGAAAGCACAATTAATTCTGCTAGATGCCAGATGAAAACATAGCCTCCTTGGCAGAGGTAATAAGAAACTGCCAAGAAACTGCATTTTTTATGATCTTTCTGATCACTTATAAATATCCAGTCTCTTAAATATGCCTGTATTTAATTCCTCTCATGATCCATCAATTATTATCTGAGAAATTAAAGAAAAAGTCAAAAATTGCCTCGCAATGTTAAAGAAAGTGAAACATGTCCCTGGATCCACCCCTTTGTCCAGATCCACGCCAGAATCGAATGAGTTCTTCTTGGCACATTCCTCCTCCTACCAAGTTTCATCAAACCAGTTCAGTAGTTTTTGCATTTTGCTAAAAGGCGAACGACAATGAAAACAGAACGTCCTTGGCTGAGGTAACAAAACTATGAGCAATGACCAAAGACTTTGGTTTTTAGCCCAAAGTGGAATTAATCTTCCTCCAGTTGAGTGTCAGAAAGTTCATGATTCATGTGGTGATTGGGTGGAGTATTTGCTATATAATTACTTTACTGTTGTTGGTTTATCACAATCTCTCAAAATACATCATGTCCTCTGCATGTTTCAGGTTGTGGCTGTTGAATCTTTCTGGGACTCGGAGCTGATTAATCCAACAAATGGGCAATGAGTGAGTAAGACAATTTTCACTGCAACGGTACCACACGTCTAATAACTTACTTTAATTAATGAATAATTATTTTACATGTATTCATTTGGGAGACCCTTATGCACATTGATCGAATTGATGTGAGTCTCCTTCAACAAATGGTGCGACAATAGATCAAGAAGAAGCCTTTGAGAATGAGTGCTTCAATGCTCAGTTTGAAATTCCCCTCGGCAGCTGCTGGGAAATGTTGCTGACATAACAATAGTTCATAACAAAAATACACTGTCTTCTGCACATATTGATTCATTCAGATTCTGTGTTTAATAATGGAACGATTGTCACTGGTTCCGTTAACATCTTGTACTTTTTGCAGTGGTGGACATGTAACAAAGTAAATTTACCTAGTTATTGGACTTAAGTACATTTTTCATGTGTCTTTACTTTACTTAAGCTGATTTATAGTTTGGGTACTTTTCACTTTAACTCCACTACATATATCAGAAAATATTTATACTTTCTACTTCACTATAATTCACTGAGTTGCACCTAAAATGGATTCAGAAGAGGCCATCGCCGAGACTCAGCCATTAGTTAATATGACAATGCAATGGGTTGTCAACAGCATTATTTGCAGCATTTCTTTATTAATATGATTAAACTATTCTGGTATAATAAATAGAATATAAAGTAGACACAGCTAATGATGTAGTAAAATGTTGCATTAGGGAAAAGGCTACAATCTGCAAGTACTTTTACTTTCAATACTTTGAGTATATGTTAAAGCTAGTACTTTCTTACTTTTACTCAAGTAGAAAGGTTAATGTGTTGCTTTTGCTCTTACTTGAGTAAAATGTTTGAATACTTCCTTCACCATTGCTATAAATGCTATTTTTCTGCTCCAGTTAAACAATCGCAGACCTTTAGTTTTTCTTTGCCTGGGCCCCATAAAAACTGTCCTCAAGAGACAAAATCTTCAGATCAATAAGCAACTCAGCTTTGGTCTGAAAGGGTAAAATGTTAAAAGTGTGTTGCAAAGCTTCATGCACAGTAACTTGTAGCAGCTGAAGCTGCACAGGTGGAAGTTTTCAGTATTTTTAGTTTGAAGCAATAAAAACTTTGTGATTTTGTCAGAGTTGAGTATGTGGGTGGTCTTGCACGATGAGCACTTGTTGCTGGAGACCACAAGTGTTTTGAGACTGTTTTGAACTCTCCAGCTGTCTTCTGCTCATCGCTGACGTAACAATCCTTCACTTCAGTCAATGGCCTTTTATTTTTGGTTCTTTCCATTGCTGTTATTATGACTTTATTTTAGTATGTGCTTGAGTTATTTATTATACCATCTGAGTTAGATTTGGTCCTGGTGTTTGTGCCAAATGAATGAAAATACATTCTGAAAAACGTCTCTGTAACTTTTCAGTTACCAGCAGGTTTGACAATGATTACAGTAGAGTAGAACCTGGTATTGATTTGATATTGATTTAACATTTATTTCCACATAGCACGGCAACATTTCAAGCTGTAATCGCATCTAGTGCGGTTTCTGTTCCCAGTTCAAACAAAAGAAGGTATTAAACATCAAGTCCTTCCAAGGCAGCTTTTTAAAAGGTATAATAAAAATGAAAAAGATGAATAAATTTAATGGTTCTGCCAATTAAACCTGGAAAAGTTAAGATTTCATGTGGCAGCAACATAAACAGTAAAACAGAGCTCGATATCACTCTGGATGTTTATGCACACAGAAAAGCCTCTGTTAATTGTGACGACCAACTCGTCAATTCAGCGACAACCATAGAGAATTAAAGTATTTCGGGTGCCCGAGTGACGTGCCAGAGCGTTGCTAATTATTTCAGTGCACATGGCAGTGCTTGGCAACTGGCTTCCCAAAACACGGCAGAAAACCAGCCCTCCGGGTGGTCTCAGACCTCTAATTGGGCTCTCACCAGTGACGGCCTTGGCTAATACAGAGCACTGGTCAGATACAAATAAAGAAAAAAAGAGGGGGAATCAAGTTTATTCTTCTCAGCGGCCTCCTCTGGGGAGGTACCTCGGTGGGATTCGTGCCAAACTGGAGCGATGCATCCGTTCCCAGCTGAGACGCACGGCTGACGCTCAAACTGACAACGGCGCTCATTGTTGGGACATTCCTGTGCTATTGGCCCCATTGTTTTCTCAGGCTCACTGCTTTGTTCTCTAATAAATTTAGATCCAGATGATGATCGAACCAATATGTTGATCTTAAAAAAATGAAAGAATAAACAATAAAATCAGATATTGGCCTTGTGCCTTCAGCTCTTGGATTCATTTAGTTATTTAAAGAGCTTTTCTTTTCTTTTCACACGATGAGCAACAAACAAAGTTGATGTTAAATCATGTCAATGCTTCTTAGGAGCATTAATAGAATTTAACTAGAGACACTTTAGATTACAGGTCCAGAATAATGTGTGAACTAATTATCCACAAAACAGAAAATGATTATGTGCTGCTATTATCCCTTCAATTATGTAAAAAATGTTTCCTAAAATAAACATAAAATATAAACCATTGGTTGTCCAGCTCCTATATTAAACAAAAACATCTGCTCATCTCTGCTCACATCATGAAAAATGCCCTGTTCGAGACTTTAAAGCTATTCCACACATAAAACGTTATTATTTAGTGCAGGTATTGTTTAAAACGTTATCTACGAACTGAATTTATCACAAGATAAGAAGATGAGATGTGTTTACAGCCTCAACTGAACAGTTTCCTCATGCAGGGAAACCATGAAATCCTCATATCCTCCACCAAGAAGGGGGTGGTTTCTCCACTCTCTCCTACATTTGTTTGATCATATGTTTGCCAGCATGATTACGCCAAAACTACTGAATAGATTTCTAAGGAACTTGGTGGAAGGAAGGGACGTGGGCCAAGAAAGAACCCATTAAAATGTAGCACTGATCTGGACATAGGGGCTAATCAAGATTATGAAATAGAATTTATTTTCACATTTTCATACATTTTCCAGGTGATGAATTATGGATCTTGATGAAAAAAAATCTGACATATTTAGGGAACTGATACCGAAGTGTGTACAAGAGCTTGATTGTATTTATTGCTGGACTGTTTGTCCCTAGCAGAGGTATAAGCTCTACTGAGTGCCATTATAGTTTAGTTACTGTATTGTTGAGATTAAACAATACTATTTGATAATTGTTTATATTTTTTACATGATATCAGATCTGTGCACAATTTCATCTCTTTGTACAACTATAAAACAATGCATGTAATCTAGCTGCATTTTGTGTACAGTACATTATGAGCACATTTTATAAAGCAGGGATTTATTACTTCTTGTGTTTTGCATCATTCTGTATAAAGCAAAGTGAGAGAAAACTGCTATCTTTAGGAAACTCTTAATTCATCCGTGTCGGTCATTTTAGTTCAAAGCCAAAAACCAGAACTAGAAAATGGAGCAAAGTGATATTTATTCTTCCACCATCAGCAACTTAGATCAAATGTAAAACCACACTAATGAAGACTTTCAACCATGAGATGCATGAGTCTTTGAGAAAGTGTTCAAAGAAATATAGAAAATCCAAATTCAGGCAAACTATGTCATATTTCACCATGATGAGGCAGATTTTATGTAAAGAAATGTTGAACATTACAGGTTGAAACCATCGGGAGTGTCCACAGTTGTGTTCTGCGCCTGTCCTCTGTTTTCTCTGTGGTGTTTGTGCATGCTGGTGGTCATCCCCTTACAGATGCAGACAATTCCCCTGTTGAATCCAGTTTGTTGAGGTAAATCAGCAGCGGGAGAACACAACAGATGGTCCGACTCCATATCTGTCAGCAGGCACGAGGGAGAGGGAAGGATCCTCAGCAACTGAGACCTCCCAGATTTGTATCGAGTGGTCACATCATCAGGAAAGAGGCTTTGTGCTGTTTGTTATTTGTAAAGTGAATTAAGCACAGTGTGTTCTACTGATTCGTTTCAGCCATTGTTTTATCCTGAGAAACCTGTGAGAAGCTGCTTGAGCAACACAGACACACAAACAGGTGAAGTGTCTCCTGCTCTCATGTGAGCTCTGATGTCACCTGTTTGTGGGAAGCTATTGAGCTGAGTCACTTCAGTTCAACAGAATGAATGCACAGAGATAGTTGGTTCACACTAGCTGCAGAATTTTTAAAAAATTTTCTTTCAACATTGTCTTGAATCCATCACATCAAGATATCTATTGATTAAAAAAAACATGTAGCAGTCTATTTAAAGATTTATTGCATTATAGAAAATAAGAATTCAATTCAAGTAGACATTCTCAGGTTCTTTGAGTGCATATGAGTGTGTACACGTGTGCATATGAAATGAATGAGCAAAGATATATAGAGTGTTTCTACAAGTGTGCATCTTATTTTGGCCAAAATCAAACCCACTCCCAAGCTGCTGTCTGACAACAGAAAACAGAGAGAGCTTTTTTGGGGATTTCGTCCTTATTAAAATATTGTGTTGGCAGAAAGCACAGACCCTGGGACAGAACAAACGTCAGAGTGAAAATACCACAGTCTTCAAGTAGGTCCTCAATTTTGCACATTGACCTCACATTGTATCTGAGGCTGAGACAATGATGCACATTAACACACTGACTTGTTTATCATGAGGCACGTCTGTTTCTCTCTAGTTGGAGGAGGGTGGGGCTGCGTTGGAAAATTCCCCGGTGATGCCAGGTAGTTTTCCGCAACCTAACATAAACAATGTAAAAGTGTAAATCAATGACTGATGACAGTTATATTATTTGTTTAAGTTGGCAGGGAGATGCTGCTGTCAATCAAAGTTAATCAAACCTCTCTTACGCAGTCTTGATGAAGCTGATAAGTCGGGTTTATGTTGTAAGTTTGTTTCGAACTTGGAGATTATTACCGATATGTTGATGAAAGTTGACTGTACAATATTTCCCCCAAATTGAGACGAAACTAAACTTTCGTTTTTAAAGGGCTTATGTAAAAATTCATGTATTTTTGGTGTTAGCAATATCTTGGCGTCAAAGACAATTGAGATTTTGTCCAATCCCGGTTGGTAGGCTCAAATATACACTAAAATACTGTTTAGTGTCATTAGGAGCCAGTAAAAACATGGGATTGGAAAGAGAGACATTATTCCAGTGGCCACAGTGAAAGTTGGCACAATTCAATAAAAAATGAACTTAAGCTTTCTCACTCGACAGAACCCAGGGCTTCGGCTCCAGCTCTTCCTCCTCAGAGAACCTGCTCTCATATCTTTACCGCCCTCAATAAAATAACCAACAGCACATATATTCAGATCAGTCGTGTGATAAAGAACATACAGCTGCACAATGTCACACAACACCTGCTGCTCTCCGCGTGAAACGTATTGACAGTAATGATACGGCGTTTTCTGTCCTGAACTCCTCTCCAAGCAGGAGAGCGAGTCAACCACTCAACTGGAGTCCCTCCTGCCGACCGACTGTGTCAGGTGTTGGCTGAACTGGCTGGGTGAGATTACACAGAGATGTATGGAAAAATAGCACAAATATCTAATCAAACCAGGCACTGACAGCCACATATGATGTTGGGCTCAGCTCCTACTGACACTACATACCTGACATCCTTCTGATGATAGCCATGACACCTTTTCCCTTTCCTGTGTGTTTTTTTTTGTGTAGCCCCCCCCCATTTGCTCGGTTTGTGTCAGTTTCACGAGCTGATGGATGAAACAAAGGCGGGTGAGGAGGTGGCGGACCAGAGGCAGAGGCCTCAGGTGTGAACAGGTGTGTGGGTTCACTGCCATGCTGGAATGGGAGCAGTTCCAGGTGCACAGCTGCGGGGTGTGGCTCTCACTCACACACACACACACACATACACCCAGCCTCCCGGCCTGTGTTGAAATACTGAGTCCCTGGAAAGGAGGGAGAGGCGGGCTGGGTGGGGTTTCAGCGTGAACTTAATCTCGCTTTGCCATAACTTTGAAACACGGAAGGCTGGGGAGGAAAAGGGAGTGTACATGTAGAGCTGAGGGTTGGAGGGCGGCAGAGTGCAAAAATTATAAAAGAATTAAAAAAGGGTGAACTTGAAAGGTTTTTGACTTTTTCGCTCAAGTTCGGGCACTTTATGGGTGTGTGTGTGTGTGTGTTTCTGTGTGTGTAGGTGTGATTGATGTGTGTATATTTAAGAAGACTGTAGGGCCATAAGCAAACAGAATGACAAAGAGTGACGTTGCATGTCTGGGAACCAAATGCTCGGTAGTCTGGTCTCCTGGGAAACTATTGTTCTTATCAATCCGTGATTAAACAACTTCGGTAATTTGCAATCTTGCCGTAACATATCCTGGAACATGTCTGCATTGAACTCCTCTCAGCCCCGCACGGACGGCATCAGTCTCAGATTATGTCGGAGACAAGCTCTGTGTCTGCCGGGTATATGTTCTCTAAGACTCTGTCAGAGCAGCCGAGTGCAGAGGAGCACCGGGGCGTTGAATGGCTGGTGATTTTGAAAAGAGTAATGGGTCAGTGGCTGCTGCTTGTGCCACAGATATAAAAGCCCACACAGGCTGTCAGGGGACAGATATATGTGTATACACTATGTGGACAGTGAGGCAGTGAAGCCACCACAGATGGATTTGGAGTTTTCCATTCTGCAGCGTTAATCCCCAATTTTTTTCTTGTGCGATGTGGTCCCCCCCGTCCCATTGACTGCTGCTCCACAGTGCGCCAGACGAGCCGTCTGACCTTTCCTGTCCTTGGAGCAGGCGATGCTGCGTAATGTATTCTGCAGTTGATTCCTTTTTTTAGTCCTATGAATTTTAACAACTTTTCCCCCCATCTCTGCGGAATCACCAAGTCTTTCTCTCCGTGTCTCTGCACGACTGGATATTATTCTTCCTATTACCTTTCAGAACTACAATCACCACATGTCCTGTGGAGAAACAAAGCTGCGAGACACGGTCAAAGATGGAAACTGCTTGAGGGAATGTCAATTTCCTCCAATCAGCTCAGAGGACATGTGTTTTTTTTTGTCCTGCGGGGGAAGATTAGGTTGAGCTAAAAATGTGCTGAAGACAAGCGGTGCTGAGTGACAATGGCAGAGGCAGGAGCGAGTGTGAGAATCTGCTAAATTCACGAGCAGACAGCTGTTTTCAAATCTATATCAGCCCATTTTAACGCGGCTACAATCCCATTGTATGAATACATTTGCCAGTCGCAGCTGCCACCGATACTCGTTCTAGTTCAAAATCAGCCGACGAGAAGTCAGAAGATGCCAAGAGTGTCCATCAGAATCCATTAGTCGTCCGTAACTAATTACAAGTGACTCTGGGGTTGATTAAAAGAAATCACCAAGCAGCAGCACACACCATTATGCTAATGAAACTCATTTGGAGAGGCAGAGTCGGGGCGCCGGCAAAGTATTTGGCCGACTTCAGCGTGCAGCCGGGCTGGCTGGAGTAAATGGCTTCTTGGACAGCATATCAGTACAGGCCTGGAGGAGAAGGAAGCCCTGTGATGATGATGATGATAATGATGATGATGATGATGGCAGAATTTGAATCATGTTTAAAGTCTTCACTGATGGATTTACTCGCACACTGGCTCCTTTTTTTTTTCTCTCGCTCCTCATTAACATATATATTTTTTGCCTGCACTTGCCCCGTGGCACAAACTAACAAATATCTCTCTGGTAAAGTCGAGATATGACGTGTTTGGTGTGTTGTCGTCATAATTGATTTTGTTATCTAATTAGAACCCCCCCCCCCCCCCCGCCCCAAGGCAAACAACAAGGCACCGCAACCAGCTGCTAATCACCACTTTAGGTGCCAAAGTTTCGATAGAAAGACGTCGGACGTGCTGCAACGACAACACGTTACACGCTTAGAGACATTGATCGTTCATTACACAGGCAATGCAAAGGTCAATACTCCATCAGTGAGCTCCATAACACCAGCAAATCCACCATCAGCTCTGTGGGAGCCACGCGGAGCAGAACATTTGGTCAAACCAACTAAAATACTTACTTTAGCCTGATAATCAAAATTAATGGATCAAAAAAATTCACAATGGCTCATTGTTCAGTGATGTTTCTCTCAATTAGGTTCTAGTTGCAGTGTTCTGATTATTTCACAAGGCAAATTTCTGTGTTTTTGTCTGTGTGTCTTTTCTTTAGTTGAAGGTTGATTGCTTACGTTGCAAGCAATAGACACGTTCACATGGACACCAATAATTAACCTGATAAAGACAATAGTCTGAACAAGATGCTGCCATTTAAACAGCCTCTTCTGATAAAAATTAGTAAGCAATAATAAAATGAAGACATGGAGCATTCCCACCTATAGTCCCAATATAACGTCCTTTTGGAATTTTCACAGCATTTTGCAACATCGACAAACGACATGTGTCATGCTGGACGTATAACATTGTGGACGTATTGTTGAAAGGAGTCATAATCACATGTCACATGTAAACAAGAATATGAATGGATTTGTCTATTAGCAACTCATGTTAACATCATAATGAAATAATACAGAATTAGGTCAATAGTCTGAATATTGGTGTCCATGTAAACATAGTAACTGTCATTCAGCCAAGATCCACACTAATACATTTTAGTGTAAATTCCATCACTGTTTCTACATTTACACCTGGTGTCCACTACTCAGGAGTACTGTTGGAAACAGTCCTTGTCCGCATTAGTTTGAAAACTCCAGGGTTGCGCTTCTGTCCTAGCAGCAGAAACTGCGACTATTGAAATAATACAGCATTAAATCTAAATCCTCAATTTAAGTACATAGAACATGTTCTTTACTTCCAATCTCTTTGTTTTATCATGTGACTGGCAAAAACAGAATTAGCCTTTCACTCCTTCATCCAAAAACAGTATACTTGTTATTATTTCTGACATCCACGAAGAAATCCAGTGGATTTTTTATAGGAACCATCCTAATCCCCTGCTTCCTTTGTTTAATGAAAAACAGCCCGGGGCTTTCCAGGGGTTCATCCTCATGCAGTCCGGCTCGGCATCCACCATCCAGCCCCTGAGCACCTGTTAAAGGCTGCTTCTCCTCGTCATCTAATATTCTGCTCCGACGCTTGATCCTCTCGCGTGGTGTCGAGGCCACTTTTCATCCCCCACATCTGTGATTCCCCCGAACGGTTTCCAAAAATCCCCTTGGCAGTTCAGTGATCTTTCTCAGCTGTTTGCGTGCCCTCGGGCCAGGCCAGCCTTGCTTTGTGCTCCAGCTGCAGGCTTCACTATGGTCGTGGGGCCCCACTGAAGGGCACTATTGTCCATTCATGGGGTTCACTGTGTGAGAGGTCAGATGAGAGAGAGCCCGCACTGGGGCCTGGCAGGAAATGAAGGTGGAGCGGCAGTTTTGGGTGATAGAGGAGAGTTCGAGCCTGAATAAATAAAAATAGTCCAAATAAGGACAGAAAAAGTTCAGTTACTATTTTTATAGTGCAAGTGTGTATGAAAATAGAAGCAATAGATACAAACCACAAACAAGACCAACATGGAACTGATAACTGCATCGTTAGACACAGGGTCAGAATTTATCTCAGTGCACTCGCCTTGGCTGTGGGAAGGACTATGGATTCCTGCTGTCTCTGCCTGTAGTTTGCGAGATAATGTAGCATTTGAGGGTTATTCTCTACTAGGCTACTTCACTTTATCTTCATTAGAGCGTCACAGTGACTGTTCACTTCCTTATAAAAAGAGTTTTAAGCCTGGAACTAGACTGACCAGTTAAAAAATCAAGGTTTCTCTGTGGTAAACGTAATGTAACGCATCTGATAGTAGCCGGCATGATATTTGCAGTTGTGGTTCACATTTCCATGGTAACAGCGAGCTCCTCCAATCAGAGATGTCACTATTATTCATGAGGAATGTGGCTAATGTAGTTCTTCTTCTTGACATCGCGAGTAATTTTTTTGTAGTTTTTCTGAAAACGCAGTTGATATCATATGGACTTGTGGCTTCTGCATGAGCATTTAACATGGTTTCAAAATATCACAGCTTGTGATACATCTACCTTAGATGGTTACAATTCTATGGCTGATAATCAAAATCTCTATCCAGAAAGTGAAACAGATTTTACTACAGTGCTGAGCTCTATTAAAGTGTAAGTAAATCTGAGACTTACATTTCTTCACATCTGCCATACTTGACATAGGTTTTAAATTTCATTCATTGTGGTCTTATAAAGTCTTAGGTTTAACTTGTTGAAACCTGCAGAAGCCCCGTTGATAGCTAATGGATTTATCAAGTTGATTGTGCTATGTAATTTTTCCTTGTGTTGGAGTAGCCTGCCCTCCACCGCTTATACTTAGAGGTCAAGATGGACTGTGTGATTGAGGAGCCGGGGCCGCCTCACAGATGTGCAGATAAATCTTCATTTCTCACCCAGTTGAGCCGTTCAGAGGCAGAGCTGCTTCACGCCAAAGGCACCTTTCAGGATACAAAGAAACTGCAGAACAAATTGGAGAACAAACAGTCACACTGGGTCATTCACATCGTCTGAAGGGTCGAGGACCTCAAGACGTGGACTCGCCACCCCGAACAATGAACGATAACACACACGTTGGAATCTCTTCACTGACAATTTTTTTAAAGTGGCATTTCTCACATAAATCTTTTATAAGCCCCTCCCCTTATTTGGAGTTTCTCATCCAGAGGCGAGGCAGCCGACATTGGTTTCAAAAAAGGAAACTAACATTAAAGATGACTTAAGAGAATTTGTTATGAGAGTACAGATATTAAATCAACCCTGAGAGAAGAGAGGACACTTTACTAATTAGCTGTGATGCAAAAAAAGGATGTTGCAATTGAAAACAGAGGTGTGTTCCTGTGCAGTCAGCATTTTCATTATAAATTAAACCGGCTGATTATTTTCTTGATTAATTGGTAATTGTTTGGTTTATAAAAATGACAGAAAGCAAATAATAATAATAATAATAATAATAATAATAATAATAATAATAATAATAATAATAATAACTTGAATTTATATATCACCTTTCAAGAGACCAAAGGACCGCAGCTTTCAGGACAAAAATACATAAATCAATTTAGGCAATATATACAAAGTACATCAGGAAACATTATATAGAAATTGTACTTAAAGCTTGTATTCCATAACAGGTTCAGGAATACTACTGTCTAGTGATCTGTGAAGATAGAGAGAGAGTCAGGGTAACATCACAGAGAAACATGTACGACTCAATATGACTAGAAAAATGAAATCTGAAAGAAATTTCACAATTTAAATGCTCACAACTGAGAAGCGGATCAGGTAGTTATTCTCTTAAATAAATTAGTGATTGCTAATCAAATATATATATATATATGTTAAAAATTCCTGCTCTAAATAATTTACAATGTACTAAAGAGCATCACACCATTGTATAATCAAATGTGTGTATTTATCTTTCTTCAAATCACAATTTGTATTTTTTAAGCTCATCCACGTCTAGCAGAGCCCCTGGTTTGAGATTCATCAGATGAGTTGAGAGTGAAATCCTCTGCCACAGTTCAGGTTTTTAATGAGTGTGAATAAACAAGATGTATCAAGCTAATATAAAACAGACTGATGGAAAGATAGACAGGAAATGTTTATATTTCAAGTTTAGTAAACTCGCTGCATGTCAACACAGATCCAGACACTGCATATTCTAAATATCTCAAGCAAAGCCAATGAATATAAATTCTCTCAGTTTTCGTCGTATTTTTTACTGGATTTACCCTCTGGGGAGTAAAACCATCTGTGCTGACAAGCTCAAGTCTAAAGATGTGTTGGACTTTCAGCGAGTAAGTTGAATAGGAGGATTTTCACCTCAGAGGGGAGATGCCTATATCACTACACATAATACAGCCAATTATTTCTGTACAAGCGGCTCCTTTTCAGAGGCAGACAAAAGCTGGAATTAAAAAATGTGAGGAATCCCTCTCTTAGGGGAAAAAACACTGAGCCGGCTTGAGGGAATATTTTTTTAAGCCCTTACGAAGCTTAACAAGAGGCGAGAGCGAGAAAGAGGAAAGGAGCAATTGCTTTCAGACAATGCACGGCTGCCACCTCTATTTTCTTGCGGTTCCAAACAAGGTCACGTATTTCCAGCCAAAGATAATGAGCGACCCTCAGCTTTACTCTGTGAAAAGAGAAACACGGACCACATACACGGAGGCAGCGCTTCAACACGAACTGCAGCATTTCTTTGTTTGCTGTTGTCTATCCACTGACCAGCGAAAGGGAAAAGAAGTAATAATGAAGATACAGATAATAAGAGACACCGGTAATAATCCAGATCCCTGTGTGTGCTCTGAGGTGAGGAGCGGGGGAGAGGGGGCGACACAGACATGGGGTGTTGAGGGCTTACGGGCCAGAAGGGTGTCTGAACGGCAGACCAGCTGACCTTTCTCTACTCTGAACTGGCAACTTGTAATCAGGGGCAATTATAAAGGCCTCTTGGCCACGAATCATCTAATCCTGTTGTGGGAATGGAAGCCAAATGTAATTATGGCACTCTGCTATGCTGACACTGCGCCTGGCGGAACTAAGCCCAGAAGCCAACCAACCACAGCGCTCCAAACTTTAGATCAGTCCGGGGCAGACGACCAACATGTTCCCATTGGGTAACAAACAGAGCGAGAACCACCTGTTTCCTGCAGCTACAGCTTAAAACGTCTTGAGCCACATCTTCCTTCCCCTGACATCAAGCTATCAGTGTTAATGTGTAATGTGAGGACATTTACTCTGGGGTTTTTGATGATGCTTTTTGATGATCCACATCTAGATCAGGAAATGCTGTAAAGGAGGTTCTGTTTTTGCCCCTGCCCTGTCTGTTTGTTTGTCAGTAGGATTACACAAAAACTGCTGAATGGATTTCCACATAACTTGGTGGAAGTAGAGACATGGGCCAAGAAAGAAGCCATTGCATTTTGTCAGGGATTCGGACAGAGGGGCAGATCCAGGAATATACATCAATTTCCCCATAATTCATGGACCTTAATTCTAAAATCTGGGATATTTAGGATACTCATGTCTATGAGTGTGTGTAATTTGATTGACTTTAACAGGGACTGTTGGGCCCTGGTGGAAGTATGCGCTCTACTGAATATTGATTGTTTTTTCCTGCTACCTCAGTATTGTCTCCTCAGGACGTGGTCACAACCACATGGTGATATTTCAGATTAAAACTACTAAATTGTAATGAAATACAGTGGATTTGGGCACAGGGGAATTAGTTCTTGTGTGCAGAGTGAATCTGTGACGTTAACCGACTGCAAAGCGTCCTGACAGCGCTGACCTTTCAGAGAACAGAGAGTCGGAGTATATGTTGCAGAATAAACTGCCCAACACAAGACATAATTTGCAGTCCGTTATAAAACAGGAGTTGATGGTAATACATTACATGAACAAAGCAGTTACATATATGGTTTAGTGATTTAATCATGTTTTATTGGTCCAACAAAATCTATATTATGAGTCATAACCTGTGCAATTCCCATGCTGCTACCACATAAAAGCCAGGGTTGAACAGAGCTCTCAAACATTAAAGGTTTTCATCATAGGAACAAATGCACTCGGGACTCAGAAGTGTAACTGTGTTAGTCACAAAAACATCTGCAGATTTATCTTTGACAGCTGCAACTTTACTGTAACAGTACAGCATTACTTTAGCTTGACGGGCTATTGTGGTTGGTTAATATGAGCCTGTTAGTCCTTATCATACCTTAACAGCCATACCTACAGTACAAATCATTCATAAGTTTCGGGAGTGTTTCCTCCTTATTACCTAACTGAACATTTTGTATCGGTACACATTGTAATAATTTGTACACTATTAGCACAACTAACACTATATATTAGGAGGAAGAATTACTACAAGATACAAAATCTGAAATGCAGCAACTAAAGATAACAAGCTAAACAACTAAAGCTAATCTTAACATATAGAATATACTGGGAATTGTAAAAATGTGCTAAAAAAGGTTTCAAACACTATAATGATCCTTAGAGCTAGAGTGAGGTAACTGTGCAGCAGTATCCCATCAATATGTGTGTCAGGCTTTAGAGTCAGTATCAGTGAGAGATGGCCAACTCCATTACCCACCTCCCACCAGCGCAGCTCCAACAACAGACTGATTACCAAGGAGAACTTTGCCAAGAAATAATGGCCGCAGTCTTTATTTCCTCACTAACTTCCTCCCACATTTTCAACCGCACACAGGAGTGAAACCAAACAGCCGATTTTTTACACTGAAGTTTATTACGTTTACATTTTTCTGTTCGCTGATAATCAGTTTCACCGGCATGTTCCAGCACTTCATCTTGTCTTAAATTCCACAAAGAACCTTCATGACTGATGTCATGGTTTGTAGATAAAAATAGGTCTTATATTTTTTTTCTCAAGTGCAATTAAAAGTTTAGAGCAACCGCAGAGGCACCTTGTCAGATTAGATTAGAACAAATTTCAACATCACACTTCACAACATTTATTTAATGCACCTTCGGCTTAACAACGTCATTTATTTTAACACATCATTGATTTTACCTCACATCATAATCGTTTGATGGATTTCTTTAGCATTCCACCTGGAATAACCTGAAATGAACTGCCTACAGTGGTAAATCATCGGATATTCTTATATAATATGCAAAACAACTCTCAGGCTTTTTTTTTACAGGTTGTCAGAGGATATTTTCCTTCTGTGACACTGAAGAGACAAATACAAATACATAACTGAAATATAAAAACACTGAAAAAAGATGCCACAGTAATATTTATCTTGCAAGAATATAGACATCAATTTCTATTTTCTTGTTTATCAAGCGTGTTTAGTTGTCATATTCGGCAGAGTCAAACTGAGCTGAGCTACCGGGGAGTGACACCCCGATAATTCTAGTCTGTCAGTTAAAATAATATCAGGGTATTAAATGTCAGTCAAACGATCATTTTAATACACCCCTCGCAAAGAATAGAGGCACCCACCCACAATTCA
This sequence comes from Hippoglossus hippoglossus, assembly GCF_009819705.1. NCBI lineage: Eukaryota > Metazoa > Chordata > Actinopteri > Pleuronectiformes > Pleuronectidae > Hippoglossus > Hippoglossus hippoglossus. Next base: position 12,994,151 of record NC_047156.1, on the reverse strand, counting down.
TTTACCTGTTCTTCAACCTGACTCCTGAATGAAATAGAAATGGCAATCAATCATTATATAGCAGGGTTGGAAGCCTCTGGGGACAGGCAGGCCGAGTCTTTGAATAGAGGAACAAATCAGGCTGTAAAGTCAGAGGAGAAACCATCAGCAGGGCTATTGAGTTTGGGCTGTTAGCAGAGCAATAAGACAGATTTATCTCAGCAGATGTAAGAAAAGCAAATTCTACTGCGTCTGCTATCGATTTCTTTTAAGCTTTTAAGAGTTTACTGTGGTCACACAAGCTCTTTTCAGTCACGTACTGAAGTTTGGACATTTCCCTGTAATTTTCTGGAGGGGCTTTATGTGAGAACACAAATGTCCGTGCCAGTTCCCTCAGATGTTTTCTGGAACTTTTCCCCCTGGTAAAACGTCCAGGAAATTCCCAGCGAGCGAGTGGGCGAGTTGATGAAGTTTCTAACATGCGATGGATGCGAAACTGAAAGATTACAAGTATCTCAGGATGATAAAGTGGAGCCATACATGAAGAAGGTGCCAATCAAAGATGTCAACTTGGAAATAGGACCTGATTTGAGAGCTTTAGGTGATAAGGGCTGATGCTGGTGTCAAAGTGTGATTTTCACAGCGGACCTCATACGTCATGTCCTGCCTCCTGCTTTACTCGAGTGTCACCCCTCGCTTGAATACTCTGGATATTTTCATTTTTGTAAATGCATCTGAAAATGATCTCCTGCTGCTTTCTTCATATGTGAAAGGCAAACTCTGGAATTCCTGTTTGAAAACAGCTATATTGTAGCTCGACTAATCATAAATTAAATGTTCACATAAAGGAAAATTACCCCTTTGATATACAACATTTTAAATTAAGTAAACATTTGCCCTATTTCAAAAGTTTCTGTCAGCTGAGTTCATCAAAGCGCGTCTTCCCATAGTCGGACACCACAACTCACAGGGTGACACAACAAAGAGTTAAACATTTCCTTCAGATTGCAGCAGCTCTTGTTTCCCAGCAAAAAGGTCTTTGAGGGGTAAAATAATGAGGGATGAAGATGCAGTGGATGCATCTAGTGTTACAGAGAAGTGCTCCCATGAGCGAGCAGGGCGAGAGGAGGGGGACCAGGAGAAGCACAAGTACAGGCAGAGGGCAAACTGCCTCTGAACTCAGACTGATGACAACAGGAAAAACCTGATGAGGCATCAAGATGCAGCTTCACATTCATCAGACACTTACAAAGACATCAGAGTCAAAAATCTACTGAACTATCTGACACTGTTTACAGTTAATTAAATACCTGCGTGATTTATCTGAAGTAAAACGTATCAGTCATCTCTTGCCCTTTAGATTTCTCAGTGTGTTGAGGAAAGTCACCTGAATGTCACAAAACACACAACACTGCCATAAAGCAGAAAGTGTATTTTATGTGGGACTTACAATATAATCAGTTATACTAATATCATTACACCTCAGGGAAATCAGAGGCTTTTTGTTCTTGTTGTCTTTGTAAGAGGATTTCAAATAAACTCCTCTGAAAGGGGAACGCGGGGGTTATCAGATGACTGCAGCGATTCTCCTGCGAGAGTTTCCATTCAACTGACTCCTAATGAGTTTTTCTGCAGAAACAATTAGATATCAGCCAAGCAAGACAGAAGAAAACCGGGCGTCACGCCACAATGAGTCCGTGCAACAATTCGTCATTTGTCATTACATTTCTGATAAGACTCATTCCGTTGTGTCGGTCGGACAAATAATGGGACGGTTTATCGGACATCACATTCAATTTTTGTCTCCGTGACACCAAGCTCGTTAAGGTGTTCAAACTTTAGACTGAATTTAAAGATGGACGACGCGTCTCCACTTCCTCCCGCTATCCAGAAATGAAGCCAAAATATGCTGCACACGAAAGCTGCCTTCTTGCAACAATTACATCATTTTGAGCCAGACTCTGACGAGTAGCGATTTGAGGATGTAGCCGCTGCACCGAGATCCTGTTGATGCATTTGCTTGTCCAAACGTCAGACTCAGCTGTCAATCATGATGTTTTATTCCATTTCTCTATCATCAAATAACTAAGTAGAATGGCATTTGGCAGCGCAGACCACCGCCAAGGCCAAACAGTGACCTTAAATTCAATTAAGCTGCACCAAATTGCACACACAGACAGAAATCGGTCCCATAAACATACCAGATTTTTTACATTAAAAGCCATGAATCCCGTCCTGTAAATCAGTGAAAATGTAAACAAAAAGAAAAAAATCCTTTTCGCATAATGTAAAAAACAGTGATAAAACAATTTCTTGATCTGCCCACTGATCCGGATTCTCCACCAAACTGTAATGGGTTTATCCCTGACCCTAACTGCAGCTTTCCAAGAGGTTTTGTGGAAATCTTGCTTAAAAAGAAACCATCCCCAACTCCTTAGTGGAGGCAAAAAAATGAATTAATGTGTATTTGTACTTTTACATTTAGTCTCTGTCTCATCCACTAACAAGGAGGTGGCTGGGTTTATGACTTATACTGCAAGCAGCCACCAGGAGGCAATCAACCCATTTTGGCTTCACTTTTGGGGAGCAGTCGTCCATCTTCATATTCTAGTGTGTCATTCAAAACAAAGGTCGCCATTTCTGAACTCGCTAATTTACATCCAGCAGTTTGGCGCCAAAGAGAGCTTGAACTGCGTGTGTTTCTTAAAATGCCACTTGTTGTCCTGTTGTTTTCGTCGCTCCTCCTGCTTTGCTTGTCTGTGGCGTTCCTCTCTTGCTCCTTTTGAAGTTGGCATCAGTCAGAAAACGGAGCAGCTGTCTTCCGCTTCCCTTGCTGTTTCTATCGGTCGTGCTAAGAAGCTAAAAGGCTCATACAGTGTTTGTGCTGCTTCAGAAGCTTGTTTCTAAAAGGCACGGCGTGCTCATCAGAAGGTTTTAGCGTTTATTATTGTTCACAACCTGGCGGTGTGTTTGTAATTACTGTATCACCGGGGCATTTCAGCTGGCAGTGGATATATATACTTCTAGAAATCGTCCCCCTGAAACCGAAATTCAGCAGGAAGTTTTCACTCCGAGATGAAATATTGATGGTGTCTGGCCACAGCGCGGATGAAGGTCAGGTCCTTTTCTTTATTGCAGCAGTACAAAGGCAGCCATCTCAGTGAAGACTTTGTCACTGTGAGCCAAATCAATATTCCCTGACATTTGTAGTAAGGTGCAAGGCAGCAGGGTTAAGACTGCAGCAGATCGTGTACAAAGGATGGGCTTTGGAGAAGGCTTACGGGCCCCGGTGTGACCATTAGCTTTGTGAGAGACCCCGCGGTGCTTGAAGAGTGGGAGGGTGGCGAGGCGCTGCAGGCTTCTTATTTAGGAGACACGACAGGAGACCCAGATGAATAACCCAGCCGGGGCACGGAGGATAATGGCAGGTTTTTAGACTTCAATGCAGAATTCAACAGGCATAAACACAACAAGGCTTAGCGATGCAGTTGAATTGAGGGCAAATAACCATATTTTTCACGCCGCATTCCCCTGGCACAGATCTCCCGGAGAGAACCCAGCGCACACTGTCAAATATACATGTTGTTTGTGCTGTAACGTATGCACCCGGGATAATATATTAATTCTTTGTTTTGACTCTAAATTCATCAGTCACGCAAACAATGATATAATTCTGAGTGACATAATTAATGGACCCGTAACAGTAAATGTCACGTTGATGGTGAAAAGCCTGTCAGATGAATACAGCGAAGAAAAAAAGCCACCGTGCCGCCTCCTGCACGTTGTATGTGATGTTTTTTAGTTCTAACTTTTGTGTGAATTGATTGATTTTTTTCCCTTTTCTTTGCGATACAATGGGGACGGAGCTTTTGTGTTTATCAGTCCCTCCCAGAGGAGTCACAGAGAATTGAGAGGTTCACGTTTACAATTAATTAAAGACAATCAACTGTAGCAACAATGAGCGAAACTGCTGTCTTCAGCAATGAAAGCTGCACAATTAGATGGCTCAATACAACCTGACGACTGGGAGGCAACTGCATCATATGGCCCAAAATGATATCAAGATAAAAATTTTCATATAAGCCTATACTGATTATTAACTATTAATTATCACAATACTTGTCCCAGTATCCTCACTTTGCTTACACAATCCATAACCATTATATTGATATATATGTTGAACCTTTGTTATATTGCTATTCATCTAAACTATATTGCAATAATTATTGATATTGTTTTATTGCCCAGCCCTACTGTCGCCTTTCATATTTTTAAATGGGAGGTGAGAGTTATACGATCCAACCAATATCGTTTATTAAAATTGACAGATATGAGCCTTTCAAAGACATATCATCGTTTGTGTTGCAGATATGCACCGATATGAAGACTTTGCAGAAGAATATGCACATTCATGTTTATATTTTCAGTAAAAATATGATTATTTTCGAAATTCAAGTTCGACCTATTTGGTTGTACTTGTGTTTTCCTTTTATTTAATGGAAAATTTATATTAAACTGTAAAATATCGAGCCTCAACTATATATTTTTTATATAAGGGTTTGATAACCACATCCTAGGAATCATTGCTAAATAACATTTTTGATACGTTTGTGTATATATAGGCCAATATACAAGTATAATGAAGTTTTTAAACTTTTTTTCCTCCACTTTTTCACTTCCTAATACCTCCAAATTCTCCAAGGCCCCCAAAATCGATAGAGTTCCAGCTCTCGTGTTTTGTCTTCAGATCTGCATTCATGAGAAAGGTCAGGTTCATCACATTCTCTGACATGATGCAATAGCACGACATTTGGAAAAACCTTTGTTCTCAGTGAAACTGATTGGACCTCGGAAAAGGACATTTTCTCTCCGTACCTGCTGTGTCTATTTCAAGAGAGAGGGAACAGCAGCAAAAGTGACTCATGGATCAGAATATTGATTTTAGCCGAACAGGGTTTCATCATCATTATCATGCACGGCGCGTTTTCGAGGATGTAAAGCCAGTCTACTGTGAAGACCGCCGCCGCGTCCTCTGGGACTCCCCCTCTAACAGGTACTATAAAAATAATGAGGGATTTGAGCCATAAGGATCAATAGTTGAACTATTTTTTTCTTCTGTGCTGTCATCGTCTAGCGTGTTGCAGTGATGCTACAGTCAGTTTGTGTCACCGGGGACAGCAACACATGGGAGCACTGCAACGCCAGTCACCTGTAAACCTTGTACTATACTCTGATTCATGTTCTGCCACTTTCATGTGCTGTCTATTCACCAGCACAGCACAAAGTAATGGATTAAACATAAACAGATATTTTGTATCACTTTTCAAAGTTATTTCTTTTCAAATGGATCCAGTTCTTTGTGTGCACGACCGTTGAGGCTACAATATTTCACTCGCTGCAGTGAAACCCAGGAGATAATCAATAGGACATGCCAAACAATAGAACACAATGATTTGAGTTTAATACCCTTGGCTCAAGAATCACTAATGTTCCTGTTGGGAAAAATCGATCCGCTCCACACCCGAGTGGCTCAAACTGAAACGCACAGAGCGACGAGGGATGTACATCAAACACATAGGGTGCTGCACACGCGCACACACACACACACACACACACACACACACACACACACACACACACACACACACACACACACACACACACACACACACACACACACACACACACACACACACACACACACACACACACACACACACACACACACACAGTAAATAGTCGTCTACACCGAAAAGAGTAGATTGGTTTTCTTTTTGTCTTAGACATTTGAAAAAAAATTCTTTAACCAACTAAAGTCTGGAACAATTGTACAGACATTCATGGTTCATGGATGGGTCCTACTGACTTTCTTAACCCTCTGACTTTTCATCTGTGTCATTAGCAAAGGCTTCAATTAACCAGTATAATAATTTACACGTTCATGGTTTCCAGAGGATGGATCAGGCTGACTTTGTTTCATCAGCAGGTCAAAGGCTTCACTGACCCAGTGAAATAATCCACAGACATCATGGTTCCCAGATCCTGTCTCCTAATGAACTTGATGCTCTCCCAGCTCTCGAGACGCTGCAGTGTTGATAATTTTAGTTTAACGTTGAATTTCCAAACATCCCAATTACTGCGTAGGTTGTAATGAAATTTGTGTCGACATTTACAAGCCCCTCAGGATGAGTGGTAATCACTCTGGTTATCCTCTGACTGCTAGCTTGGCTGTAGCCACCTCTGTTCTCTTATGCCAGATCTGATTTACCCACGTTTGTTTTGTTGTTTTATCCTGAATTTTAAAGCCTAATTAAGGACAAAATACATTACATGCGTTGCTGTCTCATCTGTTCTATAAGATTAGGATTGCATTAAATGAGGAAACTGCAGTTGATTAGTGCAATCTGCTGTTATTGACTTGCCACAATCACAAGACTCACTTCACTCCAAATCCCAGTGTTTGCACTGTGAATTCTCCTCCGTTTGACTGGTTTATTTACATTAATAATGCTGCAGAGACAGCTACTGTGCTTGTCAGTGGAAATGTTCCGGCTGCTCCGGATTCAGGCTGCATTTCACATTCTCTCAGATGAATACGTACAGTACTATATCGCAGCCGAGTGCCAGTGCAGAGTCAGGATAAACTCGTGGAATAACACGAGGCTTGCTCGCGTAGTTAAAGTGTAGAGGCCAACGTGTAATTAATTAACCATGTCCCAAGGGCAGAAAATGACAGCCACATTTTAGGGCTTCTATTACAGGGTGTTGAGTTTCAGGCCTCGGGGGGGATGGGAGGCTGCCTCATCTCAGGAATCTCTGCCGCTCAAATCAGATACATGATAAATATTCAATGACACATGGGCTTGTGGGTAACAACGGGCTCTGTTTCCCTGAACTTGATGGAAAGGAGGGGGGGGGGGAGGCGGCTTGACGGAGCAACGTAATACAGATCCTCAAAACCAAAGCGCAAGTCTGCATCAACACCCCCCCGGGATTCACCCTCTGATCTCCAAAACCGTAGACGCCAGTGTCAGCAAATGATCCCCGCAGCACACTCCTCTCCTCTTACAGGTAAAAGCACGCTGCAGGACCAGCCCGGGTTCACAGGAGAGAGGGGGGGGGGGGTGCGATGCTATATGAAAGCAAACAGTTAAATACGTTCAAAATGTTCCTCCTTTTCATGTTCCGCTCTCATCCTCGGTTCTCTTTGTCCCTCCCAGCGAAGGGTTAACGTTCGCCGTGTTTGCTTTTGCAGTTGCTGAAGTCACTCTCTGACAGCATGATCAATAGAGCCGATTACTTCACACTGTCAGCTATCACCTTTCTCTCAGTGCTGTGTAAATGAGCTCGGCACAGTGATGGAGAGCACGAGGTGTTTGGGAGTGTCTGGCTAAAATGTTATTGATGGTGTTTTGGGGGAAACGAGTCACGTTGGGAACATGTTTGGCATCGAAACACAAACAGATTCAGTTAAATCAAATCTCACGAGAGCCTTTTTCTCGATACTCGACTCGGAGGTGTAACGTGCGAGGCTGATTAACTGTAAACCTTCGCTCCAAATCAACATATTGAACAAAGAGATATGTTAATGAGGCAGAGGATGGGCAAACTGTGCTCCCAGCCGGTGACCTTAATTAAGTCATCACACAGAGCTACTTGACCGGCGGTCAGGACGCTCAGTCACACAGACCTGCAGCTCCGACAGGACACGAAAAACAGCTTTTACTGGAGACGATCACAGGGCTCTGTCAATTCACAGTATAAGATGTGAAAATTGCTGTTAATTTACACTTAACAATTGAATGAAAGCATGAGATTACTATTAACCCCATTGTTAGACAAGAACATCAGAACCTGACTGATTTTGCATATGTGTTCACCTACATTTTTTTTTATGTCCAATGACAATGTTTTTAAGATTCTAGCTTTTGACAATATTCACTCATTAGCACAGTAAAGTAGCTTTGATTTATATATGACATATAACCAATTGTGTGTCAAAGTGGTGAAAGTGGCTGAAAGTGGATCCTAGTGATAAACCACCCTCTGCTCCACACGGCTCTATTGTCTCCCAGCTCATTGTTTGGTGTTTGCACCGATATTCCTCTCATGAGCTGGTGGAGAGCAACACAGAGCTAAAAGGAGAGTGGATATAGCATTCACATTTACTTGCATTTATCCGGTGAACGTCAAGTAAATGTGAATGTTCCTACCTGTGTGGATGTGTAAATAAGCAATTTTATCAACTTAAAAGGTGATGAAATGTCAATATTGTGCTCACAGCTTGTGTTGTTGTCGTTGTTGGTTTATCAATAAAACGATTTGAAGCCATTATGTTGGCATGAGGCAAATGTTTATTATAGCCATTCTTACACGTGTCATGGTTAAGAGTAGATCATGGTTATTGTAAATGAAAAGGTAAATGTCACGTCCAGGTTTTTTAAAGAGTAAAAATCTGACCTTACTACACGTCCATGTACTCACCCAAACACCAAACCTTCCCATTCACACTGAATGTTGGCGTTCATGAACATAAATCTTGAGGTGTGGGTTTGCTCAATGCAGATGTGAGTCTGAGATACTGAAATGAATACCATCAATAGTGACGTGATACATTTCTGAATGCATTTTTGAAGGTTTATTTGCCCTAAAGAATATGTCACAGGTTGAAACCACACACACACACACACCCTAAGACATTAGTGTCAGTGCTGCTGCACAGCCTCGTGCAGGTTGTTTTTTTTTGTGGGAAATTTGCATCCGCCGACGGCTGAGGTCCATTACACACAAACTCGATTTAGTTTTCAATCTTGCAGAGACTGATTGCTGAGACACGGCCGGAGAGATATGATGAAAGGAAACAGCATTTGTAATGAAATGACTCTGCATAGTCTTGAAAGTTAATTAGCGGCGTATGATTTGATTGCTGTCTGGCAGTGCTGCTGTGCACTTTTCAAACTCTGGTAATCGCGTTGTGGGCATCACGAGCGTGTGAGCCGAAGACACTCAGCGGACACACTGTTACTCACACATTAAGAGTCATGGTGCTCATACAGCGTGCCTTAATCCTATTAAAATAGATCGCTTACATACTGTGCAACACCAAGTCAATAGAGATACATGTAATCTCATTGGCTCTGAAAAAGAAAGATTGCCCCGAAGATACTTAAAGTGGTATTAATTTCACTCTATTGATGGCCAGAGAAGGCAATGAGGCTGATACTGTGTCTCTGGTGAGACATTTGACAGAGGGAAACGGGCTACATGAATACTTCATGGGCTCTGGGTGCATATTACCACACATCCACAACCTGTTTGTCCTGCTGGAAATCGTGCGTTCTGTGTCACAGCAGTGACAAAGAAAGGTGATATTGAAAATGTTCAAAAGGAACGAGTTTGACTCACGTTGTTTCGAGCGTGTTATTGTGTTAAAATAACAATAAATTTCACCTGTCACATGTTGAGACGAACCCACACTCATGCTGCTCCCACCTGCAGCGGCATTGACGAATCTCCGGCCATCTCCACGGCAACCAGTGGCTGCCTATGGAGACCTGGTTGCAGACAGTTGTGGCGAGGACTGGCTGAGCATCAATAAGTGAATTGTGGAAATAAACAAACAAGGAGATGGGATTTGAATTCATTACGCTCACATTCAAACGGAAGCCGAGTCGCAGAGCAGAGGATTATACACAAAGACTGAAGCGTCACTCATCAGCCCTCATATTATTGCGGTGAGAATATAAACTAACTCGGTTGCAGTGGAGCTTGTCAGTTCAGCTGTGACCTAATTAATAGCACGGAGCAGCGCCTTGAAGAGAAACGCCCGATGATCATGGTAATCACGTTCCGCCTCTTCCTCTGAACCGACTGGAGCTTCACATTTTGATTTCAGTTATGAAATTATTACGGTTTAAAGAGTTAACATCTGCATCAGCAGTCATCACTTCTGACAATTTGACGATAAGGACAATGTGAAACTGCGGCTGAAGCTGAAGCTAGCAGTCTAAGGTAGATAATCACATGACGTGTAATTCAGTCTGTGTTTCGTACGCTGAGACGTGAGTCTGAGTCCTGACAGGAAGTCGAGCTGCAGCTGACGGCAGGTGGAACAAGTTGATTTTACTCTTTACAGGCCAATAATAGATTGAATCACGTTTATAGACTGCGTGGAGAATCTCACTGTAAATCCTGCAGTAAACCTGAATGTGCTGATTACCCCTTATGAAACCACATTTAAATTCATATTTGGATCTGCACCAAATTGCACACACTCATTGATATCAGTCCACTCAACATGTTTTTTTCATCAAGATCCATAAATTATTCTCTGAGAAATCAAGCAAAATGTTGTGAAAACATTTTTATCTCTTAATGTCAAAGAAGTGAAGAAAAATTCCCAGATCCAGCCCTGATCCAGACGCCTCCACCAGGTTTGTTGGAAACCAGTTGTGTAGATTTTTGCGTAATCTTCTGACAAATAAATCAACAAACAAACGAAAAAACAGACAGAGGAGAAACGTCGTCTTCGGCAGAGGAAATAAAATGTTCTTTTCCGAGTGATGTGAAATGTGAGGTGGCTGTTGGACATGGTGCTGAGCTGAGTGAGGATGCAGTAAAAGCATTACAAATATAATGACTACCATACAAAGATCTATAAAACAGTTGAAAGCTCTATAAAAAGGCGAGTCAGTGACCACAGGATGGTAGACTGCATGATTCCATTTGCTACCAACAAAACTGAAGTGAACTGAAAATAATTGTCATTGGGGATAATGAAAATTTGAAAATAGCCTCAGTTATCGTTTCTCGGGAAACATGAACAGCGTGATGATGTGTAGATGAGCAGCATGTTGCATCTGCCCTGGAAGACCTTTCTCTCCCATTACACCCAGAGAAGCATCAAATGGATCCAATGCGATGTGCGACGAAATGATCCCTCGGTGGGTGTGGATGTAGATTAGCTTCAACAAATCAGCCGTGTTTTTCATCAGCGTGATTTTCTGCGGAGGCACAAACAACACCGCAGCTCTTTTAATCTATCTGAAGTGCCCTCCAAACTGCGCTTGACTTTTAAGAGCCCCGTTCAGCAGTCAGGAATCACAGGGCCCAACTATTATGTGCCGCTCCGCTCCAGCAGGCAGAGAGATGCAGCCACTCACAGGGAGAAAAACAATCGGATGTATGTCTGAATATATATCTGGCTGCTGCTGTTTGAAATTTGAAGCACATAGGAGACCCAGTGCAATACAAAATGACAGAAAATGACTTGTTTCCCTGCCACTTTGAAGCAGAGGAAGAGGACGGACAGGCTCCAGCTTTCATCTGCCGGCGGGGCGTATGCTTTTGTTAAATAATTTTTAATCCACCCTACAGCGCTGCAGTTTTATTTTGCGCTGTGACAGGCAGGCAGGGAAAAGTGGGAGGACAAGCTGCTAACATCGGTGACAGAAATAGATTAAGCGATCCAAAGTGTTTACTGGTGATTGTTGGAGCCTTTCCAATGACAGACGAATCACAGAGACATTATATAATGAATGAGTCGCGCTGGAGGACGGAGAGAGATTCTTTAAAGTGTGTTTCAACCATGTGAGGGAGAGTCTCCTGAATTGTTCTCACAAGTGACTCATAATATCACTTCCAACAGCTAGTATGCATGTACTGTAAGTCGTTTGTGTGGGGCAAAATAATTTATCTGCTCATTCAAAATATTAACGGCACTTATCTCAAATTAACTATAATTTAAAACCGTCTCGTCATCTCCATCATTGCCGGCAATTAGGAATAATAGCAGATAGGGTCACAATTGTTCCGTGGCTTCTGACACGGGCAGTTGTGATCAGTTGTACAAAATTGCTCAGGTAATTGCTTTCTTCTCTGTAACTTTTTTGTGTTGTGTTCAGATTCACAAAACCCAGACTTGCAGAGAAAGAGCATTTGTTTTCATCTCATATAGAGAGAAAAAATAACAAAAAATTTAAATTGCACTTATTATACCATGGAAAAAAAAGATTGCCTGGACTAAACCCCAAAAACCAGTTACGATAATGGATAAAAGAAAAATATAACTTATGAGTTATACTGTACGTAGCTTACATTTTCAGAGCCTTCCTCTCGGCTTGTGACTTTTCCCAGGAACCCTTAATGAAACAGAAGATTTGTTATTCTGCTGACACTCCTCCTGACGGGCAATTCTCGCTTTACTCCTTATAAGGCTTTTTTAAATGTAAATGACTCTTTAACACACTTCGACCCACTGGGGGAGTTTAATGGCGTGAAACAAAACTGCCTTATTTCCATACAGCAGCGGAACACATTACCACGCTGACTGATGTCTGGAAATTGCTTTCCACCTCTTTATGCAGACCTGAGTCACGACAACGTGCAAAATACAAATCTGGACAGAGCTGACGTCGTCGGACTGCGTAAGAAAGACAGAATATCAGTTGGTATCATGTTATTCTGCTGTGTGTTGTACACCATGAAGCAAAACAGCAGAATTAACATTTGTTTTGCCTGAGAACATGATGTTTAAAGCCGTTACAAAGTGCTTTTTAATGGAGTTAACTTATTCATTCATAGTCATTATGCCCTTGAGTCAGTTCGGGGGTTGATGAGACAGCTTGACAAAGTGTTTGTTGTGACATGGTGCAGAACAAAAGCTGAATTCCCTGAGTTATTGTACAAAGGCATTTCCTTAAATAACAAAGCTTTGTCGTGAGGAGAAATTAATCCTGCGGGTTTTGTCACTGTCATGTTTCTGAGGGTACTGAACAGAACTCTGTGAAGTCTTCAACACCCACTACATCTCTACATGTATACAAATACTGTGTTTATACTATTTAGCTCCAAAGCTACCAGATGCACACACACATGAACAAAGGATATTCACCATTGAGTCCTATTTTCTAAAATATATACATATACTGTAACTATATACTATATGTTAACAAATATTGGATTGATTGCCTGATACACATATTCATGTTCCCTACAGGATAAACCATAATATTCTTACCATAGCATCAGGTTAAAATAAAATGTCACTGTCTGTATTCAATGTCTGTATACCAAAAAACTCTGAAATAATAAATTACTTTCCAATCAGCCTTGGTTGTAAATGAGAGCCTGCTAATAGTTTAAACTCATATGGGGAACATGGTAAACGTTGGCATGTTGGTTCCCAACATCTCATGTCAATGCAAACAAAAATATGTTAGATTCCATCAAAACCATCTGACCTGCCTCCCCAAAGCCAATTGGTTCCCACCCAAAATGTGAATACTTAAAAGCTAGTCACAAGCATACACTGTATATAAAGATGGACGACGAGTCTCCACTTCCTCCCATTAGCCAGAAATGAAGCCAAAATATCCCCATACGAAAGCTGCCATCTTGTGCCAGAGACGTAATTTGGAGCCAGAGTCTGTGTCGTAGTGATTGTTGTGTGGAGCCTCTGTATCTAAGCTGTCAATCATGATGTGTCACCTTGTTTTTATAGCATGAAAAAACTTATTAAAACCAAAGTCTCTGCCGAAATGTATTATGAAGACGCGTTGGCTTCACCTCTGGGGAGCTGTCATGTCGTCCATCTTCGGTTGTTTAAAAAGACAAAATCTTTTCCTAAAACAGCTGGGAAATCTAGTTTATATAGCTTTACTCAAACACGGGTAAATAGAGCCTTTGATGGGAAATATTTCCTGCTACAGATTTGGTGCTCTTGCATGTTATTTACAATAGCAGGGCCATTTATACAGCACGGTCCTGATAAAATACAAAGCATTTATTCATTGTAATGAAGGAGAAATGACACCTATTTAAACATTGGCTAAAATATGTTTTGCAATGGAGCTTTATACCACTGAAAAGTAAGCTGTATTATCGTTTGGCTACAGAAAATACTTGTGAGAAGGAAAAACTAAATTTGGTTTTGCACTTGTCTTTTAACATTATTATTTTCTTATAACATTTCTGTTCCTATAAATACAGGCATATAGTCTCTATTTTACCTCTAGAGTCTTATTTGTACTAAAGCCCAGTAAATATAACCCACTTTTCCATTTTGTACAGGATGCCCTGTCTTGTTCAGCTCCATTCTACTTCGACATGTATCGTAGCACCAGTGGTATTGAGACAGGCTGCTTGTACATGAAGTGAATGTGGTGTGAATAAAGCTGATTCTCAGTCTGAACTGTGTCCACCATGGCTTGAATTTCAATTAACCTGCCTATTGCATGATTAAAAGTAGACAGCGAGAAAGAGAGCGAGTGAGCCTCTGGTCTGGATAACCACTGGAAATATTCAAAGTCTATTCTGATGTGGAAAACATCACCGCGTCTGAAACGCCAGGCAGCGGCACCAGATTGGGTCCTTATCTCTCAGGAAAAAAAGATTAGATGTGGGTATTTATCCCTGAGAGGATGTCTGCTTTGATGCTCCTTTGCAATGAATCAGTCCTCAGTCTTCAAAGAGACAATACACTCTCGGCTGAACATATTCTGTCCATTTAAAACCACAAAACCTCCACAAAGGCTTTTCTCTGATTCACTGACTTAGTGTTGGTAATTATTTCTCTAACCTTTGTGTGATAATGTAATTGAGATTCTTACGGCAGAAGATCCTTTAGCTTTTGCAACCACCCTCATTGTCATGTCATGTTCAGGGTATTTTAGTATTGTCAGGAACATAGAGGAAGCTGTATCCCAAATCAAACATTTGAGTTCTCCCTATCTGGAGAACAAAGAAGAGAAGAACCTACCGCAGGTGTTTTTCACACATGGTGATAAAGGGCAGATATTCCCAAAACATGCTTTGGCGTTAGGTTAGCTAATTACTTTTTAAATTGACCCATTTATCTTAATCTGGGAGGCTTCGAGATAAGATGACTGTATTACTTAGCAGTGCCGAAGATCCTTTGTTATTGGAGGACAATAAATGGATCCTCCCACACCCTCATTGTACGAGGTTAAAGCACGAAGAGAAATAGATTTTAGAAGTCTCTGTAAGTCAGTGTAATGGGGGAAGTCATAGATCTTCGAATGTTTTGTTCAGTAGCTGACCATTGACTGGTCAGGATACTATACACTATATACTGTTCACTACATTTAACTAGAATGACACGTAGAGCGCGTGCTTCTAATCGAGACCAAACAGTCCTACACATGACGAGCTAGTTTTTATTGTAGGAATGTTAGAAAAGGGGAAGTGTTCTAATAACCTAAATTATGTGTTTGTTATAAAACATAGTTCAAGAAAGTTTTTTGTTTTTTTATATTGGACTGGCCCCGTAATCCACAGCCGCACCAACATTTTAGGGTCCTTCCCATGCCCCTGCCCCATCACACCAAGTCTAATGGAAATCAGTTCAGATTATTGAGTAAAAACAAATTAACTAAATCACAAACCAACAAACAGTGAAGATGAAAAGATCATAAAAAAGCACACAGAGGAAAAACTGCTGTGGCTAAATATGATCATGAGGCTACGTGCTACGTGTATCCTCATCATGTTAATCTTTTAAACACAAGCTCTGAAACTTTTTACATATTTTGTGTGGGACTTTGCTTATAATGTGCTTTAAGTAAAGTATTTTTTTTCTTTTTACAAGGTTTGAAACTTTTATTTTCCTCTAGCTGCAGATGCTAACTCTTTCAATATTTTACCTGACCATGTGTTCTTGAAATGATTAGCAATGAATTAGCTCTGAGCTGTGTTACTGACATGAACTCAGTTCTTAATTTATTCATCAGCAGTCAGTTCACACAAAGTTGAACCTGTTCCGACGTGACAACTCAGAGAACATTCTGTATATGTAGTCAGACAGCTGGTATGATCAGAAAGTGCTGATCAACTGGTTCAACCAGCACCTGCTCTGCTGAATTGCCTCTGAACATTTTACCCAAACCCTTCTATCACCAGGGAGGCTGCTCTGCGAGCGACGCACTTCTACCTGCAGCTTTTCTTTAGGGATAAAAGCATTAACACATTCAGTGCAAAAGTAATGAGACAATATTTCATTTATTGCACTAAAGCTTTGACAGATGCAGAACAGGTTTGGGAGCTGATGTTTTTCTTACAATCGCTTTGACACGGGCCGTGCCAAATCGTGGAGACAGGCTCATTAAAGGCTGCCTCCTCCTGCCTGACAGCGGCCATTTGTTTAAGAGCCTATCTTCTCTCCAGCCAATCCAGATGCGATAAGTCAAAGCATGAGAGCGCTTGCAGAGACACTGGACAAATGACAGTGTCTACCTGCTGCGGATCGGAGCAGCATCTCTTTGGATGAATAATGTCCAGGAGGAATCAATTTCCGCTAAGGCAAAAAATCTGCCAGATGTTTATGAGCATATGTGGACACTTATCTTCTGACAAGAAGTCAACCTTATATGGAGAGAGAATGTAATATGTGCAACAACAGATGTGGGTCTGATTATGTCATTCAGTAAAATATATCAAGGGGAACATCACTATTTGATTTTTATTAAAGTAACAAAACAGCTTCGTAATTTGTTTAGCTCAGGGGTGGGGGACCTTTTTCCTATCAAGGTCCATTTAAGTAGTTATAACTTTGTTTGTTGGCCATACTATATTATTAAACTTACCCATACAATACATTATATTTATTTTCATTTGTTTAATGTTGATGATCTTAACCAGTGCTTATTGTTTTCATTAGTGTCTTTCTTATTGATGTAAAGGACTAAATGTTAAAGGTGCTACTATCTATTACTTCATGTCACTCTTGCATTTCTAATGCGGTTGCTTGAACCACGGTGTTTGATGTCAGATGATGATGATGATGATGATGATGATGATCCTACTCACATCTGGTATTAGCCAAGACAACTTGCTCAAACAAATAGTCATTTGTAAGTGCGTAATACAGCTTGCAACAGTAATTCCTCGCTCAAATAAAAGTAGGCAGTAATCCCACACACAGAACTGGCTAGTTTTGTAGTATTTATTATGTCTGTTGTTTCATCACAGATTTAGAAATAATTGTTTGGTCGTAGCAACTCTACAGCGGCTACAGGGTCCCACACATCCTTCTTCTCAATTAAGTTTCACCAAACAAATGTATCTACATAACATTGTCTCTGTCAGAATGTGGCACACTGGGTTGTCTTTATCATTTGTCAATATCTATTAGAAAGCACAACATTCAGCATCTGCTTTTCTTTTCTTGGCAGCTACAAGTTTGTCAGTGATGACACAAAACAGCTAGATGTGTTCCGTCCACCCCGACCATGACCTGACAGGCATATAGCCAGAAGGGACAACCCTGAAGGACAGATTAGTCTACTATTTGAAGATAATCACTGTCATTTGTTCGGCTCATGGTCATGCAACACATGCAATGCACATATATAACTATATATATTCAAATATGAAACATGTTGCAGGAGCTGTGAAGGGTTAAGCTGCTGCTGTAGCTGTGTGCTGTGTGTATTTCACTTCCATTACAGCAGTGTCCCTCTGGCTTTATCGAGTGTCTGCTGCTCAGGATGTGGTGCAACAATTAATCCTCAGATTGATTTGCTTCCTATTGAATTGCCCCCAAACTCAAGCTGTAATTCAACCTGTCCTTGTTAATTCTAGACCCTACTTCACACACA
Source organism: Hippoglossus hippoglossus (assembly GCF_009819705.1). Lineage (NCBI taxonomy): Eukaryota > Metazoa > Chordata > Actinopteri > Pleuronectiformes > Pleuronectidae > Hippoglossus > Hippoglossus hippoglossus. Next base: position 12,976,557 of record NC_047156.1, on the reverse strand, counting down.
ACTTTTAAAAGGAGGCGAGAAATGTAGCAAGTGTTTATTCATCAATTTCAACTCTATTGAGATCACATTTGTGTAACAGCTTAGAGTCACTGGCGTGGTAGCAGCTCTTAAACATTTTCTATTTGAGAGTTTTTAATCAATTACACTGAGAATTTAAGTTACTGGGCAGGTGGAAATGGAATAAATTGCAATGTGACTTTAAACCTCCCCTAAAAAATTGTTTTTTTATATTATTGTTTTATTTTCACATCTTAAAGGTGAAACTTGAACATCTGCAATGCATTGATACAACCAGGCTAAAACTCTGCAGAAGAAGAAAGTGTGATATGATTAAGATTTTGAGAAGCTTGTTTTTTTTTAAGTCATAAATCTTGTTCACTCTCTGGTTGAGTGTTTTTTGATTAGCTGCAGAAAGAGAGAACGTAATGTCCCATCATTAGAAGTCTTGCAGTGAAGGATGAACCATCTTTCACTACTTCCTTTGTTTTAATCCAGTGAACAGTAATATTGTGATGAAAATATTCCACGTGAAAGACAGGTTTACATTTATTTTCTTCTATCAAGACTAAAACACACACTGAGCCACTTACTGAGCAGTGAAGTGAAGCTGCAGAATAAAAATGTGCTGCAGGCTTGGATTTCCTCTGATCACATTTCTACTGATAAAGTGTTAGAGCCGCAGTTTTCAGTGAGGTTTCATATCACTTTTGGGAGATAATATATTTGTATTAAAAGGCTCTCAGTGCAATCCATCTTTCCTCTGGGACGTGAAGAAGACGCTTAATACGTTTTATCGGCAGCAGCTTTTTTTGGGGCCTCACTGTCCTGTTCATTATGATCACAGTGCACCACTATAGGGCTCAAGGGGCTGCTTTGAAATGGTGAGAACAAATATTTCACAACTGGGACATTTTTTGCGTGGGTCACACTCACTCAGGCAGATAGTTTCAACCGCTGAGTTCTCGGGCTAGTATGCCGCGAACATCATTGTGCAACTTGAGACGGCAACAATACTAATCTGCTTCAAAGGCAATGTGCTTGTCACAAGTCCTTTAAAAGCTCGTTTTCCCAGTCTGAAAGTGCCAGAGGGGAAACCACGACGCTGCACTTTGATCTCTCCAGGTCGATCACTTTTGATAAGAGCCTCTGAAGCAAATAAGGAAAACATTGTCATTCAAGAAGCCAGCTTTGGCTGTGTGGCACGTTAATTAGTGTTGTGCAAGTGGTGTAGATTTAGTATTTTTTCCCCTTTTTGGCAAAGAATAAATCCTTTGAAAATACATGTTAGCACCTTCTCACAGCTGTGAAAAGAAACGCAGCTTCAAAATGATCTGAAATGAAAAGATCAGAACATAGATCTGGGCAATACATCATCACAGTGTAGAATTATGACATCAGAGAAGGAGATATTTAATGCACTGTTTACATATACCTTACCATACCCTTAATGCACTATGTACAAGTAAAATAGCATCGAGCATGAGTGATTTTAATTTACTAAACTGCTGCAGTGCCTGTTTTAAACCTGCCTGTTTGGAATGGGCTGTTTGCTTGGTCTGTAGTGATGCTGTTTGCAGCTTTTTTTCTGAAACTGTAAAAGTGACCTGCAGTAATTTAGCCACGGCAATTGAGGACTGACAACTAGTTGACAACTGACAACTATGAATGCTCGCCCCCGGCGTACCTACAGCTTAGCTTCGACGCAGAAGCATGAATTGGGCTTTAGTCCATAGAACCTTGCTGCTGCACCACCGCTGCTGCACAAGGGGCTGTTCATTCATAGTTCGATTAGATTTGTGTGTGTTGCAGGCTCTTTATAGACAGTCTATGGTTGCAGGGCATGCCATCTGTTTACTTGCCACTGCCACGTCCTTGATGCACCTGAGACGCATCTGCTAAGCTAACTCCCCTCCTGCTGCAGTGTAAACGTCCTGGTCCTTCCCGTCAGTCTTTGCCAGGTTGTTACTCAGATGGAGTATTAGGTTGATGTGTCTCTGCTGATCTGTTTGCCCCTGTAACTGTCATATACTCTAAAAATACCACACACTTGCTGTAAAGATACACTCAGCACATTCCTGAAAGAAGAGGCCTCAGACATGGTGTTTCGTTGCTGTGGTCATTTCAGGTTTCCATAAAGGGAAATGTCAGAGGTGACTATAGACTCTTTCCAGGGTTTAGCAGTTCTCTATTGGGTCTTATATGAGTAATACTGAAACCGGTCTCCGTCTGAGAGGTATATCACTCTGACTTCTGACCCCTGCAAGGCGCTGTCTCCTCATTGTACAAGAATTTGTTTTACTCTTCAGTCCATCAGTGTGTTTTTTCGTGTCATTTCAGGGCCGCTCACTGTTTCATAGCAGTTTCCAGCATGGCACCATGCTAAATAAACCTGCTTCTTATCGCCTCAAGTATTACAGTCATACAATTTGTACCACTTAATGTATTAAGTGAACAAATTACATCTTTAGCCTTTGTTCAATATGTCAATTCAACAGCTGATTACCTTCTGATTTTGAAACTGAGAACTGCTTATTTCTTCATCACCTGGTGTCACGTAAATATGTTAAACTGGATGAGCAGTTAATCCTCAGCAGAGGACGACGCTGTATTCTTGAAATACCATCTTCGCTCCACTCTGGAGCTGAGAGGAGGGCTTTTTCTATCGATTCCTGTTTGAACCAAGATGAGAAAACATTTCTCCGAGCTCTTTGATGCGTGAAACCATTTAGCTTCAAACCTCTTCAGCTCCTTCACTGCTTCTGACATCATCGAGAGTTATGGTATCATCCTTTAAGATCGCAGCCCGAGGACAAACACAATAAAGCCACTGTGTACTCCTACATCCTGTGAGGTGTCATGTATATAAAGGAATGGAGAGGGAAGTGTATACTATAGAGCCGCAGCTTTGAAGAGCTCACAAGTTTTTTCGTCTCACTGTACCAACAATGAGGTTTTAGGATCATTCTTGTGGGAAAACGAAATAAAGAATGTCGTACTAAAAACAATACGGTAACTTCTTCTCTCGGTTTAAGAGAAAAAGCCAAACTTGTATTGCAGTGACATTCCCCAACCACAACGTAACCTGAGAATAAACAGGAGAAAGACTGAGAACATTTACAGCTCATTCTCCCCGTGATAACGAGAGCCCGCTGAGTCAATCAGCGGAAAACCAACATGCCTGGGGGCGCGTCCTGCGGAGTCACCCCCTGTGTGCACTGAGCCCGAAATCTAAATACGGCGGAGTTGTTGACTTATTTAAATGAGATGAATGTTCCCTTCATGCAACACAGAAGTCCTCATACATTTGCAGGATGACTTGAGACGGTCGTACGGGGCATTTTGTTCACACGCTCGCTTCTCTGGCTTCAGTTTGTACAGTGAAGAGCTTCAGGCTGCGTTGGGAAGGTTTTGTTGGACAAGCTCATTGTATATCCATTCTATTGAGGGGGGTGGGGGGGTTGATGGGTAACATTACTGCATCAACTTTCACTTCGAATATTAAACGTTCAGTCACTGACAGGTCCACATATTCTTGAGTGGAGGGGGGGGTACAGATTTAAAGAAAGGGCCTGTACCTGGTCAGCTCATTCAGGTCTTCATATATCATTCTAACTACTTATGTTCTCTCGACTGGGAAAGTGTGGCTCCACTTAAACAGGGCTGGAAAGACTACTAAAAAATATATGTTTATGTAAAAGTACTTTTACGAGTGAAATTACCTCTGTGAAGATGTATCGAAGTGAGTCAGTTGAAATCATTGCCGATATGAAGATGTCTCACTTCCTCCCATTGATCCATAGTCTATGGACACCAGAACACATTTTTTTTACACTGTAGCCGTATTGACTTTAAATGTGGAGATGTAAAATATTTTAGTAATCACTGATTTAAAAAGAATTCAAAATGTATTGATGTTTTGAGTAAATCTAACTCGTTACTTCTACCCTTCATGACTAAATGACCTGTTCTACTTTACAGATCTGATGTCACACATGTAACCGTGCAAAGCTCATATAAGAGTGATGAGGAAACGGCAGGAGACAAGTAACTGTGAACATGAGACGCATCAGTCTGATCAATAATGAGCTTATGACAGTGATGGACTGCAGGAATTGCAGAGAAATTGGAGAGACAAACTGTCCACAGCTCAGAATACACAGCTCCACCTTGGTTCAAGGTCACTGCTCTGTAGCTAAATGTGAAATGACTGCTGTCAAGCATGACGACGCCTCAAAACCTCCTTTTACTGTAATGAGAGAAGGAAGATACCCATCATAGTACTATGGTTTTGTGCATGAATTGTTCACTGCTTTGCTGTTAGTTGTGAAGACTTTAAATGCAAAGATTTGTATCCAGATGTCATATTGATTTACAGGTTTTTAATTGGATTTGGGTAAACAGACAGGAAACCAGAGGCTGGACGTGCAGGAGACAGCCACAGGCAGGAGGACTGAAGTGCATGAGGATTATAATGAGGCAAACAAACTTACTGCATTAAACATAACTGATTTATAAGTTCAGCCATAGCGTTACCACGTTGACCTGGCAAAGCTGGGAGGGAAGGAACAGGATGTTTACACTGTAGCGGACGGATAGTTTATCAGCAGATGCCTCTTAGGTGCATCAAGAATGTGGCAGTGATGGGAGGTAATGGGAGGCCATGCCCTGCAACATACATGGAGAAACACTCACCAGAACCCACATGGAAAAGCAGAACGTAGACAGATGCTACTAAGACCTGGGATTTTTGCCCAAAAGCCAGAGGTCTGTTTCCAAGTTCGGTTTCCAACCATAAAAGTTTAAGATTGTGTGGTATTTTAAGAATACAGGCTCTTTTTCTGCAGAGGATTATCTGCTCATCCTGTTTCACATACTTACCTGACACTTTGTCTGGGCAGTGATGAAGAAATAAGCAGCTCTCAATTTCAAAGTTCTGTATTCAGCTATTTTAAGAAGCCGTTCAGTCAGCTGCGCCGCTGACTGTTTCATACTAATTTTAGGTTTGTTATTTTCTTCTCAAGCTGTGAACTTTGACCCCTTTCAAGAATGAGTTTTGCATTGCTTGGCGGATGACACTACTTTTCATATACGTTGCTTGAAGTATTATTTATAATATATGCATTATATATATTAGAATTATTTAAAAGCATCTAAACCTATCCATTAAGCTGTTTTCAGACATGACATGAAATATCCTAAAAAACTGGGCCCGCACATTTTCTGGAGTTTACCTTTCACATATAAAAAACTCAGCAGGAGGTTGTCCAGGTCCGACGGGTGTTCACAACAAAAGGGAACATTTCTGTAACATTCAGATGAGGGGGGGCATCTGGGTAAAGCAAGCAGGAGGAAGGACACAACGATTTTGCTGTTGAAATCACATGTTGATGCTTTTTACAGCACATTGACACCAATGTCGAACCTTCTTGTCTTTCCAATTTGACATCTTTATCAGCGTCTTTTACGTGCATGGCTTCTCTGTTTCATCCTGAGATATTTGTTTTCTTCCAGTGTTGCGTCCCTCGCATGTTAGAAGCTTCATCAACACATCTACTTGAATTTTACTAGGGGGCTGGCAGGAAAAGTTCCAAGCAACTGACTCGGACATTGGCCTGCTCACAAACAGCCCCTCCATTTCAGTGCATGGCTGAAAGCACCTTCATTTTCTCATAGATTCTGTTCTAATAAATGATTCTCTTTTGCTTCAGTTCAGGAGATAAACACTATTATTGTATTGGCATCTCTCTTGCTCCGTCTGCCATTGTGAAAAAATCTGAATGCTTCATTCAAGCTGGAAGAACAACATCCTCCTTCTGTTTTATCTTGTTGAACATCGAGCAGATTTCTTGCTACATTCAAGCAGGTGGCACAGGAAGTAAACCACCAAGCAGCGGCTGCCAGACGTGTTTGTGTTTGTTTTATTGATGCAACGTTTCTGCAAGTAGAATCAAGCACTGACAAAAAGCACTTGACATTTTAAGATACTGCAGACAGTGCATCATCATGATAAAATACTGAACAGAGACTTCCTTGTTTGGTCTGGACCTTCAGACTTTTCAGCTCTGAACCAAATCATCGGGTGTGAAAGGTGCGCCGACCATGGTCCAGACCAACGGACTAAAATTTAATCCAAAAGCGATGGATCGAACTGAACCATGGCTCGGTTCGTTTGCAGTGTGACATTTTGGGGCTGGTCGGTCCAGACTATTGGGCCAATTCCAGGAAGTTCAGACGGAATAAAACAATAGAAGAAGAAAAAAGAAAATGAAAACAATGTATGAGACACGAATCTTGGTTCGGTCTTTCAGGTGTGAGAACCTGTCCCCCAGACTCATTACACCTCCACGTCTAAGGACACGCTGTTAAGGCAGCAGATTGCTTGTAAGTGCATTGTTGTCCCTATCAGGCGCAGGAGCACAGAAAACAATGATTTGGCTTCAGACTGAACAGGTTTAAAAACACCACAGCCAACAACACAAAGCAATAAATCAATACCTGAGCCCGGACCCACTGCCAATTTCTATCTGGTGCTCATACAGAGCTGTTCCTTAAGTGGACTAAACCTGGAGTTAGACAAATAAAAGCATGATTGATTCTCCGCTGAGCACCGAGGGACACAGGCAATAGAACATGTGCTGCCGGACCAAAGTGGCTTTCTGAACACTGCCCAAAGTGGGGCTGTAATCTCACTGCAAACCTGTAAGTGAAACCTATAGAATATATTAATCCCATGCAGAAAATTGAGTTTAAACACACCCATACACACACTCACTCACTCACACAGAACATTTCATTCTCCTGTCTCTATTCCCCAGGTACAATGACAGGCTTCAAATAAATAGTTTTTTCCTCTGGCAGAAAAAGCAAGTCGACTACAGTATGTGACAAAGACAGATAGCGAGCTCCCAGAATAGCATATTATTGGCTGGATGAGAGGGATAGTGATGATAGTGATGATGACTGTCTTATACCTCTGGGTCGTTTTTCACATTTTGATGTGGATGGGACCGTTTCCAGTCCAATCAAGGAAAGCAGAAGTTGTACCCGAAGTTTTATCTTCCAGAAGATTGCACCAGGCAGACGAAAACAGATTTAGGTGACACGATCATTTCATTTGGTTCTTTTTCTACCATCTCTGCGCGGCTTGGTGGGTGATCTAATGCTGCAGGCGTCTCATATGCTGCCGTAGTTTGTGGGAGATACTAAAGGGCGTCAACCACACTCCAGTGAGCCATTAATTCACATCACACAATTGAATCTGAGTGTGGGCCTCTGCCACACACGGAGAGCCCCTCCGCTTTACCATACGTGATATATTCCAGCACGGCTGCACACAGCCACATTTTTGGCAGAGCGGGAATGCTGGAGGTGGAAAAAGAGCGAGCGAGAGGGAAAAAAAGTTGGACATACTTGAAAACACTCTCTGTCAGAGTTTTAAATAATGCATGGTGTAAGTCAAACCATCATAGTGTCTGCCACATCTGAACTGCAGACAGCCGCACTGGATCTGTTGACAGTGGTTCAACCCGCACACACACTGCACACTTTCAAGCCTCCGCACACACTGCCTTTCATGGCCATCTTTCTTATTGTGTATTGATCTCTATAGGTTAGCGTAGCTTAGCCTTGCATAACAACTGTAAGGGGAAAGTAGAGCCAAAATACTTAGCCAGCCCCTGGTGGCTGGCTAAGTATTAAACCCTGCGTTTTTCATGTCCGTGGATGGGATATGGACCAAACTAAAGTCGGATAAACCATCAAATACATTTTTCTTTAAGATATTTTCTGTCGTTTTAGGTCATTTTTAGTAATTTTTCCTGGTAGATTTGGTTTTAATTTGTTATTTGATGCTTCAAAAAACAGGGGAAACCTCAATACTGACAATTGTGACTGGCCGAGTGTGTGTATCATCGGGAACTTGATACCACAGCTCCATCCCCTGATCGCTACGGCGCAGATTCTAGCTCCAGATAAGCAGTGTTCATTTCCGGGATATTGTGGCTTCAATACTGAATAGTGGGAGATAGTGGAGACACGTCGTCCATCTTTATATACAGTCTATGTTCTCATCTAATTTTCAGCAAATCTCCAAAGAGAATTGAATGTTTCTTTGCATATTTGAATAATTAAATGTAAATCCTCTTAAAGAAGACTCATCTGAATATTGACTTTGCCACCATCTTAAAGTCCTTGTCCTTAGCACAGCCTGTTTCCTTGGAAACATGCCCCGCTCTGCCTGTCTCCTGGCCTCTGCTTTTATCTCCCTGAGTCTTGCTCCTGTGTGGAGCTGCTTATTGCTCCGGTACACAATAGCCAGAAGTGATAAATTGATGTGTTTCTTTTTGTATTCTTCTTTTCAGTTGCTTTCTTTTTCACTTATCTTCATTCACTGGGTTTGCAAGAAAAATGAATATATCCACACTTTGCACAACACTTGCTGCACTAACTTAATATTCGTGTCATGTATTAGGCTGGATCAGGGAGGATTGTCATGCAGACACAAGAATAAAATGTCATCCCGCCCTCCACGGAGAACAAAGATTACTGCCAATTAATCACGTTTACTGCTGTGAGATGAAGACTGTATCATTTATGATATACCTTAAAAGGAAGCATATTGCTGCTGCTTACTTTAGAGAGGATGAACATCATATCTCTGTGTGTTCAACATCTATTGCAGTGGCTACAGGCTTCAGGTTGTGGACGGTTGTGTGAAATCAGTGAAACTCAAGTGTCTGGATGAAAGAAGGAACTCTCTGATTCGATAAGAAAAGATCAACCCTGTGAGTTCGCACATCGACAATGTTACGCTACAACACTTTCATGCCTTCACAACAGTGATAGCCAACACATCATGTTTATGGGTTTTTGTATCTCCCATTCTACTGAATCTCAGGAACACCTTAAGGGAATTTGTCTAAATTCTACGACACATGTCCACTTGGAATCAAGAATGAACCGATTTGATTTTGGTGGTTGAAAGTCAATGCTTTGTTACGGCTGCTGCAAATCCTCCCATCGTGTCCTTAAAGTGGTTTCATTAATCCAGGGGATAAGCAACGTCAAGACATTTAATTATTTAAAAAAAAAAAACGAAATCCAAAACCCATTTTTCCATATAAAATATAATCTATGAATTCTGAATGACACATTTGTCACAAAATAAGCTTGATATTAAAAAAGCGCAAAGTCTCCTCGGTAACAAGGTCGTGTACATTTCTGAAAGAGAGTCTGACAGCTCCAGATTAGTCAACAGCTCCAAACAGGCTGTTGACTCTGACAAAAATAAGCAGCCTAAGTCTGTTCTGACCTAAACAGCGCACTCTGATAAACAAGCGAGCAGTGCACACACACAATGACAGGCAGGCTGAACACACAGAGTAAACACGGAACAACACACAAACATACACATACACACATTATCTGTCATACAACAACATAAAGAGAGAGGAAATGAGGGACACAGAAAGGGCAGAAATAAATGGTGCTTCGTGAATTCACCAACAGAGAATAAATTAATGATCACAGGAGATGTTGTGTAGGTAATGTGTGATGTGAAAAAGGAAAATATTTATTATTTGTCTGTTGGTGTGAACAAACAATGCTGCTTGTATAAACCATATAAAGAACTTGAGGGAAACAACAGACACAGCATTTACGAATTATTGGAAAATAAAAATATTGTTATCTTAATTTAGAAGTGACAAGTATTTTCTCTTTGTTTCTTCGTCACACCTGAATCTAGCTGGCATGAGGCATCGTCACATTAAGTCACAACAGAGGTAAAAATGGTAAATAAACTATTTATGCAGCGCTTTTCGAGTCTTATTGTCCACACAAAGCACATTGGCCCGTTCACACAGCGTTTCTATACACACACCATTCATACAGTGCAGGCACGGCTGTCAGGGGCAATTTAGGGGTTCAGCATCTTGCCCAAGGACACTTTGGGATTGGAGGCGTTCTGGTTAGTCGACGATCCGCTCTACCCCCTGAGCCACTTGGCTTGTGATCCCTTGAAATGAAGTAAGGCTAAAAAAAACAAAATTTTCATAACATACTTTTATATTATACTGCTATATTAAATACTTTATGATTCAGAGACACATATTTTCACTCAAGTAGAAGTATACAGATTTAAAAACGTGTGTAGTCTCTAACAATAACACACACACACACACACAGAAGGAGAAAGATGGTGAGAGAGAGAGGGAGAGTGTGTGTTATTGATTCGACAGCCAGTTAATTCAAGTCTTTTGTTACCTAATACAGTCTGATCTATCGCCGATCACATCCTACAGCAGTGCACTGAATGTTGATCCTCTTTCAAAAAGACACCTGGGAAAAGAAGGAGGCAAATATAAAGAGAGGATTTCTGTAAACACTGACTCACTCTCATATACGCCGACTGTGTGAGTTAACAGCAGAAACATACCTGATACAGTGCAATGTGCCGGATGACCCTCTGTTTGTTTTACTTATAAAAACCACATGAAGAGACATGCATCAAGAACATGAGATCAAATTACACAGAATACTGCATTAATCCTGTAGCTGTCAAGAGCATGTAGAAATGTAGTCCTCAGAGGTATGCCGCCGCCATCATCATTATCATCATCGTCATCATCATCACCACCATCTTCTTCTTCTCGGTTTGTGTCTGGACGTCTTGTGGCACATAGCTGCCTCCCTCCCTTTGCGATTAAGAGTAGAGTGATTCTTTATCCACAGGTATAATCCTGACAGGGAGGAATTCAAGGACTCCTCATAATCCTTTACTGGGTTCTCGATGGGATTCAGCATTCAGAGTGCGTGTGTTTATTTCTCCAGTTTATTCACTTTTGTAGCTGATCGGTCAAGGTCAACAAACATATGGTCGGAAAAACACATTTTACAGGACGTCTCCTCATATAACAGGACTAGAGGGAGAGAAGCTTGCATTGATCACAATATTATTCCCCTCTGTATGATCTCATATGACAAGGGACGTGATGAAGAAGTCACACAATAACATCATGTGTAGTTCAACAATACAGGTGCCCGGTTTCCTCCAGACCTCATGCTGCAGTACAAAGTGCTGGAGTGTTGCTTGTGCCTCAACTATCATTCATGCCTGATCTTTAAAAGTAGAAATGTTCTTCACAGATATGCAATTTTACAGTAGACATGATTTAAAACTTGATATATTGAAAAATAATGAATGATCATGTCGCGGGACAATGACGTCCTGATGACGTAAGTATGAAATGTCATTATTACAAAACAAAAACATTAGTATTGCCGGATTGGGTTACAACACCCCCCTCTGATGCTTTTCAGTGTAATTGTCTTTATATTAAGGTGTGATGCCAGAGCAGATCTTTCCTCCAATACCATGAGCAAGTAGTTCACAGTTTGATGTTTTCTTCACAGTCTGTCCTCCTGGTTCTCCATCTTGACCAAGTTTCCATACAGGCCCACAGTGCCACAGTGTCAGTGTTGTCATAACATCTGTGTTCCGTCTCTCTCCCTAAATAACAATCTTCTTTCTTCACACTATTCTCTATTATGAAGCAGTGACGCACCCTCTTTGAATTTTCCCATTCTTTCTGCCACACATCTGTTATGATTCTGTTGATAATGAATCTGTACTGTACAGACGTCAGTAGTGCTGGGTACAGATGAGTCCTGATGAGTGCTCGCACCTCTGCGTCTCTTCAGCTTCCTCGTTCCCTTCCACATGGACTGACACCCTAAGGAGCCCCAATGTGCCTCCAGCCTATTTAATATGATAAACAGCTCCAACACAAGGTCTGACTGGGCCTCATGTGTCATCAGAACTGGGTTATGGTGAAGCTGAGTCTGAACATATGACTGCACTGCATGTCAAGATCGAAATCCCCCCCCCCCCAGACAGTCATTCGTATTTTATATATAACAAATCTGAAAAGCAAATCATTATTTTCCAGTTTTAGTGTCTTGGGCGTCTGCATAAATCTGGAGATACTGTTGCAAGTTGCTGCCATCATGTTTTTTTTGGTCATATTTGAAGTTGGAGTTCTCTCCAGCTGTTAATAAAGTCATTGTTAGTTGCGGCGCTACTTTTGTTTACAGTGTAAACAGTATGAGGCAGTTGTCTATCACAGACCTCACCAGGTCACAACAGCTTTATACTGCAGCATTTTTCTGTTCATAAACAGTCATCATCCTCCAACAGCAATCAGCAGCATTATTTTTAAAATTATTTTTTTATATATATATTTTATTGAGCATCCATATTACAAGGTATCCACAGATTAAAAAGGGAAAAGGGAAAAGGGAAAAGGGAAAAATAAAACAAAATAAAATAAAAAAATATATATAAATGAATAAACAAATAAATAAATAAAATATAAAAAAAACATAAGGGATACAGAAAGAAAAAAAAAAAGGAAAGAAGTCCCTCAGTGCTCAGCCAACCAACTCCTCAGGTACCATGTCAAGAGAGTCTATAAGGGACAATACATGGTTCCAGACTTTGTCAAATTTCTTCATGGAGGCATTAGTTTTTTTACATATCAGAATAACGTCTCCATCAGCCGTTTACTGGGTGTATTAACATTGACACAACAAAATTTACAAAAATTAAGCCCAAATATCCCGGGTACTGGTGACGCCATCTTGTGCTTGTGATGTCTTTTGCAGTAGTGATGGTGGAGTGGAGCTACGGTGTCAAGGTCCTGTTGATACACGTGCTTGACCAATCGTGAGTCAGTTCACTGCACTTTTACATCATCATATAAGTAATTAAAACCATCTTGCCAGTAACTAAACACTTGAACTTACATCAGTGGCAAAGAAAGTAACATTTATTACATAATCATAGAAAGTATATATAAAAAATAACATATTCAACATTCATGACAAACAACATTCCGCTCAACTGAGAAAAAGAAAAGACGCCACATGTCTGTCTTACTTTTTTTCTCCTATAGATTCACTTCGGTAAACAGACTGTAGTTATTGTGAAATGTGTATTGAATATGTGGAATATACTGACGCACTGTATTATTCTGTGTTCGTAGCTAATGAGAAACATGCTTACAGTGAATGCTTTCGATTTATAAAAGCTGCTAACGGGTTCAGTTGTATACAAGCTGCATCTTAGAGCAGTGTTGTCATAACATAAACCAGATGTCTTTCTGTGCTGCATTTTTTTTTCAGACAGAGAAACACCTCTTTGGCGTCTAGTGTTTAGCTCAGTGTGCAGTGGCATAGATGGAGTATTTAAAATAGTCCAGTATAACCAGGGGAGAAAAACAAGGGGGGGGGGGCTGATGTCAGTTAAATAAATTATTACACGCTGTATAAAGGAATAACACTGGTTCCAATGATACAAGTGGCTCTGCTCTGTCTGTAACCTACGCACAGTGTGTCTGGATTGCAGGAGAATTACTTACACCCTGTTGTGGTGCTTCCCCTGGCTGTTTGGGTTTGGACGTGTCCCAGACAAAAGCCTGTCCAAATAAGATCAATGTGTTCGTGCTTCTCTGCTCGGAGCGGGCACTTTCCTGCAGCTCGGGAGCTGAGCAGACTGAGAGCGAGGATAAATGAGCACTTTGGAAGCTTAGATTTGCTTAGATGGCAAATATCACACATTCTCAATATTCACAGGGCGGCCGTGGCTCTGGAGGTAGAGTGGGTCGCCCACTGACCAGAAAGTCTGCAGTTTGAGCCCAGTTTCCCCCATTTTGTGTGCCCAAGTTTCCTCGTGCAAGATACTGAAACACAAATTGCCCCTGATGGCTGTGCCGACAGTGTGTGACTGTCTGAATGGGTGTGAATGGGTGAATGACAGAACTGTACTTTAAAGCTTTTTTAATTTTCATCAAGATTAGCTTTATAAAATACAGACCATTCACAGTATGAAGGATATAACTCAGGTGCATCTTTGCATCACTTTTATATAAATAATCCCAATTTAAGATGAAAGAGTTTTCCATTTATTGGTGCAGAATTCAGTATTTCAAACAGCACGTTATGGGGATTTGCATGATTGAGTCAGTTACACATTAAAATGGCAAATCCAGGTCATCATTTGGTACCTGCTCCCTCCACAGCTCAGTTACTGTATCTTGCCAAATTGTAACACAGCTACTTAGTGCATAGCAAAAGCTGCGTAATAAGAAACGGGGATAATGATCATCAGAACTTTCTAGCACCTAGTGGGCTCACTCAGTGCTGTGGTTGTAAACATATAATGGCTTAATGGCGGGACAATTTGGAAGCAGCTGGAGGCAAGGCGGCCGAGGCAGCTGTTTCACTTCAAACCAGCGGGGGGGGGGGGGGGGGGAGATGGCAAACTGCAGCTCTGCATTAGCATGGCAGCACACACATGTCCATGCATACACAAATATCACACTCGGTGAGGTAATTAAATAGTAAAACTATGGGATTAGAAAAAAAACGAAGCAGAGGCAGTCAAAGATGTGAACCTGTGTTTAACTCAGGGGATGAATGTGGAGAGGATGAGCGTCTGCGACCTGGACACTAGAGAAGAAGGTGTTTACGACACAGTCAGACCCAGAAAACACCATAAAGTTCTGCAACAGGACCATCACATTGTCTATTAAAACCATAGTCGCTCTTCACTCATAATAAGACACATGCAGATGTTGTATAACTACAGATGTCGCATCCAAACGCAGCAGCACACTGCAGGTAGAGCACTTTCTCACTTTCTCATCCAATCTGATCATAAAAAAAATCTGTATTTAAAGAAACTGGAATCCAGAGACGTTAGGAGCTGCAGCACCCTCTACTGGCGGCTGCTGCCTTTTAGGTTTGTGGTTCCTGAAAACATACCCAAGGTCCACAAGAAAAACCATCAGTCACATTCCCTCAGCCACAAGCTTAAAAACTATAATTTCGTGGCTTGAGCACGACGATTTACTTGGACAGGCTGCCTGAGGTTTTGTGATCCGGCTGATCTCAGCTCCTCAGCGTGAGTCCGTCATGTTTGTTGTTGCCCCTTTGAAGCATTCAAATATAAATTAGCACTCCATGTGTGAAACAAAGCAAATATGTGTTTATGTTTTTTTTAATTTTTTTTAATCCATGTTGTAAAAGGTCGACATGTGCTACCCTGAGAGAGTGAGCTGTCGTCCTGGCGTCTGCACGATCCACACTTTGTCACAGAGCGTGATTATAAACAATGAAGCCGACTGTGGTGCCTGTTCTCAAGTGGAGAACCACTCGCGTTCGCTCTCTGCACAAGCACATATTGTACACAGAGCTGAATATTTCTGGCACCTGTGCAAACACACACACACACACACACACACACACACACACACACACACACACACACACACTTGCATACACACAGACAATCATAACATCTATTTTTAACAGTATAGCTCTGGAGTATTCCAACCAGAGAGAGGACTGAAACTTGAACAGACAATTTGTGATCCTCCCTTTTTTTTTTCCTGCAACAAATATTAATACTAACACACCTAAATACTGCTCATACCCTCGTCCTCACCTTGACACTGAGCTTACTGCATGGTGTGTCATAAGGATTCAATGAGCAGTCGTTTTCAAAAGTCTTATTCCACCCGTGCACTCTCCCTATTCAAAACAAGCTGAAGAGGGTGAGACAGCTTTCACTCAACGATACCACGCTGTGAAGCAGCCACACGAAAAAACACTTGACCACCTCTTATTTACAGTCCTGTGCTAAAACAGATAAATGGCAAGTTCGTCATCACAATAACAAAAGCACAGAGGACGAAGTAGCACAGTCGGTGGAAGACTGAGCAGCTGCGCCGCTTCACCTTCTGCAGTAAGTGTACACAAACAGTCGTCTCCTCCTCGAGCTTTACTTCTATTTTGCCAGTGATTATGAAGAATATGGTAGCGCTTGACCCGTGAATGTGACAAATGGGAAACAGACTGTCCTTACAGCTGTGAACAATTACAAACACTGGGTGGAATGTTTCTCTGCCGCTGATCTCAGGAATGTGCATCATTGCCCTTTGTCCTCTCGACAAATTGGGGGGAAAGTCAGTTTAAGCCGGTGTAATTCGTACATTAGAGGTGTTTGAAAGTGGTGGATTCTTTTAACTTAAACTGATCTTGACACCTGTGAAAAACAAACAGGTTTTAGATCATTCCGTTTGGACAGGAATTTGAAGTGTCGTGAAAGTTTTTGCTACCTTAAGAAAAGATTAAACTTTAAATTGAGTCTAGAAAAGATTCAATTTTCTGAAGATAATCTATGTTTTCTGCGGAAAATTCACAGTTTAAAAATATGAAATATATGGAGTGATGAAAGTGTGTAAGTTGAAGTGGCAGTGAAAATATGAGGAAGTTAAATCTGCCGTTAAAATTGAAGCAATGAAGTGTCAGATTAAATTTAAGGACTGACTGAAGTTGAAGTATGAAGTATATGATGGGAGCGGACGTGTCGGCACTGAATGAATTTGGAATAAATTGTGTCTCAGCAGTTGAACCTGTGAGAGAGAGAAGAGCTGAGGGTTTTTGTGTGGTTCAGACGTGAGAACTGAAAAGGTTTAAAGTGTCAGTTTATGTGTAAAGAAACTAGATAAGGTATTGTACTGTACTGTACTGTATTGTACTGTATTGTATTGTACTGTACTGTACTGTACTGTACACACCATGCAAACAAAGTCACTGTATTGATATGATGTGTTTTCAGACACAAATAATACGGTGAATAGATATTAATGGAATACACCAAATTTTTAGGCCTAGTTTACAAACTGAATCAGTTTAGATATTATTACATTAAACTTCTAATAGCTCCTAATCACTGTAACACACAGAGTGGAAAAACAGAAATATACATTAGATCTTAAAAACCCCAAGTTTAAGTAAAGTGAAAAACATTTAAATTTTTGACAACTCTTCTAAAAATAAATCTACATTATCTCATAAAATCACAGATTCTTCAGCTGAGAAAAATGTGTCTTTTTCTAACCAACAAAGAGACACAAAAACCCACCCATAACAGTTCGAGGTGTAAATCTCTGCGCAGCGCCTCAGCTGTGCAAATGAGGACGGATCCTTCTCAAAAAATCTCCATTCCAACCTGACAAGTTTAAACAAAGCAATTTCAGGCCCAACTGCACCGGCAGTATTGACATGCCTTACCAGGCATGTCTCACAGGAAGACAATAATTTGTCTAGTAACACGAGTGAAATGAGCTCAGAGTCTGGACGCTGTTGGCTCAGGGCAGACTGACACTGAGTAACTTTATAGAGGACGTCTCACATTAGGAGGAGTCATTCACAATCAACACACTCCCATCTCTCTATATTTATTAACCTGCACATATTTACATCCCAGCTTTGTGATTTATGCAGTTTTGATATTTGAGATTTCCCTTTTATTAATCAGCTATTACTTTATCATAGAAAACCGATCAGCCATTTTATAAATCAATTATAAATTTGGATTTAATCTCATGAGATTTTATATTTTAGTTAATGTTAACAAATCCCAAGATAAAGCTAAAACCAACATGCAGCAATAGCTCTAAACTTTTCAACATCCCCGGCCTCAGTGTGGCACTTCCCAAACTCCCAAACTCATCTGGTTCTACTGAAGAAACTTGATCTTTGCAAAACATCACAAATACCTTGATTTAATTTTTTAGAAAATGAAATAGTCATTTCCATTGGGTCATTTTGTTTTTAGCAAATGTTACTCAAACTGTAGTAAACAGTTTATTCAAATTCTATTACAGAAAAATGTTTGGGGTGTCGATATAAAAGACCATATCACATGTTTTTAAGTATAAAACAACGTGTCATCCAATGCTGTGTCTTGCTGCACAGACAATAACAGTTAATTGGACAAATTCCCTGTTGGTTTTTTGTCTTGTCTTGGTATTTGTTTACAATAAGAACAATATAGAATATCACCAGACCTATATCCTTTAATATTTACTACATTTCAGGTTTCTGTCTGCGTGAAAAGATCCATTATTAGCACATTTTTTAAAAGAGGATCAGCTTTCGCTTTGCACTTCCCTCAGTGGGCCCGAGGGCTGAGGTTGCTAGGCGATAGTGGCTATCTCCGTGGTGACGTGATCCCCCTTGGGCCTGGTTCTCACTCATCACCTCCACAGAAAGATACAGGGACGTACGCGCACACACACACACGCACACACTGAGGGACCAGTGCCATCCCTCTCTCTCTCTCTCTCTCTCTCTCTCTCTCTCTCTCTCTCTCTCTCTCTCTCTCTCTCTCTCTCTCTCTCTCTCTCTCTCTACTCTTATCTCTGGGAGGCTGTTGTCACTCACTCATGGCCGTGCTGAGAGGGGCTTCGATGGTCTGACCTGATGAGGCTTAGAGAACACCTCTGAAACCTCTCGGGTGTCAAGGAGATCCAGATGGTGACAATGAGGAGGCCCGGGGAGCAGGAGCAGCTCAGCACCTCCTCTGTCCACCGCTCAAACCAAGTCATGAACACAAAGCTCTGTTTATTCTTCAAGACTGGATGAGTGCGGAGATTTATCTTGAAACATTTAAATATCCTTAAAATACAGCTACTTGTGAAGTGTAGCTCACATTCCTGAGGTAAATATATTCCTGAGGTAAATATATTCCTGAGGTACGCTTTATTTTGAATTTGATTGATGGCAGTTGTTCAGGTTATGTTGTCAGATTTGATGAATACGCTGTTGATTTTTTAGGAAGTATTTGGAAATAGGTACAACAGTTTGAAGGAACGTCAAAGACAAATTACATCCTGTCATCACAAAGTAAGTCCCACTAAACATGATGAATGATTGCGCCCCTGAGACATTTTGTAGACATCATATTTATTATATAATTACAACAAGAATCTAAAGCCACACTAGTGCCTTTGTGCTGCTGCATTTTCTCACAATGTCAACATATTGATGTCTATTGGGTGTAAAGTTTGCCATGTCCGCCATGTTAGCGTAGTGTGTTGTCATGCTAATCTATGCTAATTAGCACTAAACACAACGTACAGTACTGAGGCTGCTGGGGATGTCATATGTTTTCTAGGGAAACCACTGGACAAAACAAAAATTTGAGCTGATGATGGTGTAAAGGGAAAAGTCTGTGGACTCGCTGAATCACTCTGACTCATCCTTACGATGATGTGACTCACCGACTCAAATTTCATGACACTGCCTCCAGTAGTTGTTGAGACATTTCGTTAAAAAACACAATGTGAACGTCATAGTGGCTCAAGAGGAAAAGTCAAGAGATTATATTCATGGAGACTAATGTCTGTACAAAGTTAAGTGGAAATCCATCCAGGTGTTTGCTGAGATATTTCAATATGGACAAATGTGGTGGACCAACCATCATTTATCACAAGTCACTGATAGTTTGACCAAACGCAAGGAAGTAGCCTACAAGTTCCAAGTTTAAGTCCCAGAACTCGACCCGGGTATTTCTTTTCAAGTCTCAAGTAAAGTCAAACTAACAAGGAAGAATCATTGGCTCCTCACACCAATTGATATATTACATTATAAAGAAACTGTCATATGAGTCTACAATGACACTAAGTAGAGCAGACACCTCTGCCGAGGCCCAACGGCCCCAATCAAGCTGCACCATATTGCACACACTCATGGATATCAGTTCACCAATTCTTTTTATTAAAATATAATTTTTGATGATTCATTCCCTGGGGAAATGGTGAAAATATATATATATTTTTTTTAATCTCACAATGTTAACCCTGAGGAGTCCTCAGCCAATGTTTGGTCTATCTTTTGAGAAAAATATTGCCTTATGAACAGGAAACACATTTTTTACTTTTGTTTTTAAGCTCTGACATTTGAACCAGTCACATGATCTGATTACGCTGGTGCGATTGGTGAATCGAGTAGAAGAAAGTGATACAAAAATGTAATGGGTTCAATCCTTCCACTAAGTTTCATGGAAACGTTTGTGCATTTTTTTCAGGATCCTGCTGACAAACAAACTGCCAGGGGTGAAAATACAACCTCCTTGCCCGATGATAGAGAATAAGAGTCAGCGAGTCCATCTTTGGCAGCATAACAGCTCCTCACCTTGTGTCAGGTCAGTCAGAGTTTTGCTAACTGACAGATTCAATGACTCCTTGATCGACTAAAATATAAAAGTACTACCGCGTGGCAGTTACAGTATTCACAGCTAAAAACCTGATCTGAGTGGCTCACAGATTTTTCAAGTGTAGAACAAAGTCTGACCTTTGGCATCAGGTTACAGCATGTTGGGAGACTTCATTGTCATCACTCTGACACACGCACACACAAATGCAGTGTGTGTATGACAAAGCACAGAGTGGAATCATGTTTTCCGTTCCCCTACTCTTCCTCTCCAGCAGCTGTATCCATGGGAGCACAAATCAGGTCAGAAAAACACATCAACATGGAGGAGGTGATTTCATATCAGCTCCAGAGTGAGGAGAGAATGTGTAAGTGTGATTTTATAGTGCATTCATAGAGCAAGTCATCAGAGTATAATTAAATTAAAGGAGTTGGGACAAGAGGCAGGCGGAAAAAAAATGTTTCTCCACGCAACACATTTCAGGTCGAGCAAATGATGGCTATGAATAGATTGTAATAAACAGACTATAAAAAGACTTCAGTGGTGCAGTTTGACTGTCGTCCACATTCAGACTTAATAAAACAGTTTGTACGTCATCAGCTTTAGATTTTCTTTGTCACACTTCATATATTCTTTACTAAATATAAAAAAAAAAGGAAGAGGGCCCACTTTGACAGGTGTTTGACCCATAACATATCAGTGTGTGTGTGTGTGTGTGTGTGTGTGTACTTTAGGTTAGGGATGAGGTTTTGGTTAGGCTGTCCACAGTGAATGGAAGTCAATGCAGTGGCCTAACAAGGATCGCTGCACAATGTGTGTGTTTACTTGTACTTACATCTTTGTGAGGACTATGGCTGATCCCCACTTTTTCCAAGAGCTGTTTGAGGGTTAAGACTTGATTTCATATTGTTAGGGTTAGAATTAGGTTTAGTCTGCATCATGCCAATGAGTGTCCTCACTAAGTACAGATTTCTCCCAATTTCTATCAAATATCACCCTGGAAAAAACAACAATATATATATATATATATATATATTACATGGGTTAGGGTTTGGGTTTATTTGACTACGTTTTTTGAATACTTGCACTAGAAAGCCCTTGCTTGCTTGAATTCACATGAATATTTAGTAGCATCTACAGTGACAGAACACAGCAACTCTGAAGCTCCGCAGCCTATTTTCTATTTTCTCAGGCTGCCTGTATGTTTAACACAGAGCTGAGAGGCACTGAGAGAAGAGTGTGCTTACATTTCTCAAGGGGTGTATTCCGCTAATCCTGATTGCTATCTCGGTTCTCTTGAATTGGAGAGTGTGTGCAGATACAGTTGGAAACTGTTGATTAGCTCAGTTTCAAAGTAAATTCACTGATGCATCTGTTTGCCAGCTTTCCAAGCAGATACAACTATCTCACATTGCAAACTGTGTCCTTGTACCATTGATTACAAAGGGAGATATTTTCAAACCACAATTACTGGCTCCAGAAATGTTTGACACACATTAGTGACCTACTTAATATTTTGGTAGCTTAGTCACGTAGTTTACTCAGATTTTCCCGGCAGAACTTTTTTCAAATGGGCTGAAATATCTCAACAACTACAGGATGGATGGCCACAACATAGACTCAACATAAAGATGGACGACATGTCTGTCAGTCTCAGCTGTCAATCAAGATGTTTCACCCCATTTGTATATCATCGAATAACTAATAGTTTGAGAAAAAATAATTGGACATTTACTTTGACTATTTAAGTTTGGTCCATGTCCCATCCACTTATATGGTTTAGACAGGGTTTATGACCTATACTGCAGCCAGCCACCAGGTGGCAATTGAGACGCTTTGTCTTCACTTTTGGGGAGGTGTCATGTCGTCCATCTTTATATACAGATTATGAGCTAAACATTCATGTTTTACAGAGGATGAATCCTCCTGATTTTGAGGATCCTCTGACTTTTCCTCTAGCGCCACCATCAGACTGACGGTTATGGTTTTAGTCAAATGCCACATCATTTCCAACAGATATTTAAGGTATATTCAACCACACTGCACATCCTACTTTGACATATACTTTACTCCTGGTTTTCCTGTTGTTGTTCTTCACTATTGATTTTCAATTTCTCGTGGAAAAGAACTAATAAACTGTTCCCTGGTACACTGGTTTCTTCTGACTGTTGAAATCTGCTGACCGATCTGCTTCCTTCTGGAGACTGCAAGCTGAATTAATGACCAATCTACACACGTGTGAACACACACAAATCTGTTTGCATCTCTCACGTCTGCACATTCAGTCCATACCATGCAACAGCTCTGAATGCAGCCCAAAACCTTTGTTTTGAATTGAAAAGGTTTCACATGAATTCTCCCACAGACAGATTTTTTCCGTGTGCCCAACGCCAGATAATCGTCAAGGTTACGTTTCCGTCTCGAGGTATAAAGACGCTGTAACTGCGTCTTTATCTGACCTCGGATCAGGAGCTGTTCGCCAAAGAGGACGGGCTGATAAGTACTCCCCGATGTATGGCAGCTTTGTGAGTCCTGTGATGAGAGATAGACGCTTGTTCCCAGTGTCCGTCCTCCATTGTTGGCCAAGTCCTCGATCATGTTTTTATCAACCTTGTTTTACCTTAACATTCAGCCGGGCTCCACTTGATCTGGCACTTGGTTGTCAAGCAGGAGAGGATGAAGTCTATTAGTGGTCGAGATTGCAGATTACACATGTCGTCCAGTAAAACTACTTAAAATAATCAACATTGTTTTTAATTCACCTAAATCTATATTAAACTATCTTAACGCACAATCACAAACATCAACAATCACATTAAGATACATATCGTTTTATTTAAATACAAAATGGAAGCTGTGAAAGTGTGCCAATCTCTCATTTCACTATGGCCTTTGGGCCGTGTCTAATCTTTGGTGTGTTTCCGACTTTTACGCTGAATGATTTGCAAACGCCAACTTTAACACTGACGTGTGAGCAACGGCAAACGCCAGCACAGCTTTCTCAAGCAAATAAATTTTCCTTTGAAAGACTCCTCTGAGAACATCTGCCCGGGAACATCTGGGAATGGAAGGAAATTCGCCATCTCCCAGCGTGAAGCGCAATGAATGTTTTTCGAGCACATCACAGGGATGAGCAAGAGCAATGAGCCCCGCAACCTCCAAACCCCGACAGGATTTATGGAGTCTGGCTGGAACTGGCTCTTGTTGCCCATGTCATCCTCCAAACAAATTAATGTATTGGGCTCGTAGCTGAGCTGCTGCGGTGATTTTGTCTCCTGGCATAATTACTGTTATTTTTGTGTTTGTACAATATGTCCACAACATTGTTCCAGCTGTTGTTAACAACACACATGTGTGATATGACTTGGACGCAGGCGACAGAGGAGGATTTTCAACTCATTAACATATGTACTCTGCCTTTTCTTTTAAAAATCCCCATGGGTCTTTGTGTGGAATAAAACCACAGACTGAGGAATATCTGTTAATAACAAGAATGCCCCGCCAGTGTGAGGGGAAATTACAGTTCCAGTTTAAAAGCCATCCACTTTTAATGGTCCTCATCTGGCGAACTACGAATTATCCGCCAAGAGTTATGGTGTAAATTGTGCCTGCGACTGGAGAGCTGAGCAGACTGCACCTGGGCTGAAACAGCTGTTTCTCTCACACACACACACACACACACACACACACACACACACACACACACACACACACACACACACACACACACACACACACACACACACACACACACACACACACACACACACACACACAGTTCTGCTGCTCACATCAAGAGCCCTGCTTTTGTGTTGAGGCCTTGAAAATGTCTCAGGGGCAGAAAATAGAAAACTGCAAGGTCTCTTTCGTCGGTTATTTAAAATCCAACAGGTTTAAAGTGTGTAATTTAGCATCTACACGCTGATGGAAGAGAAGAATAGTGTGTCAGTGTTTTCAGTGGATATCTGATGTGTGTAAAGTCATTTAGCTGCTTTGATGGTTGAGGTTGTGTATTGTTTAAATCATATTGTGTTTTGATTTCGTCCGCCCTGCAGGTGTAATGCAGTATAACAGAGAGCCCATATGGCGCCTCTTGTTTACGTCTTAATGTTCTCGTTCAGGCCAAGCAGGTGCTCAGTTGAGTTGCATCCAGTGATTTGGAGATGCATGTCCAACCCATTATCCTCTCTTCAGCCATGCCTGTCTCTGTGAATTCTCTCTTCCTGCCAGTGTTTCACATTGTTCCGTGAGGACACAATGGAGCTCTGCATTTCTATGAGTGTGTGAGTATATGACCCGAGAAGCTCCACTTCAGATAGGATACCGTTTTTAAACTGTTTTCTGGTTTGTGAAATTGCATTGTTATTTATTAAATCTGTTTTTAGTAAAAGGTTTTTTATCCTCTGTTAGTATAAAAATCTAAAACTCTAAACACTACTCTACACCTGTAATGACTCTGTATAGAAATTATCTTTTTGTCACATGATAAACCAAATTACCGACTAGACACATGTTCTTCCTACATTTACAAACATTCAGTTTCTAAATTGTTCAGTTACAAATCAGGGCAAAGGGCCAAAGATAATGTCCCCAGTTAAATGAAGGGTGAGAGGAGGAGGACGAGGAGAAGGAGGTAGAGCAATTTGTCCTCTGACCTATAATCATCCAGGAAGAATATATCTGATTATGCTACAGGACTGAGACTCTGTGTGAAACCAACACATTTAAAAATCGGACAAAAAGATTTTCTATGAAGAACACTTATGTGGTTATGAACTATAGTGTAACTAGAGCTGAATCAGTCTCTGAAAGGTAATTCAAATGTAAACTGCAGTTCGTGCTTTATATTTCACTAATATTATAACTCTTGTATATATGCAATTTACTATGGAGTCAATATCTGTATGGTCGAGGCAGGAGAAAATAAAATAGGACACAACAACAGATCTATAGGCATAATAACAGTAACAGTAACACAGTCGAGTTAAATTACAGAATGCTGTGTATTTCAACACAATCGGTTTGGGCAGCCGCTGCTAAAGACCATAACTGCTGGTGGAACAGTTATTATAAAAGACATGACATCCCACCTCTGTCAGGAACCCCACTCTGTGGAATACTCCTCATCCTCTTTTCACATTGGCCTTGGGATTTGGATTCACTCTTAACGTTTTATATATATATATTTATTTACTTTTAATCTGTCTCTTATCTTACAAACTATATATTCACTCTACAGTGTTTTATATTGTTAATTTTTCTTACACTTTTCTCATCTGTAACATTTCAATTTTTATATTTGTGCTCTAATATATATATATATATTTTGTGCGACCTTTGAATTTCCCTATTGTTTGCCTTCAATTCTTCATGTTTGACTAGTACCTTGTAAGTGTGTTTTGAAAGGTTAAGGTACAGTTAATACACCTCAGGCACTGACAACACGCCCAACCAATCTGTAGTGAGGATTACAGAGACAACATCACCCCTCTGGGACTAATCACTGACGTCTGAGCGCGAGGTGTCACAAACTGAAATTAAACACTATATAACTTCTGCATTCTTCATATACTCTGTGGGTTTAGTTTGAGTATAGAACCGTCCCTCGGGTGAAGACCCCCTCAAACCTCGGCTGGAATGTAAAACAGGTGCTGCACCATTGGTTCCTTCACAGCGGGGGCGAAAGAAAAACAGCCGCCCCTGCAGGAACATGACTGACAGAACATCGCATTCTCCGGCCAGCTGCACCCCCAGATGATCCCTCACTTACACAGTCAGACTTAAGGGATAACATACAGCGTGCATACACTGCGTTGTGTATTCTGACTGAGCTGCATTGAGAAAGAAATTGCACTCCTGTGGTCGATTAGTTTTAACAGCACAGATACTGTTTGTGTTTCTCACAGGACTGAAGAGATGCTGATAAAAACACACTCAACCATCTCAGCTCTCTGCCTGACACCTTGTGTGTTCTTGAAGTGACGCTGGAACATCTGGCCTGGATTTATACATTGAAATTCTGGCCGCGGATTCAAAGAGAAGATTTTTTTTTTTTTAATTGAATCCACTCTGAAGCTTGTGAGACTGAAATGTCTCTTGGCAAGAAGCTTCAAATACATACTCATGTTGCTTTGTCATGTGACCTCTTTCACACACTTAGATATTTTTCTTCTGTTTTTGACTCTTGTGTCAAACTGATTCTGATCTTCTCGTGTTGATCCATGAAATGTGAGTTATTTTTGGAGAATGGATCATCTTGGGGAGAAATTAACTTCATCCTTTCCGTCTAAAAAAGGAGGATAAATGAAAGGTGTATCTTTATCAGAATAGTTTTCAACAAATTCCCTTGTTGTGATTTTGGTTTTGTCCACGAGCGTCTACCCTGCTGCTGCCTCCCTTCCAGCAGTCCAGCCCTGACCGTCGCACATACCAGCACAACACCAAACCTACTGCTCTGCAACAATACACACATTCACAGGCCACAGACAGCAAATTGCTTCTCTCATTCCCCCACCACACCCTGCCTTCGTCCTCAGCCACCTGCAAAACAAACTGTGCTGGAAATTTCACTACAAATTACCCTGTGTCTGCCAAATCCCCCCGGGAGTGGAGGAAATCAAGACCTCGGATCTCCCTGCCCCCCACCAGAGAGAAGAAGAAAAAAAAAAACAGCCTAACTCACACAGAAAATATTCATTCTGTATTTTGGTTTTCTAATATGAATAATCATGATTGATTAAATCTACTTTGTCGTATTAGTTTTATTGAAATTTAGGGTTATAATTTCTACTATTAAAAGTGGAGACATGTCAGAAGAAACTACAGAGAAACTTTCACCAAAAAGTAGGTAGGAATAATAAAACTGTCTGTGGGTGAACAGGAGAAACCACATGAAAGAACTGGGTTGACTTTTGTTGACGCAGATTATACGAACAACCTGTACTTCTGTGGGTCAACGTGACATCGTGAAACTGAGTCTTCATTCCCACTAAGAAAGAGTGAAAACTGAGACCTGCTTTGCTTCAGGGGAAAATCAAAGGAAGGCACATACCTTAGCAGTGAATAATGATCAACAGCATAAACCCCACAGCGTTTGCATAGCAAGGGCCGCAGCGCCTCCTGGTGGCGCATCGGCAGAACTCCACCCAGGCAGGAATGTCAGAGAGAGAGAAAGAGAGAGAGAGGGAGTCAGTGGCCGATGTGCCAGAGAGATGAGTGTTGAAAGCTCCTTGGAAAAAGGATTAGGGCTGTTTATGTTGGCCAAGTGGCTCGCTGCCAGCTGCTCAAGTGTGCAAACTTCTTAAAGCTGCAGAGCTTCGGTCTGTTCATGAATCTTTTCACTCCGTTTGCCCTTCGCCCAGACTGTGTGGATGGCTGTGCTTTGTTCAGGGGGGAAAGCCCCTTCGGCTTCAGCCCCCCACCTCCCTAAAAGCGCACTCTGCTCCAAGAAAAATATATGCTGGATTCAAATTCTGCCTCTCTCCGACACCACCCCTAAAAACGCACCCATACACTGTGTGTATAGGTGGAAAAAGTCACTGTAAATCTACAAGCTAAATGTTTGTACTGTACATTTGTTTTTGTATTTCAGTGTAATCACAGTCACATGTCAGTCAACCCCTTCTGCTCATTGACATGTACTGTGTATTACCAACCACACACGGCATATTGCGTTTGGATCGTCGAGGGTAAAGAATCAGATTAAAGTGAGTAAATCTAACTGCAGGAGCAGACTGGATATGGATTTCATCAAATAAAAGACAGGCAGGGGAGTAGATGTGTCCAGGTTGGAGGTAAAGGGAGAAAAGAAAGAGGGGAGACGGGGGACGGGTGGTGGGGGAGGCCCACCTATCAACAGTAGGATGAGACCCAGCCTGGGAGATGGCTGCGTGCCAGAGCTCTGCGGCCTGGAGCTAGATCAGAGCAGGGTTCGTGAGCTGTACTTATGAGGCAAGGTTCTTGGGTCATGGAATAATAAAAGATGCAGAGCCTCCGCAGCAATAGAGCTAAAGTACTGCTTTTGTTCTGGAGTCTTAGACAATGACAGTAGAGATGTGTAGGACTGATGCTCCCAAGCAGACTTACACACACACATTCACAGGTTTCAGACATTACAAAAAATTCTAAATCTATTTAGCTGTTCCTGTACTTTTGAATCCCCACGGGAGATAAAATGTGTCTGTAGAGCGTCTCTGTGTTCTGTCTGGACGGCAGTGTTTGGGTAAACTATCGTTCAACCAGACGCTCCAGGTCCAGACTCCATTAAAGCGAGCGACCATGGGCCAGACACTGGATTTCCTTTTAGTTTCAACACTGCTGCTCCACTGCTGACCTTGTTCTTGGACTTCCACACAGAGGGAGGAGAAAAAAAAATCATTTTGCCTTTGGGTCTTTAAAATCCAGCTTTTTGTGTTACCGAGTAAAATCCTATTTCATTGCCTCCACCAGTAAGGTTATTCATACATATTCAAAGGGCTTTGGTGCCCAAGACAATACAATGACTTCCTGATATAGGGCTCCCCCTTCAAATTAGTCATTATACAGATCACAAATCCACAGTTGGACAGAATTTTTTTTTTTTAAACTAAGTGCGGTGCAAAAACACAACTCACATCTGTGGATACTTTCTTTGGAGAAGTTGTTAAATGAACTGATGACTGGGCAGAAGTTCAGACTTCTACTCATTGTTAACTGGAAAATCATTTAATAACTATTAGGACAATCATTTAGGAACAAAAATCAGCATATCACTAATCTACATGCAAAAATCCCCATAGATGCAGCCTGACTTCATTCCTGTAAAAACAAACACTACAGTGTCACTGTTTGTGCCTGTTGTGCCAATATCTTCTGATAACCGCAGGTACTGCAATAATAATCAGAAATTGCATTGGTATGAATACAGGTATATTTAGTTGTATATTTTCTGTAGTGAGCGATTTTATCGCATTCGTTTTGCATCTGTGTGCATCTATAATCTCATTGTACAAAAGCAAGTGTGCTAAAATAACCTAATCTTTCACAAAAGACAACATGTTAGAAAATACTTTAAAGACACAATACACACACACTATCTTACCGCATACAATGACCAGTTTATTAGGAACAACCTAACTAAAACTAATGCAATCTCATTCAACAGTCCTGCAATAAATTTCCCTTCATAACTTATAATGTTCATAGACCTGCTGATTTTACTGTGATCAGTTTGAAAGCTGCTGTTTGTGCTGTTGCTGTAAACTGACTCCAAGTTTCTATTAAATACAGCCACGCTCATGAAAAGAGTCGTGCACATCCATTGTCAACTCTTCCAAAGACAATGGAACTCAAATGTTATTGAAATACGTTAATGAAAATCCTTCACCTGTTTTGTTAAAATAAAATAATAATTTAGACTTAGAATTCACAACCTGTTCACAATGGACTTGAATTCCCATCAGACAATAAATGACAGGAGCGTGCAATTTAAATATAACAATAAAGGTTTAAGACACTCACAAGAGTAAGTCATTTAAAAAAAATACAACACCTTGTATTTTAAAAGTTGATGTGAAATGAACACATAGTCAAAACCAAATAATTATTACTGTAAACACACGTTTGGCATCATCAGACTCAGAGATAAGGCACAGGGTGCATTGTCATAACTAAACAATAAAAACTTTGACACACTGAAAATAAGTTAGACCAAAAAGAGGCACACACACGACGCTCACACCCAGGTCAAATACAACATAACCTCACACAGTTTTGGCAACAGGGGAACACCGTTATAAAATATAAAATAAATCTCCCATTTTATCAGTTTAAAAATATATTACTCTGCCACGACAGATATCACATTTTCGCCTGATATCTGACGCTGATATGACATTTAACACACAGTGGTGGAAAGGCAGCTTGTGATAACGCAGAAAGAGATACAACTACAGTGTGGATTTATTCTCTCTAAATGTTTTCCATACAATGTTTAGATTGAGTCATGTGGAGGAGCTTCAAGACACATTTCATAACTCAAATTTAGCAAAACACCTGAGAAAACTGAGATCCCAACCAACATGAAGAGTTTCTCAAGGCAAAGAATCAGAAAACTGTTCTCTATAGAAGCTGTTTGATGAAATGCTGCTGCCCTGCATCGTCACAAAAATGAGGCTGCTAGAATAATGCCTGAGTCGAAAGTTGCAACTGGAACGACCCCTCAAGTTGAAGTTTCGTCTCGGAAGGTCGGAGAAAACTCACCTCCCCGACTTAGAAATACAAGATGGCCGCTTTGTGTGTTAACATTCGTGAAAGCTTTAGTTTATACTGTTTATTAGCACTTCTATATTATTCATTAAATTTGTCGTACACCTAGTATTGTCCAATTACTGACTGTGGACGTGTTACTACGGTGTTAGTATGCGTAAAATGCCACGTAATGTGTTATTATGAAAGTTTTTCGCTAACAATGGCTAGCTGGCAAACATAAACACTGAGCCTGTGCAACTGGATCGATCACAATTTGGGTTATTCGGATATGACGTCCTTCTGAGGGCGGACTCCCGAGGTATAAGTAACGCTGCATAATAGCTCGGTTCCTGTTAGTCAAGGCTAATGCCGGTTGTTTTCCTCCGGAAGGGGGTCATGTGATGGGAGCAAAACAAATCAGCAAAAGCTACGTTATGACCAAAGACACCCAATCGGCAGGCGGTCATGAGTGTCTACGACTTCGTTTCCAAACATCTACGTTTCTTCATCTTCATCAACGCAGCCCCTGAGTTTTCAAACTAAAACGGGACCAGCAGCGTTTCCAAATTGTACCCGCTCTAAACGTATCCGTAGCAGAGTTGATGCATTTTCAAACAAAAATGTAGTTGTGTGGATGTAGGATGAAAACAACTTGGAGCAACTTCACTCCAATGTAACGATTCCAGCGTCTTCACCCATCTTCAGTTACACCATAATAAAAAGGTAAAATTCACTCTTTTTAACTTGATAAAAGCTGATATTTCACTGCGCTAAATCAATGATAGATAAGGCTCTTTTTTGATCGTCACCAACAGTCTTAAAATGTTTCTGGTTGTCTGAGACTCTAGTCTTCACTATGCTGGTTCTTGAAAATGCTTAAGTCCTTTTGTGCTGAGACCCATCCCTGAGTTGTTTGAAGAGGTGATGGACGACTCTAAAGTGCCACTACCATTTGTTGGTGGAACGACTCCATTATCTTTCGTCTTGAAATAAATGACATAAAATAATGGCAGGATGATGCCTATCAGGAGCATGGCAACCACAGCGTTCCACCACTGGATTCCCCAGTCGGCACCGTGACTGGTCAGGCCCCGTCCTCTGAAACCAAACCGTTGCTCTTTCTCTGAGTTACACAACATGTCCTCATCTTGATCGTTCGAAGTCTGAATGAGTTTCTCAATGTCATTATCCACCTCCATGAGAAAGTCTGTGACCTCCTGTGCATGTGGTTGGTTTCTGGCTCTGTCTAGAGTCTTTACTGGGGAATCAGACGCGTGTGGCATCTCTTCTTCATTTTTGTCAGTGTAAGTCTCTGTTAAAACGCTGTGTTTCTGTACCGGTATTTTGATGGATGTCAGTGCGAATAAATCTTGCTCCTGCATAAGGTTGTTCACCCGCTTAATATCTGCAACCTGTTGGCAGAAACAAAAATGGAATTACATTGATGAAGTACAATTGTAGGGGCACTGAGGTACGATTTAGAGAATTAAGTCGTACACGAGAAGAAAGTCATAATAATGCAAGAATTAAAAAAGAAAAGGTGAACCCCTGCCCTCTGGAGTTCTGGATACAAAATCTTGAAACAATCTCATTGTTTATTGAGAAACTACAAAACCCAATATGAAACGAATATGAATTTTACAGTGGAGCACATTTCCTCCTCAACTAAATTAGGAAGCTTCCTCCTTTGTTTCTTCTTCAGAACAGACTCAGTTTCTTAAACAATCTATTCAATGTCCTGATAATGTGGTGCTAATGTGTAAAATGATAAAGTATTTCTATTCATGAAACCTATGAACTTAAGTATCTTAATTTGGTGTTTTATAAAATTTACGACTTGTAGATTTAAAACGTATTTTCTCATATTATGACTGTATTCTCATAATATTGGGACTAAATTCTCAAACTCAGTTCATTTTCCTTATAAGTGGCCCTAATACTCTATCGTACTGAGGATACCAACACCAGAAATCATTTAGCTAATGTGTGTCTTTTACCTTGCAGCCATATTGCAGTGCGAGCTTGTTGAGATTGTCGCCATCCTCCACCTTCCGCTCCAGCAGCTGGACATTCTTCAGTCTGTCTCGCTCCTGCTCTCGAGAAACCAACGGTCTCATCTCCATGACGTTGAACTCCTCGTCGTCTGAGGATACAGAGGAGTCATTCTGTCTCCCCTTGAACAGATACACCTGACCGTCTGCGCTGGCGTGGACGTCCACCGGGGCTTGGAAAGCCTGTGGAGCGGGCTCCCCTCGCCGCATAATGAATCACACGCCTGTAGAAAACAGTTTTTTCTTTATAATTGAACAATTAACATATGAGTATATGTTTATACTAACTCATACAGTACATACATTACACATCAGGCAAGTTTCTAAAAAGGATCTATGTAATATATACATTATTGTGTTAAATACAAGGGTCCGACAGTCTGACACAACTTTTATGTCTGTTTTGTGAGACATTCGTATAGACTGCCATTGATTGTCACTCTACAGTTGACATAACTCTGTTTTGGCAAACAAGGGGCAAAACTAAGATGTACAAAATCCTAACATGGGATGAGCTCTGGATCAGAGAATGACTGGAGTTTTTAATAATAATTGAAATAGTTGCTGATTCATTTTCATGTCAATCAACTCACAGATTAACCCACAAACCCTTTCAGGTCAACACTGAACAATAATCACTGATATGTTATCTAGTGCCTGATAGGAGCATGAGAAGGGTTATGGATGACTGTTTCTAAAACATAATGCATTGTTGCAGACAAAGTCAATTGTCATAGCAGTCCTGAGTCTGAAGAACAATGTTTATTGTGCAGGCACTGATGCATTCAGGGAATCAATTTGACAGAAATCTGTAGCATCAGAGGAGTTAAGTCCCTGCACATACAGAGAAGTGAAACTTTATACAAACAACACACTAGTTTGTCATCATGTGCTGGCAGAACAGGTTGAATGCACCTTGATATTAAACCTTCACGTATAAACACCATTATGCCTTAATATATGCCATCTGTGATGATGGTGGTGGAGACTAACATGTGAGGTGTTCAAGGCAGAGGCCATAACATATGATCCATGTTGATACTCGTCAAAACATTCATTGTGCTTTAAAGATGGAGGTACTGTCACTCCGTTTCTTCACTAATGTTTCACTTGATCCTTTCATTTGTCACTGGTCTGTATTAGTTTCACCAACAGCTTCCTTTTAGCAGAGTCCGATTGTTTACTTCCCGATTCTAAGCGAACAAAACATGAATAAATTAAAACCACACCTAGTAGTGACAGCAGCTTAATGTGTACACATGGCTTACACGTGCTAACTAGTGTTGGTGTTTATTTGAAGTGGTTAACAAACTAAATAAGTCAAGTTGTCGGAAGGTCGGAGCTCACAGGGAGCACCTGAAGGCACCATTAGCGTTGGCTAGCAGCCTGATGCTAACGCTAGCAGGTTAGCTTTAGCTCCAACATGTGTCGGCACCGTGGCCAAGTCAGCAAACCGCCCCCCCGGCTACAGCTAAAGTTCGCTCCTGTGTCTGTACGACCGCGATTAACAGTAAATATGGTTTAACAAACTTTTTTAAACTCGGACTGCGCAGTTTCCAGTGAGTTACCTTCACACTTGTTTTCACAACAGTAACACAAGCCGCCGCCTTCACCGGCAGTCCGTCCCTGCGCTGCTGCCTGCCCACAGCCCGCTGCTTACTCTACTCTGTGTGAGGGAAGTGGAGTCGCCCCCCTCTGGTCTGGAGTGTGACAACATCCTAAACACGTTTTTTATTTCTAAAGAATGGAAAAGAAATAATACAAAAAAGACATCAAATAGATTATGCAGATTTTTGTTTATTTTGATCCGTTATACATTTTATTTGATACACATAACTAAGAGCAATGCTGTCCATTAAAGCAATAAACCAAACTTTAATTAAATTTACAATGTTTATTTTTTAAGAGAGATGTTGATTTTACTTTATGATCCTTTCGGAGGCTGCCTGTTCATGGTGCTGTGTAACTGTGCTGCTTTATACCAACAGGCGTTTTCATTATTTGATACATTAAACTAGAATGACTTTATTTGTCATTGCACTGAATTTAAAGCATCTCCATAGTGCATGCACACACACACACACACACACACACACACACACACACACACACACTACTAAAATAAACACAACCATGAAATAAAAAATACAGATACAGAGGTCCACACATGAGTAATTAACCAACGATGACACAACAGAGTGGCATATTAATCTGTACTGCTGCACCAATAGCAAAATACTAAATGAATTCCAGTAACTTCAAAAATGACAAAGGACATCTTCTCGCATACTCCTGGTGGTTTTATATGATACCCAATCATCTCTGAGATTTATATCTCCATCTGATAACTTTTAAAATAAACAGATGTTAGTTGTTGTGCTTATAGGATTTTATATTAAAAAAGTTAAACCCTGTAGCATGTCTACGTGAGTACACAGTTGAATCTGTACATTTCTTAATCAGTTTCAACCCCCCCCCCCCCCCCCCCCCCCCCCCAAAAAAAAAACATCATAACCATCATTTGATATAATGTTACGTTTTTTATGCTTTTATGTTTTTATCTTTAGTGGAGCTTTCTTTTATGTGTGCTTCACATCCACTTCCACACCAAACCCTCTCTTCAGAGCTCACCGAACACTTATCAAAATTCACAACTTGAATTTGAGAGGTATGAATAAAAGCAGGACATTAAACTTACTTTTAAAATGTATTTTATATTTAAATATTTATGATTATAAATATTCAGTACCCAAGAGCTGCTTTCCTTCTGACATCTGTTGGTAGAGAATCTTATTGTTACTTCAAATCCAAGCCATTGAAGCGTAGGGGCTGTACATTTATATAAGATTCCCAGTATGAGAATAGTGGTGGTGAGTACAACAACAGCAAACAGCTTGGACTGAGAGGGTGCCACAAAGTGAGTACTGGTTCCTCAGGGGAACGATCCTTAGAGGTTTAAAGGTCAGGGTAGTCACGGTGCCTTGTTGGACCACTAGATGGGGCTATTGATCTTTCATATCTCTTGTCCCCATCACTGTTTATCAGAAGAAACTGATGCACAGACAATCTTTGTAATATGGTAAATAAAATACTTTCATCCTATTTCGTCAATTATTGCTTAAGTGAACAGATTGAATTAACAGTTTAATCGTTTATCAGAAGAAAACAGCAATTAGCACCTGGTGGAAGTTCCTCCATCGCACCATATATGACCAAGCAAAGCTCAAAAGATGTATTCTGTCCCACACGCTGCATGGTGTGCACTATCAGCAGAAAGAGGTATGAGCTGCACAGCATATACCCACTTAGAAAATAATGTATTCAGTATAGTCGTAAACCCCAGGATAAACTGAAACCATTGTTAGAAAGATCCTGTTGTATTTTGCTGTCAAAGTTTTTCACAAATTGTACTGGTCAGTGAACACAAGGCAGTTGTATTTACATTGTGAAGAAATATGACCAATGCAGTTCCCCCCACAAAAGACTAAAGTTTATTTTAAGTGAAAGTTTATGTTTTTCTTCAGCTCATGAAAAATGTCATATTTAACCCTTTACACTATTTAAGGGATTGTCTCTATTAGAAATTATGACTGAATGTTTCTTAGAGAATCCCCTTCATGTGGTGCTCGAGGACTTTCCCTGAAGAATACATTTTCTATGTATTGGTAAAAACTACATAATAAACCATCAGTACAAGTCATACTGGTACATCTATGGTATCCAGCTTATAGCAAACAGTAAGAATGTTAACCTGTACAAGACACATGATAAATAGCTTCCAAAGAGACAATGGAAAAGTTGTATGAGAACTTTTATGGTTGTAGGGTTTTTTGTCTGTTCTGAAACAATAATCTTAAACGATCAAGATTCTAGATGTAGGTAACAAATAAATGATAAGAATCCTTAAAAAAGTTGCCTTTATCAAATCCGTTACCATTCTTAAATATATCTCTATTCAACATTATGTTATTTATGAACAAATAAAAATAAACCTTTAAGCATAATAATATAATTCTAAT
This sequence comes from Hippoglossus hippoglossus, assembly GCF_009819705.1. Taxonomy (NCBI): domain Eukaryota; kingdom Metazoa; phylum Chordata; class Actinopteri; order Pleuronectiformes; family Pleuronectidae; genus Hippoglossus; species Hippoglossus hippoglossus. The sequence continues at coordinate 12,940,198 of NC_047156.1, read as the reverse complement.
TATTACCTTCTCCAACGTGTCATTGGTACATGAGGTTAATGCACTTTAAAGAAAAAGAATACTCATAATGATAATGAAAGGATAATTGAAACACAATAAATAATACATGATCTTAATAAACACAATAAATATGAATAATATCTGAAACGGAATTCCAGTTAAATGTGTTGTATTGAAACAGAATAAACTGTTAAATGAACAGGGGGTAATTCAGATATACACAGCACGAAAATCACAAATGTATTCATGTATGTATGTATATATACAGGTATGTATGTATGTCTGTATATATGTATATAAGTATGTATATATATATGTATATAAATGTATACATATATGTATGTATGTATAAACTGTATGTCTATCTGTCTATAAGTCTGTATGTATATATATCTGTCTGTCAGTCAGTCAGTCTGTCAGTAGGCTGTGTTGCCATGACGCTCCTCAGTCAGTGGCTGTGCGGCACGTGCTTTGGAGCGTGACAAACGTCACACCTGATTGGTCAGTCCGGGAACAGCGCGCGCTCATTTGAAGGACAATGGCCGCTCACTCGTCCAGGAGAAGTTGAACTCCAGCTCCCAGGAAGCGGACTCTGGGTTGGTTGTGAAAGTGAAAGTTGCCCACAGGTTGCAGTGAATGTGACGCAGGTGTGTGAGCTGAGTTAAACATGGAGGAGTCTTCCCTCAGGCTCATTAGAGCCTGTTAGCTGGAGGCCTGTTGACAGAGGCTGGGTCTTGGCAGGATGATAAATGGTAAGTAAATAATGATTTATAGTGTTAAAATGTCACCTACAAACATGACATGGATTCATATTAAAGCTGCTCACCTAATTAGAAACTAGAAATATGCCGTCACTCACAGTGTTGAATGGGATGTTAGTCAAGTTAAGCTAACTAGCTTAAAAACTCAATTAAAAAACATTAGTTTAGCTACAAGCTAATGCTAAAGCTAAGTATCATGCTGCAAACACTTTTCCCATTGTAGGGATCATGTGCTGTGGGAAACAAATGAATCAAAGCGTTAAGACTCTCTTTTGTTGTTAACCAGACTGAATGTATGTGTGTATTACTACTGTATAAAAACATTAAGCTGTCACTTCAACAATGCAAAGCCAAGTACTTTCTTGCAACCTTTATAATGTTCAAGGTTTTTGTCAAAGAGAGAAGATGATACTATTTTGGAGCCGCGTTATTTAGGCTCCTGCCACTTTAAAGTCTATACAGTGCATTGTAGTCCTGCTGGTCAGTCTACAATGGTAGTGCAACTTACTTCAGAGTGAAAGTGCTGCACCAGAAACATGCCACGGTATATATATATTTTATTCAGACAAACTTGACCTAATCGTAAATAAATTATACAAAGTTTATGCTGATGGATATGTATGGCATTAATATTGATACTCCTCTCCAGTCACACGTGCAGCATCAGAGGAAAAAAGATAAAGAGGAGTCCAAGAGAAGAATAAACAGGTGAGAATTTAAACTGAAATGTAATGTTATCTAATGTGACAACTACTTGTGATTTGTTTATTCACTGCAGTTTGTGTGTTTTTGTAATTTCTATGAAATGCAAGAACAAAATGTTAAAGTTGTCAAAACAGACATCAGAGTATAACATACTTGTTGTCAAAACAGGCGTTGGAGTTTCAGATGGAGAAAGAGAGAAAGCACTAGAGGCAAAAAGACAGAAGTGATGGGGTAAGTTGTTCTTTTATCATAGGTTCAGTGGTGGGTGTTGTTGTGTGGACCACTTTTCACAAGGCTAATTGACTTGTGCTGTAACAAGTCTGCAAACACTGAAGAAAGTACTTTTTCAGTGGCACCTCCTCTAGCTGTTGTATCTGTTGGTGCTAGAGACAGGGATGTGGGATGTGACACAAACTGGAAGAGAAAGGTTGGACACTGAGTGGAATATTTACAACAGTGACCAGATGTCCTGTTTAAATAGTAATTGTCCATACTGTTATACAATTTCCTCTTTTAAGACATTTGCTCATTTGTTTGTGTGTGGATGTAAAATTTGTTATAGTGTGTGTGTGCGCGCGCAGGACCTGTTGATTGGTCAGTATGGGGGTTGTGCTGTCTCTTGTTCAGTTGGGCTCTCATGATAGTCAGTTATAATTGGTTGATGTGATACCTCTTTTATCTCTCATCCCCACCTAATATCATTTGTATAGCAGTTGAAATAAGTGCAGTGTCGCCTGTGTGTATTGATGGTGTTGTGTTCAGTGATGGCTGTTTCCATAGAAACAGTTGACCAATTTTGTAGGAGGAAGACCATGGACGCCATCTTCATACGTCATACGGACGAGAAAGCACAAGCTTTTGTAACAACTTTAACATATCTTTAATTGTTATATATCACAGATATCCATGAACAATATCAGGATAACTGCTCTTAACATTTACTATTAAAGCTTGTGTCAAGACAAAATTACATTGGGGGAGGATACATCACATGCAACACAACACAGAATAAAATAACTGTACCTGGTGAACACAAACACAATCTCATGTTGAATCTAGAGACCTGATTATCAGGCTTAAATATTGGAGGCAAGTAGGATTGAAGTGGAAATAGAAAAAGGTCAGTCGACATAATACACATAAGGGAAACATGCATCAGAAGCTGCTATCAGAAATCCAGACATTTTCCAGAAATTTTCCAGGGGGGTGTAAGTGAGAAGTAGTCAGTTGCTCTGGATATTTTCAGTAACTTTTCCTGGCAGCCCCCTTGTACAATGTCCGTAAAAATGTTCGAGTGAGTCCATGTGAAAATACAGCAAGAAGATGTCTCGAAAATTGGCCGCGAGCGAGTGGGTGACACTACAAATATCTCATGATAATGAAAATGAGGTGCCACACACATAGAAGATGTCTGTTAGGAAAGACAAGTCTAGAGCTTTTGGTAAAGGCCAACTCTGTTGTTGGTGTGTTGTGAACCAAAGCTTGTGATTTTCGCAGGGGGAATTTATACGTCATGTCTTGCCTCCTGCATCCTCTGACCAGGCGCCAGCCCTCGCCTGAACGTTCTAGAAATGTTCCTGTTGTTGTGAGCTTGAGTGATATGAACATTATCCTGAACCGATTTCCGTCACGTTACAGCAGCAGGGAACAAATGTTGAACAGCAATATATGCAGTGTTAAATGGCATCTGTAATTGACATATTAGCATAGTGTGCTGCTAAATGAAGAGATTAGTGAAAGCTCTGTACCCCTGTAGCAGGCAAAAGCTTTGAGTGAAGAAACTTGTGTTCCTTTGGGTTGCGGCTTGAACAATTAATTTGTCAAGGATATTTGTTATATCCGTTAGTTATCGTCCTGCACTCGGTGACGTACAGTGTGCTATTTTAAAGCACATTTGATGCAGGGCTAAGCTACAAGCAAGACTGGTTAAACATAGAGTTAATAGCAGTCATGCATATTCTAGTGTTTCTTTCTACATATGCATACCCACTCAGCCAGAAACCATGCATGACCTCCAGTTGACTCCTTTAACTAGACAGCATTACTCACAGTGACTGTTATAGAATATAAACCAACCACCAATCTCCTAATTAATAGTATCACAGTCACATGATGTCATGTGTTCGTACCTTGTTCCCCTTTAAACCAGAGTTGCTCAGATATTGTTTTTGTTAGTTGTATGTTCATGTTCATCTGTCAACTCAGCCTGCACATTAAGTTAAAGTGAACCTCACTGTTTGTACTGTTTGACTTCATTGTCTCATGGAGTCAACCTTTGCACTTGAGAAAGCTGAATGATAGTAAAGTTAATGTTGCCTTAGAGGGAATCATATCATTTACATTGCATTCAGATTCAGGGTGTAACGCTGAACGATGAGCAACAGAGCGGCATAATGTGCCATATTTCAGGGCCAGTGAGCAGCTTGTCCAACTGACAGAGAGAGGGGAGGGGGAGGGAGGGAGAGAGAGAGACAGACAGAGGGAAAGAGGGAGAGAGAGAGAGAGAGAGAGAGGAAAAAGGAGGGATGGAGTGGGGATAAAACTGTGTACACTGCATGCACAAGTTGCCCGGAGAACAACAGAGAGGGCTTTGGTTTAAATGATTCAGAACAAAGATTAAATATTTATTGAGGTGAAAGATTCATGTATGCCACATCTATGAACTCATTGCTGTGTGGCGACATTTACAGAATATCCTTTTCCAGTAGCTCAAGTTAAATACTAGAAATGCTTTTTTTCTCATTAGATCAATTTATCACATGTTTTCCCTTCACAAACATTTCTAAAACTTAAGAACTGAACTACTTTTCCTAAAAAATGATATTTTGATGTTTGTATGAAAAACAGCTGCAGCTTATTCACACCATTTTTACACTTTATTCACTTTTTCAATAAAAAACAAATCAAAAAAACTTCTAGATTTTGAATGTTATAAGCGCAGTTTTTATGGATCAGTGATAACAGTTATGTGACGGATACATTTAAAACTGCTCCATTAGGGGAAATATTTAAATGTTGCTCCTGATTATCCCAAAATTTTTGGCTTCAGGGACCTCCAACTTTAATCATAATTACCATCTGCAAAGGGAGTCTTTTGTTTTTCTTTCTTTTTTCTAAAGGTGGTATTGAGGGCAAGTGAATTTTAAATCCATGTGCACAGAGGGTAAATCTTTCATGTCAACATTGGTAATTCTTTTCGTTGTTACTGAAGTGTTGACACAGGGCTGATTACACCCTATTGCCATACACTGGGAGAGAAATTTGATTATTTGCCTTGCAAAAAATAGAGCATAAGATTTTTGTTTTCATCTGCTGGTTGGATGTTGAGATAAACCACAGGTGACTGGGGGTCTGTCTCGGAAATCCGCAGGGGTTCTGCAGTTGTTGGTATGGGCAAACCAAATTGAATCCTTATGTCTCAGGGTCATGGCAACAGTTCAGATCTTTATTGATTAAACGTCAACAGCCTAGGTGAACGTGATTCACAACTCACAGGGGCCAAATTCAACAATCTATCACCAGAAGCGAACACCAAAACCAACACATCAACACTGCGTGTTTAGATCTCAGGTTGTACTTTAATTCTACTACATTTTATGAGTGGTGACGGGTGTAGCTGGGTGTTCTGCATAGACCTAACAATATATGATATATATTCCAAAATTTGATATTTTTTGGAAAACAGCAAGAGACACAACATGAATTTTGGCGAATGTGCTTTTGCCCATTTAGGTTTTAGAAGTCTTTATAAACTAATGGTCATTAATTAAAGCCGCAATGAAAAGTTGATTGTGTAATTGCAGTCGTTTGACAAACAATTATATGGCATTATTTGATTATTGATGAAGTCAATAATGCCAAAGTTTGATGGCTAAAGCAACAGGACACTTCCTGCCTCCAGTCTGAAACACACAGTCAAACTAGCCCCCACTCATTTCACGCTGCGCATTGTTTCTAAGCATTAAGTTACGAGCGTGTTAGAGTGATTTCAAAATAAAAGCAACCATCCTGTAAATGGGACGTCACATTTATTCAGTCTGTAAATGCATTAATTAAATTCATGATGTAACAAATTAATTAATTAAATAAGTTTATCAAAATACACAACATTTATTTAACTGAATAAAGTCATGATTAATAGTAAATAAGATCAATGATAAAATATTATGACGAGTGTGAAACTACTTTAGAGAAAATTGAGTATATTCAGTATATTTGGTGTTTTGGACAACAAATTGTTAAGTTAGCAAAGCTTCTGTGAGGACACCAATTAAGGGCAAACGTGGTGGCTACAAAACAAGCATCCTTATATATTATGCTTGCGTGTCAATGATGGTGTATTTCAGGTTGGTATGGATGTAATTTCCGGCAAGGAGGGACTTCAGCCAGGGGACTGTGGGGAGAATGTTGCTGATATGTGCAGCATAAATGTAGTGGGGTATATTAATTTGGATCCCAAACCCTAAGGGTAACCCCTCACGCAAGACAAAGCCCTGGCAGTCCTGGTCTTCATGCAGGCCATGAGCGTACAGTGACACATAACCTTGCCCTGTCACCACCCTCACCAGTGTGTCAGCTAACATTACTGTGATTGACGTTGAACCAGCACTCAAGCCCTATGAGATCGGAGGCTCTCCATAACCTCGCCCTAGCTGTGTACCAGGGCTAGGACATTTGGGGCATGGTACTGGATCATGATGCCATCTGCATTTTTAGCCTGTACCCCTGTTAAACAAGGTCACAAGCCTTTGTAACCTTGTATAAAGAGTTTATCTTTTGTTTTGACGAGGGGGCTGACAATGAGTTGTTGAGTAGAGTAGAGAAAGGACAGTTGAGGCTAAAGGTCGTGTTACAAAATCATTTGGAAAGTCTAAAACCTTTGATTGCTTAAGTGAGAATTTTGTTTGCTAAGCAAGAATAATGTGCTACTTTTAACTAGGTAGACTATTAAATGTAGAATTCTTAAATAACTCTTGCCATTCATTCTGTTACTATAGCTCCTTACAGTCTGCTTACAGAAACATTGACTCTAAAAGCTTTGTGTAAGGGGCTATGTTGGAGAAGTACTCCCCCTCTGAGCAGGGACTGTGTTGTAACGCTCGGTATCCTCAGAGCGAGTTCAAACTGCAGTCACAGGCGTCAGTACCTTTGCCATGATGTGAGCTTCCTTCTGACCGTGGGATTTCAATAATGCATGTCAGTCGTGTTCAGGCACTGCAGTGTGGCTTCAAGCCTCAGCTGAACCGCTACACGACCTCAACCTTCCTGCCATTAAATCATCGCTGACGATGGAGAGAATGAGATGCATTGAAATATTGATTATTGTATAAAAGACTATGCTCTTCATACACTTATGCACACTACTCTATAGAGTGGAAAGAATCTGTAAAAATGCCACCATGGACACGATGAATACTCCTGAGAGTGAGCAATGACAGTGATACAAAAAAATTAGAGTTAGCATTTCATCCGATGATTGTCTCAACCGACTTATATATATTGCTGTGCAGAGTATTTTCTCTTTTCTTACTTCTTATAAAAATCATAAACAAATAAATCAGCCTCATCCACAACCACAAGAAAAAGAACAAAAACAAATGAAAACATGAAAATGCTTGATGCTGATTCCTATCAAAAATAAATTGCTTTTGTTAATTCTCAGCCACAGCTGGGGGTGAGCATTGTTACTGTGGTAAAATGCTTGTTGACAATGAAGTGAGAATAATTCAATGATAAAAACCGAAGCATGGTAGCATTTCAATCTATGTTGACTGTGTATGCAATGTACACAGCACCGCATTACAGAAACCTCTACTGAGTAAACTGCTTTCTTCTTATTGGCATCCATTTCTCTTGGTTTATGAGCTGGCAGGCGCTGGTCACCAGTGCAAGTAGCTGGAACAATAATTACTGCCCTCTGGGCAGCAAAGCCTGGCATCCTACTGCACCATAACTAGAGCTGTAACATTATCATATTCATCATTGTGATGAAGGGAAAACTTCAGTTTTGTACAAACTGTCGGTCCAAAATTAAATCAACAATTATTTTTCTGGTGTCACATTTATTTTGTTTTAGTTTTTGTAACTCTTTGACATGCAGTTTTTTGACAGCTTCAAATATCAAGGTAATTAAGAACCATATACTGTTAAGTACTTGATTTCAATGACAATAAATAAAAATGCTAGTCTGTTTATAGATGACAATGTGATTGTGGTACAGATTAATTTAGTATAAAAAATACAGAGATATGATTTGATGACACGGCTTAAAAACATCAGTCTTTCCAAGTAACTGTCTTTCTGTGTAATCATCTCCCTGTGCGTGTGTGTGTGTGACTTGCTCCTCTTCTGTTAGCTAGCTATGTCCACACCCACATTCCAAATTTAAACCCTGCACTTCCCTGAAAAAATCCCACACGCTAAGAAATGTCAGACTCTATATTGTGTTCACAGTCTGCAGAAGGTGCCACAGTATCCGTTATGTGCACTTAGGGCATGACAAATTTCACATCTGATTTAACAAGTTGAACCATGATCTGATGGTAGCAGCAGTGAGTGTGACGTGGGCAATGCTAATGCTAATTGCAGCCAACACTACAAACAGTAATCCAGTCACACTAAATGGGCAATGAATTGAATCACAGTAAGTTATATTGTTACAAACATATTATGACATTATGTGTTTCATTTTTCAGATGTATATTGAGTTGCACATACTTATGTGTTTTGAGTGCTAGTCATTTTTATATTGACTAAAAAACTCACAGTTAATGTAACCACAATACAAATTAAAGGCTACAAGTAAGCACTCACATACACATTGCTTTAATGCTTTATATTGGGCAAGCCAGATTCCTGGTGCTGCCATTATTGTCCTAATGACAGCAGCAAATCACAGTGTCGCACTCGGGACACACAACATAGTCGGGTTTTGTGCTAGCGTGCCATGCTAGCTGTCTGTTTAATGCTAAAGGGAAGTGAACGGTAATAAAACTCCAGATGAACACATACCTGGTTCATTAACCTCTGACACCTCTCTCCAGGCAAATTTTGACGTTTCATTTCAGTCAGGTGCCTGCACTGGAATACTAGCATATTTATGATTTGATTGGCTCGGTTGAGCTTTTCTCAACTTCCACTGCGCTCAATGTCAAAATACTATCACAACACAGTTAACTGAAAATGTTGTTAATGTTACTTATTAAGTGCATTTCTCTTTTTTTACATTGTAGTCTAGAAAACTGAACCCCACACACAACTTGCATGTTTATCTTATCTGGGAAGATAAAAACTGCAATCCGTGTCTGACTGTGGAGGTGATGAAGGATGAGTAAACAGTCAGATTGTATTTTAAAATCCTGCATTACACAGTAGGTGACCTCTAAATGAACCACTGTAAAACATATAAAAAAGGGATATGGGGGAGGGGTGCTATCGAGCAAAATACATGATTGTAATTGCTGTAATCCAGTGACTGACATGTATGAGCACAACAAGTATAGCTCAAGAGAAAATACAATTCCTTGTGATCTATAGAGATAACACAGGATTCAAATAATTGAAGAATGAAAAAACAAGAAACAATTCTCAACAAGGGGACTAAGTGATCACTGTTTATATTACTACACGGTGTTATACACAACTGCTAGTTGTATATGGAAAAAAACAATGTGACACTCATCTTTCATTTCAATGGGTATTTTATACAACACAATACAGAGCAGTACCGTGTTAACCTTCTGCAGAGAATGCCATGACCTACTGATGGAGTACACCATCTCTCCATTTGGTGGTCATCCACAGGGAAGGAGAACAATTAGGCAAAAAAAATAGAAATGGTCAACATCAGGAAACAATGCTTCTCATTCCGACCGTGCTATCCCTTTCCCACTTTTCCAAGAAGACAATAAAAGAGGACAGGAAAAACTGAGAGTCAAATCGAAGGTTAATTGCAGCCAGGAAAATGTCAACCAATTTTACCGATCACCCACGAGGGGTATTTAGCCCTTGGTGAAAAAGATGCTGGAATATCTGTTGAGTATATTAGCTTCCTATCCATAATGGCCTCCTGAAGAGAGTGATGATGACATGTTTCCAGCACTCTGTTCCCCCTCAAAGCATTTGTGTGTGCACACAAAACACAAAGTGTGTGTGTGTGTGTGTGTGTGTGTGTGTGTGTGTGTGTGTGTGTGTGTGTGCGTGTGCGTGTGCGCGTGTGTATTCCGCTTCGTGTGTATGTATGGATGTGTTATATGCTTTATGTCATAGTCAATATTGTTATTGGAGATGCAAGCTTCCTGGGAACCGACAGGTGTTGGCACCAGATCTCTGACACCTCTGTCGTCGTGACACATCCACCCCCCCAGTTAGTTTTACCATAATACACGGTGGCTTGACAATAACCTTTTCACTGAGGTATATAAACAGTGTTTTTGGCCTGATATGCCATGTATTAGAAATTAGTCCTGACGGATATTATATATTTATGAGCCTTTCACAGACATATTGCACTAATATGAATTATTATTATTATTTTATAGAATCAACAATACAATTTTCTTAATTCCATATTTGTTTGTATTTGTGTGTTCTTTTAATTTATGGTTAATTATAATAATTAATTTTACTTTTAAACTGTAAAATATCAAGCTTCACTTACATTTCTTTGTCATAAAGGTTTGATAAGGACATCGTGGAAATCATTCCCAAATAATAATAATAATAAAGAAAATTTTGTTTTTACATCGGCCTATATATCGGTATTGCAATTATTTACTTCCTAATATCGGTATCACCCTCGGCCTCAAAATAATCCATATCAGTTGGGCGCTATTATAAATTTGGGAATAAATATAAGTGAATGTAAAATATGCTTTATTCTGCTTCTCAAGACTTTGAAAAGCTTTCAACATGGTAGTTTTTGAAAAAAAAATCTGAGGTAAGAATTCAACTGCTGATGTATGTTTTCAAATGATTGTTACAGCATCCCTCACTGAAATTGAAAACTCAATGAAAAGATTGATAAGAAACTTAAAAAGCTATAATAGAAAGATTTCTATTTGAAGGTTAATCTTTGCCAAAATATCACATTTGTTCAGCAGTTTAAAGAGGAAATTGGCCTGAGCTTTAGTTGAAAAATCAAAAGAATTGCCATTTTAAAGTGTTTTTACACACACCCGGTTGTTATATTTGTAATGGGTTCACATTTTCTGAGACCTTGAATGGTGTACAGTATAAAACATGGCTGTAGTCCCCTAAAGATTTCATGGAAGTCGTATATCTCTCCTCATGTTTGTTTAAATTAGTTGAGAATAGTGAAATCTCACAGGGGAAAAAAAATTACAACCCACTGCACTGACATTTACAACTGATTTAGACCATGGCCACTACGGTGTTGTTAATTAAATTGATTAGCTCATGCAAGTGCATGTTTATTGCAACCTTATTGAGGTGACACCAGCTCTGCTGCACTCGCAGTAACCTAATGCTATCAAGAACATTATATCATGCTGTCACACCCTATAGTCTATTTTGTGCCTCTGACAAAGGGCAGCTTAGCCTTGATCTTCCTCACAGGACTACAGAGACTAATGATAATAAAAAGGATTACTCTTGGTATAAGAAAAGGTGCTGTAGTCTGGTCTTAATTGGTGAGTTCCCTTGCTAAGTTGATCGAGTCTTCAGGCTGGCAGTTAGTGAACTGGTCAATTAATCTTTCCTCTCTCGTAATGAAGTGGGGGATTTCAGATGGCTGGTCTCACACACAGAGACAGACAATGTGCCCAAAGGATCTTCTGTCCCTGCATCAAGTGACCTGACAATTAAAAAATGTACCTCCCCACTTCCCTCTCCTCACCAGGTGGCAAATTAGTCTGACCCAACCTCATATCAAAAGGACTAACCATGACTTCAAATCAACTTCACAGGCACAAAAAGGGGGAAAGGGCAGTATCCTCCATGAAATAAGATTATTGTATTAAGACTTTTGGCCCCATATCATTCATTTTGAGTTAAATGAAAAGGGACTTGTTGGATCCTCCCTGCTGTGTGTCACAAAGGTTTACCCTCTCAGAGGAAAAAAATGTGTTGTAGCTTGACATTCATTTGATGATGTGGATGTGGCAGTGGAAAAAGCTAAATGTTTAGGGTTAAATGTGTTTGACCTTGCATTGCAGCAGGCTTATTCGATTCTATCTATTCAGTAAGAAGGGGGATAAAAGAGGTGCCAGTCCTAATCATAGTCAAAATGAAAAACAGGAATCTGACAATTGATCTTCTTTTGCTCTGTTAATGTTTTATCTGTTCCAAAACAAAATACTGCAAAACAAATACCCCCACTGCACTTGGTACACTGGTGACTCTTGCAACCAATTCTATGGGGTGGGTGAAATAATAAATTCACCAGCAGTTGGAGGGTGTAGAGGGTGCACAAACTGGAGTGACCTTGTATTTTATCTTTAAAAAAGATGCAAGAATCTGAGGATATTTTGGATTTAATATTATTGAATATATACTTATATATATATAAGTTTTGCCAGTATTTTTCCAATTCTTGCAGCGCCAGTGCTTCCCACAGAATTCGATTCAATCTATGATGGTAACTTATTTGCCATATGTGTCAAAAAGACCCAGCTCTCTTCCCTTGTCACTCCTTTCATCCTCTGGAAGTCCTCCGGCCGGCTTCACTGCAATCAGCTGGTGCCTGCTGTAAACTCAAAGACCATTGAGTTGCTGCACAATAGTTGTGTAGCTGAATGATAACATTTAATAAGCTAGCAGAATTAAAGAACCAATTACACAGAGAAAACTAGAAATATCTCCTTGTGGTTGTTCACCTCTGCCAACCAGTCTGGAACTACCATCACAATCTCCTCTTTGGTTCTAGACTTAGAAGTGTTTCTGTAGAACATGATGTCACATTAAGGGTAATCTGCAACCTTTTGGATATGAAATAGTAAATCATCATCATTTGTCCTATTAGACATTTGTGTGAAAATGTGTGTCATACTCACGTATGACCACCTATTCCTAATCAGTTCATTCTAGAGTAAAAGTAAACGTTTCTTCAAAAATCTTAAGGGATTTGCTGGAGACGCTCCTGAGATGTTGAGTGTATGAGGCTCAAAATATGTTTAGCGAGGTCAGAGTGAACTTGACTTTTGACCACCAAATTCTAATCAGATCATTTTCCAAGTCCAAGTAAATGTTTGTGCAAGATGCAATAAAAGTTCCTCCAGGCGTTCTTGAAATACCACATACACAAGAACTTGAGGCCACTGTGACCTTGACCTTTGACCAAAAATCTAATCAGTTCATCTTTGAGTCCACATGAACGTTTTTGCAAAATCTGAAGAAATTCCCTCAAGGCGATCTTGAGAAATCCCATTCAAGAGGTCAAAAACGCATTTTGTGAGGTCACCCTTTGACCTGTGACCAGCAGACGTTAACCAGCTTATCCTTGTATGGATGAACTGGTTAAAAGTGCTGCCTATGTAGGGGAAAGGTTTACATGAATCTTGACGCCAATGGTATATGGTCAAAATAATAGTGAAAAAAAATGGGATTTGTATTTCATGGGTTAATACATGTACAACCCGCAACATCAGTTCATTTAACATATAAAATAGCACTAGACGACAACAAAATCAAAGTTATCAATCAGTTCCTCCAGGATGTCATCGGGTTGCGATTGTAACGATCAACACAAATTCAACCACACTGTGTGCAACCTTGAAATCTTGTCCAATTATCTTTTCTACAAATTTTGCCAATTACCCCAATGCAAATTGTTGTTTTGGAACAAACCACACAAACAAGAATAAAGTGTTAATCAGAGCGATAAGTCAAACCTGTTTTCGGGACAAAGTGCTGAGCATTTGAAATAGTTTAGAAAGAGATTAATAAGCTTAAACATGGTGTGAAAGCTTTATACCAAGAATTACAACTGCTTTTGCAATCTTTACTTGCTCCCGCATTTTTATTGTAAAAAACCTGCAACATGCATCGCATGACATTTTTGGAACAGTCTTTTGGTTACAGCTCAGTGGCTAGCCATTACGTTGACTGATTTTTTTAAGTTCACTGTTGAGCGTCAGTTGCTGCAATCCTCAGTGATCCATGACTTTACCAGGTGCTACCATGCAGAACGATGGTACAATCTAGGAATGAGACCACTCACCGCCTCAACCTGGCTGTTTGACCCCTGACATTTTGACATTGTGCGCTAAAATTAACCAAACTTACTCTACAGAAAATCAATTTTTATAGGCAATGTAAACCTGCACTTTTATTAATTTAAAGGAGTTGCTTTATTTACAGTTTGGATTTGCTTTTGTTTGAGTTCACAATTAAAACACAGGTTTGGCAGCTTTGATCTCAATCCATTGAAAGCTAGATTTGAAGAAGGTGTGTGAATTGGACAAAAACTGTGCAAATAATCAAACATTAAGACTAAAATTTGCCTGACACGTGCCAGTAAAGAATTGTAGGTTAAGTAAGAGCTGAGCTACGTTCTGAACTAGTTGCCACCACAAGCTTCCTACTTGAATTCTAGATTTTTTTCTTCTTTTGTAAAGACACTGGTTGAAATTTGAATGCTATGAGTCCACCCAAAACTTCGCTATAACTTTTGCATAAAAGTGACCATTGTTAAATATGATAAATGTGAAATATGATGCAACCTTTTACCCTTTAGCTTATTTGCTTGGCTAAATAAAAGTATAATAAGTGGTGAAGAGACATTAAGTCAGAAAACTGACATAATAAGCTGCTCATCGTGCCAGACCAATTTAGACTGTTGCACCAAATCCCCCAAGTGTAATGAAGAGGGCAAGAGTGTATTATGTTGACTATGCATTTAAAGAAGTTGGACAAAAGACAGTTTTCTGCTGCAAGAGGTTTTCTGAGCTGATTGTGTCTAGAACAACTCAGATAAATTGGCTTATTGCAGATATATTTGTTTTGGTTTTTATGGAGACAACACATTTCAGTACAGATGCACCAAACTACATTTGGAGAAATTTTGAAATAGTGTTTTTGTTACATATTTTGTCAACCAAGGATCAGTTTATGTTAACATAAAAAACACCAATAGCCAATATATTGTCAGATTTTTTCAAGCTACTGACATTGATATACAGTGTATATATATATATATATATATATATATATATATATATACACTACCGTTCAAAAGTTTGGGGTCACTTTAGAAATGTCCTTATTTTTCAAAGAAAAGCACTGTTTTTTTCAATGAAGATAACATTAAATTAATCAGAAATACACTCTATACATTGTTAATGTGGTAAATGACTATTCTAGGTGGAAACGTCTGGTTTTTAATGAAATATCTACATAGGTGTATAGAGGCCCATTTCCAGCAACTATCACTCCAGTGTTCTAATGGTACATTGTGTTTGCTAATCGCCTTAGAAGACTAATGGATGATTAGAAAACCCTTGAAAACCCTTGTGCAATTATGTTAGCACAGCTGAAAACTGTTTTGCTGGTGAGAGAAGCTATAAAACTGGCCTTCCTTTGAGCTAGTTGAGTATCTGGAGCATCACCTTTGTGGGTTCGATTATACTCTCAAAATGGCCAGAAAAAGAGAACTTTCATGTGAAACTCGCCAGTCTATTCTTGTTCTTAGAAATGAAGGCTATTCCATGCGAGAAATTGCGAAGAAACTGAAAATGTCCTACAACGGTGTGTACTACTCCCTTCAGAGAACAGCACAAACGGGCTCTAACCAGAGTAGAAAGAGAAGTGGGAGGCCCCGGTGCACAACTCAGCAAGAAGACAAGTATATTAGAGTCTCTAGTTTGAGAAATAGACGCCTCACAGGTCCTCAACTGGCAGCTTCTTTAAATGGTACCCGCAAAACGCCAGTGTCAACGTCTACAGTGAAGAGGCGACTCCGGGATGCTGGCCTTCTAGGCAGAGTGGCAAAGAAAAAGCCATATCTGAGACTGGCCAATAAAAAGAAAAGATTGATATGGGCAAAAGAACACAGACATTGGCCAGAGGAAGATTGGAAAAAAGTGTTATGGACAGACGAATCAAAGTTTGAGGTGTTTGGATCACACAGAAGAACATTTGTGAGACGCAGAACAGGTGAAAAGATGCTGGAAGAGTGCCTGACGCCATCTGTCAAGCATGGTGGAGGTAATGTGATGGTCTGGGGCTGCTTTGGTGCTGGTAAAGTGGGAGATTTGTACAAGGTAAAAGGGATTTTAAATAAGGAAGGCTATCACTCCATTTTGCAACGCCATGCCATACCCTGTGGACAGCGCTTGATTGGAGCCAATTTCCTCCTACAACAGGACAATGACCCAAAGCACACCTCCAAATTATGCAAGAACTATTTAGGGAAGAAGCAGGCAGCTGGTATGCTGTCTGTAATGGAGTGGCCAGCGCAGTCACCAGATCTCAACCCCATTGAGCTGTTGTGGGAGCAGCTTGACCGTATGGTACGCAAGAAGTGCCCATCAAGCCTATCCAACTTGTGGGAGGTGCTTCAGGAAGCGTGGGGTGAAATTTCTACAGATTACCTCAACAAATTAACAGCTAGAATGCCAAAGGTCTGCAATGCTGTAATTGCTGCAAATGGAGCATTCTTTGACGAAAGCAAAGTTTGAAGATCAAAATTAATATTTCAAATAAAAATCATTATTTCTAACCTTGTCAATGTCTTGACTATATTTTCTATTCATTTTGCAACTCATTTGATAAATAAAAGTGTGAATTTTCATGGCAAACACGAAATTGTCTGGGTGACCCCAAACTTTTTAACGGTAGTGTATATATATCTATATATAGTGTCAGAAGTTGTGTACAGTAAAGTCTGTTTCTCAATCAGCAGACGGGCGTTTTATTACAGTGATATTTATTCATTCAAGGTCTCAAACAATCTATGAAGGAATTGTCGTCTTTTTCTACTGCTGTCTCATTGAAGTCTGCATGTGGAGATACACAGATAACACATCATATCACCTATAGTTAAAAATGTGCTCCTAATTTCCAATAGGAGCACATTTTATCTTACCTTTCAGGAAATAAAAAAAGCTGAATTGCTATTTTCCTGTTAATGTTACAGCCCATTATTTATATTTCGAAGAGAATATGTCTAAACATGAACTTGACCTTATTCATTTTCAATTTGTAGTGACTGAATTGTTCAAATATTAAAACCCTGTGAGGGATGATTTAATAGCAAGAGTACCCTAAGTATGGGTCAAGATCAGAGTCAAGTTTTTTTGGCTTTGTCTTGTGGAGTGCAGACTCCACCGAGAGTAATTATTTGTGGAGGGTTTAGGGCCCTGAGGGTGACGGAGTTGGCGGGAGGGGCAGAGGGTGCGCTGAAATGGAAAGCACGCCAGTCCCACTCATGGTTGATGATCAGTGAATCTGAAAGGTCATGTCATGTTTTCTGGCAATTGACTCGATTGGTTTGGATTCTGCAACATAAGGCTGGGACAGTGGTGTGTGTGTGTGTGTGTGTGTGTTTGTGTTTATTTGTGTGTGTGTGCCTGCGCATTTGCTGGGAAATGTGCCCCTGGGTTATTTTTTGCAATGACCTTATTACCCTGCACAGTGACGACGTGCCACATCACTTGCACCCTGTCTCTTTAACACACAAACACATCTAGATGCAGATACTTGTTAATTATGAATATCCAATATAATCCTTTAATGCATCACCTACAGCTACTCTTTTAAATAACTGTAAAGCAAGACTTAAATGATACTTTAATGATTAAACATTATTATTAAACAAATAGATTTTGATAAATGTATTTATAAAATCCTGGTATATGTCTGTGTGAAAAGACAAGGAGTTGCTGTTGGGTTTTGTGTTGTGCTTGTCGCAGTCTCCAGCTCCATAAATGATCTGTGACAAAGACGGTATTAGCACTTTTAATTAAAGTTGATCACAATCATCAAACACAGACCGCTTACAACCACGAGCTAGCTCCGACATATTGTACATTCTCTGCTGTGGTCTGTGGAGATGTATCCACTGATATGGCTTCTGCCTCGCAGCCATTCTGTGCAAGTAATTTACCAGAACAATGCAATCTTAACCTCTTGCCTTTACTCATCATCTGGGAGGCTCAACCATCGAGCTATAAATATAAAAACACCATCGGCATTGGAAAGATTTCTAAATAAGGTGTGAAATGCAGCATTCAAAGCTTTACAACCCAATTTAAAGGTAACAAATTCTCAGTTTCATAATTTACTGGTGCTCATTAAAATGTTTAACATATGTTTGGGGTATTACTTATTGACACCAGGATGCAAATAATTTATACATCTGAATATGTCCTAGTTTTGCAAAAACATGCATGAAACCACCAAAAGGAATCAGTCTGTCCTCTAGGCGATAACACACTACATGCAGTTTTACCAGCAAATCCTTTGCCAGCCTTCACTCTGCCATGCCTACGCGGTTGACTCCTGCACTCCAGCGGATCGGTGGCAGAGGTCCAGAATCACTTAGATCATTTTACCCGGGGCACAAGGGGGGCAGAGAGGAGCCACTGACCCTGTGCTCGTCAGACAGGGCTTTACGCCTCGCTGACTTCCCTAGTGTGGCATTTCTCCTGTATTTGCCCCCTCCCAACGCCTCCCTGTGTAACCGCCACTGCAGTGCAGAAAAAGATCATTGTCTGTAGCAATATCAATCAAGTGAACAGCATCTGGGGTCAATCTGCTGACAGTGCTCCCTCTTTGCTGTCCCAGCTCTCATGTAAACTGACAATAATGACAGAATGTCAGAAATGTTACCAAAAAGTAGTCGGTTAACACAAGACGACACTTTGAATCCCTGTGTACTTAAACAGAGACATTGCACCTGTCTCCCCCCCATCACCCAACACCAGACCCTAACACACTTCCCTTGCCTCTCTCAACATGATGCGTGCATGTGTGCGTCTGTGTGTGCGTGTGTGCACATTCAAGCACCTCCCCCACCGACATCTACAACAAACACCCCCTACGTACACCTCCACAATGAACACACCCCCTGCTATGGGTCATACAATGGTCATGACATTATTAAAGGATCAATTGTGCCTTAAAACACTGCCTCTCATCCATGGGGGCATGTAAGAGAACAGATGGGGCTTATGCAGAGCGGATTCAATATCTATTTAAAGTGCTGTTGAGACAATGATCTAATGAGACATTTACATTTTGTTCAGCTGAGTTGAGAAAGCTTAGAACGAAGCAACTTTCATCTGATAATGCCAGCAGTAATGTCCTTAAATATAGCTGTTACACAGGCATCTTATGAGGGGAAATTATGCATTTTTTTCCCAACAGGAAAATACACAAAACTAAAAATGTAAAAATATTGCATGTGGGGATTTTAAGTCCCCACATGCACAAATGTTATCTCCTAGTTAGTAAAGACAAAATAAATGCTTAAACTGCAGAGTTTTGACACAGATGTTTGTATTGTTGGAATACAGTTTTCAGTCCAATATTTTGCAATTTCTTAAATTTTATACATTGATTATTAGGACACATTGCATGGATACAGAATGCCTGTCATATAGTTTACACATGAATAGACAGCCTCCTTTCATGTGATGATGAAATGCTGCAGTAGAGTTTAAAAGCGTGGGACATTTTCTCCGTCCATAAGCTGCTGTCAAGGGAGTTGTGAAGATGGGGCTGGGGAGGTAAAAGTGAGGACATGCTGTGCTGGGATCAACACGTGTCTGCAAAAGCCTGGAGGTTCCACAACAATCTGTTCCAGTTGGTTCACTCTTGTGCTGTGACCTCAATTTTTGACTGCTGTTGGAGCTTCCTTGCACTCTGGTTTGACACAAGAACGGGGCAGGCAGCGCTACACCCGCTCGGCCAAGCAGAGGGAGGCAGAGTGGAAGAGCCGTTGGAATATCAAACAATGAAGCTGAGGAGGAACATTGAATTAACATCCCCGCATCCATGGGCTGCAAGAGCAACTCCAACTTGGCAATCCTATGAAATGACACTTTCAATTGGGGTCAATTGGACCCCTGCTTCTGGATTTCAGGCTGCTTCTCTGCCTAGGGGTAATCAAGGGCTAGAGATATAATTAGAGTAACAGGCTTTCATACTGTAGTTCAAGCGGTGAAGTCGAACAGTTGAGCAACACTAGGGGTCAGTGGCAGTCTATGCAATCATGTAGTGAAGAGACCCTCTCTGCCATGTATGTCATCACATTTAGCTTTGATCAGAGGACAGAATGTTTAACATGTGCACAAAGGTGACAGTTGAGACGTTTACACACAACACTTAAGCAACAATCGAGACCTTGTTGCAATTTTATTCGTGGCTCTTCAATTATTTTTACTTGCAAAAGGTTAATCCGCACGCCACCATATTTCAGTATTTTCTGTTTACGCCTTTTATTTTTGAAACATCATCTGTTCTTCTCTGTCTCAGTGTGATTGTGGGCACTCAGCGGTGTGCGATATTTCCCTCACTCCCTCTCAGTGGCACAGCAAAACATCTCAGCAGTGGTGACACGGTGGTCGAGTAATTATCTAATTGTTTGAGCTATGTCTGTCTTTGATTTATGGTCTTGTATCAGTTGCTGACCTGATTTATAATGAGGTTCCCCCACTTGTGAAAATATGAACTTGAATTATGTGGCACTCGTCCAATTATTTCTTTGTTCGGCCGAGGCTCCTGTCTACGTTGACGGTGTGCATCACAAATAGCTGCCATTGAGGCTTTCACCTAATAACAGTAATATGATCCATCATTTTAGATTGGCCCAATCATACCTCCCTCCATGTTACCTACTTCATCTATCATTGTGTAGATGCACACTTATCCCAAAAGATTGTAATCAGACATTTCTCTCTAATGGATTATTGGTAGTTCATCAGATTAGAGTTTTATCACAAGGTTTATCTATCTCTCTCCTGCCATACAGTATGTAATGGTCACTCTTGTAATACTGTGTGGGGACAATCACAAGAGGAGCAGCCGTGGAACAACATGACTGCACCTTCCATTAATCCAGTCGGCCTCCCATTACCAAGTTCAGGCCACAAAGTCAAAAAACTGGGCACTAAGTGGAGCAAGTTGCTTGGCACAAGGACAAAGTTGACAGAAAACATAAGGCCCCCACACACTGTCTGGACAGCAGGAGGCCGTGAGTACATGGGTTGAAGAATAGACCCAGCCGCAAACCCATCCACTATACAGATGAGCCGCTCCCTTCAAATTAGCACAGAGCTCGGAGACTGCTGCTGGTGTCTGATGAAAAGATGCACGGCTGCCACTATTTGTGCCGCTAAGGCATTCATCAAATTAATTACTGGTGGATCCCAGCACCTCTCTGATACCTCTTTATTTTGAGTCCGGTAAATGGGGACTCAGACTAGCGCTGACAGAGAGGCCTAATACTCCCAGTCTTTCGCTGCACATAATTAATTGAAATCTTTGCTAGCTTGACAAATTGGAATGATGAATCTATCTTCTATGAATAGCTTAAGAAAAATGCATAATCAGTCAAAACTGTACAGTAGAAGCAACATCCTGCTCCCTCTGTCTCACTCAGTCTTTTGCTCTATGCAGTGTCGTATGATCCATTAGACTGAGGTAGCATGGCTTGTTGAGAAGACTTGCCTTCCTTTCACCACCTCGATTGATAACTTTGGCTTCTTACTTTAATAGAGCGGTCAAGGTGGAGAGTTCCTTTGTATAGTTCAATAGAATAGGGGAGCACATAAATCAAACTCTGCTGTTCTTTGCCACAGGAAACACATGTTCTGTAGTGTCTAATCTCTCATGTCATACAATAATACAATGCCTAATCGTCTATCTATGTCTGTTATTGTTTTTATAATAAAAATGTATCAAAAGGTTGTGCAATGTGCGTAAAAGTCGAATTATCACTCTGAAGTTGCCCTCAACAGAGCTTTATGGTGTATTTTTAACCTTTTGTCTTCTTGCTACAACTTTACTGATTTAGCTCACAATCAACACTCTGACTGTTTATTTTTAAGCTGCAGCAGGCAGATATTTTCATTTATTGAATTCTAAAAACCTACTGTACATTACCTGCCAAACACCAAAGTGTGGACGGACAAAATTTGTCCGTTTACAGGCTAGCGAAAGCTAAAGAATGAGATATTTCCTTCACTGACCAATTACACAGTAAACAGGAGAGTGAGTTTTGTACTTAATTCACCAGGTGGACAAAAACTCGACTCCAAGTTATTGCACGTACACATCATAAGACTCATGCCTATATTTTTAATATGCTTAATTTGCTGCTCTGTGTTCAGCTAATCACCCACAATATTTCCCACACAGACTTTACTTGAGCAGGCTGCCTAGATATATTAATGGCCACCATTGTACATTTATTTTAGCACTTTTTTATTTATTAATTTGTGTTTATCTGTTCAAGAGAACATGCCATCTACAATCAAATAACTTGTGGACAATCTCCCATTGGTCTACCCCTCCCATAGCCAGTTATTTTTCAGAATTTATGCTGCCACATTTGAATAACCTAAAAGATCTCTGATCTTTGACCCATGATTTTTGCTGTTGCCTAATTGTAGATGGTAGTCATCTGAGAAACAGCATCAAGTGTTGTATTGGCTAATGGCTGCTTGCCGCCCATAGCTGCTGCTATGCTGTTTTGGACCTGTCATGCCCAGTTACATATTCACACCCACATAGTTGTCATGCATGGATTGACAACATAATTACATTTACACTTTTAGCTGATCGGATCACAATCCATCCTCAGTGCATCCTGGGCACATTTTCACCTGAACCTTTATGTGGTAAAGCATTATCCCATTGCAATCCTGTCACCATAAATGCATTTTAATGCTGGTGTAAATGGCTTAATAGTTGAGTTGGCCAATCCGGAGCACTGGGTGAAAACCCACCTCATCTCTAAGCCAGTGGATGGTTATAAAGTCCATAAACTCTTTACCATCCCTGTTAGTGCCAGATATAGAAGATTGTCTAGAGGATTGAAATAATTATTTTTGATTGTGAATTTGGAGTTGGATTTTATAAAAAAAGATCTAAGATTGGCATCATTTAGGATTCTGTAACTTCTATTTACACTTACAGTTTGTATGCAACATTTGCAAAATATTGTCCTGACCTTGCTACATTTTCACTGTCATTAGAAAATACTGGTCCAGGTACAGTATGTGATTTAAAATATTTCAAGGGTATGGGAAGGATGTTTGTAGGGAGGACAACACCATGGATGAAATATAACACTAAAAATATGCACAGTAATTTGTGAGTGCACACATGCAGTGTACATTTATGTGTCTGTGTGGGTGTGCGCAGATTGAAAATACACTGAATGTGAAGGTTGCTGCTGTGAAGGACATATCTTGTCTATGGTAAGTAGTCATCCTTAATAGGTTTGGTTTGGATGTGAAATATTGGTGTGCCAAGTTAGTATGTGACATTAGTGTTGTCTCTAGGGAAAACTGCAGACTGATCTCAAGTCAGCATGTACCCAGACAGGATAGGGGTCTAAATAAAGGCTCAGATAGATGAAACCAAGCATAAACCTTACACCCCCAAGACAATCATTCCCCTCTACCTTCTATGATGACCACATTCAACATATGTATCATACTGTTGTTGGAAAATACTCCTTGTTGGTTGAGCGTAGATGCTTTCTACTTCTCTATTTTATTTGGAATAGTGTATAGTGCTTGCTAATTTCAAAGTCGTTTATGACCAGAATTAAAGTGTGTTTCATATGTTTTCTGTATTATCATGTATTATTGGTTTTACCCTGATAACTTTAGACATGAAGATATAAAATTCAATGTTAAATTCATGAAACAGGAATGTCTCCAACCCCATAAATACTAGTCGACTTAACTTTTGTTTGATATATTAATTGGCTTGTGCAGCATCATTATGCCATTTTATTGCAGTAATTACTGTAACAATAATCCGATTTAAAGGAAGAAATAATCTATGGTATGTTTGTGAGGAATGCAGTAACCTGAACGTAGCAATCCAGTGTCTCACTGGTTTCCTATAAATAATTCAAAGATTGCAGTATTTTCATTTCTTTACAGAAAATAAGTTTGTCTAAAATGTACAGCCAATTAGAAAGAAGCCAACTTTTAAGCATGACACAGATACTTTCTTGAAAGGAGTTGCGGGAAAGCTGAGGTTTATATTTGTTTTAAAAAGTCTCGGCTCTCTGAATGAAGTTGTCCTTTGATTGAAACCCTTGCCACGGAGCGTGACATGAGCATTTCCTCTCCGTTCTATTATCAGCTGAGCCTGTGGTGCACAACCTAATCCCTCTTCATCAAAGCCGTGTGGGCAGCAGTCAGCGAGATGTGACCATCAATTAATCACCCACTACCCCCCTGACCACACTCGGTCCCTGCACAGATGTGAGGCCTCATTGGTTTTAAACACTCACTGGGAGATCCGCTGTGGACGTCCGACTGCCACAAACTGGCTTTATCAAAGGGCTTCTGTGCACCGTGAAGCTGTCCCCCACAAAAAGAGTCGGGCTGCTCTGAGGGGAGGTCAGTGTGACGGAGCACCATCAGATTAACCTTTGAGCTGAGCCTTAACTACTTCCCTCTTACAGTCCTGCTTTAGTATCTTAACTTCATTTTTAATTGAAAGGAATGCTCTATATTTTCTGTTTCGTGGTCAGAATGCCTTTGCGGAGAGATAAGACCAGCTTGTGAGCTCATTAACTCAGTTTCACTCTCAGGGTTTCACTGCTCCCCAGCTAAGCTGCTTTCTGAGAAGTCCATTGTCTTATTGGAAATCTCTTGAATATTGGATAAACCAATTTCCCCAAAGCCCCCAGCACAAGCCTCCTCTGCTCTAGATGCCCAATTCCCAACTCACAAGGCAGATAAAACACCAGCATGCTCACCTTACTTTTCATGAAAACGCAGGTAAATGTCATTTCAAATTGCATTTTCGTTCAGCCCTATATACTTTAAACTCTAAATGCACTATACTTTTTGCAACCTAGCCATATAATATTCCATGTAAATTTAAGCATCTCAAGACCAGTAGCTTAGAGCGCTGCAGAATAGAAGGGTTGTAGAGTTCATAAATGAGTAAGAATCTCCAAATGAGTTTGGTGACCTCTTAAACTCCATGAAATTAATATAAGCAGACATGCTGCACGCTGCAGGCTACTGCAGAGCTGGGGAAGATCACTTAAGCTCTCAGAGTTCCATAAAACTTTTATAAGTTGACTTTCAAGACACATTGTAGCTGCTTACTGGTGACGACAGGGAGCAATATGGGAGGAAACAAACCTTTACTACCTTCACTTAACCCCTTAGTCAAGTACAGGGGAAATGCTGGGATCAAAACATGGAGCGTCATCCCCGGGCTTCACACAGGAAACTCATCCCAAAAGATATGTGATTAGATTTCTACAGATGTGAGGCTGTGACCACTGAACACAGTTAACAGGTGCCTCAGCAGAATTCCAGATTCATCAGACGAGGCTATGTATTTCCAGTCTTCAACTGCTTTGGTGAGTCTGTGCCTGCTGCAGCCTCAGAGTTCTGTTCTTGGCTGACAGGAGTGGGACTCGCTGTGGTCTTCTGCTGTTGTAGCCTCAAGCTTCGACAGTATTTTTCTGAGGATCTTCTCTGCTTGCCACAGTTATGACTTTATCTGAGTTACTGTAGCCTTTCTGTCAGCCCCAGCCAGTCTGGCCATACTTCTCTGACCTCTCTCATCAACAAGCCCTTTCTGGCTGCTGAACTGACTCTCTGTGAATGTTTTTCACATTATACTGAGTAAAATGTAGAGATCGGAGTGTGTGAAGATCAGAGATTTCAGAAACACCCAAACCAGCCTGACGGGCACCAACAACCATGTCACACTCTGTCACTGAGATCACATTTTTATCCCTGTTTTTATGTTTGATCATTAACTGAAGCGCCTGACCTTTATCTGAATGATCTCATGTGTTACACTGCTGCCACATGATTGGCTGACTGGATACTTTCTGAATAATCAGGAGTACAGGTGTTCGTAATAGGACCTGACTGATTTATCGGTTTGTCGCTAAAAATTGGGCGATATAAATCTTTCAGACATATGCAGTATCTGCATTTATTTTAGCCGATATGTGGCAACATGAAAACTTTTATTATTTTATGTAAAAAAAATGTTTGCATGTATAGCTATTTATGATAAATGTAAAAGTATAAAATACCAACGCTTAGTTCAATTTCTTTGTCATCAGGAATCATAGCAATAAAAAAAAAATACTATTACTAATTACTAATACTATATTGGTCTGACTCTAATCCTAATAAAGTGCCAAGTAAGTGTGCACATGCACTGAAGTAAGATACTTTAAGTGGAAGAATTTCTGTAATTTAGATTTGTCACCTGTCCAACATCACTCAGAAATTCTCAGACAGAACTTCAAATTACAAACCAATATATATATAGTTTTCAGCTGGATGTGAAGCCCAACGAAGCTAACTTAAGATTTTCGAACAAACGGTGGTCAGACATGGTTCTAAATCACCACTTATGTTGCTGTGCTAAATGTATAATTCAACTTGGCTGGCGATTAGTATCAAAATGGTTTCAAGTGGTTTAAAGTGAAAATATTAAACACTCAACGTTGTTCAACTCTTTCTGTGACCTTTTTCTTCAAGCATCATTCCGAGAATCAAACATACCTTTTTACCTAAGGACACTTCAGGAAGTTCTTTTAATTACTTTCTTTAGCCTTGGAGGTTATATGTGAACTCTGTCTATGTTAAACTGCTGTCGCCTGCTCCACCCTCATGAATCTTAATGCCACTCTTATAAAAGGTGCTGAATCAAATCTCTACTGTCCCAGAGTGCGACTTTAAGTAGATGGTGGGATACTAATCTGAACACGCCTCTGGAAATTAGGTGAGAGAGAAGTGGCTTTTTAAATATGATCAAGCACAGTGATGCTGTGGGTATATGCTGGAGGTTATCTGGAGGTGTGCAGAAGCTGGTCCAGGTTAAGCAGCGTGTTTTTGTGGAAAATGGGCCAGCAAGATAAATGGGGACACTGAAATGTATTTAATGAGGATGGAACTGACTTTTCCCATGAGGAGTTTTACCCCCAACTTTAAAAGGGGATTTACAGGAATAATCTTGCCAAGTTGTGATTTTTTTTTTCTTTAAAGAAAAGGACAGTTTAATGTTTCTGTTTTTTTATGAAGTGTAAGTAAGAGGAGTCCACAGTTCATAGTGTTGTTGATGCAGGAACGGTTGTAAGGACTTGTTAAAGAGGAGCAAATCTTAAATACATTTTAGGTGAATGACAACATAAAGTCAATAAAAATATATAGTTAAAGGGGTCAGGATCAACTTTAAGAATGGGCCCCTTTTCTCCTTTAATAAGCATCAACTTCACACCTGAATAAAATACTTGTTTGTTAGGTATTGTTTCCCAATGACATCCTTTTAAATCCCGGTGATAAAGAACAACTCTGCATGATGATCATCAAAAGAGACAGGGGCAGCAAAAGGCTAAATATAACTCCATTTCAGATCTGTTATTATACACCACAAGACCTGTTATACAATCAGGTCCCCTTTAACATTGCTTGTCCATGATATGAGAGAGCCTCCAATCTCAAGCACATGAAAGATCTGACTGAAAGTCTTCGACATTAACATATCAGTCGAGTGCTGTTTAGTAAAGAGGAACAAAATCTACTAAAGAACTAAACTATCTTTAGAGTTTTGTGTTTGGGATGAAGAGGAACAACGTATACAGCAAAGGTTAATTTTGAGATTGTGACCCTGTGTGGCACACAAGTGTCAACCCAGCGTGATGTCACCCATTGGTTTGTGAACTGCTGCTTTGAAGCCTTGAGTTTGGCATTTTGTCCAGCACCATCTTGTTTTTAGTTTAAAAAAAACCCCCAGATGTAACCAAATTAGGAGGAGTGAGGGATGAGCCTGACGGACAGCTCAAAGATGCTGGACGCCCACCTGCAGCTGTGAACCTGAACCGATTGGACGATATTAGCTGCCAATGACAAAGTATCATTGCCCCAATGCATGTCATGCTTTATCTTCTATCTACCTCGAAATGGGAGCATAAACTGCTCTCTGCTGCTCATATGAGAGAATACAGGTTTCAGGCACCTCTGCATTGGCTTCACTTTCTGGACCGAGTCTACGTCTATTTTTAATACAGTCCGTGGTTACATAGGGCTCTTTGGACAAGAGGTGGGAAAGAAATTATGCCTCAGAATCACTATAAACTTATTTTTTTTAAGCAACACTGACTGTGTTTTCGAGTAAGAAAATGTTAAACTGTGTCTAATCTCTGCTCTCAGCGTCTCATGATATCAAGTGACAGCAGATAAGAATCTGTCATCTGTAAAGTTGACTGGGAGGTGACTAAATCAGATGTGTAGTGGCCCATAAACAAGACTGTCACACTCGAGTGAGCCCCATGTGATTGAAATGAGCTAATAGTTATTTAATGTGATAGTTAGTTAATGTGCTAATAGCTTTTAGTACAATATTTAAAACAATTAACATAAACAAAATAATGTTGACATTATTTGTTGTAAGCGTGATCTTCACATGTAACTATGATTTAGACTCGACAGCTAAAACCACCGTCACACAAATGGCTTCATATCTGCAGTGCTGATGTTTGGTGAGACCTTTAACACTGAACATTGTTTTTCATCTAAAACATTAATGAAGCAACATGGAGCTGGTGAGTTCACAGGCTTTGCGATGCAGTTTTCCCTAAGATCTCACCTGCAGGACATTTGGGATACTAATCAAAAGTGTGATGTACTTTTATATATTCTTATCTCTCACCATCTTACATATGATTAGGTCACGTTTTTATGTCTTTTTGCATCAGTACATTTCACGATATAGAATGACACCACATAGATGCAAAAACATGAGAAATCATAATGTCATCTGCTTGTTAGTAATGGTGTCTGCATACATGGCCCTATGTTACTCATGAGTTTCTGTCTACCATTCACCTTATGTTCCTATAGCATAATAGCAATAATAATAATATTGATAATAACAGGTAATCCTAGATTTGAAGAAAATAGCAAAGCCTTTCTTCATGCAGCATGAAAGTGAGGAGCGCTCACTCTGTAGATACTTCTGTGGACCAAAATGTCCCCAGAAGTACATTGCGCACTGAAAAAAAACATAACTGCCCTACTTAAAGGGTTTCACGGGATCTTAAAAAATATAGAAAATCAAAAAAGCTTTAAAGAGTCTTCAATACGTTAAAACATTATGAAGTGGGTCTTAAAGACTTTCGGGTTGGTCCTGGTCTTATTTTAATGCAAATTTAACGCTACTTCTGTCGTGCTTTCTGGATTTATTATGAGTAATTATTTAGCTGTATGAATAGATTGGAATGTCTCGTAGTTCTTTCTTAGCAATCCAGATATTCACATGATGTAATGAAACTAAAACACCCCTTCAGCATTCATCTTTAATAATGGATGTGTAAGTAATTCTGGGAGCCTGATTTATCGTGCACACAACATCAAGTGTATGTCATGAAGCATACACTGTATTTTTTATTTTTTTTATTTATGGCATAAAGCAACGTTAAGAAAATCAACAATTAACTTCATCTTCTCTGTACCGTTTCCTCAGCTCCAGTGTGTTAGCTTGGCAGAGCACTGTGGTAGAGTGCTGTAGTGCATGCTATGATGAGATTATTAGGGATGAGTGAAAAGGCGAGGTCAGAAGCAGGGCATTGTATGCAATAATCTCAGTTACATGCACCATCAGTATGGAAAATATGTGGGTTAGAAGCTCACCTACTATGTGTGATAATATGTGCGCTTGCAAGTGTGTGTGCGCATGTCTATGTTCGAGAGAGGGAGAGAGAGAGCGAGCGAGAGTGGGAGAGAGAGAGGCACACAGAATGCTGGATGCTGCAATCTCCCCTGTGGGCTAATAGATTCGAGATGACATGCTCTCTGCTTCCGTGCTGAATGTTCACTGAACTTTCTGGCAAAAGAGGCTGCCACTAAAGAGGGTTCAACCAGAGGTTAATATAAACAAACAGCAGAAAATGGAGAGCTGGGGATTATTAAACACAGCGATGACTGACAAATCCCTCATTGCTATTAACCCCTGGCCTCCACCTATGCCCCTTGCCAAAAACACAGTGTCTTCATATTGTTGTCTTGATGACCCTTTGTATGGAGCATCGGCTTCGCAGGTTAGGTTTTCCTCATTCTGAGCTGTGAAGTGACACAAATATACTTTGGAAAATTACCAATTATCTTCACAGTAATCGTAGCTGCGCCTTTTCTAAATTACACCTATTTTTGTTGTTTAGCTCGTAAGATTCTGTAGAATGGAGTTCGTCGTCTCACTTAAGTGTCAATGTCGTTAATATCCTAGAAAACCAATATGATGGGGATGAATATGTTTTTCTGATACCCAAAACGTTTTTCTTAAATCATCCCTCCTGATCTTTTGTATTATTTCACTTTGAGTAAAATACACATGTGCATGGTGTTTAAAAAGTATGCTGCCCTCCAGTGGTTGTTTTCATACATTGCTCATGTTGTCAGACTGCATGGCTGAGTATCTTGACAGGTGTACCTGGATAAACTCTGTCTCATGTCATTAAGTCATTTTCAGGTTTGCAGCACAGAAATAAAACATGCATGGAAAAAACATGTAGCCGTGAGTATTGGGATTTTTATGTCTCATCTTTTGTTATGAAGTCATTAAACAACAGTATACCGTAAAGACTGGATTGAGAGTGAGTTGTCCCTGCTGGGCCACCGAAATTTATCACTGCCAGCGCTAATGTGCCAATTTTGTGATGTTGGCCGTGCACTTGTTAACAGTGATTGTCATCTAATTAAATTGTGGTTCGTCACGAGATAAGCGCGGGGAGTCCACTGAAGCATTCCCAAGATCAATAAAGATATTACAGTTTGGAGTAGGAATTGTCTTAGGGTCGCACAGGGCGGTTGAATTAATTAGTGTTGCATTCTAGTATCCCCACTCGAACTTCCTGACCAAGCTGCATTTGGTTGGTTGCTTGCTACGTCTCTAACTCTTATTTCATTAGCTGTTACGTAGCTTCGTGAAAGAAATTCATCTACCATTGTTTTGTTTTTACACATAAATACATACATTCTGCTAAAAATCTGACATGTTATTCTTTATAGATATATTTTTTAGGGTTTCCTAACAGTATTCTTGGGGGGGCTATGTTCTTTTGTCCACTTTGGCCTACTTGTTTTTTCTTTCTTGCAACCGCTTTATAAATGTCCATCAACCAGTTCTGGAAAAAGATTTTCTGTCACTGCAGGGGGCCACACGGACAGACTGATGTCTGCCCTATTTGTAATAGTGATTTCAATCAGCAGACCTTGGTCAGGTAAAAGAAAATGCCTTATTTTTACTTTTCTTGGCTCAAAGAACATTTGTAGGGCTTAATACTAAAAATAAATTGTGTTCGTAGTTGCTGGCAGCCTCATATATGTTCTGAGAGGAGGCTTGTCAGGCTGGACTCTTTCTTATTGTACAGTGAATTTACAAAGACCAGAAAAACAGTATTTAACCCAACAAATATCAGAAAGAATAGATTATGCACAAAGGACAATGTCTAAGTTTAGTTTATTCAGTTTATTTGTTTATTTAACAGCGGCCATGGACAACAAACGTTGAACCAGAGTTAGCTCTGATTTCCATCTGCGATTACTGCATGGACAGGATGATACAAAAGCCAATACAATATAACGATTAACAGCAAACAACTGGTCAATATTACAAATAGTTCATCACATATAAATCATCATACAAAATAAACATGACATAGGCTCAGTAATAAAACATGGCTCAAGACAAATCGGTCATGTTATTGACTTTGGAACCATCTGCCATATTGAGCTGTGTATGAACACATAATTACTCTGATTAATGCAAATATATTACTTAAAATTAAATGCATACATTAAATCCGACATTGATTCTGTTTTTTGATACATATCTTCTTCAACATGACAAATTACTAAAAAGCTCTTTTTGAGTTGTTGTCAACATGCCTGCATGTGATAAGTCGAGGACAGAACTATGTTTGAAAAGTTTCTATACTTAAATGAAATGTATTAGTTAGTGTAAGATGGGGAGAAGCTAAGGAGTCGTGGTGTCAGTCCCTCCATACTACAGCAGTGTCCTGCAGAAGACATGTGACTGTGTGAACCCCGGGGTTCCTCACAGACTGCGCCTTGTGTCAGGACAGCGAGCCAGGGGCTGAACTCAGGGGCTGAGCTCAGGCCACCTAACTGGGAGTCAAATCAGAGGCGCTCAGTTGGCACCTCATGCCTGACTGGCCCATGACCCTGAGGGCCGAGACCCATGTCTGGGTCATGTACAGTCCTGTGACCCACTTACCAACTGATGGGAGTGTGACATTAATGTTCTTATGAAGCAGCATCAACTTCACCTTCAAATAACAGTTCTGCTGTTGGCTTTTTAACTTCTCGTCCCGTCAGAGGAGAGTCACAGAGGTGTCATAGGTTGGCTCCATATTTGCTGAGTGCTGCCTCTGTGTCCACTTCAGGTACATAAAGGTTGTCAAGAGCTTTCTCAAAATGTTTAATTTTTTTCTAAAATGACGACAAACAAGCTTTTCAGTACATATTTCTCACGTCTATATTTCTTTTACGTCTTATAAAAAAAACCTACATCATATAACGTGTAAATTGTCACTATTCTGCATGCGATTGAATTTATGCTGGTAAACTTGAACTGGACCCCATTTTAAGTGGAATTACATTTGTGTTGTGATCTGAGGCATATTCATCAGATCTGACATGCCATCTCTTACGGGTATCAAGAAGCAGACCGCGGGCTGCAGCGTGGTGGAGGGTCACTTGGAGCACATCACCTGCTTCCCTCGTCGTCATCCTCTTCCTTGCAGCTGTGAGGCACCACGGGGCCTGGTCACTGCTCCGTGAGCCAATGCTAACGCACACCATCCCCCCCTCTTTGCCCTCTTAATGGCCTTCACACTTGGTCGTCACTCCTCGGCTCACCTACAACACTTGATTGGATAAATGAATTTCCCAGTGCCATGTTCACACGCTCCTGTTTTTCAAACCGATTACAGCAGCATTTTATTATTAGTCTAATAGGATTTAATGAAATTCGTTTAATCTTTTAGTTTAATTTAGCATTTAGCTTTAATGTACACCTACTCATGGATGCCCAGTCGTATTAGTTTTGAAGAGTAAGGTGGTACACGGGAATAACGTCGCTTATGGCTGGAAAAAATAGTGCACCTCTTTAGCTTAATTTGAGAAGACAGAATGAAACTGTGGTCTTTCCTTGTGAGATGGGGTCTATTAGCTCACCGACATGCCGCACAGTATGTCATTTGAGTCTGTTACAGTGGCAAACTGCCTCGTTACCCCTGTGTCTTGTTGTGCAGCCTGACCAATTACTTCTGATCTTAAGAGGACATGACATTTGTAGGTTTTGCACTCTGAAATGACTGCACATGTTAAAAGATGCATCATGCCTTTTCCCTTGCAAATAATTTATAGCATTCGCCCCCCAGGGTTTACTCTTTGAACTTCAAGGTACAAGCTTTAAATAAAGTCGTTATTGCTGTGCTTCTTAAAATGTCACCTTTTGGAATTTGTTACAACAATCTAACAAATTTGTGTATTCTTGGGAGAGAAACCCAACACGTTTAAAGTCACGAAATATGTTTTGATGTTTGTAGATTTCCACACAGACCATTTTGTTCGTTTTTTATCTCTTCTATCTGCAAACTACCCTAAATATAGTCTTAAAACATTGCTGCCGTGAAACCTCGAACACATACTGTTATAGCAGAAGCTCATAGGACTGAATAGAAAACACCACAGGGTAATGCAAATACCTTTTCTGATCTGTCAACAGCGCGCATATTTTCATCTTGTTTTATGCGGCTAACTGGTAATGGGTGATATGATATATTACATGTCATGCTTGTGTTATTAGGTGTACTGAAAGCCTCAGGTTTAGACATATTTTATGCTTATTCAGCTATTTGGATTGTTGCCTTTCGTATCCAAATTTGCTGTGATAGATTGTGAAAATGGGAAAAACAAGCGTCTATGCAGATGTGCTGCTCAATGATGTTTCCTTTCATAAAAACTGCTGCATTCATTATGAAATCTCTAGAAAAACATACTTTATTTATATTTTTATTTTATGCCATTTTATATTTATTTCTTTAAATAACATGTATGTGCAATCATTTTACATTAAAGTATAAGTACATTACAATAATATCCTATATTCTGTTATATTCGGGCAATAATCACAACACTGAGTTTTCAACGGTCATAAGGTCAGTGAACATGTCACTTGGTTGTCATTTTACCAACGTTTAGCAGTGAAGTAAAACATTTTTCTAAATTGTTTGCATTACATATTTATAAAATAAAAATGTATGATTTTCCTCTCTTAATATTAACTTATTATTTACATTGCAATGATGTCATTTTTAAAAAGTGGCAGAAAGTGTTGCTTCCCTGCTCAATCACTAATTATTACTTATATGAACCAGGCATCTTACTGTCAAACCCCCTCTGCAGCTTGCACAGCAGATTATACACATAGAAAATCAATGGTGGGTGAATTGGTGGGAGGCTGGTTGTAAACCCAGTCCTATTCCCTAATTCCCTTGCTGAATACACGTGTTACCTCTATGGCAATTTGTCAAACACAACACTGCATGCTTGAAGAATCAAGTGCCCCCTGGTGGTGATGTAATGGACCAGAAAAATAGATTTTGATTGTTCAAATTGGATGTACTATTAGCCAAGGGCACTCTAAGTCCATTTGAGCATTAATTTGTGCAGGAGGAAACAACTTGTAATGTCATTTGTACAAGCCTCAAACAGCGTTTTATTTCATAAATTATTTTATATCAGCCAGATGGAGAACAGGCAAATATTTTTATATGCAGAATTATTATTGAATATGCTGAGACATGGCAGCTATGCTTTTTTTATCACAATGATTCAGCCCCTCCACTGTCTTAGATTCAAACTGTCAAGTCTTATCATGGGTGAGTAACCCACTGCCTCTCGTGCACACAAACAAACACATGAGCGACATCAACAAATAAACAAGGGACACGAGTGTCCGGCCAGATGGTTTTTAGGCTTTGTTTTTCTGTGGGGAGGTCACTGAATGAAAGAGAGCCAGAGCAGGGCATTTAATCCCATCATCAGAACTGCATTCCCATAATGAGAAATTAATAACATGAGCATGCTTTCAGATTAAACAGAGCAGTTAGGACCATTAGATCGTTTTCATTGCTGGCATTAGGGCAGCAGATCAGTTTTTTTCTTGTATAATCCAACAAAGTAGGTCAGTGTCTATTGAGTATTAGTGCTGTGGCTGTGATCCTGTTGTTTCAGCTCCAGGACATGGAATTAACCCCAGAGACGGCTAAACTGCACAGGGCAGAGGTTGTTGGAAGGGTAGGTTGGGTTGGGACATCAGGCACCCCTGGACATGGGTGTAAACTGTGGGTAGTGACTCTAAACCTCTAACAGGTCCTGACACTCAGCTCCTCCTTATTCTCAGAGCATGAAAATGTGTGTGTGTGCGCGCCTCTGTGTGTGTGTGTGTGTGTGTGTGTGTGTGTGTGTGTGTGTGTGTGTGTGTGTGTGTGTGTGTGTGTGTGTGTGTGTGTGTGTGTGTGTGTGTGTGTGTGTGTGTGTGTTTGCCTCCACGCAGCATCAAATAACTGACTTGTTACTGTGCTCTACACATACTGACCCTCACTTACCCACTAAATCTGCATTATAGTAAGCTCCACTGAATTACACTACACTTTCACTTTGGTGCTTTGTTTAGTTCAGCAAAAATAGAATAAAACTTAAGGCAAATCACCACATTTTACTGTAATAGAAAATTACTATTATTATTAAGTATTATTTCTTAGAAAATAAATGTTCTTGGTGTCTAAACACATATTTGGAGTCATCTGCAATTTACAGAAAGTTTAGAAGTCCATTATTTAGTTGTCTTGACAAGGACTGAGGGAAGTGGCCAAAAAATCTATAATAATCAGGATGTATGCAACAACATCAATAAGACGGATATTTGCTCCTAAGTGAATGTTTTAATTTTAAATCATTCTTAACATTTTACAAATCTGAGCTAGAGTTATGAGTTATACCTCCTAACTGTGCTTACACAATGCATAAGCAACACATCAATATATATTGTACTCTTGTTATATTGCTATTGAGGAAAATTATATTGCGATAATTATTGATATTGTTTTATCGCCCAGTCTAAAGTTGTCAGATGAAAAACAGTAGTTCCGGTAACCAGCATATGTGCACAGATTTTTTTTTAGTTGCATGCACTCGCATCGCTCGAATAGGGTCCAACAAATCAGTGATCCCATCCCACAGCTGCCCAGCGAGTAATAATCTGTGAACAAACAGAAGGCCCATTTAAGATCAGTGTCCTTAATAACCACACCCAAGACCTCACACCCAATGAGATGATGAGGGGGAGTCACAGATCACGCCAGATTAGTGCAACTTGTTTTGCTTTGGCGGTTGAAGCCCCCCCCCAATGGCCCCCACCACACCCACACGCATGCACACACACGCACACACACCACATACAGAGCCAGCCTGTCACAGCTGCCCCCCTCTTAATGTGGCAGCAAGAATATTTTGACAGATAAAGAATGAGTGGCAGGAGAACACAGCATAACTCCTGTCATATAGTGTAGTGATGAGTGTTGGATATGGCAGCTGGACCATGGAGAAGAAGCCCCGTTTTTTTATTGAAGGCAAAACTGGTACAGTCTAAAGAGGAAATGACAAATTAGTCGTGTGAGTGTGTGTGGCATCACATATGTGACTGATGTGGCACAGCTCAGGCTTCAGTCGCTACACAAATGCTAAAAATACATACGTAACATACACGAGATTTGACTTGTTTAAAAAGTGCTGTGAATTTGTTTTGGAAATTCTGATAATTAGAAAAGATTACATTTTCATTAAAGTCTTAAAAAAAATATATCTCTGTTTACAGTTTACTGCAGAAATGTTGCTACATGAAAGTGTTTCCCACCGTGAGACATATTTTCAAAGATTCATGAAACAACATCATATCCCTGACAATGGATGACAACCATTTGGGCATGGAACGCAATGAAGCAGCGAGGCTTGGCTTCCTCTCTCTTGCTCGTACAATCACAGAAGAACCTTAAGCCAATGGTGGCGCTTGTGAAACAATCTATGATGCCATTAAAAGTGACAGCAGCTGCTCTGTCTGTCCTTGTGCACAGTATCAGTAATTCCCTCTGCCACTTCTTAAAGAGCCAGGTCACTTTTTACCTCCGTTGACCCCGGTGCCCCCTTTGGGTGACACGATCACCTGACATTACAAATGCTTCTGGGAATCCCGAAAATAGACAGCAGCAGAGCAAATCCCTCAGATTATTATTTTTTTCCCCCCTTGCTGTTAGCACATCCATGTTTCGTGCCGTCAGCCCATTATATCTGGTGACGAACTCACTTAGGATGGCATGACCTGAATTGCCCTATTGCCGTGAATGCAGTCAAAGTTTTGCCGGGTTGAATCCCAAGTGAACTGTACTGTGTTGTTAGTGTGACCTAAATAGGGCAGTTTGGCACATTTACCTCAGTTGCCCCACACAGAGACTGGAGAGAGTGCAGAGGAGACAAGAGGTTGAGACAGGAGGAGACGCAGTGAAAGGGAGAGAGTGGGCTCAACAGAGTGTGAGAGCACGCACATGCATACAGTAAGGGAAACGCTGTGGGGAGGTAATGTGAGGATACGTTTCACAATATTGTTTTGAAAATACATGTCACAAATACAGCAGCACTTGAAAGTTTTTTAGTTTTGGGTAAAGATGCGTGTCACAGCTCATAATGTCAGAGCAAATTGTTCATTCAGACGCACGCCACGTAATTACGACTGTTGACTCTGCAGCTGATGGGTAATGGACTGTTGTCAAAGGTCTGGCTATAATAACTCATTTGATAAAAGAGGTGCTATTGTGTGAGTGCAAAGTGCGGATCGATAACATGGTAGGAGAAATCACACGTGTGGTGGTTTCTTGTATAGATCTGTTTATGTACATTATTGAGCTAATAAGTAAGATTAATTCTAAATGTTGTAGCAGACATAATTTATACTGTACAACTTGTGAGACAAGAAGAGGTCACTGATGCTTTGACCTCAAAGGGCAGTTTGTAAGCACTAAATAAAGGCAAGAATACAACCAAATATAAAATGTGTATAATTTTAAGAAAACATCATTTTATCTTTTATACTCTTAATATTAGATAATAGTTTGAAAGATGGGAGGGAGAAAGAATAAAGAGGTTGACAGATTTCTTTATTTAATGAATGATTTGAAGGTAAAAAAAACTAACGTCTGAAACATGTTCTCTGAAGCATGTTGCATGAGTGTGTTTTTGTGTGTGCGTGTGGGTAAATGGGATTAGGCACAGCTTGATATTAATAATCACACCCTTTATTATATTAGTTTTTATATTGGCTGGGACAGAACAAACAATCGCAACCGACACAAGACTGAAAATTTGTTTTGAAATCTGTTCTTCTTGACACATTGGGAAAAAAAGACCCATCTGAGGTGAATCTTTCATTCGCTATGATTGAGTGAAAATTATAAAACCTATCCCAATCATTTTTAAACAAAAATGACCATAAATGTTTAGGAAACTTTCAGGCTCATCTATGTTGAAGTTTATATATCATCACAGGGGACACAAGTCATGGCGTATCAACCTCAATGTATTTAAAAAATGTCTTGCCTCCCTAAATTTGAAGAAGAGATTATTCTGTCTCTGGCAGATATGCAGACACACAAGGCCCTTTAGGATCAGCAGGTTTGTTTAGATTTCCTCAGAAAACTGGCTGTTTGGGATTTGTGTGTGAGTTAATTGCTCTGCTGGTTAAGCTCTTAGGCACTCAGGTCAGTGACCTTAGCTTCAGATTATCTTTTGCTGTGCTCTTTGAGAAATGCAGCAGGTGACAGACAATACAGCAACTTCCCTAAGACATAGGACAACAAGTATAACTTTTAAATCTGCGAGAGCATGTTTACCTCTGAACTTCTGAAATGATAAACTTTAAATTTATTTTCATTTAATACTATTAAAGGAGATTATATTGATACAGGTCACTTGAACATGTGTGTACAATGTAAAACACAGGCTCTTTAGTGCTGAAAGGTGCTGGTTGTAAAAATTATGTTTTTATAAAGGGGGGTGGCTCAAGAACATAGCATGGATCACATGGTTCGCTTCATCCTGTAGAGGGCAGTGACGACACATGGCACAGTGTAACCCGGGGTTCTGTCCTTTCCTTTCAAAGCTGCAAGTGTAATGTTCTCCAGGCATTTCATCCTAACAGAAACACAGCACGTACAGTACATACAATAGTAGTGATATGTAATAAACAAAACCTATATATAGCCACTGATTTGCAGCATAAAACTGACCATGTCAATCCTGTTAGATGCCTGAAAAAATATATATTACAGGATTATAGAGTTTTACAATCTAGTAATGTATTTAAGATATATTAGCAGTAAAGGTACTCCTGTAGACCCCAGATATTCAGGAAGTAGTTTTTTTAAATTCAGCTGTCCGGTTCCTAAAAGTTTAAAGATAAATCACAAGGCCATGGATTTTAGTTTCACAAGAAACCGTATATGTTTACCCAACTTTTATAGTAGTACCCCAGTGATTTAGTATTTCACGTCAATAAACATGCAGAGGCCAAAATCCTGACTTTTGGTTTTTATTAGACCACACGTGTCTGGTTAAATCCTCATGTGATATAAACCCACTGCTTTGTGGGGCTTTAACCTTAATTTAAAGTTTGAAGCTAACTTTGAAATAACCCAGATGGTGAGACTCCCTACTTGTGATGAGTAAACTGATCTTTATATGTTCAGTTGATTGATCCTTTACAGCTAAAATAACTCCTTATTGTTAGATCTAGAAAATGCTTGTGGTCGTCCCGTGGTCGTTTTTGATTTAAAATGTAGAGAATCTCTGTGTAAACATATTGAAGTTTCATACTCTTCACCAGGCATTTGTTTGCTTCAGCTCTGCCTTGGTTTTGTTGGAGTTGGTGTGTGCTGTTAAGACCCGTCCATAAGGGGTCTAAAAGTCATTCAGACTCTGTACTATCAGTCTTTCTCAAAACTTAATAATTGGTGTCCCCCTCTGGAGAGAATGTAATTAATTATTTCAAATTATTAAAACTGATAACTGGAGTTTTCCCACTTTTGCTTTTTCTAGGAGTCATTTGTTGTTACTTTACGATCTTTGTTGTCTTCTTATTTCTTCTAGATCTCAGCTCCATGCACACGTTTTGATGAACAAATCCTGCTTCAGGAAAATATATTCATGTCATCACTGGTACCGTATAAAGTCTAATTACATTGAGCTGTCACAGACTTTATTAGTCTTAGGAAATTCATTTTATCTTAATAATTCCCCCATAATGAATAAATGGGATGCGTATGAAGAACCATCAAGGGAAAAAAAGGGTTGAGATGTAATGTTAGTCTGAGCCCAAGACATTTTTTCCATCAATAGTCTTTTCCCTCCATCTTCCAAGCCACGGCCCACATCCTCCAAACTCACACTATATTTAGTCCTCCTACAGTCGCTGTATAAATATCTGGCCTCAGTAGGCACTGCACATATGAAGGCAAACACACTAGCGTACTTATCAGTGCACTGCGCTTGGCACTTATGTCATGTGATTATTACATGCCACTCTGAGACAGAAGGCCCCGGGATCAAATCCTCCTTGGTGCTTTAGACTGGCCGTGTGCAGATTCTCATCCAGCATAATGTGGGGGATTAGGGGAGTAATGCCTGTGATGGCACATCAGTGGCACATGGTCCAAATTGCTTCCTGACCTGCCTGTTTTTTGAAGAGGTAATTGAGGCAGATGAGTCAAATGAAAACATGAGACAGAAGTTGCACAAGTACAGGGTTTACAGTATTTCATGGTAAACTTGCTGCCATTCTGTTAGCCAGTTTATTTAATCTACAAAGGAAAATTACGTTGCCATTTATTTCATCATATATTGATCCAACTTATTCCTTTTGCTTTTGTCGGTTTATGTGTTTAATTTAGAGCCAGACCTATTTATCTGATGGTTGAGAAAAAAGCCATTCATAGACATATATATGTTTATGTTTGTCAATATGCACTGATATGAAAACTTTTATTTTAAAAAATAAACAATGCAGAAAAGAAGTGCATTATGTTTACATTTTACAGGAAATAAATATGTTTAGGTTTTCTTTTAATTTATAGTGATCTATAATAAAGTTTACAGCTAAATGTAAATATCAAGGCTTAGTTACATTTCTTTGTCATGAGGATTTGATAACAACATCTTAGGAATAATTTCCCTTTTAAAAAAAACATATGTTTCAACCGATATATCGGTATTGGACATGTTTTAATCTTTATTTCCTTCATCGACATCGGCCCCCTTAAAATCCACATCGTTTAGACTGTAGTTCAAATCTTTCAGTTCTGATTCATTTTCTTACACAATTGGATTTTGTTCATCACGTCCTCCTCCATTAACCTGGATATCATCGCTGTGGAAAGGGAGCATGTCTTATGTCACATTATAAGAAGTTGAAAGTAAAAGATAGGAGACACGCCTGGGTCATCATGGCAATCTTCCAAACAGCTTATAAACAGTGTTTCACAATTGATAAACAACCTTGCCTGTAATTAATATTGTACATTCATGGTAAAAGGCATTCTGCATAATTACTCCACTGTCTCTTCCAGAAATATGCACATTCAGTGTTATTATAAAGCACACCAGTATATCATATTAAGTCATAAATAATGTGCCAGTAGAATTAATTAATTTTATACACACCCCCTCCCCCTTGTGTGGTACTTTACATTTAACTATGTCAGCAGTTATTGATGCACTCTTTAAACCATGACATTTTACATGCTTTGTTTAAAAGGAGCTGTTTGGTGAGGTGCTGATGGTGTTTGTGAAATTTTCTTAGAGATAACTAAAGGAGTTTGGCAAATAGATTTAAACTGTTGTTCAATATTTTTCTGCAGTTACGTCCCAGAAAACATTCGTAGTTTTTGTTCACAAACATATCAGATAACTAAGACTTATCATGTCCAGCTGCTCACAGAAGGGATGTTTCTGTTTGCCGACTCTAAACCTCAATCAGCTAATTAGCCAATTAACCCAACCCAAGAAATGAAATTGCAAATGATTGCTGATGTATAAGATGGGACCAATATCCATAGTCCTGATGTGAATACAAGGCTTCAACAGTGTGAGTTTGCCTAATCACAAGGCTATTTTCAACAGTTATATGTGTCCTTTAGCACAATGCTAGTTTTGTGTTTGCCCTTGCTCTTTACACATTGTGGTAGCAATATGTGACCATCATGATGAGGATAAACACTTGTCATGGTTATGCATTTTACCTTGGAACCAGAACTGTGCATTTTTTTGTCCCCTGTTTGTCACATTGAAGTAATTTCACAGAGATATTGCGCCTCCAGTGATTGTCGAAGTGTCCTTGAGCAAGACACTGAACCCTTAACTCCTCCTACTGCTGCGTCATCAGTGTGTGATTGTGTGAATGAGACATACAAAGCTTTTTGAGTGGTACAGACAAGAATAGCTCCATATAACTGCAGTCTATTTACCACTTACTGCCAGTGTGGACAGGAGCAACGATTACAGCCACCAATAACTCCCAACGTTCACATTGTGTGGAGATGGATGAGAAAAATCCAAACCTATCCTTGACACGTTAATTAGTTACTGCTCAAATCTGCTAAGAGGAAAAATTGCAATGGCAAAAAACTAATTTTAACATTGTTGTTAAATAGAAAATAGCAAAACAGTGTTGAGTGAGGCATGTTTATGCTGTTGTACTGTGAAGAAAGTAACGCTGTGTACATTTGCATTATGCTGAAT
Organism: Hippoglossus hippoglossus; assembly: GCF_009819705.1. Lineage (NCBI taxonomy): Eukaryota > Metazoa > Chordata > Actinopteri > Pleuronectiformes > Pleuronectidae > Hippoglossus > Hippoglossus hippoglossus. The sequence goes on along the minus strand of NC_047156.1, from coordinate 12,897,678 downwards.
TTAACAAGATAATACAATAACTTAAAATGTGTACCCCCCCATTGTTCTCCCTATCTGAGATGGACCCTTCCCATATAATAGACTGGATCCAATTATATGGGATTTGCAGTTTTTTTTTTAATCCTGGCTTTAATTCTGTTACAGCATATAGCACCCAGAATCATAATATAATCCATCCATGCATCCATCCGTCCATGTATCTATCCATCCATCCATGCATGCATGCATGCCATAGGCTGAATATAAGGATGGAAGACATGGCAACTCTCCAACAGTGAAGCGCCTCAATCACCCCCTGGTGGCTGGCTGCAGTATACCATACAGTAAATACTCTATCTCCACCGTGTTAGTGGGTGAGACATGGACCAACTTAAAGACACTAACTCACGATTAGTTGGGTGCATGTATCAGCGGGACCTCAATTCCGCTGATCCGTCCCCCAGTTGTTACTATGCAGACTCTGGCTCCAAAATCTCAAGATGGCAGCTCGTATCTGGGATATTTTGGCTTCATTTCTGAATAGGGGGAGGTAGTGGAGATGCATTGTCTATTTTTATACAGATCCATCCATTATCCATACCGCTAACGGTTTGAGGGTCGTGGGGAAGCTTTGAGCCAATCCCAGCTGACGTAAGGATAGAGGTGGGGTAAACCCTGGACACCAGCATATGATAGGGACACATACACAGACACACAACCATTCACACTCAGATTTACACCAACGGTCAATTTAAGTCCAGTTAACCTGAGCTGCATGCCTTTGGACTGTGGGAGGAAGCTTGAGTACCCAGAGAAACAAGGAATGAACAAACAAACACCACATAAACAACAGGAAATAGACCATGATTAATAACCATTTACATTTTTACTCAGCAAACTTACATAAACCCATATAAGAAAAACAAACTAGTATGTGCAGCAGAATAAATTCCAACATTTCTTGGTGCAGTTGGCAATGTTTGACATTTGATTTTATTTTATACATAAGTCAACTGTGATTTAACTGCCACCATCTAAACCAGAACGCCTGACACAAAATATGACCTGTTCAGTGGGGATCACATCCACAATACATGCAAAATATATTCATTTATTTCATCCTCTTTTGATCTGAAAGTGCACCACGTATGTGTCTGTCTAACCAGATTGTAAACACATTAATGAACTCATGTTTTTCTGGGGTTATAGTTGGATACACTCTAACAACATGTCCTTGGATTTCTTACATATTGTTTCAGATTAATATGTCTGAATATGAGGGCAGTGCAGAACATATGACAGCACTTTTGTAGTTCCTCTCCTCTTGTCAGGTTTCCTTTTTTTGATAAATACGAGATGTTGTCTTTGATGGCTGCTCAACAAAGAGAGAGCTGTCTTCAGCTGTAACCTCTCTGCACCAGAATCTGGAACATGACACATGTCAGGCTGTGATAAATGGTGCAGAGTCTCAGTAATTTCACCAGGAATGCCCTTGAGATGCCCAAAACCCCAATCGCAAATGCTATTGTTGAATTAAACCATAAAAAGAAATCCTTCCCCCTTGACATGATGGGAAGCTTGCAGAAAATGGAGAATTTGTACACCTGCCTGCATTTAAGAGAACATCGAAGTGCATGGCATTATATGTAAGCTATTATTATACAGGATTTTAATGTTAAAGCTATAAAGATAATGGATTTATAATATTCTTAAATAATGTAAAATTTGATGTACTTTACATAAATACTGTGTAAATACAGTTAAATATATCTCATGGAAGCATTTTATGTTCAGTGCCTACTCAAGAGTAAAACGAGAATTTTTGCTTATTTAAGAGCTTTGCTTATTTATTTGCATCTCTCCACACATGTCACATATGAACGGTGATTCAATTCAGGCAATCTAACCACTGTTACAGAGGTAGATGTGAAAACACAATCCAATCTTGGTGGATACTTTCTGTTTCATTTCACTTATCAAAATTAGAATACATGCATCATATGTTATTACTGTTAGATATCAAAACAGGAAGCTGCATGTCTACAAATAGGATCCCAAATACGAGTGATCAAATCATAGCAGGGGGACCTGTGCCTGTTAATGTGTAGCAGCTTCCCACTTGACCTATCTGCTGTGGGCCAGAGAGTTTATTATTATTATTATATAGGTTATTGTTACCTTCAGAAATTATGCAATCGCCACAACATTCATCACATCAGGCACATAGGTTCATTGTAGACACCTTGACAACACTGGACACCTCAATGACATATTTGTCTGACTGTCATGTGACTTTAAAGATAAAGGTAACACACTACACTCTTGTGACTGATTGACTAGGTCACCACCAATAAATCCATATCCACTGTTTATTTGATTTCATAACATTTCAGTAAATGTTTGGAAAAATAATGTTGAGCCTGGTTTTTGGGGACCAATGCAGATATCAATGTTATGGCGTAAATAGTTATTCCAATATTTCGAATAGCGAAATCGACCATATGTTTAAACAATGGTAATGATTCCTAACATGTCGTTATCAAACCCTTATGACAAAGAAATGTTTATGTTACTTGATATTTAACAGTTTGATCATAAGCATTATGATTAATAACTATAAATAAAAAGAAAACACAAATGTAACCAAATATAGATCTAAGAAAATATAATGTAAACAGATATACACATGTTTTCTACATTGTAAACATCTTTGTAAACATTGTATTGATCATTGTAAACAACAAACACATAGGTAATAGTAACAATAACAAACTACAATTTGTTATGGAAAAACTACACAATGACAAAGCCAAAGCATTTTTTTAGGCTTAAATCAGACAACTTTCCTCGGTTAACCGATAAAATGTTCGAGCTCTAAACCGATGTAAAACATACAACATATTAGCTATTTATACATAAATGCAGCAAGCCATACAGTGTTTGAAAAACTGTATGGCCTGTATCTGGTCAACTACATCCTCTACTATGAACAACGTTGCCTTTAAACAAAGACTACAATTTCTGTAAACTACTTAGCATTAATAATGTACATGAAAAATAGGCTATGCCAAATAGTTTCTAGGCCCTATTCCCCGCGGAGGCTTATCTGTAAAAGTGATACAATGAAGCAAAGCAGACTTACTGTCAGTGGAATTCTCACTCGGTCTAACTGAGTGTGAGTGTGCAGTGATTTGCCCGGCGATTAATCCAAAAACTGTGGCTAAACTACCCTCTGTGATATCCTCTCCATCCTATGACAAATAGAGCAGTGGAATCTTAATTAGGAGCCAACGCGCTGCAGATGTATTAGAGTAGCGATGGGAAAACAGATGAGGCCATCGCACCACGCAGCGGGGCGCTGAGGAGTCTGGTCCCCCATCGCTGTAACCTATCCATAATGCCACGAGTGTGCCACATGCCTCTGCTGTCATCTGCACAGTGCCACCGGGCCCCCAGGGGCCAGGGAGGTCCTCACTATCCCGCACCAGACTTCAGCCTGTCACTGGAGCACGTTGGCTCATTGACTCATTTAGAAAACCTTCAACATCATATTGACCCTAAAAATCCAATTTTCTATGTCCTGTTAGGTAATAAAGAGCATCAACTAATGTTTATAAGATGATCAAATATAGTTTCATGTACCATTTTTCTGGAGATTTTTTTGCAAGTCAGGATTTACTGGTTTAGCAAATATTTTTACAGTAAAGTTAACTGGATCTTTAGAGTAAGTAGATGTGAACTGGATGTAATAAATCATGCAGCCATATCTGCACTGCTTTGCCCTGTGTCTTGGCCCCGGGACTGCTTGTTTTTTAATTTATTTTATCTATTCTTTAGCCTCCATGTTGGTCATAGAGGTTCCCTTTGGAGAAATAGCCATAGTATGTCAGTGTCTGTTCAGCTGGCTGCCTTCAATTTTATACCTGCAAAGTTTCAATCTAGGCCTCCCTGCGTCCTTTAACATTCGGTGCCCGCGCCAGCACCCTCCCCCAACTTCTTCTCCCCCCTTTTCCTGGATTACTGGTAGAGACTGCACTTGTGCTGTTATTTTCAACCTTGGTGGACAGGGGCTCGGGTATGTATTCTGAAAATACTTCAAAGAAAAGCAAAAAGAGAGCAATTTTCTGCTTGAATATCCCTCTGACTAAATCCATTGATCATCCTTGGGGTTCCTGAGAGAGAGGGAGTGAGATGGAGAGGCATGTTTTATCCTCTAATAACTCCTACCTTCACCCCTTCCTGCCTCTCTGTTGTTGTGTTGTTGTTTGTCGCACTTCTGCACTATTCCTTGGAGAGCTGCTGAGATTGAAGTTATTTTATGCTTCGGCTCCCCGGGCCCCAATTTGAAAACTCTTGTGTGTCAGTTTTCACACACTCCTGTCATATGGCAAGGAGCACTGCGGAATTTTGCCATTTACTTTTTTTCTGTGAAAGCGTCTTGTGCGTGATTCTGCGTTTAGTGACAAATAAGTCAAGGAAGGAAGACTAGTTAATGTCCATTTAGATTTTTTCGTAAAACTTCCATTTTGTGAGTGTATCATCCAAATAGGAGACATTCTGATTTCCTCTGTATGTTAGCCAGTGGATGCACCTGTTACCAAACAGCTATCATCTTTTGAATCTTTATTTATACAGGGAAGTTTAAGGAATAACCTGTTCCCATTCACACTATTACGCACACCAAGAAGCAGTTCAATAAAACCACAGTCTCAGTCTGAGCTGTTGACCATTGAGAAGCTATGGCTGTAGCAGTTTGAGATTAAGTACCACGCTCAGGAGAGATTCAGGGGTGGTAATGAGGGAATGTGCATAGCCACGATGGTCTGGGAGAATTTATTCTTTGGACTGAAATGTATTTATTTCTCTGTATCTTTTTGTTATACCTGTACTTTGACTGTGGACCATGGTGACTGCCCAAATATTCTCACACACACAGACACTGTCTCTAAGTGAAGCTGCATCAGCCTGCAATCTGTTCTTTATTCAGGTACTCCGGCATTTTAGTGTGTCGCAGTTATTTAACCAGAATCTGACTGCTGACGTTTTTTAATCATTGAGTTTTGATTAAAGATACTTTGATAAATTCATAATGATTGTGAAAATCTAATAGAATTTCTTAATGGCTTGATATGTATTTATAGCTGTATGAGTATGGCTGCCAAGTCAAGAAAAGGAGATCACTTGTATGATGAGGTAAAAAGTATTTTTCATGTTTTAATAGATATTTTCATGTCATTCAAACGTTTAACATCATAACGTTTATCTTCATAGGCTACCAGTCAAGTTATAATGTGCAATCATTTCAATAGGAATGGTATATTGTTTAAACTGATTTGTTTGAAAATACCTTGTTATACAGGAAAAGGCTGTAGTTCTACTAAACTTTTCACATTATTAAATTACACAGATCTTTTTTTTCTTGTTCTGGCAGGACAGCAATACATTGCTGAATATTTCATAATAAAGATTTGAGAGAAAACTTTTGTAAACCGTTGCGTAAGGGGTTATTATTATTATGTTTTGTCCAGCTGTGCCAAATGGATTTAGCCTGTGTTGAGTTGAAAAAGAGCTACCTTCCAAATATCTAAATATATTACAAAAGGACGCTTCTGATGCTTATCTTTCCCCACTTGTTTTTTTTCTTGGTATGTCATTATATGTATGCACTATGTGTTGTCTGTAAGGTCTTGCGGTCAAGGTGGCGGTGGAGGTCTGGGTCATAGGCGGGCTATATCTTATATTGGTGCACTGGCACAGGCATCTTTCAGACACTTCTCCTCACCTGCCAGCGTCTTCCATCTCTGGCAGACTCAATAAACTGCAGCTAATTGGCGGGTGATGACAGACAAGCCAGGACCAATTTACTGCGGTTTGAAGACAACCCATTCACAACCTCTGTGGCCTGGGCGAGTCCTGATGTTAGAGCACTGCTTTCACTCACCCCTATGCAGACATTTGGCATGTTGTGTCTCTGCGGTGTGATGGAACGTTGAAACGACCCATAACTGATTCATTATTTTTTTTTAAAGACGAGTAGATTAGTCTTACTGCTGGTCATAGCTGTCTGGGCAGTTAGGGCAATTTTGCTCAAATCAAAGACAATATCAGAATATAAATTTAAAATACAGTTACACATTTATATAGACAGCATGTTTGTCAGTGGATGTAGGATTGTAGGTGCCATGGATCAGAGCATTTGACTTGTAGACTCAATGTAAAATTGCGTAATAGGCATATTGAAGCACAAATCGACCATTATCATTTATGCTGTGGCATAAACTTAAGTTTTCTACTGCTCGATTGCTAAAGCCCAAGTCTTGACATTTGTGATGTACTCTGCCAAGAACATTAAGTATCCGAAAGTGATAAAGCTTCAATTTGCTAGACCATTAGACTAATTACTGCAATAATTAAGTAACTACTTGATTAGAACTAATGGGTACCTAATTATCCAGGAAGAAAGGATCAGGTGGTAATTAATAGAGTCAAGCTGATGTCTTCTGACTTACCAACGCCGATTACCAAACATGAGGGACTGAGACTGGTGAGGACAAAAAAAAAAGAGAGGAAAAAAAATGGAAATGAAAATAGGAAATGCCATTTGTGTGTTTACCTAGCCCCCCGTAGCTAAGGCAAACAGTTTGTTAGTATAACATCACATGGGTGGATTGTTAATGATTGTTAATGGAACAGGAAAATTACACATCAATACATTATACAGGATGATTAGCCTGCATCTACTTTCTAATTCATCCTCGAGCAGAGGTTGATCTCAATAGTATTGATAGTGATTACAGAGATAAGGAAGTATTACATAGTACTTGACATACGTTCTTTGGATGGATGGATGGATGGGCATTTCAGTTACAAGCAATCATTTTGTGTATCTGTGTGTGTGTGTGTGCGTGTGTGCATGTGTGTGCATGTGCGTGTAGCGCCAAGACTACACACCTTGAGCTACACATGACAGAAAAAATAAGTAATGGTTTAAAACTTGATTTTTAATCACATTTCACAATGGACTCTCTCACAGACACAGAAAGATGAATTGAGACAAATCTAAAATTTATAGAATTCTACAATTTGCATAAAGTGTATTATCTAAACATATAAGTGGAAAGTAGGAGTATTGAAAAGGTCATTAAAATTTAAGAATATAGAATGCAGAATATGGACATTATCAATCCATCAATCTGATACTTAATGTATAATTGTTGTAAGATGGGCAGCAGTCAAGCCTAGTCTACATATAATATGCATGACTGTGAATGGAAGTTAAGGTGAAGGCTGACACTTCCTGATGTATAGTTCTTTTTTATATTAATGTTTGAATAATATGTGCCTGGAGGGTGGGCTATAAATTAAAATGTAGAATTGAGTTATCAATTTTTATGAGTCATCCTCATCTAATTCCATTATGTATTTAAAAATGAAAGAATCACTGTTATTTAGATTAAACAGATAATCACACTCTGCATTCCTTTAAGCAAACTGATCGAAGGATAACGGTGCATTCATGGCAACTGGAAATTGAAATGGTCTGAATGAAAACTAGTGTCACCCAAATGGAAAAAATATATAAATTCATCTTACAAGTACAGTAATTTAATGCCGAAACTATTATTGAATTAATTGATTAGTCGATAAACTGTGGAATAATTGCAACTCTTTCGAAATTCAGATAGTTTCCAAACTATATAGCAAAATTTTAATTCTTGTTCCAAGTTCTCAAATGAGAGATTTGTATGTATTTCATTGTAAACTGATTATCTCCGGTTTTTGGACTTTTGGTATCAGGACATTGGAAAATGCAACTTGGACTCTGCAAAGTTGTGATGGGTATTTTAATAAGTAAACCAAACCATTAATAGATGAATCAAAGAACTAGAATAACTGAATTATTGATAGCTCCAGACCTACATTCTTTACTTCACGTGTTAAAGCTCTGCAACAATGTTACTACAGTTTTTTTTTAGATCAGATAATGACATAGAGCTTTGTGTCGATGTCCCACAACCACAGTCTGTTGAGGAAAACTCTATTTTAGAACCTTCTGTCACTGCAGTGTGGGAATCACCCAGAGAGCGAGTGTGAGTGCGATTACAAATACAAGGACAGAGAAGGATAAGGTGGGGGGTCTCCAGCTGACGGCTCCTGTGAGAGGGTTTTTAACAAGATGAGCAGGGAGGCCAGAGTTACTGTACCTAAGTTCTCTTCCTCTTCATATTCCTGTGAGAAGATGCTGTTTTATCTGGACGCAGGGTAAAAATAGCATATGTTTTGTGTGTGCTTCTGTCACGGTGTGGTATTTGGAAAGCAGGGGCTCATATAACCGGAAACAGTGGTGTCAATTAATCAGGTGTTTATAGGCCGTGCTCTATACAAGACATCAAAGTTTACTACTCTCAGCAGAGTTGGCTATTTGAAACCAGGGCTCTCTGTAGATTTGTGTGTTTTTATTCAAGTGTCTAACATACTGAAACTTTATTTCCTTTATCTACACGCCGCAAATACATAATACATTGACTTGTCCGTGAGTATGTGAGATCATATCAGACTACATGTAATAAAAGAACACTAACACTATAACTCTATCTTATCCACTCCTCTCCCTGTGCTCCAAGGCTGCACTGAATTGATAGGCAGTCTAATCATCTGCTAGGAGCTGATGTGATGTAAATGAAAGTAATTAGGGAAGTGTCAAACATAATTAATAAAACAGGTTTAAGTTGTGAAAACACTTGTCAGCGGAATGAATGAAGATCTCGCCTCTTGTCTCCCTGACGCTGCCCTCCCTTTTTGCTGCTGTTCAATTAGGTCACAGATTGCTCCTAAGTTACCGCTCCCCTCTCACTTTCCCTCTTACCCTCCATCTCTTGTTCTCACAGCCTCTCCAATTCTGTGCATGGAGACCTGTGAGGAAGGAGGGGGGAGCCACCATCCTGTGGAAGGGAAATAAATTTGCCTGTCCATCCGCCGCCTGGATGAAATTAATTGCAGGCTCCTCATGCTGTCTGGGTACAACTGGGGCATTAACATAAGCAATTTGCGTCCAACTTCTTCTGCCGGCTGTTTAATAGAGCATCGGACCTGGCCGATAAGGCTTAAGGTCCCTGACGCATTAGCATTTTCATAATATCAAAATATTATAGCACCATGATTTTCTAAAGCCCATTCATTATTGATAAGAACAAAAGGTTTTATAAATTACAAAAAGGGAGCATGACCTATAATTACGGAAAGCAAATTAGGGTGTGCAGTAAAGTCAGTTACATTTTGAAGAAAAATAATGATGCTGGAGACCTTTTTCCTTCCCCCAGGATTGAAAATATAATAGATTCCTTCACAGCCTCACATGGGGTTGAGGAGCATGCTCGAAGGTTCATGAGGGACAATGTCGGCACAAGAAAGAGAGCAAGTGTTCCTGGCCCATACACGATTGCTGCATGCATAAAACGGGCCATTGGGCGAGTTAGTTTTACCTAATGAATATACTCAAACCAGGAGAGTTGTTTATGTAAATAAATATAAAATACAATTCACAGCAGTTTTACTGAACAGCACTCTCAAAGTTAGATTTTTCTTGCTTCTGTCTGTTGGCCTTGTTTGCCCTTATCTGATTGAGAGACTGCAAACAGAGTGAGTAGGGGATGACACACAGTCTGACTGGCCAGGAGTTGAACCTGGGATCTGCTACTCAATGTCACGTATGGTATGCACCTCAACCATTCTGCTGTTGAAGAGCACTAACCTTCAGGTGGTGTTCTGCAGGTTCATCAAAGCTCGACCTATAGAACATCTGTCAGTGAGTGGTGAGTGTCTACCAGTCAGTAAACTTGTAGCTTTAAAACCAAAACAAGATGAAAGATGGTGAATTGTGGATGAGGTGATAATTCTCTTTGGGTTCATACTAAGAACAACCCCTTGCATATTTTACATATTTCAATCATTTTGAATGCAAACTTAATGACAATAGCAGCCCTAACATGTTTGTAAAGTACATGATGTGCTCAGATTAATGTTTGAAGATGTTTGAAATTAACATGAAAGACCTATCTAGGGTTGGATATGCATAAGATCCATCTTCTATACATTAAACTGCATATGTATCCAGTGATCACATCAACAAATTAAGCCATGAAAGGCAAACGTCTACAGAGAACTCCACACTGATGTAGTGGTGCCACATTTATCTGTAGGTGTGTATCAGGTAGGTACCCTGAGTACTTGCATTATATTATAACCAGTGGGAATTATTTCTCTATCTCACTTATCCCTGTAAAGTGGACTCAAAGTTTGATAAAGTCCTTTCGGGCCTGTCTAATCACAGCCACACTATGTCCCAGAGTGCTCCAGGCTCCTTATCATTCATTAACCTTGAGCTATGAAGTCGCTCTCCCCTCCCCATTCAGTCATACAGCATTTCAAGTCATAGATACATTTCGCTAAAGAAACAATGGCCGTGTACGCAACAGATATTGTGAATTCAGGGCTTTGTTAAAGGTGACTTAGTCTCCACTCTTTCTCCTTTTGCCCCTCTCAATTTCTCTCCATCTAATCTCCCTGTGTCTATAACAATAAGAATTAATTAGCCCACTTATTTTTCTCTGGTTGTAGAGAGGCTCCCCATCTGGATGGAAGACAGTCCTCTGTGTGCCTGATTAATGATGTGTAGAGACAGTTGCCAGTTCTGAAGCCTTGCTGTCTGGCCCAGGTCAGAACATCCAGAAGGCAACCTAATGTTAGTCCAAGACAAAAAAAACTCCAAGACTGTTCTCTTTTTAAACAAGGAAGTCAGCTGTACACTCCTAATAATTTAAACAATAACAATGCAAAGTTATTGAGACATAAAACTTGGTTCACTGTTAATTACCATACCTTTGACAGTGGGTTCCATGATGTAATGGTTAGCACTCTGGACTCGAATCCAATACAATTGAAGTCAATCGCAACCTCTTCTTCAGACGTAATAAATAAATTAAAAAAAACACAACATGACTCCATACTGTTCGTGTGGTGTCATTCAAGTTTCCGGAAGCCCTACATTTATATTTGACTCGAAACAATGTCATTTACACCATGTGTTTAGCCTAAATGTCTGCTGATATCTTCCTATGAAGCGCATTCACGGACCCTCGGGCATCATGTGGCTATGTCAGCTAGCTTCGCTACTTCCTGTAGTGGATATTAAGCCTTAAAACATGGTGTAATCGACTATTTTCGAGTCGAATATGAATGTTGGGGCTTGCGGACACTTGGATGACACCACACAAGCTGTATGGAGGCATTTTATTTATTTTCTGGTGTTTTATTACGTCTGAAGAAGAGGTCGCCTGGACAATCACTGTTAACCCCTGAAACTCCTCCAACACTTCACCCACCCCCCCCATCAACATAGTGGTGAGTAGATAATGAGTGAATTTTTCATTTTTCGGTGAACTATCCCTTTAACACTGTAGTTCACATCCATCAGTTATTCCCTACTACGGATATTATAAATGATTTATCACCTAAATTTACGCCACCTACAAGAAATACATTTTAGAATTCCACTGATATAGGTTTTTATACAACATTGCCGGACATCAGAAAACCAGCCAAGGTGTAATAGCCAGACCACAATATGTAACACTGTAGTAAAAATATTCATAGTGCTAAGAGTCGGTTAATCTTGGCTTTACTGGTAAAATCAAATGTATAATTTCTTTGAAACCCTCACTACTGTTCTGCAGTGATCTGAGGCGCTGTGTCTGGGATTTCAGCCAGCTATATTTGCTTGAACCAGAGAAAGGAAGGGCAAAGCATCTCTCTTGCCACTGGAGCCTTGACTCATTTGTCACTAATGTGTCAAAGAGAAGATGACATTTACAGCCTGGTGAAGTGACTTCCTTCCAGCCCATCTGGCACCCCCGAAGTAATAAATGTTTACCTTTAAGAAAGAGGTCTGTGGGTTCAGTTTTTATTTTTTTATTTTTGTGAGAGGGTTTCTTTCGCACACTGCTGGCCTCTCTTTTTCTTTCATATACAGTATCTTGTCGGAGACAGTATTTCTACTACTGTTACAGTATAATCGGAAATTTACACTGAACTTGCCTTAATTAGCTGTTTAGGTATTCTTTAAATTGCTGTATGACATATTAGTATTCAAAAGTACATTAAATAGTTAAATATATTTAAATGGATGCATCTATAATTTAATGTGAACTATTTAAATTGTTGACCTGTTAGTATAGTATGATTTAATTACTGATTTTACCTTTATAATGTTTACAGCTGTACAACATTTTCCCATCTTTGTAAAGTAAAATGCAGAGAAGTAAAACAACAGATGGATATAAACACTTTAAAACTAACTTGTGTATAAAGCTTTATATTGGGGGATCCACTGTAGATATCAATAAGCAACCATATCTTTGTTTTGTGTTTTGTATTTTTCAAAATATTTTTCAAAATAAATACATCTTTCTGAGATGATTTTGAAAAACACACAAATGGTAAATTGTTGTAATGTATCATTCACCTCACTGTTCACAGTAAACATAGATACATACAAAGGCATGAATAGTCCATAATTATATAACAAAAACATTATGTAATCATTTGTGATATACATGACTATATAAGCCATTACTGTCTTAGCCCAAAAGCGTACTTATTTTCTCACTGAACCATTAATCAAGGACAACACTAATGGCTTTCAGTAGTTTTTTCTAATGGAGCAGTGCACAAACCTATTAAGTAATAAAATCTGACAATACTTAGAATACAATGTATACTCTATTCTCTCAGTATGTTACCAACTTCTTATCATGTCCTCTGTCATAATTACTCTTGTAAGTGCTTTTGACTGTGTAGACATTGTTTAAGGCTCTTAAATCCCGATACATCTCTTATGTGAGGTTGATAACAGGTAGAGCGGCAACACTGACCCACACTGATAAAATTTGGACTCACCCTGAATGGTTGTATCCTGAGCTCTCTGTAAACAGGCAATAACTACACTTGCTTGAGCAGCCCATGAATTGAGCTAGTAAATCAATGGAAAAGCTGCGAAAATGTGAAAACGAGATGAAGAGAAAACCAATGTCTAGGCCTTGAGGGCCAAGATGGGCAACATCACACCAGACTCTTATCTCTCGACGCCTCTTTCCCCTGAGAGGATTCTACACTCCAGCAAACAGCGGGATTCAAAGGTATATCAGGTGCATGACCTTAGGGTTAGTGAAATCTGCAGCCAAGCAGGATCAGCTGAAAACGTCAGATGCAGAACTAGACATGTGTCCAGCCTACAATTATACTACAATGTACCAACACACACATACAACTTGTCTTTCTTTTACATGCTAACTCATACAGTATATATACTCTCAGAAATACAGTACCAGATTTTACTTAAATAATTTCTATAGATAGATAGAAAATTGGATTTTATTTATGCAAATGTTTTCCTACTAACTAATTCCCTGAAGTGATATAATTTGAAAAATGAATTTGACTTTATACTGACTGACTGCATTGTGCTGAAGCCTAATGAGTAATATGCTATATCTTTGAAAAACTAGATCCATTATGATTCAATCTTCCTCTCATTAACCTTTAGTTTATTGCCGAAAGTGTCACAGGCCAAAGGCCATTGTAATCTCCCTCAATGGACACACTGTTCTTGATCAATATGCTTCTTGCTCAGCAACTTGCATTGTTTTATTTTCCTGCCTCTGTTCCAGGGTAAGGTGTGAAAGGATCATTCCAAGTCTCAAAGGAGAGGCTTCTTTCAATATCCTCAAAGTATCGTATCCCACCCACTCAATTGTTCTCGACATAATCATATAAAAAGATTCAGGAAGAGTTGTTTTTTTATTGTTGCTGTGTTTTTCCTCTCCTGAACAATGCCCTTCCGCCACAGGGTCCCATAACAGCCTACCCGTCTGTGCTCTGCACACCTCCACCCCTCATCCCACCCTTGCTATCTCGTTTTCCTCATCTGGCCCAGGCCCACTTCCACATCTACATCCCATTGTCTGAGTGGAGGCAGCACGCGCAGGGCTGGGGCCAGTCCAAACATATTCATCTCTTTCTTTGGATGTCTGCCAGCATTCTTTGAAAAACATAACTTTGTTACTTTCAAAATCAATTCAACAGTTGTGTGAATGAATACAAAAATTAAAGTTGTGTACATTTATTCACTGGTTTCTTGTGTGTTTGTATGTATATGTATATGTATGTGTCATGTTGTGTTTTAGCATTCATGCATGCGTGTGTCGGAGAAACCAAATCCCAATCCATCATGCATTCCCCAAGGTGGGCGAGCCGGTGTGTGTGTTTGTCACTGTCCCCTGTCAGGAAAGAGGGTTGGAGCGTGTTCTCCGGACGAACCCCCTTTGGCTGAGGAAGTGCTCCTCTATATTGGCCTCTTTGTGGCTCGCTAATCGAGCTTTCCTGTCAGCAGGCTGCACGGTCCCAGTGCATGGTGCACTACGTGATACAGGCCGACTCCGGTGCTCCAAGGGAAGTTCTGGGATCAGCAGATAACAGCACAGCTCCCTCGTCTAACACGCAGAATGGTGTTACCTCTCTGTCTCTCTGTCCTTGCATGAATAAGGGAAAACACAAATTTGAACCATTAAAAAAAAATCCATTATTCAGAGCTTCGACCTGCCCATCTCCTTTGGAAAACCCCATAGTTCCCTTTGAAACTTTTGAGGTGTGTGTATAAAAATAAAATTTCCCAAATTGGTCATGAATAAGACAACCTTTTACACACATAACTTTGCCAGAAAAAAATTACCCAATAAACATGTCCGTTGCTTTCCATTTTGCATTACACTGTCAGATCTGGTTTGCCAATTTTGTAATTAAAACAGACCGTTATCCCTCCCACCTGATTTTTGTTCTCCACAGTGGGTCATTATGGAAACTGTGGCCCTCTTTTCAAATGTAAGCGGATTTTATTGCTATCAGAGAAGAGTGGTCACAAAGGACCCATGTTCTGGTATTCAAAACCAATTATAGAATAATAATCTGTAGGTGTCACTTTTATTTAAAATATGCAGTTATTCAAGCATTTACAGATATGACAAGAGGATTTTTCAAGGACACTGTAGAATATGTCAGATATCCAACTGCTGACTTTAAAATCTGATTTTCTTGCATCATTGGCAGTCCACCTTTATTTACATGGCATTTCATTGTTCAAATGCACCCTAGTTAAACTGGGCAAGTTTTAAATATGTTACCATAAAAAATCGCAACAATAATAGATAATACATAGATAATAGAATAATAAGAGTCGATCAATATTTGTAAATTCCAGGTCACATGTGTCACAATGCAAATGCACAATGTAATGTTAAGGTGTTACGTAAACCAGACACTCAAGTTTAGCAATTTTTTTTATTTCCTGTCCCTTACCACCAACAGCTGTGTGGAGTTACAGTTTTCTGCCATCGACGTGGATAATGTCTCTGTTAATTGTACACTTGTGAGTAGGCCCCCCCCTCTACTCAGACAGCAGAGGAAATGATTCTGTACTAATGGTGTGACTACCACACAAGTGTAGTGTATCATTTTTAACTTAAAGCAGCTACAGATAAACATCAAACAAAGTTAGGGTTTATATTTTACTAAGAAAGTTGGAACAATGTGAATCTATAGACATTTGACGACTGACCACGGTCTAATGTGGGTCTTACAATTCTAGCCTTTGGTGAAGAAGAGTATCTAAGTATCTTAATTTTGTGATTTCTGTCAAATAAACCGTGTTTATGAGAACAAAGCCAGATAATGCACATATATATATTGCACATCTGTGGATAAACAAGAGAAAGTGATCCAAAAGCTTAAATTCAGATATAATCATGTGATGTAATCCAGTGCAATTTGATGGTTCATCAGAAGTGGAAATGCAATCATGCTGCAGAGTCTGTGCTAATCGTGGCAACCGAACATGTACCTGTGACAGCAGTCAGACATGAAGTCCAACACTGAACACACATGCAGTAAACCCCATATCTCCTGCAGTCTAGAGACAAATAACACAGTTCATGCAAGACAATGGTTTGCAACTTGATGTAATTGTTATTGATCGACAAGACTTAACAATTCTGCACAAAATAGGGTTGGTTTGAAATAAGCAGTTTCTGCACTGTTGCTTTACCTTTAATACAAAATGTCAATACTGCCGGAGCTAAACTCGGGTCAGATGATCCATGTCAATCCGAGAAAACAGGATGAAGTAGCTTGGACACACCAATACCGCTGCTGGCTGTAAAGGCCGATGATTACAGTTGTCCTGTGTTCGCAGCTGGACAACATATAACTCCAACGTGCAGGATGCTGGTCCCAACATCTGAAAAACTGGAATATCAAATGCTGTTCTGAAACCAGTGAATTACTATGACTTTTACTGGTGACATTTTCCAGTGGCATATGGCAGGAAGCTCATGGGAGAGCACAGCTTTTTGATGAATTCTTTGAGTCGGAGGGACCAAAGGACAGCGCTGGGCATATGTTGCCTTCTGTCTCTGCCCTGTGAAATGATAATGTGGCCTCACTTCAACAAGAGTCTGCAGCCGCTGAGCTGCCTATTTTAGCAGCAAGAAATATCATAGGACAAACATATAGGAACCAGCTCTGTGTGTGTGTGTGTGTGTGTGTGTTTCATGTCTGTTGTTTCACTGTGTCTTTATGTTGACTTTCAGCTTGACTGTTGAAAACATGTAGTACATGATGTTGAGTGCAAAGGATTTATTTGTGTTTTGAATTTTAAATACATTTATTTACTCTATCTTACAAAAGTATTTTTTATTAGTAATATTTAATGAATTTGAAATTAGTCTCCAGTGTTTATATTTCAGCACAGTGACACATCCCAGCCCATCATCATCATCAACAAACTTTAACATTAGACAGACTTTTTCTAAATTTCTATAAATGATGTACTGATGTAAATGTAAATGATGTAAAAAATATTAACAGGTGCAGCTTTAACTTTTTCAAAACCTTCTCTTTGCTACATAAATGTGATAAGTATTTTTCACATTATATTAGCACATTTGTCAGTAGCTGTGGAAGCACAAAACTCTGTTGTTCATGGTGAAACATGCGGCTGCAGCTCTTACGTTCATCATTCTGATAAAAGCCTCGTTGCCACTTTACCATCTGTTTGGCCATGACCCTCTTGATTCCCTACTTCCAGTTCTGTGTGAAAATGTATAAACAGTTAAAGAAGCAACTGTCACATTTCGGTGTGACTCTGATAAATCTATGTGAAAAAAATAGAAAACACACACACACAGGCACAAACATTTGCATTCTGTCGTTTCCATAAACAAAATCAAATTGAAAAGGGTAAAGCCAGAAATTAATTATCCATCTAAAGTAAATGTACTGGAAAATATAATTTATGGAACAATTAGGAAAATGGTGCACTTAAGTGAAAACCCCACAATAATTTAATTAATATTTCATTGGATTACTCTTTTAATTCTTATCCATGGTGAGTGTGATGGAACGTACAAGGCTGTTGAGTGGAGTGGTGTTTTAGGTTTTAGGTAGAATAAAAAAAAAAAAGGCATGCACTGCTCTCAGTGAGATTGGAGTTTAAAAGCTGACTGTCATGATCGTAGATCTGAAGGGTAAATGTTCTGCAGGTGATTAAAACATTTACAAGATGAGACCTTGACTCTTGGTGCTGAGATATGTAATATGATAAAGCATATTATTTCCTGTTGGATATTTTGCAGAAAGCCCAGGTTTCGGTTTGTGTTTAGAGGTTCACTATCTGCATATTCGTTTCAGGGACTGTATGCATGTGTATCACCTCCAATGGCTACTCGGCTCAATGTCTTCCCTGTGCACAGGGCCCCTTTATACCAAGGAAGGACTTGCCCTTCTTCCTGTCACCGGTCCACTGGGAGCACAGCTCTCTGTGCAGTCTCTTTGGCATGCTAAAGAGCCCTGATATTTTTGTCTTACATTTAAAGAGGGAATTACGCTGAGCTATTGAGGGCTTATGTCCAGGGCATTTTAACTTTTTTTTTTTTTCATGATTCTTGGAAGTCGTCCAGGCAGACTGAAAAGATGGGAAGGTTAGAGAATGGATAGAAAGGTTATTGACAGCGCTGAGGTTACTACTTTGAGGGACAAGCGGAAACAATGTGCTGACTGTTAGTCAAGGACTGGCTCTGCTGTATTGCACTGGAACATAAGTGTCCTGAGTGGGTTGTTTTTTTTCCCCCCCAAATGTTTCTTCCCTTCTCCCTAGAAGGCCATTACAATGAAACCACGTCTAAAGCAGCAATTTGTAAGTCAAGAGTCTGGCAAAATGGGTAGTGTTTGGGAAAAAGGGAGTTGAAAGTGTATGGTGTGTAAAGTGAGAGCCTCAGGTCTGTTTAGGGCAAGTGGAGCTTTAGTCAGCTTTGCATGCCACTTAAGTGGCTTCCTGTAGCTTGCTTTATAGACACCACCAACACTGTTTGAGGCTTTTAAAATAAATAGATGTATCACTTACTTTATTTTTGCACAGTCAGACAGATTACAACTGCACTTTCTAAAACAAATGCTCTTATCCCTTAGTGGTAATATAATATTTTGATGTAGATGTATTCAGTAAAGAAGAAAATAACTCTGTGGACACTGAGCACTATTTGCAATTTCAATATTTTCTCACATTCCTATTTTATTTTATTTGACCTTGGATTTGAACAATTCTACAAAATCGGGAGAATGGCAACTTGCCTTGAAGTTGAGCATATCTGTGTTTACAGTAGGGTTGCAACCATAAGACATTTTCACAGTGTTATAACCTTCTCACAAAAGACTGTAGTATCATGATGTGTCACACTTATTATCATATTTAATGACAGAATCAAATGGTTGTTTTCATTAAGGATTCTTCTGCTGATGTTTTTCTCTATTGATTGATAGATTCTTTGGTTTGTGAAAATTCAGAAAATATTGAGAGTTGGGTTAGGTTCTCAGAATAGTTGCCAATTAACTGTAGGTGTGTGACAGCGCAGCAACACCGATCCTTTAACCTTTAACTCACTCACTCACTTCTGTTAGCCCCCCCAAGCTGAGAAAGTTTATGTTTCTTTATGGGGTCAGATCAGGGTCAGTGTGTGTCTGTTAGTAAATCAGAGGTTACAGACTGAAGAGACAACGGAGATGTAGCTGCTATCCGTGATGTGGAAAATAATTTTGATGGAGCATTTCATGGTTGAGTTCTCAAAGAAAGGCAAACATTATTTTTGGTTTCCCTACATCCATGATGGTGACACATCTCTGAAATAAACAATGTATTTCATGAGTCACCCATCAGTCTGTATTCTGCCTCAGTCTATTTATAGCTGTATGAAACTGCAGGAGACGGATATTGTTGTTCATTTACTTGATAACCTTTCCCTGCGGTTTAACCTAACCAGGTTGTTTTTGTGCCTAATCCTAACCAAATGTGATGCCTCCATAACCTTAACTGTGTGTTTATTATCACTACCATGACGACAAAATCTGGTATGCCTGCCATTGGTGTATGCAAGGTGTGGACAGATGGCCACAATAGCCTTAGACACACCAAGCTAAAGCTTTTTGCCACTAGGGCTGCAAGCAAAAAAATATATTTTATCATTTATATCAAAAAACTGTCACACATCCAATAGACATATGATAACATTAGCATTCGTTTGGCGAGGTGCTGGTGAACTTAAGTACAGTATCCTTTCTACTTTAACCTCTGTTTTGGTCTCCACCAACTCCAAAACAATGAGAGTAATCACAGAATGATGGTACTAACCTGCAGGTTTGTCACTATGAGCGACACCATTTCACATTACACAGTTGTTAATGGTAACAGTATAACAGTTGTTGATATTAAAATATTGATTAAAACAGCTTTCACTGAATAACATTTAAATTTAAAAAAAAATGTTGTCACAGCAACCATCCTTATCCGTACAATAACATTTTAAACACATTCATAGTTTGGCACTGTTGTGCAAAGCGCTGAATACATGTAAAATACTATGTACCTAAAATATGCTGTCATCACTGACAGTAAAAACGCAGACCTCCTGGGCAAAAGAAATCCTGCTCGACTTTGTGGGAAATCTATATAGTGACAGGTTAACTGTAGCCTCTTAGGCAAGCATTCTTGATGGAGTCCCTGAAGTATCAAAACGATTATGAGAGCCATGGGCTGCCACTGGAAACAAATTCACTGACACGCTGATAAAATCCCTGCCCCGTGTTTATATGCCATTTTGCAAAGAAATCAGAAAAGGTAATCATGTATGGAAGCCGAGGTTAAGAATCAATGTAACAGTCTATTAAGTTTAATGTAGATATGTAGAATAAGCATATGCAGAGAGACATTAGCATAAATCTTGGTTACACACGAATGGTGCAGTGCACTCTATTCTCTCCCTGCAGTCAAGTCTAATGACAAATACTGTGAATGAGCCATGCCAGCCGGCCGACTACTCACTTGAGCTCTCAATTAGACCCCTTACCAGTACACCTCCTCTACCAGTCCATTCAGAACTGTTGTATTATCACATTAGCTAAAACCAAATGTGACCAAAAAGGATCCAGGAACCCATTGGATAATAAGTAAATCGCAAATTCTCTCTCCACAGTAGTGTTCTGGTCGAGTTTCCCAAACTACTTAAGCACAAATATAGATATCAAGAGATTTTTCATCCATTTGGACCAATTTACATTTAAAGGTGTTGACAAAAGCTGTTATTTACAACTCATTTTCTTATGCAAATATACTATAGTGGTGCACACAACAGCATTTAAAGGAAACTGCAGTTGGCATTTTGCTGTTGACAATTGTGTGTTGTGTTCAAATGCTCTTTCTTCGTGAAAATAAAAAAATGATTTGCCATTTACTCCATCAATGAGGTTTATGCCATCTGAGATGACGTTCATTTGATTGAACATGTAAATCAAAGTAAATTTTGTGTTTTTTCAGTTTTTTAATAAAACTTATGATTATCATGTAAAAATCACAATTAGTAATTTTTTTTTACACATATTAAAATGTTAAATAAACCACTAACCAGCTTAGGCAAACTTTAGTACACTGGATAAAGGTGTATTTAAACATTTAGTGTGTCACACTGTAATTTGGTAAATAACAAATAAAAACCATAGGAAATGAACACTTGAACATAAATCAGTGTGATAAATGCTAGTTTTCGGTCGGCCTCTGCTAACATGAAGGGGGAGGGGTTTACAACCCATAATGCTGCTAACCTCAAGGGGGTCATGAAGATGTTTTGGCTTCAATTTTGAGGATCTGTCATGTTGTCTATATTTACTGTATAGTCATTGGTCAACACTGACAATTACCAGCACACTGCTATTAACATTATTATAAAAGTGATATATCACATGATAGCAAACCCACACTAAATTGAGTGGGTGCTCCGTGTAGTGCCTCAGGGGCTAATTGGATTGGTGTTTAGCAATGACCTGCAGATGAGGCAAAGATTACCTCCATGCATAAAATTGTCTTTGTTTTCTGTGTTGTCTTGGCTGTCCCTTCCTTCCTTGGTCAATTTTCCCTCCTCCTCCCCCAGCTGCACAGGCCATCGAAGGAGTCATGCAAGCGTACCTTTGTCCCTGCATGGGAGGAAGAAGAAATGATCTGGTATTAAATTTCAATAACACGTTTTCCCAGGTCCTCCAGAGTACAAGCAATCAAGGGTTAAATTGGATCTGTAACGTATGCTCGGTGACCCACAAATCGCTTACCCATCAAACAGACTCATTACGAGCCGGCAAGCAGATGAGTGTTTGTGAGCCTTGCCTCTGAGCGGTGGGGATTGTGTGTATTACCGCTAACACGACTGAGGTATTTAAATTTTGATTTTTTCGTAATGGGTTTTGACATGTTTCATTTCCTCTGGGGGAAGCGCTCGAGACCTCCGAAAGTAAATGTTGCTAAAAAGTCATCAAGGCAGAATATTAAAATGCCATCAAATAAGAATTTCACTAATGCGATGGGGCTTGGGCTTCAGGTACGCAGGGCCGGGGTCAGAGGGGCTTGGTTCTGGGAGAAACACTATTTGTTCCCCTTGGCTGCCTTCTTTCCCTCTTAAATAAATTATTAAACTACTTCAATTCCCCCCCTCCTCCTGCCTCTCAGCCTGTCCACCTCATGTGCCTCACATAGCTTAGCCTTATCTTTTGAACTGAAAGGCCAGCAAGGGGAGGAAGTGGTAGAGCACTCAAAGCTGTCATCCTGTGTGTTTTGCCTCATAATAAAAAGCCGTGCATTTAAAAACAACAAGTGATAGGATTCACTGACATAGTTCTGAACAATTTTAGACGTCAAAATGGAGACCGGTGAACGTGAGTTCTCACACTTTCAGCTTTCTGTTTTGACTTTTATCGCCAAGGTTTAAGCCATTGCATCGCTGCTAGTTTTTGTATTCCATGGGTACTCCTTTTGAGGCCATTACCAAGCTGACAACCCACCAGCTGTCACTAATTGCCCACTAATGGGGTTTGGTGGTCTGATGGTTTGTCTGTGAGGGGCGTTCCAATTCTACACCGGAGGTCCTTCTGCCTTGCCAAATCAAAGGGGACACATTTAAAAAAGCATGTCATGTTATTCTGTTATATTATCTCTAGCTGCACCTCTACAATAACGACTAATTTACGGGGCAATATATTTGGTGACAGAGATTTCTTGCCTGTGCAATTAATCCCAGGTTATTTAATATTCACCTGACATTACCTAGCATTGTTTAAAAAAAAAATGGCAACAATTGCTTTGTTGGTGGCAACAGCCATTATCATGCATGATATTTTCTAATCCTTGTCATTGAAATCTTTGCAGGAGACAAGAGGGGCTCGTGTCTGCCCTCTGCGTCAGCCAGCCCGCTAATAGATGTGAGAAGGTCATCTGGCATTAGTGGCAGAAGTACGTTAGCATTTGTGCTGAGCGTCTCTTGCCAGACTGTGTGCATGTTTGAAGGCGCTTGGACAAGCAGGCCCTTTCATGGTGATGAATGGTTTTTTTCAAGCGTTCTGCTCCCTAGTTATGAGAAGGGTGACCTGGTCATTGGATGACTTTATGAAGCTATAAAAAATGTATGTCAGTCTGCAGTCTCTAATGCCATCCCTAAATGGGGGAAGGGGGGCAGGAGTAGCCTGAATGGTAAAAAGGCCATTTACCGTCACTCTGAATAGCTCTCTGACTGCCCTTCTCCACTTATCTGACAATGTCCTTGTCATCAAGACAATTTTTTAATTCTTATTTTTACCATTTCTCTGGGTTACATTTGGTTTAAGGCTACAAGCCAGTATTTCTACACAGTATCTTACAGTTCAGTACAGTCTACCATGTTGTAATTTGTGTGTTGATACAGTCATCTCAGGGAATGTGTCATTTAGTGTGGTTCTCAACTTACAGGACGAGCTTGATTCAATTTTCTCATCCATATATACATTAATCAGTTTACCATGTCTGCATTGTGTAATGCTGCATGATTGCACAACTTGTGTAACAATGTGTATTATACTACATAACCAGTCATTCATAGGCTGTTTGGTTGATAACATTGTCAGAACACTAGTGTACTGATCCATGATTTTCTCCTCATCCACATGTGACATGGCTGGATGCCATTAATCACAAATGTCTCCTTTTTAATAAATATGCAAATTTATATTAGCCAAATGGTGTTACAGCTTTTGTGTCATTAATAAATAATGAGCTGCTTTGTTGGATATCTAAGGTATGTAGATACAAACTCTTCACACGAGCAAACGATGCACAGCAAGCAAGAACGTCGGACTGGATTTTAGATGTTTATGTTTTACACATTCTTGTTGAAGTAACATAAAAGTAGGCACTGAGCTCACCACTGTTCATACACATGTTATATCGGCTATGCTGTTAGTTCTGGTTCACCTAAAATGGAACAGTACATATTTCAGCCAACATACACTATCGAAGTTATAAAGATAATATGATATATAATAGTATCTGTAGGATGCACCAACAGGAAAAACAGAAAAATGAAAAACATTATGAGAAATTCTATTTAATTACAAAAACATTTTTTTGAGTGCATGTTATTTTCTTGCTTAAAATAGATTCACTGTCTTTTAAATATTTATTTTGTATCTATTCTTATTTTAATAGGACTGTAAATTCAGATCCAGTCTAAGAGCTCACAGATGTGAACTCGACTGCGTAGGAAAGAATAAACCACTAATCTCTAACTTCCCTATCCAATATTTTTTCTCCTGTATATTGTGGCTGTCAAGGGAAGAGCAATAATGACAGAAGGTTATACCACTGAGGCTAAATATGCAGCAGACAGAAGGTACCAGTGAATCTCATTACAGGCTGTTTGCTGTTTGCTGTTTGGCGCTGTTATACATCTGATTGGTATTTTGGTTTTCTCAATCTTGCCTTTGATATGCTATAACAGCTTTTAGCGTTAGCATTTCAGAGTTAAGCTAGCATGTCTTAAAAAATGTTTCAAACAGTTAATGACATTGTATATTGTTAAATAATAAAGTTTAGTCATTACATGTTGGCTAATATGTGTTTTATTTACATAGAAACAATTTTTTTGGGAACTATATATATATAATATGTATTTAAAGGCTACTGTCGCAATAACCATTGAATCTTGTGACTCTCATAGCTCTTATACAAAGTGCAAGCTATTACCTTTTCCAATAAATAGAAGATATTTGTTTCTAATATTTACTAAAAATGTACTCATCAACAAAAGGTGTTAAAAAGGGCTTGTACGTGTCAAAGTGTTGAAATTCTTAAATACTTGTGTGGTGAGCGACCTGGTATTTAAAATATAACAGGATTACCAGGAAGATTAGAAATAAAGGAATTTTTCCATTATCAGAGTAGAGAGGCAAAAGTGAGGCGTGGGGGGCTGAACTGCCTGACTCTGTCTCTTGGTGAGCAATCAATCATGGGCCTCTCTGCAGTGTCTCTGATCTGAAAACAGCTGTAATCTGTGGTCATTGTTGCTCGAGTAGATTGTTTGCCAAACTATTACCATAACTGTCAGCCCAAATCAGAGAAATAATCTCATGGCGCCGGACAGATGCGGTTCCTCTGCATTATTGATACGGTCATCTGAGAGAGAGGGGGAATTATAAAACATAGTTCTATTTACAAAGGGAGATTGGCTTGGTCCTTGAGAGTGAGTGAGCAGGACAGGCACCTCTAGAAAGTGAGATATAGCCAAGTTCAGCAGGAAAAAAACAAATTTCCTGGCTCTTTTAGGGTCAACTCACCCCATGGGTCCACTTCCTCTCGGAAAATGAGTCGCCAGAATACACAATGGACTGATTTCTGTGAAGTGCCTCCACATGCACCTGTTTAAGGGCTTAAGAGAAAAAATATATACGTTTTTTTATATTGTTACATGACTCACAATGCATGTGTGTACTCAAGTATTCATAGTCTACCTACATTTGATGTCTTTTATGCCTAAATAAATGAAATTCAAGAGTGTGACAGAAGAAAAAAAAAAGAGCCTTTAGCGCAACATTGAATGTTTTTCATTAGAGAAACATGCTTGTGCCTTTCGGGAAGGTTGTGAACCTAAGCAACAAATGCATGTTTATTTAGCAGCCCTGCCAAGTCAGTGTGACTGGCTAAGTTTCAGTCTGTTAGTGTGGCCAATGGAAAAAGTCCCACATCTTGAAATTGCAATGCCTTTCGAGTGTAAGTAGAGCAACGTACAAGGTTGTTGGTGTCAGCGTTTAGACACACAATCCCCTAAGGTTGGTGAAAGAAAGAAATAAATAAGAGGGAAGGAAGGAAGAAAGAAAGTGTATGTATTTTATGTACATATACTCTTTCTTTCATATTGGAACATTGTTTTCCATTGTTTACATAGTGGCCATTAACACTATAAATCATTTTATTTACAAGTTTAATTTGCGTGAATAAGCTGTACATATGGAGAGAAAAAAGATATGAAGCAATATTAGGATTCTACTGACTGACTTGGTTTACCAGGCTTGTTTTCTACCAAAGCTCATCATCAACCATTTGCCAAACTTCCCTTTGTGGAAACATGTGGCCCTTGTTGGCAAAGGGCAGAAATTGGCAGGCTCCTGAGAAACCGATTACAAGTACTGGCATATGGAAGAACAAATAGTTCCTCATTCGGTGCATCAGGTCTGTGCCATCTTCATGGACTAAAAAAGAGACATGATGGATGTGTAGAAGTGCTCACTGGGCTGGTGCCAGACACAGCTGATGTGCAGCACACTGCATGACCCTTCTGTCTGTGGTAAATGTCCTTCTAACAATATCATTAGTAGTTTTTGTGTCTCTGCTCATTTTCGCTTTACACACCAGATTCCCACATTCAGGATTGAAGTGATTTGAACCGGGGTTGCATGGTGTTTTCCTTTTTAAATGAGTGTTAGATATTGCACCTTTTCCATGATGTTGAGTTCAGTTGTGCCTTTGATTTTATAGTGCAACCACATTTTAAATCATTTTACTTTTTATAATCATTTTAAATTAACAATATAACCGCGAAATTGCAATGTCATCCAGGTCAACTCCCACAATACAAATACACTAATACTACCAGAGCTGCCTCTGTGGTTACTAGTTGACTGGCCATGAACAGTATTTCATCCAGAATCATCAGGTTTCCACAACATTGTGCTCACAACGTTCATTCAGGAATGGTGCAGCAACAATCCTTTGTGTACAATACTTTCTTGTGGAACACTATTTGACACATTCATTTTTTTCTAGATTCATGAGCTATGATAAGATCATATTAATGCACAATTGTGAAACTCATAAGTTCCTGTGCAGGCTTAAGACTTCATTGTGCTGACAATGTTCGCAAGATTAGCTGATAAAGTATTTGATGAAGTCAAAAAGATTCAGAACATTGTTACTATATTTGGGCAAATCTAACGAAATGGAGATTAGCTTCATCTTTTCCTGTCTTTACCTGTTCTGTGGACATACAAAGAAAAAGACACCTCATTTAGTTCATCACGAGTACTTTGCCAAACCTGGATATTACTATAATAATCAGTAATCATTAAACACTGCAAGTTTTTAGATTTGGGAAACTCTTGACACCACATTCAGAAATAGCCTCAGTCAACCTGGTTGCTTTGTTTATATTTTATTATCAAAATTATTACTGCAGAAAGTAGTTACCGGACTATTTTATACAACCTCATAATGTTCCATTGGAGAGTTCTTAATAAACATTTAGCATTACTTATCTGTGAAAGGCCTCTACAGTATGATTAAAATGTGTTATTCAGTTAGTCAACACAAACTGGGTTAAGTTGTGTCAGCAAAATGAAGTTATGGTACCGATTGGGCAACTATAAAGGCTTAGCTAAGCTTTTCAAAAGACTTAATTTAAGAAAGCCAACATTATTTTATTAGTGTGTGCCTGGTAGCAAAATAAAGACTAACTAGTTATAATAATCATACAAGCACACTCAAGGCCCTGACCTCCACATACTAAGTTTTCACTTTTAGCAAACTCCTTATACTGAATATGTAAAATCTTTATGACTTATTGGCCTCACACTGTAGGGATACTATACATGACATTCAGTTAGTCTAAGAAAATAGTTTCCCTTCACTTTCTGACATCTAGAACTTAAATGGAACTGTGCGTATACTGCAGATTAATAATTTATAGGATCTGTATGTAAACGTGTGTCACAGCTGGTCGTACTGTGAAGACAGAAACTCAATCCTCAGTGCATAGTAAAATTGTTCTCACTGTCTTCATTGATGTTTAACTTTCTTCACGGCTGTCACCATATAGATGACAGTCGGTGACAGAGGTAGTTCGACCTCCTTCGATCCATAATTTACACCTGTTAGTTGACTCTCCCGTCATTTGTGAGTATACTCGGGCTTAAAGGTTAACAAAAGAGAAACAGGGCAAGCTCTGTTGCCGCTACAACAGATCAATGTCAAGTAAATAACCTTTTCTACCTTATTTCCTGACTCGTATTGATCCGTCTCTCCCTCCCACGTCCGCCTTCTGCACTCTGTTCTTCCACATGACACCTCGCTCTCCCCTCCTCGTCTCCTCCACCCTGCCATATTTTTAACACTTTTGAGAGACTATTAACAGTGTAGAGAAGTTTTTTTCTCCTCACAATTATCAGAACTAAACATTAGTCCCTGTTAAAATTGTCAACACACCGGTAGTTAGTGTCAGTGCAGTAGTAAACAGGCCTACTGAAACATCTAGTTGAAAAATTATATATTCAAAATTAAACCCAAAATAGATTATGCCTGATTCAGTGATTAAGCAATGATGGTTGCTCAAGGCTCCTCACACAAGTGCCCAGGTAAAACAAAGGTGCAATTTGAATACCATTTAATATTTGTTTTTGTTGTTGTGAACAGGGGAAATCAGACCTTGTAACAATTTTATTTTCATTGTTTCTCGATACTTTATTGACTAAACAATAAATCAATCATCTAAAAACAAAAAAAACCTAGAAAAATTGGTGTTTAGTTTATACATTTCAGTCAGATTCGTCCACACATTTGCCTTTTCCGACCACAAAGCTAATAGGGGGCAGGGTCTTTGTGCCGGAGCTCCACGGGCTCCGTTGGCACCATTACTGCCATTAGTAAAACACCCATTCTTATTAGAGGGAGCAGCAGTGGAGTCAGTGGTGGTGTGTGTGGTTTAGGGATTAACAACACGAGAAGTATAAAACCTCTCAGGCAGCCTGCAGTGTTCATTACACCATGCAACACAAAGGCATTTGACTGAACAAACAATATGCCAGCATTTGGCTGTTTTTAGACCTTTACCATTGTAGGAGGCATGTATGTGCTCAGGAAATGTCTGATCTGACAGGACAAGTTCAGAAGTTACCAAAGAACATGACTCATCTTCTTGGGACCATGAATATTCAGATTTAAGAGAAATTTGGACAAAAGTACCTCTTTATGTCTGACATCCATTCTGAATTTCTTTTCAATTCTCCTCGTACAGAATGGCTTAACAATTCATGTTCATTGACTAAATGAATTATCATAAACAATGGGGAATCGTCAGCTAAATGTGAAGTATGGTTACAATTTGACCATATGTCTGTCTTATGCTTTTGTTGATTTTTTGAATACATGGTTGGTAAAAATGAGATTCTAACATTCATTTATACAAATAATAATTGCTTGAGCAAGACTTATGTACGGGATTGGTCTTTCCTTTTTTTATCTTTCAAATTTATGAATACAGTAGCTGGAAATCCTCGCTCCTGCTCGTTTATGGGTTAATCCTCTGTGGCATTATGCCCTCAGATGAACTTGTTAACACAGTTGTGTACATCTGTGCCCCATTGATTTTTTTTTTCTTTTTCCACACGCAACAACAGGGGACAGAGAAAGCGGTGAGGCAGAGGTTGAACAGCAGTACGTATGTTGTTGCTCTTGTGCTACAGAAGCTCCAGATTGCCCTTTGGGAACAAAAACGCATAACCTCTATGAATGAGTTGGTACTTTACATCATCACAGTCTAGTTATAGATGTAGAGACAATCACACTGTCCACCGTATCTTTTTACTTGGGAATGATAAGAAGATTTAGATTCAGTCTTTACAAAACAAGATCTCTGCATTTGTGTGAATTAGACAATATTGGCTGGCAGCAACTCATAAGTAAATTAAATTAAAACTATGAAAGAGTATGGAAGGTCTCGTGATAAAGATCACCTGCTGATGTCCCCCAAGGCTCAGGGTGTTACTGGGGTTGAGTTACTTCAGTAATGCTACATGATTCTTGTGACATAATATTACTCAGAGACCACCAACGCTGCCATTCATTACTTCATTACGACTGATGATGGCACAACGTTTTTAGATTTGTGGAAACTTTGTTCTTACGTCAAACCCTCATGATCTACTATTAAAATATATTTGAATGTGACCTAATCAATTGTCTTGATGTGCTGTTTGTTTTCTTGAAGTGTTATTTCAAGTATTATGGTTGTTTGTTTTTTGGCAATTTTCTCAAACGATTTTTCCTGAAAACAAATAAGATTAAAGAGCAATCAATTCACCTGGGGTTAAATGTGCAAGTAAGTTACAACGTTTTGTTATTGTCTATTGAATAAAAAAAAAAAAAGAAAACCTCTCTAATCTTTTCTCCTGGGCTTGCTCCGCAACAAGTTCTCTGTCTTTCGTTTGAGTGTGGGCAGAAAGAACACCAAATTAAAAATCAATAAGCACTTAATTTATGCAGACTGTTTTTCTCTGAATCAGCAAATGTAACACTGCAAGCACCATATTTGCATGCAAGCCACAGATCTGATCAAATACGACTCTGTAATTTGTCACACCTTTCAACTCTTGTCAAAAAACCTGACAAGCTAACATCTGATTGAGCACCAGATTTTTCTCAAATAGAAATCTACCACTGCACGCCTGATTAAAAAGGTCCCGTGATGTTAAATGGATTCTTTTTAAACTGTCCAACTTCAAAGTTCACGGCAGTTATCAGAGTGTGGTTTATCCAAATGGAAGGGAGATTTGCATATCTACCCGGACTATCTCTACATAAGACTTTATCGCACTGTACATGCACACTGAACCTTATAATATAATTAATTCAATATACCTTTAGTAACTTAGCCAGAGGAAACATATGATAAGCACAGATTTGTGCCTAATCTCACCTGAAAAGTTGAATTACTTCCACCAGGGAGGTTATGTTTTCATTTCTGTTTGTTGCTTTGATTTTCTTAAAATCTATAAAATCTATAAAATCGGATATCTGTAACTTGGTGTGGCTTCATTGAATTGAATGTGACTGTTGGGTCTTGGCAGAGGTATGCGTTATATTGAGTGCCATTCAAGTTCATCTTTAAATTACAGATGTTTTGATTGATGGTTTATCTTTCTGGTCATCATCAGACAACAATATTTCAAATATTATGTTAGTATAACTTTCCTCCGGACCTCCAATGTGGGCCTTTTGAAAAATACTTGACAAAGTATCTATCAGGATGTATTTTAGTAATTGGGACTTCATTTTGCAGTGTTTTCTCCACTTGGTGAAGTTGTTCTGCTGTTCACCAGTTTCAGCTGCAGAACCTTTCTGCTAAGTGAAACCAGGCCCTGGGGTTTGAAGAAAAAAAACGAAAGAAAGAAAAAGAAGTTCTCTGTGGTCCAAGGTCAGTGACCTCCTCTGTAGCAGTCTCTATTCCACCTCGGGGCACCTGCTAATGTCAGCCGTCTTTTAGATTCCCCAAATCGTGGCTTGCCACTGGTTATTTTCAGCCGCGATAAGTGATCCCAGTGACCTCAGAGGTCTGACACACTGCTTTTTTTTAACTAGAAGTCAAATGCCATTGCATCGCCTCCTGATCAAAGCCTTTAAAGTCAAACTCTACTTAGGTTTCCGCTGAAATAAGAGCTCCAAGCCCGGTTAAGTGTGAATCGCCAGACCAGGCTCACGGCTTTACTTTCACTCACACCACAACCAAGTGGCGGGCCAGCATATTCACATGTGAAAGAAGCAGTAGTATGCAATAAATCCTGAACCTGCTCACTATGGGGTCAGTCAGTTTGATTCCCTGTTAGAAGTCCCAACACTGAAACTGTACAAAACCATCTTTTGCAGTTTTGAAAATATGAAACGGTTGTTTACAAATTATTGAAGGGAGAGGGGGGATAGATATTGTGCTCTGTTCCTTCTATTCTCTCACCTAATCCTGGTTGTGTCCACTTCCTTTTCCTGTTCCCGACATTGCTGTACAACCCCTCCCCCTCCAGAGAGGATGCAGAGTCTGGCCTCTCAGCAGATAATGTGACACACACGTGTGCTAGCGGAAGACAGGGCCATGAGCCACAAAGGTCCAGTCCGGGTCCCGGATTATGATAACATCAGGAAGCGCAGAGAGGAAGAGGTGTCTGCAGGAAGTTGGCCGGCCTCTGAAGGCCTCGGAGAGAGTCACACTCATCTTTTTGAGAAGCCTGGGTGTCACCCTGACTCTGTGATGTTCATGGAGAATAGGTGACACACACGTTTTATTGGCTGTCATTACAGTAGTGTGTAGTACATTGTTAGGTTACGGCAAGATAGCCCTCATGTTTTTTGTTCCACCTTCGAACATCAGTGCTGCCGCGCCTCTGGTCCCTGCAGTTACATTGTTCTGTGTTTTTTGACGATCCAAAACACAACCATTCTTCACTGAGAGAGAATGGACCTCGCGGAGACAACATAAAGTGAGCCTTCTTTAGTGTAGCAGCACTGAAGAAATCCCTGCTCTTAAAAGCTTATTCCCAAAGGAGGCATCTCAAAATAAATGTTGAGGTTGGAAAGTCCAGATGGTCTTTAAGACCGTATTCCCCCGCCATAAGCACTCTTGATTTATGAGATTCTCTAATCGTATCTCTGTTCTGATCTGGCTTTCTTTCACCCTGCTCTCCTCTGAAGCTTTAAACTCATCAGGTTCCCTCAGCCCTGTCGTTAATCCTGCAGTACAAAGGAAGGTATGGCTGTAGAAAATTAGGGATTTCTTCCTCCTCCCTTTTTTCCTCTCTGCTGAAACTCCCAGCGTCTGATGAATGATAAACTGATGAGCAGACTTAATCCAGGAGAACTGCCCCCTGCCGCTTCACTTTACAGTCTCCAAACAGATGTAGTTCTCGGTGGAAATTTGCCATGAAATTGGGAGCTGGTCGGTTTAGAATTCCTCACATGACACTGCAGTGACTGAGCTTGACCCCCAAGTGACATTCCTAGTTTTTCTTATAGACTGAGAGTGGGTGGGCCCAGAGCTCATATGTCAACTTCACTAAAGCCTTGGAACTCTGTGTATAATTGTAAAGCATATAGATTTGTGATGCCACCACACAATATGGTCGCCATATACTATACACATACATGCAGACATACATACATATAGTCAAAGAAGTTCATATTTTACAGTTGAATTATTAACATAATAAATAACAAGAAAATACAACCACACATTCAGAACTTGAACTAAGAAAATTAAACATGTTTTTTCTACGTACATTGTAAACACATCTTTTCCGCCTGGTTTATTCTGTAGAACAACATTGTTGATATTGGCAAATTGGCTCACAAAAGCTGATACCAATACATCCCAAGAATATCCATGACAGGACATGAAGTGAGTTGCTGGAATGACCCATATTTACAGACACATCTGTACCATGAGTTTACAACATGAATGCATAAGACACAGGTGCAGTGAATACTGTTTATTATCTTGTTACAATGGGAACTGTCATGGTGTGGGATATACAGTACTGAGCAGTAGGTGAACTCTCATTTCTCCAAGTTGATGTGTTGAAGGCCAGACAAATGGGCAAGAGTGAGGATATGAGTGACTTTGACAAGGGCCAAATTGTGATGGGTCGTCCAAAATGGCAGGTGTGCTGTGGTTATTACCTACCAAAAGTCCAAGTCCAAGGATGGACACCGTTGAACTGGTGACAGGGTCATGGAAGCCCAGGACTCATTGATGCGTGTGGGGAGCAAAGAGTGACTTGTGTAGTTCCATCCCACATAAGCACAAATTGCAGAAATAGTTCATGATGGCTATGTTAGAAAACTGTCGGAATCACAGCTTGTTCTACTGGTCCGCTGAGTTCCTGTGGTATCACCTGTCCACAGACAAAAACACCTACACTGGTCACAGACGTGTCAGAACTTGACTATGGAGAAATGAAAGAACGTGGCTTGGTCTGTTCATGTTAGTGTTTTATGTTTTTGTTTAGTTTTTTTAACATGTGGACAGCCAGGTGCCTGTGTGTCATTGAGCTGGGGCAGAGATGGCACAAGAAGGCCCTATGGGAAGAGGGCAAGCTGGCGAAGGCAGCACAGTGGACTTACAGGACAGCTCCAAGTACCTGGGGATCTTAAGGGCCAATAAGAGACACGATGAGGATGAGCAGAGGTCAACCACAGCCACATATCGCTGGAGGGTAAGACAGGTGCTGAGGAGCCTGCTTAATGATAGGAATAAGACCCAGGCCGCCAACATGTGCTCTACCAGTAATCAGATACCTGGCTGGAATAGTAAGGCAACCACAAGAGCAGATGAATTTTGCTGATGTCAAGAAATAATGCATGGAGGGTTGGGTTCTACTCAAAATCCAACACCAGCAATGAAAAGAAGAGGGAGGGCAAGGATTGGTGTCCTCCCCCCTGTATGTACTGCATATTTGTGTATATATATAAATAGTATATAATATATTGTATTACGTGCTCAAGCCCATGTGCATTTAAAGTACTGAAAGCATGGCATCAGTTGGTGTTTCAGTCTTGTGTGGTCTCAGCACCAACATTTACCCCTGGCTATACTGATGGCAGTTTATTATGATCTCTCTGACAGGGTGTGCACCCTGGGGGACTAGGACCGCCTACTCACATTAACACACACGCACACACACACACACACACACACACACACACACACACACACACACACACACACACACACACACACACACACACACACACACACACAGGCTCTGCCATCACTGCACCGGCTGCCATTCATGCATGCTTCTCTCTTTCAAGTTTCCTTGTTCACTCTTCATTTGATTTTTTAAACGCCCTGTTCTTTTTTGGTCCTCTGGCTCTCCCTTGATGTAATCTCTGTAGATAAAAATACAAGCACACAAAGACAAACAGCAAATGTTATAATATAATTTAGGGTTTGATGGGAATAAATTTGATATGTTTGTGTATTTTGTCATGTACCAAACTCAACACAACAATTCAAAGTAAACTCAAGGTTGACAAAGAAGCAGCAGGGCTACAATTAACACATTGACCATGATGTTGTGGGTATGGAGAATATTACCACCTTTTGGATTATCTTATTTTGTAACATATTTGCTGATGTGATCTTTAGGAACCTGTCACGCCACAAATGAGGATGACTACCATTTATTAAAATGGCAAGATTTAAATAGCCAAAATCGTGCTGTATAAGTTTTTATACACCCAATGTTCAGTATTTCTTACATACTTGATATACCCATATTACCCATAATGTTTTAAACCAGAATTTATTGCATTATAGATTGGATCATCTTACTATACTGTCTCTAGCACAGTTTGTAGTGTCCATGCTCTGCATGACTGAATCACATCAGCCTTTACTGACCATGCTGTCACATTGTGTTACTCACAAAAAGATTTGGAAATGCAGTCAACTGGGCATATCTCGCTTAGTACTGCATTACACACTATATATTTATATATATAACTCAAAACTATATATATATAATTTTGAGTTATATTTTGCCATTTACAGAAAACAAAACAGTGTTTCACATGTTTTATATGTCACAGCTCACAGATTTAACACTGAACAGCTGAAGAGCAGTGGTATAAAACTGCTTTTGTACAGTTAAGATCTACAGCACTGTGAAAAGTGTTTTATTTCTTTTGTAGACCCACGTTAACGGGTCGACATCAAAAAATGTTCCACACTGCACCTATTAGTTCTACCTCACAGATGCAGTGTGCAAGACAAAGAACCCATAAAGGTGCTAAATTGCACTTTCATTTAGAGAGTAGATTCTGGTGCTCTGTCACCTTTGGCTCCCCCCTCTCTCTAACATCCTTTGGGGTTTTGTTCACCTCTCATACTTTGCTGTCATTGTCTTGATGTTTTGTCAGCTTGAGCCTGGAGGGCATCAGAGCAGCAGGTTCGTCCTGAGCCTCTCAGCTCTATGCTTTTCATTACGGCGATATCTGACTTACTATTTCAGGCAGGGAGACGCACAGACTCGTGTAGAGGCAGCAACGGCTGTAAAAGTCAGCACTAGTAACCTTGTCCGCCCATGGTCACGGGTCACTTGACAAGTGCATGCTGGAATTCGCCTCACTAGGAAACCCCTCTCCAAGCCTTGTAGAGTGAATGAGAGGAGCTGGGCAGGGAGAGACGCACAGAGGTGAAAGAGAGAGACAAAGCAGACAGTGAACACAGTGTTACAAAGGAAACCTCTGTCTGAGAGGCGTGTATGTTTTTATGATTTTCATGGTGCAGTTATCGATCTCCATGTTGACAGAACTACATGAGTTGTGACATCGTCTGTGCTGTAATAGGTCTAATTCACACTGTTTTTATCTGGAGCAGAGATCTAAAGTTACTTGAAATGGACGTCCACAAAATAAAATAAAATTAGACAAATATTTTGTATATTTTTCAAGGGAAAATGCCAAAAATATTCATCTCACATTTTATAACAAAATAAAATTATAAAGAAATGATGTGCAGATTAATAGAAAACAGTCATTTTGGGAGCTATTTTAGTTATTTGTATGTAACCTTGTTCACACCCTATTCCACTTGCCTTTTAATGCATGATGTGCTGATTCTATAGGAGGAATCTACACAAAGAAAGGATTTTCATTTATTAAAGCATGATACTATGAGTACATGTTGTATGAACAATGCTGCTTGGTTACCTCGTTTATCACCATCATGACATCATCACTTTGACCCACTCTGATCCGTCACGTCTCCTTAACCACAGCTAAAACTGCAATGTACAGACAAGATATTGTAAAGTTATGTAACATCTTCAGCTGAACCGGTGGCTTAAGGAAAGACAATGGCTTTTTGTATTTACTCTCATTTCCTTCCCTAATTGAGTCACCGACTAAAGTGAAGCACTACAAAGGCTTTTTTGTGAGCT
The DNA here is from genome assembly GCF_009819705.1 of Hippoglossus hippoglossus. NCBI lineage: Eukaryota > Metazoa > Chordata > Actinopteri > Pleuronectiformes > Pleuronectidae > Hippoglossus > Hippoglossus hippoglossus. Next base: position 12,860,994 of record NC_047156.1, on the reverse strand, counting down.
ACAAGAAACACCTATCCAAACACAATGTGCGAGGGCATGCTGAAGCAATTAATAACCCTATGAGGCCAGCCAGTCGTTGCAGACTTGTTCGAGTGTACTCAATTTCAGCCTGTGCAGGTCCCACCAGGCTGGAATGCCTAATAAATACTGGAATAATCAGGGCTATAATTACAGGGGTATTTTGTTATTTTAGATTTTCAGAATGTATGCAGAAAATTCATCATGTTTATGTCTGGAAATGTTCCAGTAAGGAACTATGTGTCTATGATACTACTTAAATCAGCAATTTCTCAATTTCAGCAATTAGACATGAACCGATACAAACGCAGGTATCCTTTATGGCTGGAAATAAGCTCCAAATATTAGAAGCTTACATTATGTTACATTAACCTTGTCACCGCAAAATATAATGTTCCCAATTCCCCAGTGTCAACATCTAATGTAAGTGAAAGAAGAATCCCACTCAGTTATTCACTCCCGTATGAGCACACTTAAACACTTCTCCCCTGACATGCTCCTGAGATATGGCCGTCCTCTTGGCAGGTAGCTTGATTAACCGCCGCGGTCCTGAATGTGTTATGAAATGATACAGCTTTCCGTTCTATAGAGATGATCTGTTGGTTCTGTAGGTGTTAGTTATTTCCCTATGTTTTCCACAGCTTCCACCCATTATCACGTAACACTTAGGAGATCGCCGGGTAAATGATCGACTCACATGACAGTTATGGGTCTCTGGCTGCAGATGACGGGGTGCTTTAAAGGCGCAGTAAATTATTTTGAAAGTAAAAGCAAAGCCGAGCGGGCGCAGGGAGTAAGCATGCCATTAACATTCTCCCTATTAGGATATACACACTACACATTTCATTTAGTTGACATTTGCGTGGGCTTCTACAATTAAGGAAATACGAGGCTTTTCAACGCACATTGCAAAACCATGCTCCTACACTGCAGGAGCCATTTGCGGGCTCGAAAAACAAGGTTTAAAACGGTTAATTGGAGCAGTGAGGGTTTTATTGAGGAGCTGTCTTTTGTTGCATGCCTGCCCAACTCTTTGACCCACAGGCATACACCTGGTATTGGGTCAGGTTACAGCCAGGCTCCGAGGCTTGCAGGTCAAGACCTAGTGCTTCACAGACCTCTAATCCCTTGCATGGCAACATATTTGACTGAAGGGGCGAGATCTACACACTCCCAGACTTCATACTTGAAAAAGTACAGCACTATCTCTTTTGCTCGCACGGCCCTCTTCCTGTCTTTTCTCCCACTCCCTCGACAAAGTGATGATTTAACACTTAAAGGATGTTGAAGGGGTTTTTGTGGAGCATTAACCTGCTGTGATTTATGAGGGTACTGAATTATGAGGAGTACATTTTCTCTTTACATGAGTTTGTGTATGTGTGAGCTTGTGTAGGGTGTGTGTGTGTGTGTGGAGGAGGATGGCGAGGGAAAGAGGGAAAAAAGTCAGTCGCTCCATGTAGCTTTGTTCCATTTAGGGAAGCTTGACAGAGATATAAATCTTAGTTCCTAACATCAAGGTTTAACACTCAGGACTTATAAATTAGCTTAAGAAACAACACTGTGACATTTTGACTGTGATATCAAATGTTTTAATTGAGCGGTGGACGTTTTATTATTATTTTTTTATTTGAGGACGTCTCTTCTCATTTTTATTCAAAGATGTTCTGGAATACGGTGCAGCGACTGCGGCTGCCAGGAGAGGTGAACGAAAGGCTACTGAGCCGGAGCTTTATGTGCAAACGCACTCCCACCAAGTCAGTACTTTGACCTCAGGGTGCATACTAATTACACTCCAGATTATTCTCCCAGGCAATACAGTGATAAGCACACCAGGGGGAGCAGTTATACTGTTCTTTTGATCCCGAATCAGGGGGAAAAGAGGAGCTCGGGAAGTTCCCATCTTAGATGCTTTCACAAGCACTGGAACAGATATTTCTTGCATGATTACATAAATAAGCAGATTTCTACCGGGGACCTGCTTCACAGTCTGCCCAATTGCCCTGCCTCAAGTGGCCCCTGCTGCTCCTGTTTCAGAGGATTTCAGAGTATAATCCCGTCTGACTCCTGAACAACATGCTCATTCACACACCCTCCCTGCCTGTGCTGTTACAAAATGTTTGATCCATGTCTGTGGCTTCAAGCAAAAATAATAGAAGAGAAGATAGTGTTGCTAGGATGTAGGTATAGTGCTGCCTTGTACATAATAATTATCGAGCTGCCACTGATGATCCACCACAGATTTAGCGTTGGCTGATAACAGCAGCGGCCGCTTTGATTCATTTTTTATTTTTCATTCCACTTCTCAGCAATCTGTGATTTGTTGTACTGTACATCTCTGTGTTTACTGTTTACTGTGGGCAGATTACTCAGCACTTCCACGCTGTCTGTCAGAAACCCACAAAAGCAAAATGAGCTAAATGTTGAATCAGAAATCTTTAACAGTTTTAATAACACAAGTCAGTGAACAGAGCCGACAGGCATTTGTGTGTGACAAGAGCAGCCGCACACAAACCACATCAACAACACACAATTATTCACACACTGTTAATAGGTCATTATAAGCCGTTACACCAGTGGCTGGACATACAATGTCTTTACTGTAGACACACTGTTATCTATAGTACACACATGAAATTGTTTATTTTACTGTGGTGCCTGTCAAGCAGGAGCGTGACCTTTGATTATGTCATCAGTGACATCGTTTAAGGGTTGTGTCATGGTAACACGGTTACCGTGGTAACAGCACATGCGGTTTACCGGTTAAAAGAGATGTTGGAATCTCTAAATCTGTCAGTTGTGTCGGGAGCTTCTCATCTGAGTCGACGCTGCACTTCCACGTGTCCTCAGCGACAAACCCGCCAAGTTTGAAGTCGATCGGATTGAGCAGATGTAGCGAAATGAAAGGATAGATGGGAAAATAGACAATTTATAATCAGATTAAAACAATAAGAGCCAAGTAACGTCAAGAAAATTCAACTTACTCTGTATCTGATGAATATTTTATGTTTTATGTTTACTTGTGGTTCTTGACATTTTATATGTTTTATTCACAGACCATTATTTCTAAATTTTGCCTCAAATACACATTGTGAGTGTCAACTTCAAAACAGGTGAAAAAAATGAAATCATACAATAGAAGGTTTGAATTTTCACACATTTTCTGCACAAACTGTAGAAAGCTTTTGGTGTTCGACTTTCCTCAAGCGTGAACATGAAGCACCAACATCATTTATACTGAAGCCACAAGCAGAAGCCACAAGCTCCAAACAGCAGTCAAATGACAACCACTTGAGACACTGTGAAATAACTGGCAAAAAAACCATCCATGAAAAAGTCGTACTGGTAAAAAATTTACTTTTTGTCATTGTATGTCTGGTATATTTTTAATTCCCATTTTTTTAATCTGCATTTCCTTTGTCTTTATCTCATTTAAGGGTTGTTTTTTTGTAAAGGGAATTAAAGTGTAAAAAAAAGAAACCATGTTTAAAAACTCTAAGCCTGTTTATGCTTGTGCAGCTCTTTGTGTGTGTCTGTGTGTGTTCCGGGTGGGAGCAGGTCCTCTCTCCTCATTTTTCAGGATCAGGTAAATGGCTCTATTACCACACTTCTTTAAGTTGGTTATTGCTCCATATAACTGACATACGGCGCGGGCTCCATTTTTGTCCCAGACAGTTATGGGGCTGTGGTGATCATGTGAGGAATTTCTCTGGTGCCCTTGGTTTAATAGCATGTGTGTCTTACATCTCTGATAAATACAGCTATTCCAGTGAAGTAGCTGAGAATGCTAGCAGCCCATTCGCCGTCTTTATCCTGTTCCCTTTAGCGTGCAATATAACAGCCACTTAGAGATCTCAATTCAAGTGTTTTAGGACATGACAACAAAACATGTATTCTGCCTCTCACACATGCTTTATCTGAGTAAGTTATCAGGGTAGAGATAGTGGTTTGTAACATCACGGTTAAGGCTGTTACAAGCCAGAGCCACCCGGCCCCTTTTCAGCAGTGATTGCTGAACTCTGACTCTGAGATTCTCTCTCCTCACCCCTGTCTTCCTGTCTTCGCACGGCAGAGGACTCTGCTGCGACTCTCATTGCCGTTCCTGTGCTCTTGGCCTTTCCCTTCCTGTGGGAATCACCCTAAGTCGAGCAGCGAGGCAACTGTTTATTAAGTTTCCACTCTGTTAATTTTCCACTTTGTTGTGCTTCTCTAAACCCGCGGACGTTCAGGCTTACTGTGTCAGTTTCCTTCCCCCCCTCCAGACTCAATGACGTGAAATACGTTCGGGGCGTTTAGAGGGTTTATACAGTTGAAAGCTGTCTGATATAGCCCTGCATATGTTAATGTGATTAGGAATTAATATTTTTAGAATAACCTTGTAACTGTCCTGGTGGTTTTTCTCAAATGTAAATTAAGTGTATGCCTTGAACTTGGCTTTTTTTCTCATCTATGAATGTGTATGTAGTATTTTTCCAAAATATTTCTCATAAAAATAGTTTTCACACAGTGTATTTAGCCTCAGAGCTTAATCCAGTAAATGTAATTTACACAAACAGTGGTTATGTAACATTTAGCGATGAACAACAGAGATCGCTGTCCACTGATAAGATCCTGCAGTGTGTGGTCCTAACACACGTCAGTGTAAATGTGGTGTACGGTATTTTGATTTCTCACTGTACAAATATGAAATGACAAACTTTGACTTAATTTTATTTCTGACCTTAATTTCATGTTCAAAAGATGATCATATAGTTCTAACTTTGTTTAGAAGCATAATAATTTCTCAGTTTTGCACAAAATAAAAGGTAAATACTGTGATAAAGTGAAAAGAGGTGTCCCATAATTCTACAATTATTTTGTTGTTAAATACTTTCTGTTTCGGTTGATTTCTTTCTCCTTTCAAGATTATTGTTAGCACACATGCAGCGTCCACACATACAAACATAGCAAAAAATCCCTCTGATTTAAAAAAAAGAGCCTGTGAACATTTCTAAAGATGGAGGTGGGGCGCAGAGCCATTTACACTTCTAATTTAAGGCTCCTTTATTCCCAAATGTTAAATACTAATGATTGTCCCCCATTTTGAGCTCAACCCCCACTGGAGGTCTGTTCAGGATCTCCACTGAGGCATTTTGTGTGTGTCTGCCCTGCTCCTTTCTTCTACTCTTAGCCACACAGGCTCAACTTCACAGGACGGTCGACAGCCCGTGGACAGCAGATGAAAAACTAAGGCAGCATATCCTGCGCCTGTTAAGTCCTCGACTAATTAGCAAAAATGGTGTCCTTTCTCTTCTTTTTAAGCATTTAGTCTCGGGGGGTGGCACGGAGAGAATAAGACGGAGAGGAGGAGATGGAGAAAGGGGGAAGACGGTGAGTGAGGGAGAAAGGAGAGCTGGGGCAACGCTGGAGTGAGTGAGGGAGTGACTAAGAGGGAGGAGAGGCATCTGAGCTCTCAGTCGGGCTGTTTTGAAAACACGCTGTTGAAAGCCTCCCGGTTAATTCATGGCTTTTGTTTTTAGACCTTTTGTGTTTGCCAGTTTGACCATATAACATCATACATCTGGTCTATAGATTTTTGGGGGCTGCCTCGCTTAGGGACCCATAGAGTTCCCCTGGGCTCAGATTCAAGTGTGCATAACATAAAAGCACCTCAAATGTGGGCTGAGGCAGAGACGCAAAGAGCCAGAAATGGGAAATAGATGCATTTGGAAAGTACAAAATCATTTCACTCTCCCCTGCTAGAGCTTCAGTCATCTCGCCAGGGGAGGTACTGTTTATGACTGTTTATGAAGGTAAACACACAAAACATTTAATATTTCATATAAGACTATTTAAAGGAATAATTTTATGATGCTACAATATGTTTTAAAAAATTTAAATATCTATATTTTTGGAAGGATTTAACATTTGATGGTGCCAACATTTGCTTCAATGTGAATATTTTTCTGAAATTATATTTTAATTATTTTGAGGAGCGTTGCATTTCCATAACAAACTTTCAACAAAAATATAAAAGTGATAAAAACAAACATTGGAGTTACCGGTTAAAAGAAATAAGTTGTTTTAGTGAGTGGTTGCGAGTGAGTCTGAAACCAACTACTTAGCAATTGTTCCCTCTTCTTTTATATTGAAGGGGGTAAAATTTGCCAAGTTAATATTTTGGAAGTGATTTCTCAGTTGCTCTTCCACTTGAAAGAGGATCTTGGGAAAACATCTGGCCACTTGGCACGTGGTCCCCCAGTCCGTCCAGAAACCACTGTTTTTTGGCTGTCAGAAATTGAAATGTGATTGATGCAGCTTTACGGCTTCTTTGAAGGTTGAGCTCAAAGATGAGCTAATTCAAAGCTAATCGTGTACGTCCGCCACCACCGTATCGCTTTAAAGACACAATGAATGGCTTGAATGATGAATCCACGTTTTTACCGAGGAACTTTCTAAACTTCTCATGTGCACTGCAACGTGCAGCTCAAATAGACAAATAAAGTCATCAGGTCTATGACACAGTGTGGTCATAAATTCAAAACACACCCACCCATTTTATGTGTCAAGTAAGCATTGAGTTATGGTGACATTCAGAATGACATCTGGGCTTTTTACGTTTTTAACTTTTTGCTGCCGAGCCCCAACCACAGCTGTGTCATACTTGCCATGCACCGACCGCTTCTCGCTTGGATCCACTGACGTCCTGGACTCTTGACATTGCTGTTGCAGTGGCTGAGACTCCGGGAAATCTGAGTGGGAGACTTGTCCCTGTTGAACACATTTCACAACTTCTTCACACTTGAATACAGAGTAAATTAACAAAATAGAACACGTTGATTAGTGAGCTATAGGTGATGTAAGGAGATTGATTTACAGCTGGACAGATCCAGCTGTTTCCTTTTATTTTTTTCTCAGTACACCTCACTTACAAATATGAAAGTATATTATTCACTCCGCTGCCCAGTTTGTGGGAGTTCAGCTCAACTGCAGAGAAGCTGCATCCCACTCAACCCCTGTTCATGAGTCTCATGTTTTACCTATGAGACCCATGTTTTAATGTTTTTGTCCAGTATCTGACATTTGAAAACATCAGATTTCCACACAGTCATAGAAAGTGAAAGTGAAAGTCTACGTCCAGGTCATAGCTCGGATGTAAAATTAACTCGGAGTGTCTTTCCTACTTGAAGACCAGTGGAGGAGATTGTACCGGCATCTGGTTTCCTTCGCAAAGGACTTGATGGTTCCATTGCCGTTTGTTAGTTTGTCTGACTCTCAGCAAGGTAACTCAAAAACTACTGAACTGCCTCTCTATACTTCCATCACAGTTACCTTTGTAGTTTGTTGATATTGAGATAAGACTCCATTTGTAAAGTTTGCAGTCTGACAAGTGTTCAGTGATTTGACAAATCAAAGGAGAGCTTACTCAATTGACTGATGCAGCTTGAATTTGATTCTGAAGAAAGTGTCGCCATTTTGTTGCTCATCAGCCAAAAGTCACAAACTTTTGGTAGAAATTCCAAAATGAGAAGCCTTTGTTAGTGCTCATATGTGACAATATTCCAAAGAGCTTTGTTTGCTATTTGTTTGCATTTTAATATGCAGAAATGACCTGGTCCCGAGTAACAACAACGTTTGGGATTAAAATTTGGATGATGCTTTATCGTTGGTTTGTTGTTACAGGTACCACAGTGAAGACGGAATGTGATCAAGACAGCCTAGTTTGCATAATTCATTCATGAGTTTGTTATCGGTAGAGTTTCTAGGTTCATGTTACATAATCTAGCAGGAATCTACTGATTAGTCAATGCAGTGCGCTGCTGCAGCCCCTTGCTTTCCCACCCCTGCTGTGCTAATCGCTGGTGTCTTAAGACATTAACTTCAGTGTAGCAGTAGTTAATCTTAATGTGTTTTGTCTATTTACAAATGAAGGAACATTATAACATGCTACATGTGTGATGGAGGGTAGTGACTTAAACAAGTCTTTTCTTTACAGTTTGTGAGTTTTCATGTTTTTAGGCTCATGGAAGTGGAATGTTTGAGGACTTATTTCCATCATCAATGTATTCTCTTTCATCTAATTGAGCCACAGATTCTGGCTGAATAAAGGCAACCAAGCTTATTGGCTTTTTCAGGCACTTTCATATTTTTTAATGACAATTCTGATAAATCAGAGCTTTTAGAAAAATGTCCACAGTCATGATTATGACTTGGATGTTGACATGAACGGTATTTACAAAATAGCAACTACAGCAACTTCCAACTGACCTGAATATGACATTAGAACATTGGTGTAAAGACGAGATGAGATAAGATAATTCTTTATAAGTGTCATAATGCAAACATCCCATGTTACATCAGCAAAGGGTAAGTGATAAATAAGTAAACCTACAATATAAAAACAAGGACAATTTAAAAATGATATGTACAACATAAACTGAATATGAATACAAGGAACCAAGAATTAGGAAAATGTGCATGAAGTTCTTAACGTACATTGAGAACCTGCTCTGCTGATTTAAATGGTTACATACTGTGTATTATACATTTATACAGCTGTACATCACAGTGTGCTGCAGTACCATGCTGCTATTTCACCAGGACCATATTCTGTCTCTTTATATATTTGTATATTCACTCTGATATCTTTGAAAACTCATTACAACGTCTTGTGCATGTTTTGATCCGAGTGACAAGTGAACCGAGTCACAAAACTCTTTTTACAACGTCATTTAATAAAATCTCATCAAAGAATTTATTTTAGGATTGACTCTGCTCGAAAACAGTGTTTTGAAATTTGAAGTAGTATTCTCATATGTACTGTTCTGTCAGTCCTACAGATCACAAAAAAACCTAATGTAATGAGAAGGGCCGGGTACTGTTCACATTTAAGCTGATTCATTACTGGTCCCTGGAATTAGGTACTGGTGCACAACTGCACCTTTTTCGCTACTTAACCCTCACTCTGCATTTTCTGTTATGCTTTTAATGTCATCATCATCAATATTTTTTCATGAATTATATCAATTAATGTAACTATTAATGTCAGATGTACTTAAATTATCTCATACTACTTTAGCTCAGTAAATACCATGTTGGCAAAGAAATGTGGATGGTGCCAGTCGCTGAGTGTTGCTCGTGAAAATGCTAAGCTAATGTCAACCAAGTCATGTTTGTCTGCTCTTCCTCAGATTGCTGCCACTTATTTTTGTCTATTCTCTCTGCAGAAAATGTTGAAACTTGAATCAGTAAATGTTAGGAAACCGAGCATATGAATTTGTGCTCTACAATAATACTGCAGTTCCTTGACTTTTACTGCTACTCTAGTAATATATCACTGACCAATAGTTATAGTTGATTAAAGAATCTGTTTACACTGATGTGATTTCTCACTATTGGTGAGTATGCACTCAGAGTGAGCGGGAACTTCACATGATATGGTTTAGTCTTCATATTGCCTGGAGCAGAGTATATAAGGGTCAAGGGACTATACCCTATAAATCAATATGAGATATAATAATAAGAAAACAGGCATTTGAAAAGTGGTGTCTGCATTTTGTATGGTATATATACCATATATACCTCATAGGCATGCACACATGAGCCGTGCAAGCACACGCAATGTGCACACATGAGGAGGTGCACGCACACAAAGATAAACAAGGATCACTACCCCCACCCCAACAATGAGAGGATAGGAAAGAAGAAACCCCAAACATGTAGTTGGGTTATAAATTAGGGGCTGTCAGTATTACAATGTATATTAATAGTCACACCTCTTTTTAATGAGTTTGGCATTGGCAGCTGAGAGGAAATACAAGTCATCATAGCACAGCTCATGCACACCCCGATGAAAGAACCTATAATAAATCTTGTGAGAGCAGGGCTCACCATAAATATGTATCGCACAAGGCATCTGTTTTACATTCTGCATATAAATCAGCCAGAGTGCTGAATAGCAATGAATCAGACGCTCGACGCTTGATTTGATAACAAATCGACTCTGAACTTGGGAGGGGAGAATTTAAAGCCTTCAAAAAAAAGTGGGGAGTGGTGGGGTCCGTTAAGACCTGTGAGACTCTCACATGCTTCTCTTCTCACACATAATGCCACAGATGTTTTGATCCTGTGTCAGGTGTGGGACTAATCTTCTCGCAGTTATCTTTCCGTAGACTGTCTTCTCTTTGAGATGTCACGGACGGTGACACTGCCTGCACCTGAACTGGTCCCACTGTGAGGCCAAGGTGCAGCTACTGTGTGAGGGACATAGACACACTCGTAATGATTCTGCAGCCAAATCAAACCAAGAATTTCATCCTTTTCTTTCATACACTCTAATTCACTTTTATCTGACAGTACAGTACATTTAAAAAGTAATTCCAACGCAGATTGCCATTTTAATCACCATTCATCCTATAGATACTGTCAAGAGAAAACATTACATTCACATTTCACTGTATAATTACCTCCAGCAAGGAGGTTATGTTTTCACATGTGTCTGTGGGTTTGCTTGTTTATTTGTCAGCAGGATTACACATATCAGGCATATTTATGTAGTGTTAAGATCTATGAGTTTGTACAATTTGGTGCAGAGGCACATAATAATACCGATCTGTAGGGTAAAACATTTTGGTGTTTGGTCTTGGCAATGTCTTCTCACATGTCTTCATATAATGTTTGAAATCACTGCAGTATATTTGCTGTTTTACCTCATCTTTTCCTTTATGCTTACATATAGTACCTGCCTGTGGTCATGATTTATAGTAGAATCTTTCAACCAAGAACAATGCTCTTTAGTAAAATTCAGGGCTTGTTGATTTAGATTGCTGTGGGAGTATTTTTAGACTCCAGTGCTGTCGTCTACACCCAACGACTAGTCAATTGCACACATAACTCTATACAAAATAAACACATATAAATAGTTTTACCTTCAACATCCAAGAATACCAATGCTGTATATTTTTATACCCATGAAATAACTTTTAAACAGATTTTTATGAGGACTTCTTAAAGGTGCCATATATAAGTATTTGCTATTGCATAGCCTACATAGCCAACACTAGTGCTAACAGCTGTTAACTCGACGGTCTGGAAAAAATGTTTGGCACTTAACCTCGTTTCTCCACGTGACTCAAATGTTCATCCGTAACTTGTTTTGCTTTTAATTCTGAACTTCTTTTCTTTGTCACCATTTGTAGTTTTATGTCCGGTGGAGCAGCGCCACATCTTCATCCCCAAGGCAGACTGGATGCTACAGTTACTCACTATCGCCCCGTAAGGTACAAAGTGGTATTACAGAATGGGCTGGTTAGCATGCTAATTTAGATACATGTATCTCTACAACACGATACATATTTGTTTTTTTCAATAACTGAAAACAAAACTAAAACCCATATAGACATTTTTAAATTGGTTGTATTATCTAATGAACTACGCGATGCACACACTTTCTAAATGATCCCAACAATAGGTATTGGCTGATGTATCAGGTCATTTAATTTATCAGTCTTGCTCTACTTAAATTATATTAGAATATAAAATATGGATTAAGTGCACCTACAGTATAGGGTGTGCATATACAGTATAGCATTTGTATACAGGAGGGACATTTTTCACTTGATCTCGAGTCTGATAAAATATTTAAAAGTGCAATGGTGGAGTCATACAGTCGGGGGCATAGAGGGCATCAGGGTGGTGGGGGAGACTGATTCACACACGGAAGACATCACCATCAACAGAACAGCCAAATGGGAGCTCTCTCCACAAACATACAAATTATCTTGTGATAGCAGCTGGGGTCTAACATCTGCCTGGGAAATCAAATACCCAGGGAGCAGATGTTCATACAGCCAATAGTGTTATTTTCTGTACTTCAAATTGCCCTTGGCTGTAGGGGCAGTACCTAAATAAAGGTGTCATTTGTCTAACCTGGTCTGGACTAAACTGTGTTGGACACAATCTCCAGTTTCAGAAAATATTGTAATGATCAGTTGTTTTTGTATAAAATATGAAAAAATGCAATGTTACTACACCACGGTTTAAATTACACGTTGCGCTCACACACAAATTGAGGACAGTTTATAGATCAACTCATCAACAAGTCGAACTTTCCAGACGCTGAGGATCTGCTATCACCAAAGACGCGGTTGCCAGAAGGAACGTTAAAGGCAAAAGAATCAGAAGCCAATACAAGCTATCTGGAGAGCTTACTCCTCAGCATGCTCTTATCCCCTGTTGTTCAGAACAAGCAGATGGTTTTCAGCAAAATTCAACAATCTTTCCTTGCTCCAGGGGTTTGAAAACGATCGGGAGTCAGTGGCTCTCCTGATATAAAATAAGACAACCTACTATCTGATATGCTGGCAAGAACACTTACAACCTGCACACCCATTTACATCTTTTGCGTTCTTAATTTTACTGTGTGATTACCAGTGTAACTCTCACGGTAAATGGAGATAGTCATAGAACAGTCACTGTATGCAGGGATTGCTGAAGTGGTGCTGTATTGATTTTCTAATGCACAATGGTAAGATGTGATGTTTCTCATTCATTTGAACCTTTCTTCCAGGAGTCATAATACAAGCAGAGGTAAAAGGACACATTGCACATATTAGAGGAGGAAGGAATCTTTAGAGCCGGTTTTAAAAGAGTTAAATTAAGGTTTTCATTTTGACAATATACTACTATGGGTAATGTAAAGACTTTGTAGGTAAGAGTCCCCCATTTTCATGGGCATTAAATAACCATTTTCAGGAGACGAGCTCTGATAAACCCACTGGCCCAGCACCAAGCAAACAGACCAACAGACAAACCTGGTAATTACCTCACGAAATTCTAACAAAGCTAGCAAACTAATGTGCTAAACCTTTTTTCAGGGTTTTGTGCACGGGGACCTAGCAATTTTGCTCCATTTCTGCTCTATGTGTATAAAGATGATTGTTTGCTAACCGGTTAGCTATCAGAACATTTTACGATGATAGTATATATTCTGTTTTTTTGCCCCCTAGTGGCCTAAAAGTAATGTGATTAAGAGTAAAAAAAAGGTTCTCATTCAACCTTTATAATAAAGAGAAAATGTTAGAAAGCATGAAACAAGCAAATAAAATGTGATCACAACATTGTGACTTAAAACCCTAATAAATGGATTTACACTTGACTCGAAGCATTAAATATCCAGATATAGTCAGTGGTTACATTTTCTACATTTGGCAAAGAAATCAGATGATCAATCTGCTGCAGATTATTCTTTCTAAGAAAAGCAAAACACATCACTTTGCAACAAAGCAGATATATCTTTGCAGTGATTTTCAATATAAATCAAATTGATCTAACACTAGAAAAAATCTTCTACTCACAAAAGGGACAAGGGGAAACATTAGATGTATTATTTCTGTTGAATATAGAGATAGTCATAACAAACCAGGAAGATTGAGGAAGAGAGCAGCTCTGAGAATTTTCCTTGCAGCTTGATTCACACCTGCACAGCCTCTGTGGCAGCATGTTCTGTAAGGGTCGTCTGTTGCACGGCGGGAGTATTTGGGGATGATTAATTGCTCTGTCTTGTCAATGGTGTGCTCAAAACAGCGGGATCCTCTGCATATGTAAATACAAGCAGTCTCAGCACAGCAATCTAGAGCAGGATTAACACATGTATGCCTGAAAATTCAGACCTATTCACCAATCTTTTCTATTATCTCTGACATCCAACCTATGTTGGAGAGGGAAAAAAAACATCCATTTTCTCTCCGCTGATCCAAATACATACATCTTGTCGTAACACGCTCTTTACGAACGGGAACAAGATGAAAGATACAACAGATTTATCTCACATTTTGTTAACAAACATGGAGCTGTTGTTGGCTGTTACTGCTGGGAGATATTAACACAGTAAATACCACATTTTTTACCCAATAGCGCAATATGAATGCATATTTAAAATATTTAATGCAAAACATTTGTGGAGAGAGAAAAAATATTCGTAATATTTATATAATTCAAAGTGTTTTTATCACCATGCTACAATGGTCTAATAAAGTATTTACCAACCTTTTTTTCTGACGTACCACCACTGACCCGACCGGACCTATACTTGTGTGGTTCTTTTATGGTTCTTTCCAGAAGCTATTTTATTGGTCATTGTGGCAATAAATAGACTTAAGGTGATGTTGTTAAGCTGTTGTTAAACTGTTATTTTCTTAAACGTCCATCCATAATCTATACCGCGGGGGTGGAGCCAATCCCAGCTGACATCAAAATCAGTTTCTGGATAAAGGTTTCAGATAAATCTCAGGCAAATATACTTAATTCATTTGCAGAATTGTGCTTTATATTATAACTGTAATTTCTAGTTACAAATTAGTCCAAAACACATGCTGGCCTCAGTCAATTCTAGGTAAAGATAATGGCACAGCACATGATCCTCTGCAGATTGTACTGGAAATATTGTGCTGTGGTTTCACAGTTACAGGAACTCTGGTGACGTGCAGACTACGTCATTAAAGGCAGTAAAAAAGAAGAATCACCTAAAAACAAGCCAGTGATGAAAGATTTCAGATTTCATTTTTTTTAATAAATTAATATTTTAAGTCCTCGGCACCGAGCAAGACGACCATTTTCCTTGAAATGTTTCATCTCTTAATGCCATTGGCTATTACGTGTGAACTCGCTGCTTCGTGGCAGGTAAGGAATTTATTGGTGCTCCATTATTACGGGATGGCAGAGGGAGAAGTGCAAATTGCTACGGTTTTCTGAGGATGTTACGACCTCCTCCTAGATTATGCCCTCTGACAGGTTTGTCATCCCTGTGCACTGATGTGCTCTATAGAGTGCTCTGATATCATTAGCTTCATTGCCCCTAATGTGTCTGCTCCCCTCGGCTGCTGGACAGGTCATATATTGCGCACATCAGTGGACAAAAGCCAAAAGCCAGAGATTATTGGATAAACGCTCTCTCACCAGGAAAAAAGAGAAACGCGTTTCATCAGGATTAAACAAACAGTTGTGAGAAAAGCAGGACACCACTTGGTTAGCTAAGATGACAGTTGAGATGATGAAATATTAAGCACAGTACTATGGAATAGTCTTGAGTTTTTATTGCAGGTTATGCAGGAGCAGATGGGCGAGCTCATAGCTCGCTTAAAGGATTAACAGCAGTCCTGCAAAGAGAAGTGTCTCTTTTGGAGAGGCCATCCAGGTCAGGCAGCAACAATAACAGGAGTGGTGGGATGTGAAGGACACCGGTGACTTTTACATTATGAATCTTTGGAGCATGGAATACTAGTTCTGTATCCGAGAGACCCATAGTGCAAGGCACAGCGTTGCACCAGTAATTTGACTGTAGTAGTACTGGAAGAGTCCCTGGCACTGATGATGGTGATTTTTGCCTGGAAGCAACCTGCCTAAACTATATCAGAACTATGAACTGTTTGTGTTGAGTGAGGCTTTGTTTCATGCTCATTTAAAGGGCAATTGTGGTCTTTGTCTCTGCTGCTTGATGACACATTCAACATCATCTGGTTTACAATTACAATTTAGTGCCTGTATATTTCTCATTTATATTAAATTGGGCTGAAGTGGCTCTAAAATTAACTAACTTGTCATTTGTTAGCTCAGTGGTCGCTGATGCTAACATACTGAAACTCAACTGCTAATTTAGACCATATGTATATAAACAACTTGATGACTATATTCTAATTTGGAATAAGAGTTTTAGAGGTGCTTGACAAAAATCACTATGACATTTAACCACCATCTGCATAGCTATTGAAAAAGTAGGAATCTCATGAGCAGGGTTGGGGACTTTTTCGCTGACTTTATGACAAGTTGTTGTCTTGGTGCCTCTCCGGCTTGGTGGCTGCTTCTTGGTGGTGGTACATATTTAATTCCATCACTGAGAATATTTTAATTTTTACACACTGCAATGAACAGAAAATGTCACATTGGTACCTGGCAAATTCCCCCATTTTCTCAACAACTCACTTTGGAGTACTTGAATGTGATGAGCGTTGACATTATTATGCTAACAACAGGTTTTTAATAGCCAAAATATTAAAATAACAATTATTTCTGTGACCTTGGAGGCATCCAGTTTTTATAATCAGAGAATATGTGGACATAATAATTGTTCCTCTCTGACAAGTTTCTTGGTGGAAGAACGTGATGGGTGACGACCTGATTGGAATTTTGCTCAATCGAAAGCTGCTCATCATTGCACAGCACAACTTTTACACAAGATGATGTGAACTGTACTTTCTGTTTTATTCTAATTATAATAACATTCTCACTGACTTTAAACTTGAGGGTTAGGGTTAGCTTGAGCTCCATTTGCATTTGGGCTAAGCTCCATGAAAATCTTCTTCAAACTGATATTTTCAATAAACCATAATCAGAAATGTATAGATTTTCTGAGTCAGAGGACAGTGAGGTAGCGAGAGTGATGTAAGCTTGTGGCTTTCAGGCTGATGGCGTTCGGGTCACATTTAGAATTGACCTTGGTGTGGGAGGGAAGTTGCCAGCAGCGAAGGCATGGCAGTATCTTTGCAAGTTAAGTTGTTGATGTATTTTTAAATGTATCTATTATTCAAAAACATCCAGACTTTTGTGGAGGGACCAGAAAACAAACACAAATACTGCTGTAAACAATTTTGTTGATGAATGTAAAGGAGCCAATAATACACAAATAAACCCATTAGTATGCTTTATTTATAAATGGTGGTGTTTTCAACATTGCTGTTATTTTGTTGGCAGCTACTTTGTTCGTCTCTGCTCTCATCTTGTCAACATTCTGCAGGGAGCCTCTTTGTACAGTTGAGGGAAAGAGAAATTTGCTGAAGCCAGGAAAAAAAAAAACCCTGCTGAAATCTGGTGTGCGGAATCACACCAATTGAGGAAATTCCTATTTTTCTACGACCACCAAGAGTTATAGGGCAAAGAAAGGTTGTATATTTTACTTCGGATGGAGAGGGGAGTTGAAATAAGTGAATATTGCTGAAAGAGCGCCGCTCGCATTCAGCCGCAGACAAAAGGTGGAAATGAAATAACTTCCTTTCATCAGGAAAACACAGCAACTCTTGACAGAATAATAGCAGCTGAGTAGATGGAGAAGGTCTGGTGCTGCCTGCTCAAAAACACAGGAAACTGTTGAGCCGCCCGCTCGCCTTTTTAAAGAGAACAGACACACTCCCCAAAACAAACGCAAGGTCCTGTACAAATGAGTGTTGTCAGCAAGAGGGTTCAATAGTAAATCACTGGGGAAAAGGCTGAAAAAAACCTCAAAATGTTAAGGTTGCTTACTTCAATCAATGTTTAAGTTTTGAAGCTCAAAATTTCAAGAATGTAACTTTAAATTAAATCAAATGCAAAATCATCTGAAAGCTAATATATATTTTTTCATATAATTTACTTAAATATGTTACATATTAAGACATCCTGACATGTTTTTATCACTTCAAAAACAACATAAACTAACATTTAAAAGCAGTCCCCCTGTGTTACTGCTATTGTGAAGACTTTTGGATCCTTGCCGGTTTGAGGTGAAATGAAAATGTTTTATAGACTGTTTTGTTTGTACGTGCTTTCAGTTTATATTGTCTCACTTGCAGTAGACCTTTACAGGTGTTTGCTTTCACGTGAACTTGACACTTTTGGTAGGAGACATGTTGTGAATCTTTCACAGATACTAATTTGTTGGTTGTTCATGACGGAGGATTAAAAGACCTCTGCTGGGCTCCTGGACCTCGTCAGTATTTAAAAGCTGAGTCCAATCAAGCAAGTGATTTCCTCTCATGCAATATGGTAATACCGTGTCTCTGTGTGTGTGTGTGTGTGTGTGTGTGTGTGTGTGTGTGTGTGTGTGTGTGTGTGTGTGTGTGTGTGTGTGTGTGTGTGTAAGTGCATGCATGTATGTATGAGAGGGGTTAATACATTATATCTGCGTTGTAAAAGTTAATTACCTTATGTTAGTGAGTCCCGTAAGCTGATGTACTTGATGTTTATAACTTGAATTATGAAAATGTCTCCAGTCAATTACTTGAGATTGTGCTCTCTGTGCAGATCAGGACTTGACCTATTGTTTCACTTTTTCACGTTGCGCTTGCATGTCCTACCTGTGTCCGACTGAGCTTCATCCAGTAAGGAAAAATAACAGCCTGGTGTAAAACATAAGCAATATTAGCCACATAATTTTTTTTTAATTTTCTGTCCTTCTTAAATACATATGACTGCAATATTTATGTTTTGCTTAGCAGACAGAAATTGGCCTGTTTTTTTTTCTCCATATTTTTCCGAAAGCTTTCTCCAGTGACTTAACCTCAGGAAGTTGAGAACCACTGATCTAGACAATGTTATCACTCTGCATGAAAAAAGTGTTTAGTTAAAAAGCCAAAGTGCACATATATTTAATCATTTGTGTTGCTTTGTAATTGTTTCAGTCTCCAACACTTCATCTAAACACAATACTTGCTCATTCTCTTGTACTTGGCATACAATTGCAATTACAGATAATCGCATCGTCATTGATGTTGATACTTGACCTGAGCAGGTTATCATGTCTGCATACCTGGTTTCCCTCTTCCCGTGAATCAATTGTCTGTTAATCTTTTGCTCTAGCTTTCAATTGTGAGAAAATGTAGCCACTGCAGGGGAGTCCTTTAATGGCTTGACCCCGAGTGGCTTTTTCTCATGCAAACAAAAGGCAGTTCAGGAAATCAAAGAGAGCAACAGTGAATGTTGAGAACTTTCTGGTGCCGTAGCAACAATAAAACAATATCACTTTTTTACATGAAATCCATCAGCTTGGTGGGATAAATTCATTATTAGCAAGTCAGAGGCAAGATTCAACTCTTAGCTTTGGGGTCAAGCTCCGAATCAGGGCCTAAACATTGAATTAAAATGTACTAATAAAATGTTCGTCATCCGTCAGTTGAAGAAAGTTTAAGTCAGACTCTTTGTTCATTGATTTTGTAAGACAATATTTTTACCTAGCTTGTTTGGTCCAGACCAATGGACCAAAATTTAGTGCGACCAAAATTAGTGGTGTAGGTCCAGATCAAACTGAACCATGATTCTGATGGTTTGCAGTGTGACACATTTTCATAGTTCCGACTGTCAGACCAATGGCAGGAAGGTGAAATAACATTTAACAATAAAAGAAGAAAAAGAAGCGGAAGCAGCTCACCAGGGTTGCCTGCCGTCTTTGCCTCTGAAAATATAATATTTGAATCATAAGTAAGTTAATTTGATATATTCAAAGTGTTGAGCACTGCAGCTGAAGTGTGTGATGCTGGTAGTAATACTATAATGACATTAACATGGCAGCAAAAAATAACCCGTTCTTTCTTGCTGAGCATAAGCGTATGTATATGTGGAAAAGTTAGTTCATTTTATTGTTATGTAATTTTCCTGATATTATTACAACTTTACTTAAAGGAAACACAGAGTTTGATATTTTGCATTTCAAACTGGGAATATGGGGATTGACAAATGTGGGCATTTTCCAGTAAGGGAAGGTCTCATGAAAGATGCTATTGATTCTGGGAAATGTAGAAGCCAGTTTGCATGGAGTGAGACCCTGTGGGACTGAAAAGTCAGGAGACGCTTGTATCATCGTCTCTTTTTAATCGGTCTCTTGCAAGTCCCCCGACTTCAGAGAAGTAGAATACTAAGTTGATCCTTTTAACTAGTCACATTAAAAATCTTGTTGTATTAGGATTTATTTTACTGTTTACAATTATGTGATTGGTGATGGTGCTGTTCATGATAATATCTTATGGGTGCTGGAGTCGTGGAAAAATCCTTATAATTAATTATTGACATTTCCCTTCACTTTTATTTGTTTATGCAATCGTTTCCACCGTTGTCTTTATCAGTAATATATTTTTGTCAATGTAAATATATTTGAGTACTGATTGTTCTAAGAGCCTTGAATTGTGGGTTACCCTTTCTCATCTGTCCTCAACATCCCCCATTAAAATAATAATTATCCACAATATAGATTAAAGATCTACTTTAACTATTGGCTTATTTCACTATTTGAACTGCCTTGAAAATCTGTGTTTCAGATTAGTTAATGAGATAGCATTCAGGGGCGGTTATTGCATTCATAAAGGTAATGGGGAGACATTAAATGGCAAGAAATCATGGACATTGACGTAAGCATTAGTAATGAACCTCAATGTGTAACTGCAACATTTTATCAGCCTCGACTTGACATGTTATTTTTGCTCTGTGGTTCGTACTGAAGCCTTGATATGCTGCACTTTCAATTATTCCTCAGAGGCACATAATTAGTCTGCACGGAGATGTTTGGCTCAACAAACCACTGCCTCGGCCGACGATGTTTTACCTTCGTACAACCTATCTGGGTTGTCTATTCTTTTTACCTGAGGGTGAATACAGAAGTAGTGGTGCTCTTCTCTTACCTTGATTTAACTGAAATGGACATTTTCTCCTTTCTGTTCATCCTAAACATGCAGAAATCGGAGTTAATGAAATGTTTAGATGTTCGTGAAGGACAAATTATGCATTGGTTGACATGATTCACCCTGAGGGGAGACGCTCTTCATCACTTAGTTACTGCTCACAGTCATGCCATTAGTTACTTGTTGTTAATGATGTATCCGCTCTCACTCTGGCCTGGAGGAATTTGACGAGACGTCATCTTGTTTGTGACCGGACATGTTTGTGACAATCAGGCCGTAGCCTTTCAACTTAACATGAACTACCTTTTCAGTGTCATCAAAACGATATAAACATGCTTGATTTGGATATTGAAATAAATATATACATGCATTTTAAAAAAGGAATGGGATTTTTGTAAATGTGAAGGAGAACGTGGAGTCGTAAAATGGATGGACAAATTGCCGTCAGTTATCAGACTCAAAGTTGAGTGTTTAGCATCTGGACTCACCCTTCCCCACTCATCGCTATTTTTTCTGTCCGCTCTCACTGAGACAAACCCCCCATGCCTGGCCCTCTGCTTTTATTAAATTCGCCTCAATAAAAAAGCTCAGACAGGATTTATTAGGTACTCAGCGTGGACGTTTAGTATTTCCCCCTGTTATTAACTGAAAATCAATAGAAAGCAAGGAAAATGGAAGTCATACAAGTGTTGTCGCCTTTATATCATGTCGGCTGTCGGGTTAGATTCATGACGCGGCTCCGGTGTCTGCAAGGTGGATTTTCTGCTTACATTGCAAGACCTAAAGTGGAAGTTATTCATTAGAGTAAGCCAGCGGTCAGATACATTTCCAGGCCCTTTCGCACATCTGTCTTGGTAATACTCGAACAGAGTGAGAAAGGATGCTGATATACCCTGATAGAGATGTCAGACGCAACACACAGCTTGCTGGATTTATGATTATTTTGTTCTGAAGACCTTTTTTAACACCATCATGGAGCCTGTACCCTTGGAATGTAAACTGGAATAGCATTACGCTTAACCTTGTTCCCGCTGTGATACATTTCATTCATTATTTAAGCGTACTATCTATTTTCGTAACTTCTGCAGTTGGCAGCCGCAACCTGCCACCTAGCGCATTGACAACGATTCCATCTCCTGCCTCCTAATTTGAGGTTTAACAGATGAGTGTTACGTGCTAATTTGACATTCTCTGACAAAACCAAAATATCACAAATCAAAATGTTGCACACAACAATACCCCACCTTGGTAATACCTTCAGGGAAACCTCGGTAGGTGCGCTGAAGCCTATTCTGCACTGTCAAAGGTTTAGAGTACTGCATACGCTCAAGTTCAAAAGGGTAAAGGTGACTTACACTTAATATGCTATAAAATAACCGTCATTCACTAAGCCTGGATGCTGCGGCGCGACTGCAAAGCAATTCCATCATGAGGAAAAGTGGCTTTGTCCACATATTAGTCTTTTCTTCCAGAAAAAGGTTCGAAAAATGTGGGAATAAAGAGCTTACCCACCTCACTAATTTAATTACTCTCAGGACCTCCATGACAGTAATGTAAATATTCCATCATGAGGACCCAAGATACACAGAGTAATTACTTAAGGCTTTCCTTCACATCTCTCAAGACTTTTTTTTATTACCCAAAAGCTTTTTAACATTAGCACTCTCTTCCTGACAAATTAAATGAAATTTCATTACTCTAGCCATCCTAATGGCATGAAACTATCAGCTATTGTATGCCTGCTCTCTCTTCCCTGGCTGCCCCGGCAGATTAATCAAATAGTCAGCTTCAGAGTCAAACGGAGGGGAGCATCGATCTGCAAGTCTCTGTTTGTCTACAGTTCGTTCATGTTGCTGGTCTGAACCTTGAGTGAAAGTCTTATATATTGATCTCCATTGTTAAACATGTGCAGTCCATCACAAAACAATTATTCAGAGCAGAGGCAAATGTCTCACTGCGGCTACCAGGCAGCATGTATACGATTTAGCAAGAACATAGTTAATGCAGTTGATATCAATTTAATCTATTTTAATTCCTGTTTTCAAAGAAGTCAATCATATAAAATTACAAGTGCGTATATTCTTTTTTAATATCCTACTTAATGTATATATATACATAATGAAATATCCTCTACGTAGCACCCAATAATATGGAGGGTGCATGCAACAATAAATGGTTTCCATAGATTTGTTATAACCAGCCATTACCTATGATATTTAACACCTTTGGTTTTGTAAGGGTTAAGCTGCTTGGCCTCTGATCTCTGGGGGGTAAGGTCTTGGCAATGTGCCCCTCCACCACCCGCGGCCCTTAAGGGACTTTCAATCCAATTGCTGGCTGCAGAGTGGATGCAGATCTCAAGGTTACACCTGAGTGTTCAAGGGCAGGTCCAAGTGTAATCGGCACTTAGATCATAGATTAATCTTATTTGCTATCTATTAGGCTTGATTCTTGCTTCCTTCCCTCCCCTCCCAAAGCCAGGATTACCGCGATAGTTTAAGATAATGGATTCTTATGGAAGACGAGGTCAAGAACCATTCTTGTTTCAGAACCTGCAGATAATATGATTAATCTAAAAGCCTCTTTCAAAGGAGGTCCCACCTTCAATGCCCTAATTGGCAAAAAGGTATAGAATAAATCTGAGATGCTGGCTGTTTGCTGTTTTTATTAATTACAATTTTATTCTATCACAAACTGGAGGTGATAGAAAATAGAATTTGTATCTACTTCATTTACTGGAGAGCGATCCATTGTGTTTTTTCATCAAGCAAATCGGCAGGGATATACAAAATGCATTTATTAAATATGATGCTGTTAATCTCATATTCTTCAGCCTCCAACCTTTTGGTCCTTGTATGTATTTTATTGATATATAAGACAATATATTGATGTTGATGACACTATAAGTATAATTGACATTTCTTTAATATAAATAAGCCAGACGTTTTAGTGAGATGAACACTGATCACTCCTTTAAGCCATTTACAAAATGCTCTATTAACATTTAAAAGCAGCAAGTAAATGTAGCATCATTGTCCATACATTGCACTAAAGGTTATGTAGAGAGATATATTGATTTCACTAAGTACAATCTCATTTTGTTTCAAAATCTCCCCCTGTTTTGATGCTTGCGGTAGCCACTAGCTAAATAGATAACAGATAAACTCTGATAAAATATATCCAAATGTGGCAGCTTCCCTGATAACCTCTGAAGACACATTGGTTATCTTGTCCAGTCATCAGCAACTGAATATTTATCGCAGCGAGCAGACTCGTGTTCCCGCCTGCATGTTTACCAATTTATACACAAGTTCGAGGTCTTTTTTCACAAGAAACATCGACTGAGATTAGGACCTCAGGCATGTAAACCCCTCACCTGCTAATAGAATCAAACTATAGACGTGAAAACAGTTTGACCAACACAATATTGTTTCATTTCTTTAATCTGCATAGATTGTTCTTTTTTACACCTTGTTCCTTAGTTGTTTTGCATTCCCGTCAAGTGATAGACGATCCAAGAGTGGGATTAGGGTCTCTTTACCATCATTGGCTCATTTATTCATCAATTGATTAATTGTTATTCAAATAGCATTTTTTGTCTAATCAATAATCAAAATGTTAGGATACTCACTAAATTCACATAAAGCAAAGAAAAGCAGCAGATTGTTATACTTGATAAAACTAGAACTAGGTAACGTTCAGCATTTTCGCACAAAATAAAGTGATTCATTGATTGTTGGAGATATAGTTACAATTGTCACTCTAATTGAATTGTTTTAACTCTATGCTTTTTTTTCTTAACCGTTACTTGGGTAAGTAATCGTTGTCGGTAATTGTACTTACATAATACAAAGGTTTTTACTGTTTCTCTTTCTGAGCATATCGACGTCTTCTCGTACAACTTGGAGCGGCAGTTCAACATTATACATCTATATATCTCAGAGTTTAACTGCACAGGTCAATTAATTTATGGTTTTCCAATGGGGGACACGCTGCATTACCTTATCAATACAGTCAATTTAATTATGAATCATTGAGTAATCATAGGTTCTTCAGTCGGGTGAAAAGTAAAATATTCCTCAATCATCAGCTTTCTCTATTGTGTTTGTCAAATGTGTTGAAATGCCATTTTTTTGTCCTGTCTTGAAATATTAAAACTGAAAAGCCGGAAGGGCCTGATTTGCCACATCTGTGTCCATTTACTGCCACAAGAATAGGAAATCAATTATATTGCAAAAGACTGTCTGGTCCTATGTTCTTATGAAATGGGGACATAACCTTTGCAAAGATAGATTGAGCCCTCATTTCCATTCTCACCTGATATCACGCCGCCGTGCTCATTAAAACCTGTCTGTCACCCTTCCCTCTCACAAACAGCCCTGCCTTGTTTTCACCATTTATCATCGTCAGAGTTGTCATGACGATCAGAATCGCTCACATCTGTAAATGACTCAGTTCTCGTAGCCACTGCAATTAACAGTCAGATGAAATCTCCATAATTGTTCATGATTTGCGAGGAAGAATCAATAACCGTATTGATTGATGACACAAAGTCAATTCAAGCAAAATTGACAAAGAATGCAATGGAGTGAATTTTAAGATAACATTGCATTGTCCATGCAAGTTCCATCAAATACTGTTACACTGGGAAATAGGGGTGGGTGGATTATAATACAATATAATTAATTATCTCAATTTAATTGTTGTTAATAGCAATATAACAAAAGCCCAATATATATCAATACATAGCTTATATATTGTGTAAACACAGTGTTATACATTATGATTCCACATTGATCTACTTTAGGTTTGTCAAATGTTTTGCTGTTTTAAAAATATTTTGTCATTTTGTTTTGTCTTGAAAGTTAAAGGAAATAATAAAGTAATATTTATCATGATGCTTATAAATATTGACTGATATCAGTGTTTTTTTATCGAGATCAGATTTTTGTCCTTATTGCCCAGCTCTTCTGTTACATGTAATATTTTAGATATTGTATCCCTCTATACTTTTATATTGGTGAATGCAGTAGCTTGGTAGATTATCAAAGATGTGTTTCATCACCACAACAGAACAATGTGAGTTTATCTTTCGACAGTAAGGTTGCAACTACCCACCTCGTAACCACCTGTGGACATTTAGTATTTTTTTAAGTTGCTTTTGGTCATATTGAAAATTGCATTGTGGTATTTTACTACCCCCTGGGCAAATACATTTGATGTCATGATTTATTAAGTGTTTATACAAAGTAATAGAACAACGTGCATGCGTGCAGCACTATCTCTTGTCCTCTGTGCAGTAAATGGTGACCTCAGCTGTTTTCCGCCGTTCCTTCAAGGTTTAGTGATACTGAAGTGCTAATAGAGACCCAGTGATAACTAAGCCATATTTTTATTGCTTAATGTCCACACTCGAAAAGAAACCTTTTGTCATTCTGCTGACCGTAAAGAAATCCCATTTCTGAACCACGTGTGCATAGAGAAAGCATCGTGAATATGTGGTTTCAACATTTCCCTCGTTCACTTCATTGACATACACCTATTTTTAAAGGGCAACAGTAAGAGAAAGGAATGAACTTTGTGGCGGTTCAGTCATAATTATTCTGGTTAAGTTACTTCATCTTCTTATTCATATTCATTCTCAATGATAGATACTTTTTGTTCTTAATTAGAGGAATAACTGTTTCAAAATCACAAGGTGTTATCACTAATACTAAGACTTCAGAAGCACAATTCCTTTGCTCCGTAACATTTACACTTGTCAGTCATAGACAGACTTTCAACGCATTTCTCGTCCTAAAAAATGTTTGTTTTCAGCTTAACTTTTATTATCGCAGGTAAGGATCCTGTTACTGCTCCAGTTTTTCCCAATTTCCTCAAAAGACCTGCTAATTTTTCTCTGTAATTTTCCTCCATGTAAGGTTTATATTTTGTGCAACATAATCATTGCATCAAAATGAAGTAGAATATGCTAATGACTCTAATTGGACTACTAATAGAGACTGTTTCCCCAGCTTTAAGCTTTTGGGGGGTCTGTGTAATCAGTGTAGACAGTCGTTAAGGGAATGGAGAGGCAACTAGCAATGTCAGGAGAGGGCCCAGGCGGTTCCGGCTGACACTACCCCAATCTTCTAGGACCCATTAAATGGCAGTTTCAACACATTACCAACCATAACATCCTTGAATATCACTGATTTTATTTGCAGTATCAAACATTTCATTTCACGCACCATTAATGGAAAAGTGCTGAGGTTCTAATGCTGCCAAACATTTAGTAACTACCTGGACTCAGAGAACCAATTAACTCCAGCGACAACATGGCCAATTAAACACACAAATAGGTGAGTCCAGCGTTGGTTACTGCCCTAGTAATTTACTTTTGAATAAACCCCAGCAAAAATAGAAAGTCGGTCATGGATTGACCAGTTGAAGTGCAAGGAAGAGTAGCAATTTAGAAGCCGAAACGAAACGATAATGTACTGTGCCAGCAGTTTTATAGATATCCAAGGAAATGTGATGTCATGATGTACTGCTGTTATGAAAATAAGACTAGATCAATGGAAAAATGAGCGATAATAGGGTTAGAATTTGTTCATAATTCAATTTGACATGGGTAAATAAGTTCCTGTTTTACGGGAACCAGCTTTGAAAGAACTGTCACAGTGATGAAACAATAGAGAACATTGTACAAATACAAGAGAGATGATAATTTGTAGTATCGTGAACAGGCTCTGTTTGAATGCAATGCAATTTGTATTATTCATTATGCAATATATTGTGATGGATACCTTGTGCGTGTTTCCCCGTGATTCCCTCTTTCTTTACCGTTTCTTCATCCCAGACCCGGTGGCTGATGTGAACCTGGATGTCTTGCTTGTTGCTCTGTGAGCTCACCACAGTAACCTTACAACCTCATCTAAACTAGGTAATATTTTCTCTATTGATTTTTCCTCCATTCTTGCAACGATGCTGTCATTGGAAGCTAAATCATATCAATACACAGC
Source organism: Hippoglossus hippoglossus (assembly GCF_009819705.1). NCBI lineage: Eukaryota > Metazoa > Chordata > Actinopteri > Pleuronectiformes > Pleuronectidae > Hippoglossus > Hippoglossus hippoglossus. The sequence goes on along the minus strand of NC_047156.1, from coordinate 12,833,579 downwards.
TGATGAACCCTCGTGGCAGAGGGAAGCAGAGAAAAACACAAGTTGTGGTTGTTATTTATGTGAGTCAGGGGGGTGTGAACACAACCTTAACACTTAATTACCTCTGGGGTTCAGCTGACTGACCAGCAGTGTCACCAAGTTGTTGTTATACCCGTGTCCATTGAATATTTGGTAAAAAAGGAATACACCACGGTGGACTGCTGCACCAAACTCCTGGTTATACTCAAGAATGGTTTCATTTTATTTCACGTTTTTAATTGTTCTTCAGTTCTACAAGGTATAAACAAATCAACAACTTATTGCGAACAAGTTAGCCCTTCAAGTCTTACTTTTTACTTTCTTTTAGGCACATTTTTGGTCTCTACCACTTCCTTCGGGAGATATGTGGCTCTTAAGCAGCTAAATGTTTTTTTAAACATTTTTTAGTGCTTACCACGTAGCATACAGTAGCTTTATTTTAAACTGAAAACAGACAACTGCTGGAAACACTGTTAATGACAGCAGTGGCAGTAAACAGAAACACAAGCTGTGGGCTGTAAAACTAAAACTATGAGCTGAATGACACTAAAATGTAGAGCTGAGGGGGACTGTGTAGTTTGGGGATAAATGAGGGACTCCTCTCACAAAATACATTGTTATTTTACTCATTCTTCATAATCATCAATAATTTCAGTTTTAAAGCTGAGTACTTTGTTTATTTTTATTTTGTTCGGCAAATTGAAATCTTTGTGGGTAGTCCCAAAATGCCTTGGGTTGCGATGACTTAGTCATTACCAGTTTGTTTCTTGTAACGCACCTCATTGCATTATTGTTATGGAAAACAAAACAGAAACATGAGAGTATCAATCAATCAAATCAATCACCAGGGTATTTTGATGGAGCCAGAGTTAATAACGGGTGCAATCACCTCACTAGTCAATCGAAACAATCCAATAACCCTGGAGATCAAGGTCTGCACAATTCTCTGCCACTAGAAAATGCAGTCATGCAGAGCTGATGAACCTGTCAGCAGAATTATCCATAAAACCATAAATGCCCACTTCAGACCCCATGTTGCTCAACAGTTCATTAAGTTTCCATTAGATAATTGGCAACTACAAAGAAAAAAAAAAAACATGGTTTCATGTTTCATAGACATCAGCCAAGACCATGATCATTCCCTGAACTTCACCACCTTTGAGTTACCCTAACGTAATGGTGCTTGTTGTGGTCAGATCTAGGGAGAGCAAATTAAATGTTTTTGGCAGATATTCAGTCTACACATTCTGAGGCTTTGCATATCTGTTAACAAAAAATACAATCCAGGCTGCATTACTTTTCTTCCATATCAGGTTTTCCCCGTGATGATTAGTAGCTAAACAGACATTTTAGGAGCCGGGTTGCTTTGGGGTTTTAGTACAACAGAAGACAACCAGCCAGTCTGGACAGTTTTTATTTATTATGTATTTATATATTCTATCTCCTCTGCCCCATAGATATTATAAGGAAGTATTGTTTTATCAAAAATATTTGTGCCAGAAAGAGGAAGTGGAATCAGGGCCAGGGAATCACCAAACCAATAACAAAAGTCATGTGTGTGTTTATTATTCATACAGTTAAATCTGTCTGGTGATTTCTAGACATAATATTATACAAACCCTGCAGTGTGATACCACCGGATTCCTCTCCATCCCTTTAATTACTTCTCAATAAATTCAATGGCAGTATTGAAAGATGTTTCTTGCTGTGTCAGGGGGTGTGAGCCATACACATGCGTTAAGGTCAATATTATACTGAACGGTATCTGATCACTGTATCTGATAATGATGATGGAACAGGAAGAGTCAAATGTTTAGCTGCATAATTCAGGGCATATCTTACAAGGGGCTTATGCTCTGAAGCTAAATCACTCATCACCAAGCCTGGCTTAGATTTACATTGGGTTTAAAGACAAAATGATATCTTAGCCTTCATCGTTTTTATTTGTGTGATGAACATGGATTATAAAGGGGAAAAGATGTACAGTGGTTTTTTGTTGGGTCGTTTGTGCCTGAAATACTTAAAAATAATAATAATAAAACAGAGGGATGCACATCTCTTTTGCTCTGACTCAGCAAGTATGTAATCGCAAATATAAGTATATATGTAAGTATATTATAACACTGATCTAAATTAGTACAATGGTAGAACACTCCAGTGATTACAACGCTGATGATTTAAGAGCTCAAGGTGATGGCAGCATAGCAGTTTAACATTAATATTCTTTCCAGAGAACATTAGCGTGACAATCAATATCTCAGGGGTTTTATTTACATTTAGGTTTTCGTCATCTAAATAATTGAATTAGAAACTACAGACATTAAAAGTGCAACAGGTGCAGACATTTTAGATTTTGGCTGAAAACCCTCTGTTTGTAAAAACTGCTGAAAAATGTACTTGAAAGAAACACGTCAGATATACTGTATTTGACATTTCAGGATCTGTTTCTCCTTGTACTTGTTTCACTTCCAGATGCAGGATCAGTACATTTTATTATTTTGAGTTTTTGAGTTTTTCAGAATGTTTCCTGATGTTGTGAACCCGTCTGACCCAATTTTCCAAAAATGTTCTGCAACTTCGGTCTGAAGAAAGCTTATTGACATTTTGGAACTTTGGTTAATATTTCCCAGTGTTCAAACTGAAATCTGCATTGATTGCAATGACAATATTCAGCCATCATCCATTTTTTCATTTTTAATGTAAAACTCTCCTTGGTAGCTTTCCAATTACTTGTAATCATACGTCTTCTAACCCTCTCTCTGCCCCCACACTCACGTTTATTCCCCTACTTTTCTCCACCTCTGGGTTGGACATCTCGTCGTATCCCAGCTTATTGTTTAGGAGCACAGGGGTAGCCAAAGGCCAGGTAACTTGGATTTGACTGGTGTATTCTCTTGTCCCACAGGACACAAGATACAAATCAAGTAGCTTTGACCCCATTGTCCTCTCCATACTCTAGTCCCCTAAAGGCAGAACGGTGGTATGGGTTCCTTTCTTCCCTTTATTTATTTTTTTCCCTTTTTATAGCTGCAGCTAAAGGCATAAGGTACATACATTTCCTTGGGTAAACCATTTGGCATTCAGGCCCAGAGACGGCTCACATTTTGATTTTAAATGGTGTTTACCTATCCCGATAGCTTTATAATCAGCCGGACAGGTTCTGTGGTCGAGTTTCCATATTAATGAACACCTTGTTTTGATTCATAATCCGACACAACCTTTTGTTCTGAGACTTTTCCCCCTTTCATCTAACTCTAATTCTAGTGGCTTAACGGTGCTCACATTGTATACAGTATACCCATAAGCACTTCATAATGAGAATTATGACCTTATGTAAACCACCACACCTAGATTCCCAGCATCCTCGGGCGCGGTGGTCCACTCGCTGCTGTGTAGGTTGATCTCACCAGTGAGGCTGGATCTCTTTTTCATGTCATGCTGACCTTTCCAGTCTTAATGAAATCAGCCTTGACTTAAAAACAAATAAGCACATCTCACCCCCTGTTAGCCTGCAGATCATGCCGCTGACCTATGAACTTAATTTTCTATCCAAACATATATTCATAGGTGGCACCCTCTCTTTCTGTGATGGAAAGTGTCACAGGTGTTGAAGTCTGATTAAAATATGATAATGTGACTGTCCTTGTTCAAAAAGTCCTTTGGCAAAGCTCTGAGATGAAGGCTGGAATCCAAACAGAAGCAAACATATTTCAGGACCAATTTCTGACCAACCCGATACGTTTTTATTTAACCCTTTCGGGGGAAATTCAACTGTACAGATTTGTAAAAACAAAACAAAGAAAATCCCAGTTATTTTAATTCTAATGTTTAACATCACACTACTCTATTTTGATACATCAACATTTAACTCACATTTATAATTGATCTAGCACTCATATGTATTAATTTTTAATGAGAAAACCTACAGAAAAATATGTAATTGGATCATATGGCTTCTACTTAATATTAATTACAGGCGCCCTGTGAAGTCATTGTGTTTAGGAAGTAAGATTCAGGCGTGGCACCGGTTTCTTGTCAGACCAGGCAAACAGTACAGCCCTTTAACCCACCTTCCACCACAATCCTTATCAGCACGTTTCCTACAAAGGGTTAATTCAATCATGTCAAGGTTCTCTGCTCTGTTGCTTGCCTCTACCATCATACTTTAGGCGCAGTGGAGCGTCTCCTCATTGATGGCACCTTTGGCTTCACAATAGAAGCTAATTTGTTAGAATCTTTCACAGGTCAGGGGCTGCTTAAAGGCGAGGAGGGCGCCTCGGCCACTGGAAAAATAAAGCCATCCACCGAGTTGGAGGGGGCAAATTAAATGCCCACTCGTTTTATGACCGTGGACATACAAAACATAAATATCCATTTTCTTTCACTTCAGTACAGTCCTCGAGATCTTGCCAGGCATCCCAGTTAACACAGGTTAATAGATTGATTCCAGTGACATGGCTCATAATGAACAGTAAATTGTTTTATCTCTTAAGTCTTATTTGGTCAGCCAGGAAAACATATGAGGTAATATGGCTGCGGCTAAATGGAGCGTATAATAGATCTCTCACTAAGGCATAAGGATAGGTTGATGGCAGGGCGATGATTAATGAAAATAATAATGCTTTTGAAATTGAAATTCTTCTCTCTCTTTTTTTGGTCCTTTCAACCCTTTCCTGCCGTGGTCATTCTGAATGTTCATGCACTGTGTGATTGATGTATGATTGCTAGCATTTTTATTTATGTCTTTTGGGGGACTTTTGCAGGAAGCTCCGCTCTTGCCAAGAAGGAGACTCCAGCTCACAGTGAACTCTTACCTACTCCACAGTGAGAGGCACGTACCATAGACCAATATAAAGCTGCAATTTGTACAACACATTGTTGGAATAAAGTTCACAATATGTTTTTATCTGTTTTAAACTCATTAATTGTATATGAAGATGGACGACATGACTAGGTCATAATTCCTGCATCATCCATGTTAGTGGATGGGACATGCACCAAACAAAAAAATCTAAATAGCGTATATTTTAAATACATTTTGATGGTTTCTGTCATTATAGGTTTGTTCAAACAGTCTTTCTACTGGTAAGTGTGGTTGTAATTAGGTATTTGATGCTGTAAACACAAGGTGAAATGTCATGATTGACAGCTGAGTCTGGCTCATGGTTGGTAAAGGCCACGTATTGTTCGGACCTCGCTGCTGCTAAGACTGTATCCTGGATTCTCTAGGTTCATTTCAGGTTAGTCGGAGGAAGTGGAGACATGTAGTCCACCTTTATATACAGTTACATTATTACAAGCTGACTATGCACTTAATTTAAATAGTATATAATAAAGAGCAACAGAATTCCCTCCTTCTCATCGAGCCTTCACTAATGTAAAGACATCAGTCCACTGTTAAAGCTCCAACTCTTTTATCCAATGAAGGGAGGGGGAAAAAAAACTTGCAAAAAAAAAAAAAATCAATGACTTTTAATTCCGCACTATTGATATGCTTAGATAATGCAGCAATTAAACTGTGCTTCTGCCAGGGGTGATGAGGAGCAGTAGATGAAGAGTAATTGGGCCCTGACCCTCGTGGTCCTCAGCCACCATATCACGCAGGCTTCCCCCTACACATTCTCTCCTACAAGCAGGAGGGCTCATTTTGCAAACCCTCAGTTGTGGCAAGGTGATAAATTACAGTTCTTAACTATCATTGATTACTCTGTGTTTCTCCACTGTCTGTGACAACTGTTCAGTCACTCTGAATGGCTTTTAATGGCACATTAGAGAGAAGAAAGCATACAGTTTCCCCAGCATTGATTAAACTTGCTTGTTGCTAAATAAAGACAAACTGACACGCACTACTCTTGGGTAGCCTAGTGACCGAGTACAGACTTGAGACCCACAGCATGTAAAATAATAGGAAGGCACTGATTCTCTGATGGTTTGGATTAAATTAAATCCAATGTAGCTTTAAATGCAGTGGTTTTTCATTCCTTCAGTGATACCCTAAAAAGGAGATAATTTAATCTCAAATTGTATTATAGTTTTTTTTATACAGTGAATACTTTGTGGATAAGTCTCTGATTTAGTTACAAACAAAACTGAATAAACTGAATTGAATAACTGAATCATTTTATTTAAAAGAATTGTCCTGGCTCCTAAATGGTGGAACGCGCTCCCCAATGACATCAGGACAACAGAGAGTCCACCCATTTTTCGCCGCAAACTAAAAACACATCTCTTCCGACTACACCTTGAATAAAAAAAAAATATTTTAAAAAAGTAGCGCTTTATTCGCACTAATATGGCTATGTTACATATAGCACTTTGTAGTTTGGCTTTCTTGAAGAAAATTGTACTTTCTTGATTCTTGTTGTTCTGGGTTTGTACCCTCATGGTTGAATGCACTTATTACAAGTTGTACAACATGAGGTTGTCATTTTTGACTTTAAGTTACATAATCTCTTATTTTTTGAATCACCATTATATTCGGGACAGATATCTCTCCATCCCCTGCATGAGGTTGACTTTTATGGTTTTATGTGAAGTTGCTGAAGAATAGTACGATGGGTTGTCATGGAATTTCAAGTTAAGAATGTCCTCACCATGACTTGTAGTACATTTTTATGATGTACTTTTCACCTTGCACCAATATTATGTCAAGAAACTATCTTGAACTACTTTGATTAAGACCAATTATCAAATACTACGAGTTTGACCTGTGTTGAGTGCAGCTTATCAAATATGTTATGATGAGGATATTGCACTTCTGTGCCAAAGTACAGATGCACTGACAGAACCTCCAACATGGTTACAGACTTAATACCTTATTAGTCAATGTTCATCACTCTTGATACTGCACTGAGAACGTGTTTCTTCCCAGTACTGTTTCAGCATGGTGGCAGTAGATTTAGTTGTCCATGCACTGAGCACTGCTGTGGCTTCATTATGCTTCAAGGTGAGCCTCCAGTTGTTCCTGTGTTAGGATCTTAGCTTTGACTGATTCAAGAATGGGCCTGATCACTGGGATCTTTAGTATTGTATAGTTATTCCACTCGGTTTCTTCGTTAATGACGTAAACTATTCAGTTGACAGCAGCACTGTAATGATTGGGAGGCATTGCTTTGTAATGAGGCTCAGACGGCATCAAGTGGGGCTCATCAGATGTCCACATTTTGGAGGAGAAGCGCTGCAGCAAGACAATATTCAGTGAGGTTACTAATTAAAAATAAGGACCATATGACTTGAATCCTAGAAATGAAAGTTTGTTTATTTAATGTGACCTTATTCTTTTGGGGCATTTTGTTTAGCCCACGTGCTTCATCTGATGTCACAGTCAAAGCAGTTCTTGTTTTGATTTGATTCTGTCGACTAAATGTTATGAAATTACAGATTTTTAGATAACATGACACTATAAGGTCACTTGCCTTCGGCTTGAAGGTAGATCTGGCACAAGGTTATGATAGAACAGGATGATTGATTGAGGCTGTGTGTTCCTCCAACTTGTAGAAATCTGGGACACAGACAATGTAGTGATCGAGTGGTGACGTGTCCATGTTTGTACCTAAGTTAAGAATCACAGGGAACAAGGCTTTTGGACAGCAGAGATGCTGTTTACTTGAACAGTGTTGGTCCTGCTGGGAGATGTGACAGCTAAAGTCGCATCTACGTCATTCACCATATTCCAAAGCTCAACAAGCTAAAGATAAACAAAAGCAATTCCTTCTTCCCAGCAAAGCCCCAATGAAAACTCTCACAGTTGGCACATAAAACGTTGATTTTATGCATAAAATAAGACTGAGGATACCAGAAATAAAGGGACTAATCGTGTATTCATTAAATAAATATATCTACAGCTGAGATATAGGGGCCTCCTCTGATGCACGAATGCTTATTGACCTAATGGGTGTGACGGTGGCGACTTCCTGTTCGGCTTGTGAAGTTTCTAGATCCCCCGGGACGAACATGTCCTGGACTGAGTGAAAGAAAACAAGATAGTAATCCTTTACATGGACTTTTAGTTGTAAGGGAAGAACTAAAACTGCATTGGAATGACCTTGTCTTTTATATTATTTAGTTTAACAATGACACACATATATATACTTTAGGACAGCATATAAATATACAGAATATTGTAAGACATATACATGAATAAATGTGTCTCATGTGTCCTTCACTTGAATTTATGGATGTAATGTATGTTTCGACATTTGTGTTAAAATGTAACGAGTGTGTGGCCAATATGATGCTGATGTTAGAGGTTAAAAAACTCTGATACTGATATATCGGCTGATATATATTTTTAAAAATTGACAATGATTCCGAAGATGTTGATCAAACCTTTATGACAAATGAATGTGATTGAGGCTTAATTTCTTTACAATTTAACCATAAACTATAACTATAAATAAAAAGAAAACTTTTCAACTTGAATTAAGAAAATAACTACTTTCTTTACATAAAATGTCAAAATAATTGCACATCCTTTCAACATTGTTTTATACTGTTCAAAGTTTTTACATTGGCACTGATATGTCTGCTCATATTAACATATTTTTATCTGCCCCCCTATGAAGCGTCCAAGCTCTAAAATGACTGATTACTGAGGAATCAAGCCATATAAATTAATAGTTCTCTATTTTAGCTGTGTGTCTGTATCAGTCACTCATCTGTCTTTGCTGTCGTGTCGAGAGATAGAGCAAACAGGCATTGTGTGTTTGCATGTGTGCTTTAAAAAGCCAAGGAAACCAGTTTTGACATTTTTGGCAGCTTGTGACCCACTACTCACATGACTGACCCAGTCCATCAACAAAATGTCACCTAAGACAAATCAAAAAACAAAAGAAATGAACCCTCATTTGAATAAGGATAATGTCATAATAGTGGCAGGTTGAGAAGTCTATAAGATGCTGTTGGAGAGATTCCTATTGTCTCTGAACCTGATGTCAAAATGCCATGAGAGGTGTGCCCCTGCCAGGTCAGCATGCCTCGGAGGTCGGGGCTTTTGCCCTGGCCTGGGCTCCAGGCCACACTGTCTCTAGAGTGGGCCTGGCACTGCTGTCAGCCGCACATCATGTGAAACTACAGAGCTGAACCACTATAACAGGGTTAAACTGATTAGCAATGCACTTGTGTTGAGTGGGTCACAGTCTGAAGAACAAAAGTGATATTAAAGGATCTATATTTCTCCTTTGATTCCTTAATGCCATCGCTTCTTTCGACACACAAAAGTCAGCCTGAGATCCCTGACAGATAGGTGCCATTTTTTCTTTTGACTTTATCCTTTTCTTTCCTTTCTCTGTGGATATCACAAATCCCCTGCACCCTGAGCCCGGTCGTCAAATTCTTAACCCCGCGTCTCCCCCCTGTCAATACATGAACTCTTCTTTTCACTTTTAATTCTCGCTTTTTTGGCTTGTGCTCAAACTTCTGCTCGGTCCTGCAGTTTCCTTCTCACTTTCACCCACACTCATCCCTGGGAAATGTAGATCTTTTCCTGACAAGTTCCTCATGAAGCAAAGCCTCTGGAGATCATCAGCAGAGCTCTGCCAAAAAATGCGTGGGAATAGTCTGGATGGGAAGAGGAAGGGACTTTTAATTGTTTTTCTTTTTCTTTTTTTTTCTTCTACTGGAATTAGTCAGTGGAAAAAAAAATCTTGTGATTTTTCCTTTATTTACATTACAGTGAGTGAGGGCTTGAACTGTGGGTGGCAGGGACTGCTTATATAGGAGCCCCAAAAGCACAATGCAGCTTTAGCACTAATGTTTGGAAATGTTCTCCATGTGATACAAATTGTGCATATTAATTCTGTTTTGTATGATATAAATCAAGCTACTTTGAAGAGTGAAAATTATGTACTCCCTGTGTTTATACATCCAGTAACCTGCCTGGATCAACAGCTGGAATAACAAGTGCTGTATTTAGCCCTTTATGAGGAGCTCGCTCAGATGGTTTCCCGACTGGAGGGATTCTGCCAGAGTTCAGAGAAGTTCAGCTCTGAGGTTGAGGGTTGGAAAGTGCAGGGAAAAAAAGAAGCAAGTATAACTATTAACCATTTGGAAATGTTATTGGAATTTGATCAAATATCCTGATTTTCAACCTTACATTCAGGGAACTGTCTGAAAAAGACATAAAACAATACAATAATATACATGAACAGAAGACATTCAACAGATATTAAGTTACAAATGAGGTTATGGTCAGTACATGAGGTGTTATCTTAGTCTCTTTTAGTCTTCCCCTGCTGCCCTCGTGTTTTTATTTCAGTTTCAGTTCATTTTTAAAACACATACAGTATATCCAATGTATTTTTAGAGGTTAAGAACTGACCTATGAAATATGTATTTTGCCTTTACAAATGGTCATGTTTCAAAGTAAAACTCTGACCTCTATCCATCCAGAAGATGTAATTTCATATTTGTGGGAGAAAGGCTTTTCTGAAATAGTCTATTTATTTATGACCGTCTCTGTTTGGCCAATTGTGCGTCTTTTACTTCCTTCCATCAGTTACTTTTTTTTACATTCACTTTTTATTCTATAATTTTATGATATTATGACAAAAATATGCCCCAGATGTGGTTGATGCCAGATGTGTGCAACAAGAGGATAAGCTGGAACATGGTTAAGACCAAATCTTATTTGGTCTTACTTTGGTAAGGATGAGAGTATTTATTTTATCGAAGCAGCATAGTGGAAAAATATGTGTTAAGTAAAAATAATTTGTCAGTGGAATTGCAATAAGAGGTTTTACTTTGGTAGCATCACAGAGATACAAAAATATGCAGCTTATTAAACCACTTCTGTCACATGACATGCAAATGTTTTAATGAACACAGAAATCACAAATGTTGTTTAACTCTAGAGAGAAAGTGTCACGCTAGTTTAAAAGAGTTCTGTGTGTTGTTGCACAATGTCAGTTACCATCTTTGTTCAGTGATGGACATAAAAAGGCTTCCATTGTTCGGACACAATAAGCCTCCATTCTTAAAGCAGATAAGCATAACAAAGTAAAAGTAGGGGGCCGTCAAACATCCAAAACTAGAAGTGTCCAAGCAACACTATTTACATATTAACCATCGTCATGGAGGCAAAAGCTGAATATAGTTGTATTGATTATAAATGTCTTCTGACAGACACTCACATTTACCCTCTTGTGACTTGATATTATTCCCAGTTAAAATGATAAATACAATAATACTCATTATAAAAGTGCAAAGGCACATTTGAACTAAAATGTTAATTTACATACTATGATATGATATGAAAATATGACTGAATCCACATTACTGGCTTTGCTAATTGTTCATAAACATCTATCTTGTTCCAACTGGACTATTAATGTTTCAATAAATCACAAGCAAATTAAGGAGAACGCATTTACCTCATTTAGTAACTCACTTTATTGTCTTTACATTGCAAGTAGACTTGATTGGTATCTCTATTACTGGATCGCTACAGGGGCCTGATTACTTAACAGTACTTTAAAGCTAACAACGGGATAATGTAAACTAAGTTAGGGGATGAAGACAAGATAGGATTTGAAAATAAAATCTTAGGTTCTATCTTCTCTATCTCGTATCTAACCATCTATATCATAACTAGGATTAATTATTATATGGAGGAGCAGGAGAAGAGGTGAGTGGTCCACATGTGCACCGATGGTGGCATGCTGCAGGCTGCGGAGGTCTGAACCAGTGCCTGGGATTTGAATTGCTGCTCCACAGGAAGCTGGCCGGCTGGCTTGTTTAGCTGGATGTGATTTCGAGTGGCAGGAGGGGTGTTGCCTGGTCATATGAAACACAATGGGTCATACTTTCTTAACACGACTATTAGGCAATAATGACGTTGATCAAGTCCAAACCATTTGCCGTCCTTGTCTGCAGATTAAGATATGCCCCTCCTTGTATTAATCAAACAGTGGCCTTTGTCTGGGGGCAGTATGTGAGTACATGCCTCTTAAGTGTCCACTCACGTTTCCAGCCACAGAAGTTTCTCTTTTTAAATCTTGTTTTCACCAGTGAGGGGAAATACAAATATTATTTTGGATCACACATTTAAAAGGCAGAAGCTTTAGTTTGTAATGTTGTTGTTAATGATCGCTGTGCTTTGGGAATTTGTCAGTAACAAAGTCCTGACTCGTTATTCCAGAAGTGACCACTGCCCTCCATAATAACATCCCTTGTGCACATTTGACTAAATGAACTATTAACATATTGAGCAAACAGACAAAAAAAACAAAGAAACCCAGGAGTATCCTATTGCAGGAAATAACTAGTCTCATTTTCTCTGTAACTGATTCCAGGGAAGCAGCTACATGAGAGAAAGAAGTCAAGCAGTGGGATTTAGGACGCTGAACAAGATGGATTCTTCCAAATTCTAATTGGAGAACAGTTGATTTAATTGGTATCCATTTGGCTGACAAAAGAAAGCAAGAGTAGTGGGCAGGCAGGAATGCCTCTGGGGCCGATGTGAACATGAAGTGGCTCTGCTGAACGCTCGGGGACGGATCACTTCCAAAGACAAACCGTGGGAGCTGGCAGGACAGATTGCAGAGGGAGGGAGGGGTGGGGGGGGGGGGGGGGGGGAGAGAGAAGGAGGGAAGAGGGGGAGACCAACTTCATGGTGGAGTGAGGAGCTTTCAATAGAGAGGCATCTTTATTTGGAGAGGGAGGCCATTTTAGACGCAAAACTGAACTCCCACTCCGGAGAGTAATGTGTAATGTGACTCTGACCCTGAGATGAGAGCCGTGGCTGCGGTTCAGTGGGCCTTGTAAACGCGAGCTTTGGTGACGGACACGTCTAAATAATCGTGACCAAAACAAACTGTTTGATTCACATCGTCCGGGAGCACACAATGATATTTGTCCCGCTAATTCATTTGAGGCACAGTTGAAAACGTGGAGGATCTCTGAAAGTTGAGATTAAAGCTCCTCAGCCTTTTTAGTTCTCAAATGGAAGCCATCAATGACATTATGTTTTAGGAATGTTTGAAGGTCAGTCGATAATAATCTCTTTACAGATGTTGTAATGGCTGTCATTATAACTTGGCCTTCACAATAACCTATCACAGACCGGATTTAGTTTTTTCATGTCCGGGCCTAATCACAAAGCGCTCTTCTCTTCTCTTCTCTTCTCTTTCTTTCTTTCTTTCTTTCTGTCTCTCTGTGTGTGTGTGCGAGCTTGTATTGTCTGCGGATGAAAAATGCAGTCGGTGGCGTGTTGCACTGTAGCTCGTGCGCAGCAGAGGGGGAACCCAGGTGTTGGAGTGTTTTTACTGCGTCTGTGGAGAGGAAGGGTGGGAGAGCGGGGGCAGATGACCTGGAGGGGGTTCAGAGGCAGGGGCCGTGCTTGGGAGACCTTCGCAGTCCGCCTCAGGGGGATACAGCCACTGCTTATCTCTTCCTACACTTTTACTTCTTTTTTATCCTCTTCCACAGTACTGCTTTCATTTCCCTTTCCCCTCGGTTTAGGAGGACGAGCACTGCGGCGTTATTTCCTACCAGCTCTGCCCATTGTATTATCTGCTGACACGCATGTTCCGAGAAGTGGAAATGCTCCATTCTTCTCTTTTACAGCAAATATTTGAACCTGGCTGGATTATAAATCTTGGTGTTGAAGGACTCTGGGATTAGGATGTCTTTAATCATTTAATGAGCGCCCAATTTGGAGCACAACACACACATACACACAGTAGACAACCCTACAAAGACAGAGTATTATCATGATGACATTAATGGTTCTTTTCTTGTATTCAGTTTGAGAAACCCGGTTACAGTGGCTCTTTTCTCGCAGTGACTACAGTGGGTCTTAATCCTCCCACAGTATATGACAGGCTTGCCCTCACCTTGCCCAGCACTTAAAGAAGCAATCTTTCAAAAAGTCCCCTTAAAGCCTATGTGAATGTGCGTCCGTTCAGAGGAGAGTGCGGTGTGCTGATGGAGAATGGGCCCATTCCTGATGTAAATGAAGAGATGCATATCAGTGTTAATCCATTGCTTTGCAGTCACGGCCATACCCAAAGTCTGTCTAATTTTCCTCACACTCCCTTTTGCAGCCAGAAGTGTATCGATCAGCAGTAATTGAAGTGTACTTGATAATCCGTAAGGCAACAGGGGAGAGGGAGACCCTCAACTCTCACATCGATGCACAGAGAATGGGGCTGTGGGCTTGTGTGTATTTGAGTGTGAGTGTGTGGTGCGGGGGTGGGGGGGTGGGCAAGGGGGGGGGGGCTCTCTAATGTATGGGCGGGTAAGGCAACACCCCCCTCGCGGCTTCTTCTCAGCTGATTAAACTCATTGAGAGCCAGACAAGTGGAACAAATAGATATAAAGGTTTGCCTGGCAGCTTACAGCCATTCAGATTTCTTCATTGAAACGGCAAGCACCACATCTACACGGCCTGCTTTATGCTAACATTAAGCAACTGGAGTGCCTGTTTTTGAAATGAACCGTACATTATGCACCGCGCTTGCTCAGATATCTCAGGTGGAAATTTTAAGAACACGAATAGATACGTTTCTCTATTTGGCCAATTAAATGTGCGCTACACAATCAGCTCTAATGTTAGTTTTTTTTTTCCCATCTTCTTTTTTTAAACACAACAACCGAGTCGAAGCACAATGTGTTGTTTGTGGTGTTGGTTAGTGATGTGTTATTCATCACAGTGTTACTTTGTTACTGTTTTAATTTGGACCAAAGCTAAATATCAGATTTTAAAATGTGTTAACTTTTATATCAGTCAATCAGCAGAAAATATTTGAATTTTTAACAAGTGAGAAATTTGCATTTCTCTCCTCAGCCCTTCACACGATTTGTTGTCATCTTAACAGGTTGGCCTGTTTTTCGTGTGCGTGTGCGTGTGTCCGTTTGTGTGTGTGTGTGTGTGTGTGTGTGTGTGTGTGTGTGTGTGTGTGTGTGTGTGTGTGTGTGTGTGTGTGTGTGTGCGAGCGTGCGTGCGTGCACATCATCCAGCCTGTGTGGTTCACATTTGTCACGTCCTCTAAAATGATAGTCTGGTGTTATTTGAAAGAGCAAGGAGCATGTAATAGTGTGTTTTATTTGTTATTAACTACAAACCAATAAAGAACATTATGCACCACCTAGATAATTAAAAGCAGAGAGAAGCAATGTTTTCTTCCGCTGCAGCCTCCACAGGTTTGATGGGTAGTTTAAGGTTCTGTTTATGGTTTTGCAAATTGTTTGGCAGGACGTTTGGGCTGTAACTTGATTTTAACAAACTGCCATGTTTGATAGAATACAATAAAAGTTTGGAATGAACACACAATGACGCACTTTTCAGTTAAAAAATAAAAAAGTAGGTAGGTTCTGAGGAGTGTGATGCAATTGTAATAGAGGAGTTTTTGACTCTGGCATCAGTGATTGAGTTCTTTGTCTGTCGACGTGGAAACAGTTACCAGGCGGCTGGTGGCTTAATAAAGGACATGAAGATTAAAGGAGATTAAGGAAATGTTATGAGATGTTATTAAGATACTGAAAATCATTATATCATACCAATGATGATTATGACTATACCTGTCGACATAACATTATGGAATGATAATCAGTCTACCTGTCTATCTGTCTATCTGTCTATCTGTCTAGTTAGTCAGTTCAATACTAGTTTAATAACAACAATTTAATACTCAAGTTAGTTTTATCCCTTTTTAGGCGACAGCGACACATTGATACATTGACCACTGTAAGAGTTAGGGTTAGGGTAAGTAGTTGCATTATTAAAAAAGGCCCCTGTGATTTAATTGCTCTACTCCTGTTTTATAGCTTAACTCTATGGCACCTTTTCACTACAACTCTAGAGCTTTTTCTGTTTTAGTTCAGTAATTCTGGGTTTTTAGGATTTTTGCCCATTTACTTTATTCCAAAAGAGGTCGGTGGCTGGTAGTGTTTTCATCGTGTGGCCAAATCTGGTCCTGGACACACCTGGTTCAGCAGGAACGACCACAGTGACGGTTTTCAGTATCTCGGCAGGTGTTTTTATGTCTGTCTGTGGTCAGATGTCGACTCAGTGATGTCACAACAAACGTTAGAGGTGTGGTATTCAAGTTCAAAATGAAAACAGAGGGTGATGGGTGCCTGATTAATGTTGTTAAAACACCCCTGAGTACTCATGAGTGAACACATCATGTTGATGAGTCATGCTGCTGGTGTGATTCCAGCACAGTATTGTGTAGTTTATTTGTAACATAGTCGGGCTGAGAAATGTCACATAAAACATCATGACACAGACATAAACAAAAACTAAGTGAACCAGGCTTTGGACATAAAACTATATGATCATGTCAACAAATTATTTTTCAATACTTCACATGAAAAATAAGCCAAGCTGCCGGCAAACTTACCCACAAATATCCAAAATAAAGAAACCTAACCAAATTCTAATGCGGTCATCAACTTTAAGTGTCATCTTTAGTTTTACAGATTATTGCTTTCGTTTGAACTTGAATGCATTATTGAAATAACATCTCCAGGCCACAACCTTTTTTGGCCTTTACACTCAAAGCTCTCAGTTGAAACTCTCCGCCGACTTTGTATCACAGACCCACTGCCCAACACAAACACAGACACAGACACACACACATAGAGGGAGAGAGATGTTTCACAGAGTGTGTCACACCGCAGAGAAAATAAGAAATAACCATAACTCCTTCCACTGCCAGCCTGCCCTGCATGACCCCTGTTTTAAGTGGGTAGCAGGTAATTGCTGAGGCGGTGTTACCCATCAGCCTACAAGTCTATGTGTGCCTTATGTGTCATCTCTATTTATTATATTCTGCACGCTCCCTGGGCCTTGGTAATCAATTTCACAAGGATACAGGGCTGATATCAGCTGCCGTGCACATTATGAGGCGAGCCCTCCTCTTATCAAGTGCAGAATTGCCGGCTAGAGGTCATGAACAGATAAACAGGGATGTAACACAACTCCCCCGCTCACCTGCCCCCCAGTGAACACAAAGGTGGGAAGGTGATGTTGTGAGGGGGGGTACAAAGAACAAAACACCCAGCAAGGGAGAGGTTGCGACCCCTGTAAGGTGCCTCTTGTTACGCCCGACCTTCAGAATTTCATCATCAGTGCGTCTCTCTGCTTAATAATTCGGAAGCTCCGGTCTCGTCTCTTGAGTCAGCGTATGTGGGTGTGCGCTTGTTTGTGTGTGTTGGGGGGTTACGAGGCCTGCAGACACCCTCTCCCTGATTATCTCCGAGCACTCTTTGCAGACCTTTATAGACCAACCACAACTCCATCAATCATTTGCCCTGCCGTCTTACTCCTCAGGCTGCCCAGTGTCCCACCTCACCACTGCTGGGCTAATGTTATCTAAACTGTGCCTGTGGTCGTACACACTGACTTAGAAAGACCCCCCCCCCCCCCCCCAAAAAAAAACAGAGTGATTCCTTCCCCTGAAACTTTGGGGTTTAAAATATACATATTCAAGAATGTTTAGAGGGACGAGAAGCAGACGTAGTAAAAATCGACCTCAGTATTTATTTATTTTTTTACTAATTGTATTTTTTTTCCTCCACAGATTGAATTAGCAGCGGAGGTGCGATATTCGGCTGCCACAGTTGGAGGAATAATTAAGAATCTATGTTTAAACATGTTTGCGGCTCTAACGCAGATATGTCCGACAAAAAAAAGTATTTATAGAGATCATTTGTGGTCAGTGGACAAGTCGTGCAGCAGTAGAAATGTCATGCAGTTGCATCAGCCTTTGTAAACATTAATTATGAGTCCATCTTTGTTTACTCATCCCTACACCCCACACTGGCAGCTGTGCATATTTGCCAAGAGGATTGAATCTCCCTGTCACTATATTTTGGTGATATGCCTATACTGTCGACCTCGTGTATTGGAGGAAATGTGTTGTTATTAATCGCTAAAGAGGTCATCTCTGTGACGGGCATTTAAATACAGGATCGCCAGATAAAGAACAACATTTTCAGGGTTATCTGGATGGTGAGATGTTTTATTTTGCACTCTTGTATTTTCCTTAAAACAAAGTTGAGCCGTGGTCACCTGCCTTTTGTTGTAGACATGTGTCTGGCGCGCTCACCCTGCCCCCGCCGCACAGCTGACCTTGTGCAGCCTTTCCAGGCCAAAGACTTGATGAGTGTTTTTTTAGCCCATCCCCCAACATCCCTCGGCATGTGCGCCGCACATCCGCTCTGTCATTAAACCCTCCACCCGTGGCTTTAGGACCCAGCCATATGGTGCAGCTAGTGGAGTGTTGCAAGAAAGGCTTGGCTTTGGTCATAATCTGATGAATCTTTCTCAGAAAAGAGGTTTTCTATGATGACATCAACAATCTGCACATGTGTGTGTGTGTGTGTTTGTGTGTGTGTGTGCGCGCATATGCACATCACATGTGTGCATATGCGCGTCATGCATGTATGTGGCTCTCGGCGCACATTAAAAGTGACAAATTAAGGAACATGACTTAAATCCTCAAGAGACACGCAAGTGACACCCTGCAAGAATAATATGATGCTAAATATTCCTTTAGAGAAATAGCAACCCACTTGTTTAGAATATTCAGTTGAAAAAGAAAAAAAAAACTTGCAACACTTTTTAAACATCTGTTTCTGTGCATTTCCATAATTGACAAGACCATCCAGCCACAAAGACGAGTGTTATAATGTTAAATGCCTAAGAGAATACACTAAACAGTTTAAGAGCCCTGGTACCTTGTGTGAGATGAAAGGTTGCCCTTGGAGTCGTTGGAGGCATGTTCTATAGCGGCTCGAACAATAGTTGCCAGTTTCACAGTTAAGACATGACCAGTTGTCTGGCAACATGTTTAGTATGCAGCAAGCAGAGCGTATCACACACAAAGATGGAAGAGATTTTCTGTGGGCTCACACAATCCAAAAGAAGCTATCAATTCCCTGACATAAGAGTGAATGGATATGGCTGATGTTCAGGCGATGTTATCGGCGTCCACACACTAAATCCATGAGGGGAAGCAAGACAGTGAGGTTCATGCTTGTACGGCCCGAAGAGAAACCAGTGTAAAGGAAAAGCACGAGCTTTGTCGAGTTATCATGGGTCATGGACATGTGTATATGTGTTTGTGTGTTTGATAAAGGTGTGGGCAGAGAGAGAGGGGGAGAGGTGCATGGAGTTTGTTATATAACGCTGAACCGGTTTTTGTGATTTTGCGTAGGTCACATTGTGGCAGCTCTGTGGACTGACAGATGTGCTATTGAAAAAAAAAAAGAAAGAAGCCTGTTTAGATTTGGTAAATCTGATATTTTATAGGCCGCAGTGAAGCATTATCCAGCTGATGTCATGTTGGTTATTATCTGAGCAGTGTTTTTTCAATATTATTGCTCTGTTTATAGCGACCTACTGACCCAAAAAGGCACAAAACCAAATGTGGTCACAAAACATAAGCTCATTTCCCCTTGAAAATGTGAATGGGTGTAATATCGGAGGCAGCTTAAGGACGGAGAAATGTTCCCTCTTAATTTGAAATGTGTACAATTAATCCAGATCCTGTCGTGCGGCTGACTGAGACGTTTAAGTTATAAAAATATCTTTGGTCTCCCTTTCCCAAAACACTACTAATGATTTCGTGAGTTGTAAGTTTCAAAGCCGACTCTCGCAAAGTTCACGGAGTGCATCCACACACACACACACATACACACACACATAAAAACACACTAGTATTTAGTCTAATAGGCCTAGAGGCCTCTTGACTTTCTCATTTGGCTCTTTTGTGTATGTCAGAGTAAGGGGCAAAAGGGGAGCAAGGGGCCTAAAGCAGTAATTTCACCAGAGTGAAGTGTATTGCAGATGGGAATTATTAATTTGTATCTGCTTTTCCTCAGTTCTACCACTTACTGAAGAGGGGAAAAGTGTCACTCTATTCAATTTTTGTGTTTCTGAAGTCTCTGGTCTCGAGCACAGCCTGGTGCAGGGTCGTGAGTGTTAAATGTCAAGCCTTGTAGTGAGCTGTCAAAGAACAGAATAGGCCTGGGATGATTGATGACTGGAGAGCCTGAAACCAAAACCTCCCAATTGCAAATGCTACCTTGCGTCAGTCTCCTTACCCCCCACTTTTCTCGCTCCTGATAGTTGCTCACCACAGTTCCCGGGCAGCTCCCACATGCACAATCACACACAGTCACACACACTTTATGCCTCAGCGTCACTAAAGGTGTCCTCTCCGCACACAGTCAGGAGTTATTCTGTATGTATGCGGGTAGATCCTGTGTAAGGTCTCCGAGCATTTAATCCCAAGAAAAGTGAACAAGTGCTTTCATTCTGGCAGTTTTTTATTTTTTTTATTTTTTTTGGGACTCAGGCTTTGACATTTTTAGTAATAGGGAGTTGTCTGTATCCAGGGATTTAAAAAATAACTCAGACAATAAGTGAAACTCTGAGTTGTGAGCTGCGATGACAAGATTATTAATGGCTCTGGCTAGACCGTACTTACCCCCATGCATATTCAGTGGAACCATACAGATGGGCCTCTGGCTGTGAAAAGTTTTTTGCTGTCTGCTACAGCCTACAGTTCAACATCCTAATATGTGTCAGCTACACAGCAAACTACAAATTGCAGTGGGATCACATTAGTAATAAGATAACATGAATCTATAATGTTACTTTGATTAATTCCTATAATTAAATATCTTACATTATGTGCCATATACATTGAAATCATTCTCATATATGGACACGTCCATCAAATCGTCAAGCACTTAATAAAACATACATTTAATTAAGTAGACGGGCAAATTATGGACTTTAATGTTGAAAATTCCCCGCGGGTGCTCATGTGTTCAATGTAATTATTGTATATTGACGGCCCCGCGGAATCTAATACAGTGCAAATATTTATGTCTGCGAGTGTGAGACAGCTTTAACAAGGAGCACCTCTAATGAAGATATCTCCTTGGACGCAGAAAACGATCAAAGACTGTCATAGCACTACAATAGTTCCATTTGTCTGCCATGGCAGCGACAGACATCCTGCTTACCGGATGGTTAATCACAGGCTCCCTCTATCATCTTCATCAGGATTGCCTGTGGTTTCGGAGAATGTGTAAAAAACCTCTTTCACATTTCTTTATCTTCTTCTAACCCCCCCCCACCCCCTCTCTCTGCCCCCACCCAAAGATGCTATCTGCTCTCTAAAGCACTGCCTGTTTAGCAGATCAACGAATTATCTTCCACTGTCCCTCAACGCACTAATTAAAATTCATTTATTTATGCTTTTGAGGGAGAAAAGCGCATAAAGGATAAAGGAGTGAGAGCCCATGTTGTTGTTGAGGCATACGATACTACTTCTATACACAGGTCCCCAATTACAGCCCGGCAGCGTTTCACTCACCTGAAGCCGGGAGCAAAGAGGCTGTGAAATCACAGCGTCGGAGTGGCTCAACACCTGTCAATCTGACCCGCGGTGACAGGCCGCGCTGCTCTTGCCCACATTAATAACACAGATAAACATAAAGCTAAATACCAGGCCATGCACTGTTAACTTTTATGTGGTTAAGAATGATTGGCTTTTTGCTTCACTACACCGGAGGGATCAAACTACCCGGGAAGGATATCAGAGCGCCGGCCTCCCTGTAGAAATAC
The DNA here is from genome assembly GCF_009819705.1 of Hippoglossus hippoglossus. Lineage (NCBI taxonomy): Eukaryota > Metazoa > Chordata > Actinopteri > Pleuronectiformes > Pleuronectidae > Hippoglossus > Hippoglossus hippoglossus. Next base: position 12,811,975 of record NC_047156.1, on the reverse strand, counting down.
CGCTCTGTTCCTTTACCTTTCATGCATATATAATTGTCAGTGTTCCCTCTCAGCGCTGTACCTGCAACCTCTGTGGACATGTCACACACAATATTGTGTGATATGTACTTAACCGGCTTGGCAAGGCGCTGCTGTGGGACTGTTTGACTAAGTGTGCAGCACGTTTGTGGTTTAATGAGTTCTAGGTGGAGACGTCTTAAAGCTTTGTTATGACACTTTAGGACAAATACTGTGTTAACTATCATTAGCATTTATGGTCAGTTTTACAAGTATTGTCTTTAAAGCATATAATGTCGTTTCGCAGTTATTTTGTCATGTCTTAACTATTATTATAGTTTATTTATTTTATTATGATAGTAATATTTTATGATTTGAAAATAAAAAAAGCTGAAACTTTTTATTCAAATAAGTATTCAACTTAGGTTAAAAGCAGGATTAACTAACAAATTAAAAGCTGTAAATATTAGCTTTAGATTTTAACAGAGTGTTTGCTTTCTTTTCTAAATAATTTCCCTACTGAAGAGCCATATTTCACAGCTTGACATTTAAAAGGGTGGAACTGAAGGTCGTTAAGAGTCAGGGGATGCGGGCAGACGTCTGCAACTGTTTGTTTACCACACCGCTCATTGGTGTCAGACTTCCTGACATTCTTGTACCTTATCTTCACTATTCTGAAGTCTGCAAACTGGTGCCAGTGAATGAGGGGGATGTGTGTTTGTGTGTGTGTGTGTGTGTGTGTGTGTGTGTGTGTGTGTGTGTGTGTGTGTGTGTGGGGCCGACTTCCATGGCACTGCATTGCGCTCGCACACCGGGACTGAGTCCAAAAGAGCCAGGCTTGTGCTTTTGAGGAGTCGGGGGTCAGGAGAGATTAACCCATGTGATCCGGCAGCGCTGGGAGAAATTTGACTGAGCGCGGTGCAGAGGTGCTGCAGAGGGCAGTGCAGGCCGGAACAGGTTCAGCCCCTGCTCGCTTATCTCTGGGCCCCACCGTCGACAGAACTCCCTCGGTCAAAGAGTGCTGAGAGTGGTGTAAAAAGCGTGTTTACAATTCGCAGAGGTCAAGGACTTGAGGACAGATAACTATTAACAGAATAATGCTGCAGTCATTCAAAAGAGGGGACGACGTGGATGCAGGTTTGGAGCGGAGATTATCTCACATAGTCAATCATAACAATTCAATTTCCAAAAGTTAAAAGTGAAGCTTTAATAATAAGATAATTATTAATGAGCAACACAGTTTACCACGGCGCACATAAATCATGTCGGGGGCGGTGACAGTACGCTCTTTTTAAAGTTATTGTATTGACACCCTCTGTACTGTAGGTTGGAGCTGCCTTGCCAATGTGTAATGGTTTCGTCGTCGACTCATTCTTCATCATTTTACTGTATTTAAATATAGACTCATACGCACATGTGAGCCAGCTGGCAGGAGTGATAATCTCCAGACCTTGATGTATTCTTTCCCCCCCCCCCCCAACACATGAAGGATCAGTTACACATGCCTGAGTAAATAGGTGACAAAAACACAGTGGAGTAGCTCGACGGGGCAGCTGCGAGGTTGTCAGTCACGACAATGAATGGTGTCACACTTCTTTGAGGTCCTCTCCCTTCTCTAAGGGCCGTGATCGGACCAACTTGGTTCCCTCTGTATCCATGCAGAGTACCATTCGTGACAGGTGGTCCACTGCTCCAGCTCCAATTGCATCTCTCTGTTAAAAAAAAAAAAAAAAAAAACTCACAGAGGAAATAACTGGATCCAATAATGGAGGAAAATTTCATTTCTTCTGCTTCAAATTCTTCTGATGTCACCCCGCAGGATGAGAGGACAGGGAAAGTGCTGTAGGTGTCAGTCGACGAGGGCTGCTGTTGTTTCACTGCGTGTTTCTGACATCTCCCCTAAAGGTTTGGTGACCTCCATTCCTGCCTAAACCTGTCTTAACATAGTATGTTCGCATTGTTCCAGGGGCCTAGCAATGTGAAGCAGCTGTTTCTCCGTATAGGAGTTCAGTCTGAGCATCAACCACCACCTTCACCTCTCCCCTCCCCCCTTCCTCACCCTCACAGACACAAACACTGTCTCTCCCACTCTCTCACTCCTCAAGATCCGAATGAATTGTCTCCCACTGTACTGCAACTGCGCCCCTCGAGACCAAGTTTAGCTGGAAGTCAAACATCATTATAATGGGATCAATGAATTTGATGTAGATATGTGTAATAGAGAGATGTATAGATGTGGAATAGAGGCCCGTAGGGACCCATTGGGCCAAGTACCCACAAATATTTTGAGATGAAATTTGCCTTCAGGTCGGAGTGTTTTTTTGGGCTATCTACTTGATTTCTAACGCTACACATGCCTGTAATAGGAGCAAACATCGGGCTCAGGTACAAAAAACAGAATGACTGTCAGATTCGCATCGGGCTCGGCTAATTCTCTCTCAGGCTCAGTTGTGTTGGGGCAGAAAATTGCGAATGACAAACTCTTAATTCAGCCAAAATAAAGTATAGGAAATCACAAGGTATTCCTCTGTTTCTGCCTTTGTGTTTAAATTTATTTGACAAATTTTAAACTATTAATTTAATCCTGGAATCCCTAGGGCATCGTAATAAAACGTTATTTCATGATATAATTTTACATTCTATTATGATGTCCTTCCCTGTCTGCAAATGTTTTATGGCAGCAACTGACTCATGTTATTTTCCAAGAAATGCTGTATATATATATATATTTTTTTTTTTTTCTCGGACTAAATATGTTTAAATATTTGCTCTCCTTTGTTTATGTTTCATGCAGCGTGGCCCTTAACTTTTTGTAGCGGTCCGGCATGAATTCATATTACATGCGACTGCATCCATCAGCACCTCCTTGGCAGCGCAGTTGTCTGGCTCTGGCTGTTTAATCTATTAAAGTGCACCCTTGCCTTTTTCCATGACATTGAGAATCTGAAACTGGCTTTGAGCTGACATCATGTTTGAGGATCAGACTTCCACTGACACGGGCGTACTCCTATCTCCTTGTCTTATTGAGGCCATGACTTTAAGGTTATTGAGCTGTTTTTTCTTTCAGTTGCATAATCCCTCTCTGTTAAAATAATACTGGAAATGGTGGGAGATGTGTACACTACATAAGAGCATAAACTAATATAAACAGTAGTGGGATCAGAAGGAATCAGACCTGGAAAAGTATGGATTGTATTTACAGTTATTCCAACTGTTGTTGATAAGTGACACTTTTGAATCAAGTTCTTTCAGGATATTGCGATCACTGTGATTGGGCTCATGCATGTAAATGATACAATAATGCAAATCAACAGATCAAAATAACAGATTGTCTGTTTAATATTCTGCAGAGAAAAGAACGCAAAACTCTCGTTCTCGATCCCTCTCGACATCATTTTACATTTTGACTCTTTGTGTTGGCATCTGCAGGGAAAAAAAGAGGCACAAGTGCCAGTGACGTGATTAGCCTAAGCAATGCTGTAACAAGGAGGGGAAAGAAAGCGGCAGTAGCTGGTACTTTAAAGTGTCACAGGCTTTGTAGCAATGACTAGTTTATGATGCTGATGTCAAGCATCACACTCAATGAGGCCTTTGTCCCAGGCTGAGACCAGGGCAGTGGGAAAACTGCCCACTCTTAGTCGGCAGGCCCATCCATCTTTCCATGAGGCCTTTGCCGTCCCCTTTGCACCAAAACTCTTGTGTATTAAAGATCTCTCGGGTTAATGCGCTGGAAAATTGGCTTGCATTTTTAGTGGTGGAGGCCAGCTTAAATGAAAGAAAAACAACTCACGGAGGGGAGAGAAGGACGAGAAAAATATCTGGAGGAGCGATTGTTGAGAGGCCGGCCCTCGAGTCTTGTTTCCTGCGACTTCGATAAAAAGAGAAGCCCGCTGTCTTGACACGCCGGCGATGATATTGTGCTCGGGCTGAGTGTAGCTCCATCCATTTATCATTACCGTCATAACCAGCGGTTTGCTACTGCTGAAGTATTGACCCGGTCATGATGTCTGTAATAGGACATTAGCGATCAATCCAAAGGGAACACCAGTGACGATAGGAACAGTGCAAGAATTATACCGTTCTCATCCCGCTTCACCTCTACAATCAAAGATTACATCTGACGCTAAATTCATCAGGGCCATTTTCTTTTCCGCTCCTCTTTTGGACGGTGGAAATCCATAAAACTACATCGCCGACCAATTCACCTACTAGCTCTGACAGGAAGTTTACCTCCGAGGGTCTTATTGACACGTGCGGGCTGCCTGTGTCACCGTTCGTTTTGATGAGGGAGCTTAAGTCAAACCTCGGCACGGACCACATCAGTGCGATCAATGAGTGTGGAGTGACTGACCTACTGGACACATTTATGGGTGTGGGAGGCTAATTAGGAGCCACTTCCCAGGCTTGGAGAGACAAGGCCTCGGAACAGCTGCTGATCAGCACTGGACTCCTCTCCCTGGGTCAAATAGGTGGCAGCTCGTCACGGACAGTGACACAGCTATAGGTCTGGAGAGGCCAATTTACTTAATGGCCAGCCCTGGGGCTAGGAGACTCCCAGTATTTCTTTTCTTGGACACTTGTAGATGACTGTGCAGGAGCCAAAACGATCCACTTCATCACAGCCAGCCGCACAGGGAGAGGCACGAGCACAGCCGTTTTACAGGGGAATCTTTTGTCCTTAAAAGTGGATTTAATGAAGTGGAGTAATGGAAGTTGTGGCAGTGAGTTATCCAGAAATTGTTTACATTGATTTAAAGCTGCATTAACCATTATAATGTGTAAATGAAGTGCAATCGTTCGAGGAGAAGAGGATTTTTTATCTTGTCACGAGCGGCTCCAGAGGGCTTCATGTCAAACATGGTCATTGACATCAGCAATCTTAACTGTAGGGTTTATTTTTTCTTTCACCATTATGCCCCTGAGGGTCAAACTGCTTTGGTCCCAGACGTCTCTTAACACACAGATGTTACAGTAACACGGGCAGGAAATCATGCCCAAACATCACCTCTGACCCCCACATGTCAGCTGATCCACCGTCACCTCTTTGGAAATAGACTCTCAACTTCTATAAATTACTGGATTTTCCTAGCGTGTCCCTCCATTCATTTTGTCTGGCTCCAGCCTTTCTCCACCACTGAGCCTGCGGTCAACTAATAGTGATTGCACAGTTGCTGAAAATCTGTCCCCTTGGGTTCACAAAGGTCAAAGGGCTCACACCGGGGTCAGCGCCTGTCTTTATGTCTCTTCCCACCAAAGGCTTTGTGATGAAAAGAGAGCCCCAGGAAACAAAAGCTTTCAGCAAAGACAAGCAACTTTGCTCAATACATCAGCACCTCCACTCGCTGCCGCCCTCCCTGGTAAAAACACACTTTCTAACTGAGATAATATGAGATTACTATCATCCACAAAGACGTTTTAAAGCGAGCAGAGATGTGAAGTGAAAACAGGAGAAATGGATCATTTGATATTCAGACCACATGTATAGTCAGTGGGAAGAGAACTAGACCAAACACAGCAATGCAACAGCACGTCCGTGCACTAAAAGACAGTTTGCTGTCATCACTGAGACAATTTGCGACTTGCAGATGTACATGTATTTCTGTGAAACTACCATTTTATTCTACATTAATAAAACTGTCCGACCGCAGATGTTTTCCTTTATTGGGGGAAAAAAGTTGTGTCAACATGACAAAGTTGTCCACGGCTCTATTAGCAGCATCTGAAACATCTTTTCTTGCTCAGCCTGTTTTCCCTATCATTGCATTTGACCCTTGTAAAACTGTATCAGCAAACTAATAACTGGGCTGGCCTCTAATCTGCTGCCTTTGTTCCCCTTCTCCTCTTGTAATGTGTTGCAGATTCCAGAGGTTGAAAACTAGCAAGGAGATTTTAAGCAAATGGCATCTGGTTAAAGGTCAGATTCGGGGGGCCCAGTGGGTGAAAGGTTGAATAACTCCAAGGAAGGTAGTGGCCGAGTCTTTGGGGAGATGTAGATGTTGTTTCATGCAGCTGCCAATCTTACAATCCATGTAATCCTTTATATATATATATTAAATACAATATTTTTTTTTTACGATTGATCATGAGAAACTTGCAGCCGAAAGGAGAAAAAAAAAACACAAACTCCTAAAAGAGGCTGCAACTGTGATAAATGCTTGTATCAAACTTATTTAATCAGTTATTTAAAACTAGCTGTTCAATCCAGATGTTCTGTTTTTAGATGTATAGATAATTTGACATGGGTTTATTGCTTTCCCGGCTCATGAAATGTGCAGGGAAGCTTTGCTGCAGGAGGGATCGCATGTCTCGAGTTCAAACTGCAGGTGTGTAAAATGGAACATGCACTTTTCTTCTAAATTAGGCATTGAGGGCTCGGAGCGGGCAGTAGGGAAATTAGTGGAATAACTGGTTGATTCTAACCAGATGATTGCTTCAGTTGGACACCAGAGAGTTTTCATTAGGTCTCTAATTTACAAGCCTCCCCCTGCATTCCAGCTCACGGACCAAACTGCCCCAGGTCTTAAAGAGCACCTTTGGCCTTTGCCCTTTTGCAGAAGTTGTTGCCAAAGCCACGCAGTTTGAATTTTGTAAATTACATTATGACCAGTGTGGAAGGAATGTATTTTTAACTTTGTCTTCATGCAACTGTACTGTTTGTGATAGTTATGCTGTTTTACAATGATATAATTCCATAATTATCAGTATGAAAACAACTACTTGTCATCACTAAACCGATGCTCTACTTTGGTGCAGATGTTTCCTTTAAATCCGTTTAACACATCTGCACTTTTGATCCCTTGTTCCTCACTTAAAAATGTGTATTTGTTTATTTCAGAGGCAGTTGACATTCATCAACATTAAAATGCCAATGTGCAGACGTTAGCAAAGCCAAGAGCAACACAAGCCAGTGACCACAAACATGTTTCAGCATGTTTCAGATGGATGCTCTCGTGAATGGCTGGAATAAGGGAGTGTTGATAAGGAGCTGTAAAGATTAAACAGGAGTTATAAAGCAAACATGTTCACATAAAAAGTTGGTACGCTGAGCGAACAGTAAAGTCCCGGCTTCTCTGTTACGATGTGTCGTATCTCTTATTGTACATTTTACATCTAAATATTTATAATATAAACAAATTCACAACATTTATAAATAAACTAAAACATAAAAAGTCAGAAGTAGATATATCGATAAATCAAATTAATTAATCACAATCCCTAAATGGTTTCAAATACACATCTGGATCTGGTCTTCCATCATGTAAAAAACCAGCTCAATATTTAACATTGTGAAAGAAATCTTACATTTTGACAATTTATTGTTCAGAAGACGCTCTTGATCATTCATATCTATTTGCATATCTATTGATCACTAAATAAAATAAAAGCACAATTTCAGTTTTGAATTAATGGAGAGAAACCAAACCATAACTAAATCTTCTTTGCTATAATTTAGATACAGTGGAAAATATAATAAAAAAAACAACAAGAAAATTTAATTTAATAAACTTTCTAATCCTGATATTTGAATAAAGGCGCTGTGGTGACGATCATAACCAGCTCATTTCATAGCAACACTTTGCCGCCTCCTGTCATAGACGTGTATGTTATATATGTTATATTTATAGACTTGTATACATGTATAAAAAATATCATAGAGCACTCTGTCAGCTTTGTCAAGGGCACCCAGACTTTCCCTCCAACTCCAGCAGCACCCTGGGTTTGCTCTAATGGCTGATGACATATAAACCTTCAACCACAGTTCACTTCATGTTTTTTTTTCCCCTTAAAAGTTCACTTTGATAAATGAACTTGTGCGAGTGCTGCTCTAAAGCTGTGTTGAAGGAGAGATCCGTTCAATAGACAAAAGTAAACACTCGATTTTTGAGCTGCAAAGGCCTCGTGAAGGATTATGTGTTAGATTTGTATTTGCTGCTGAATAAACAATAATTGCATTTTGTCAGAACTGACTCACCCTGGTATGATACAGCAGTAGTCACACTTTACACAGCATATTACAAAGGTTTAAATCCACGTCTTGTCTTCCAATGGGATTCTAATAGCAGGTAGTTAAGTTTGCATTGTTCTGTACAGGCTCTCGAATTCACCAGGAATAAGTTTCTAAAATAAGCCGTGGTTTTCCGGGTATGATGATGTTTGTAAACACCGGGATGGGATGCAGGCGGGCAGGCGGGCCATGTGCCTCCACTAATGATGTTGTAGGAGGGGAGGGAACACTATGGGAGGCCCCATGCTGCTGCTTAACTCTCTCTTAGCTGCCAGGTCATGTGTGATTAAGAGGTTTGTGTTACCTGAAGCCCTGCTGAGGAACTTCCCCCCGGAGGGAAGTTTGTCCCATCCACCTAATCTGAAGAGGCTACGAATGGATACTGCAGCATTTACCGCCAGTTTTATCACCGTGTTTTTACCCAGGGGAGCTCTCTCAGACTTCATATTAGATTTAGTAACCAGACAGCAGCTCAGCCACCACTGTAGATTAAGTGCTGGTGTCGCACTGGATTTTATGTTATTGATAATTTATCCGTTAGAGGTAAAATTCTGTAGGTTGTACACATTTAAGGGAATGAGTGTGACATAAAAAATACTATGCATAGTTTAACTAAAATTCTAATTGTACTGATAATGTATATTATAATTAAAAACCGGCCAAATTAATAAATTAAAAAAACCGTATGTACAGTAATTACAATCTCAGTGATCCATTTATTAACCTGTCAATCGGTTGCAAATGAACATCCACAAAACGCTTGTCCTCCTTTTTTTTTTTCTTATTGACCAAGGATAATAAATAGTCTTCAAATTGTCCCTGAAATTGTGTCCAACAGTGATTACAACTGGCGTCCTGCTGTGTTTGTGTGCAGTGGAGCAGGGGTGGAGATGAGCTGGGGGGTGGTGACAGGGCGGGCGGCGGTGGAGGGGGATAGAGACGAGACAGTTGTGGGTTAGGAAGGTGGCGCGCAGGACAAAGAAAAAGTATGAGAGGGAGAAGTATAAGCATGACCATGCTCCTGTCCTTGTTTGTAAAGTGATAAATGGGAGGAGGGTGCTCCGCTGCCGGCGCTGTGGTATTTCAAAGTTGTCTTCAAAGGAACGAGCGGTGATCCGAGAGCGGAGCAACGGTCGCCTCACCTCCAAAAAGTAGGGCACTGGAACCTGCTGTCACAAAAACTGCTTTCAGTGTTTTCAGATCATACAAACGGTCTATTTGTGTTGGTAAATGTTGTAAATGAACCAGAATAAGGAGCTGGCATACGCCTCCAAATATAGTCATTTGAGGAACACACTGAAATAAAAGACACTTAATTCCTTTCAAAGCTCAATAATGTGATGACCCTTAACTAGTGGAGTCGTCAGAAAATTGCATATTTGGCAGCTGAAATCCACCAGCTCATTTAACTTTATCAGTAAAAGTAAATCAAGAAATTCCAAATTATAAGGAGACGCCAAAGAAAATGCTTGTTTACATTCATTTCTGAATGTAGCAGTAAAACAAGCACGTGTTTCCAAAATACATTTTTGGAGAAATACAAAATGATGAAACCTTTCAGAAGTGAAAGCTAAGCAACAATGTATGAAAATAAATCAGACATTTATGCAGATTTGTGCAGTTTGCACCTTTTACATCTGTTGTCATGTCACCCTTGACTTATCAAATTCAATTGTCAATTACATGCGATCGAATTCCAAGCAGATCCCAAACAAAATGTTTACAGCAACCAATTTTATTTTCCTGTTTTCTAACTTTATTTTTGAGGTTTAATGTCGAACAATGAACTGGTTCGGTGTAACAATGTCAGGGGAATAAAATTTAACGATTGCTTCGGCCCCTCAGCCAGAGGCCGCCTGTGCTGGTGCCAGAGTGGTCGTGGTTCAAACGGAGAGCAGCGAGGAGACGACTGATATTGTCAGTGCGTTGAGTTGTTGCAGTGTTGAGAGTGGGAGAACCGGGGCAGCCCCGAACAGGCCAGGGCCGTGAGTTCCGCCAGCTGCACCCTGTCTTTGAGGAGGGGATGGAGAGCGTCTCATTGAGGTTGGCAAACGCTGGCTCATAAACTTTCCCCTGTCTCTCCCTTTGATTTTCCTTGGACATCTGCCTGGCCCTCCCATCAGGAATGTGCAGCAGCTGTTTGCTGCAAGTGTCTTCGCCGTGTGAACTCGAGCTTGTGCACGGGTCCTGGCTTAATGAATTGAGCCAATTCAAACTGGGTCGCCTGGGACACTGGGCCCTGGTGCATAACTCTGCTCCGGGGATGACAAGCAAGCTCAGGGAAGGAGGCTGGGAAATGTATATTATAGAGGTTAACCATTTGCCCCCATACTGTAATTGGCTTAGATTGTCTAGCAACCGGATTTGCAGGGGCAAAACCTGCGCCATGCTGCAGTGCAAAAGTTCAGCTGCAGCCCACACGATTGTGTGATTTTATGTGGGCATGAGAGAGAGTCAAACATATAGAAAGATGCACAAGCACAACACAACGAGGTGTGTTACACATATTTAATTTGTTTGACAAATGAGTGTTTTGTGGAATTGGGTGAACAGGTTGTACAGCTGTGCCAGTCCCAGCTGTGAAAGCATCATGATGTAACTGTGATGCTTGTGTCTTACAATACATTTAACACTAAGTCAGGTTTTAATCCATTGACGAAACTTAAGTGAGTCACTTTGTGTCAAAAGATTTAATTTTACTTTCATCTCTGGCCATAATTCACAGCGATGCCCACATTTAATGCAAAGTGCAAGGAGTGGACGTCATTCATCGTGCAAACAGGAATTCCTTTATTTTTCTTGAGCCAAAGAAAGGGTCCAGACTTTACTCACAAACTTTAGACTCAGATAGACAAGAGGATTACTGATAATGTGGACGGTCTTCATTCAAGAAGAGCTGGCAAACAGTTCTGAGCTGAGTGACGGGGAGAATAATCTGATGCTGCTTGTTTGTTTGAGCGAGGAGATTAAGGGGAGTGAGAACATTGAATTCAGGAGAGTAATACCACTGAGAGATTGCCATCTTTGTCGAGCCAGTGAGGACCTGTCTTCAACGCCGTTGCTGAACTTGCTTTATTGTAACCAGGAAAAAGGGATTTCTTGAAATCTCGACTGCTAAAATCATCAACAACCTTTTAGTTTCTGATATGTCCTGAACGCACATGTCAGAATACTGATGAGCTCCTTGTGTTGATTTGCTTTTAGTGTTGCCATTGTGCTCCTTGTTCTTGTGTATCCCTGTATGCCTGGCTACGCAGTGCAGTCAGGGGAACTCCATGAGCCATGATGAGTTGTTTAAAATCTAATCAGAAACTAACAAGTCCCTGGTTATTTGTTTCTGCCTCAATACTTGAGAGTTCCCAGATGTTGGGGAAGGTGGGGAGTCGATTGTTTATACAGTGGTGAATCTTTCCCAAACACACACGTTCTATCAGCCTTCATGGCTATCTATCAAGGGAGGCACAAGTTACAGTTTTTCTAAAGTCAGGCAGGCACAAAAGCCCTTCAGCAGCAAATTACAACTCCCACCCCACCTGCTGAAGCCAGCGTGCTGGCGGCGCAGTGTTCAGACGGTAACCTGCCTCCGATCGATCGGTTGTTGTTGCAGCTGTGCTCTGGTTGATGGTTTATTTAAGCGGCTCCACATGCTTGTTGAGGGGAAGGCAGCTGAATACATAAAACAGGCTCTCAGAACCACTTTGTGGTCCGGCTAAGACTAAATGGAATAATAAAAACCAAATGGTTTTATCCCATGTTGTAGGCTCATAAATCCAGGAAGTTGCTTCTTACCTTTATGATCTGATACATGTTGCATGTCAGATTTTGCGGGATGAGTATCAGGGTGGACTTTAAGACAGCATGTCTGTTGAAGTAGATGAGCACCTAATGTAGATTTAGTTGATCGTCACTGTTTCATCTGTATTAACCTACTGGTAATACAATCAGTTGAAAGGACTCCTCATAAACAGAGAATAAAGTGAAACCAGCCAATGTGCTTCAGTTGAAAACTTGAAAACTGTTTATTATAGCAGCTTATATTGTTGCAATTTTACAAGTGTCACATTTTAACAGTCTGTATTAGAATATCTCTTTCTATCGGCCTCCATAAATAATTATTATACACGCAGTATAAAAAACAGGGATATCAGATCATGACGGAGCTGTGCTGGTTATATCCATGTTCAGTCCTGAGTGATTCGAGTCCTGTGTTTAGTCAGCTAGGCTTCAAGGTCGAGCCTTGACTCTCCTCAGTGAGGTCAGTGACATCCTCTCTGCATTCACACTGTTTCCTTCCCTTCAGCCAGAGGGGAGGATGTATCTCTAACTTCCTGCTGCCTTACACACAGACAGGAAATTACTAATTTGTTGTGCTATGCCTGACATTTCTAATGTTTAAAGTTACACGCAGCAGAACTGTGAGGATTTGTCAGCTTCACTGCAGACGATCAGAGCAGATTTCTCTCTCTGTTACAGAAACACAAGGCCGTTTGATGAAAAGGAAATCAAACTAGTTAATTTCAATTGTGACTAAACATTAGAAAACAATTGATCCTTTTGTAATACTCCTTTTTTTAAATACTATTACAAATAAACACATCTGATAATATTTCATACTGTAGCTACAGTTGATATATTCCCACTGCTGTTAAGATTAGAGATTAAAGTTCTTCGTCACTGTGACAGATTTCCATCTATTAGATTCCAGAGAGTCTATGTGTGAGATCAGTTTTGATAAAAGCCTGATTTTAACTGAGCAGACAAAACCCAGAACCGGCTTCTTAGCACATAATCAGTCTCTGTGAATTCACTTGGGACTGGAGCTAGTGAGGACATGACGTTCTGACTCGTAAAGCAAATAACTGCTGAAAAAAAAGACAAATAGTTACATTAACCTAGTATAAGGATTTATTACTGTCATCTGACCAACTTGTTAGTTCTTTCCCCATAAGTTAAGTTTCTGTTTTGTTCATCGTGCTTCGACTTGTCTTCTGGTGTCTCACCCTGGCAGGTTTGTACAGACTGTCTGTTCATAATACAGTGAACACTGAGTATCCAGGAAACATGTTGGCAGAATAAGCTATAAGCTCTATGCTTTGGTGATATTGAGCTAAGCTAAGCTAAGCTAACCAGGATTTGTGTCAGGGTTGGCTGTTCAGGGACTGAGCTCACTGTCCACTCACAACCAAGTTAGGTAATTTATGATTTAATCTATTTTAATTCAGCTTATTTACTCTTATTCATATTTATTGCAAGTTTTTGAACTCAAGTTGAGAAACAGTGTGGTCCCCAAAGAAAGTCTTACACAAAGTAATGAAACAACAGGAAGTTAAGTTTCTCGTTTTATGACTGTTTTAGCATTTTTAACACTTGGATAATCAGAATACTGCATTAACTGAAGCATCAGTAAAAGTAGGGAGGAAACTGCATTGACAAATGAAAAATACACAGGAACAACATGAGGAGTCTTTTAGATACAAGTCCCAAAAATCACTGCAGTGAAAATACTAAAACTCTGACTGTGGTCTCAGTAGCAACTTGCTCATGAGGCTCATGGGTACTCCAGTATTTATTGCCTCTACCAAACTGACCTGAAAACTTAATTTGTCATTATTTTATACTGAAACATGAATAACCGATGGTCATAATTTGAGCCCTTTAGTCTTGTTAAGTTGTTCAGATGACTGCTGGGAAGCAAATGGACAAAGCAGGCTCTTGATCCATTTGGCCGTCAGTCAAAAATGTTTGGGAAACCAAGTGACATTCTTACATTTTTTACATGAAATTTAATGGATAAGTGGAATTAGATCTATTTCATGGACCCTTAAATTAAATTAAATTTGTCCGTCTCATTCTAAAAGTCACCGTCTATAATTCTTGTAAAGCAGTTAAAGGTTTTGGAACAGATTATGTATCAAACCCCATAGAAAATCCCCTCGAGCGTTTATGTCAGATTACAATAATGACTTTGTGTAAATATGAAACTTTAATTTGATTTGACTGGAGATAGAGACTTTGACTCAGGGGTGTTTATTTAGTGATGTTGAGCTACTTTTGCATGTACTAGATTCACAGTGACGTGTGGCTTAGAAACATTGTGCGATTCGACTGTGAAACTCCTCCAAATTAAAGCTAACACGCTGGGTTAAAAAACAAAAGCGGCAAAGTGCTGCCAATTCCAAACACCTGCAAATAATTGCGACTTTATAACCCTTTGTTGTCAGGTGTCGAGCAGCTCCAGTTGACATTTGTGGCCCTCACAAAGGTGAGCCGCGGAAAAAAACGCCAGCCTCTCTGATATTGTGGATATTTCTGTCAACTCCCAGGGGTCTGAGCTTGCCCTAGAAATGGCTGAGGACTGAAAAATGTTGTTGGAGCAATACTGTTTATGCAGAGCACGGGCTCATTGTGAGCGGACAGGGAATATTCAGAACAGTTTGGCCCCTTTTTCACTCCAATATATTTTGGCCCACGCCTCCCTGAGAATGACCCCGAAAACAGTAACCTAGATTGTTACGTCCAATTAAAGCAATTTCGGGAAAACAAGCCCAGAAACTATAATAGCCGCCGTCATGTTTAAACGATGAATCGTGCTACACCACGTACGTGCTTATTTACTTTATGCAATGTTAAAAAACGTGGATAAACTCAATCATGCACAAGGTGGAGTAAAGTACTATTTTTATGAATTCAAGTTTGTTGAGTTTAAAGTGCATAAGGTCCACAGCGTGATAAATCACAGACTGGTCCATTTTTAGAATGTCCACCAAGTTGACTTATATGGCAACAACAAAACTTCAAAAAGTATTTCACAGAGGAAGTGCTGCTTACACAGTCCAGTGTAACAACAACAACTTCCTTGTGCCATTTCTAAGGATTAGAAAGTATTATTATCATGTTGTCTTATCCTGTTCCTGAAATGTCATTTTGTTGCTCTGCACTTTTGGATCAGATTTCTTGCGTGCATGTAGCCTGTCCACTCATTTTGTAACCGTATCTTTTTCTCTCTGTAGCTTAAAAACAAGGCATGCAGTCCTCTGTAATAAATCTCAAGGCTAAGCTGCAGAAAACATGTACATTTTATGCATTTAACTTTAAATTCTCCAACTGTTAAACTGCACAATAACACATCCACATCTGGCAGCGGGGTACCTTCTGAAAACAGTAACTAACCAGTAATTACACTCAGAAAGACAATCTAATCATCTCTCCTGTACTTTGAGGAACTCGGTGTAACACCCTGGAGAAAACTTGGGCCATCAGTTATAAAACCGGTTGTGTTTAGTTTTTTTTCATACCTGAACCCGCTGCACATTTCTATTTTGACAGGCTCTCTAATTACATTTGCTATTTATGGTGCACTAACCATCTGCTACTGATTCCTTCATTATCTCCAACACGGCAAAAAGATTAGGGCATCGTTGGGGAGTCATACCTTCAATGGATGGGCACTCGTCTTCACAAATTCTTCATCAAAAGTCACCATATGATCTTAAAAAATATAAATATATACCATTGAAATCACTTTGTTGCTGAACTTACGACGTGAGCTCTGTTTTTAGTTACTGAGTGACCCCGACGCTGTGAGATTTATTGGCACGAGGTTCCTAAACGACGGTAGCTTGGATCTTTATCCTGCTTTTCTCAACAGTGTTAAAAATGCTACATGCTGTTGAACACTAGTAAAATAAACGTATATTTGTGCGGGCAATAATTGACTCAACCTTTGTTTTAATTTTGAATTCCGGACACAGGTTAGTTTTAGGTTTCAAAGACTCATTAGCTAACGTTAGGATTGTGGAAAAGTGAACGTTTTTTTTAACCCTAACCCAGCACTGGACCACAACTGTCATCAAACACAATACATCTTCAAACGGTCTTGTTCTCCTACAGTAAATTAATTTGAGCATTCAACATGCAGTTCACCAACATCATATTTAATTCAAGCATTTATTACAAAACACTGAATACAAGTAATGTTTTACGTAAATTATTCCCTGGGATATTTGTGTTAATAATTTTTTTTTTTAAACACCTTATCCAGAAATGTTAAAGAAAGTGCAAAAATAATTCTACGATCCGCTGCTTTGTCGGGATCTTCCCCCGAAACTTAATGGGTGTTTTCTTGGCCCATGTTTCATCCTTCCACTAAGCTTTGTGCAAATAACAACAAACAGACAAGGGTGAAAACATAATCTCCTTGGCAGAGGTAACAATCAACCTGTCGTGGTTGTGTGAATAGTGTTAGTGGAGGACAATTACAAAAAGACAAAGTTTAAGGATGTTCTGTCACAAAAGATCTTTGTGATTAAGTTGAAATGGATAAGTGCTACTACAAGGTATGTTATTTCCAATGGTAAATGCATCGGCTTATACAGCAATTTTCTACTCTTCACACACGCATTCGTACAACGCTACTATACGCTGAGCTTTTCCTGTCACACGACCAGCACAGCCATAAGGGGAAATGTAGGGGTTTAGTATCTGGCAGTATCTTGCCCAGTGGAGGAGCTGGGGATCAAACCAATGACTCTCTGGTTAGTGGTTTAAATCCCCATGTCTACCTCCCGACCTCCACAGGCGCCCCAACCTCTAACACTGGATAGCACAGTTTACCTCTGTCTCCTACCTGCAGTCGACGACTTGCCTCATTGATGGTTTGTTGTCCACACGACAGCTGACTTTCCTTTTGATGTTGTAACTAAGTTGTAAAATGAGTTGGTGAGTACATTTGACACATTGATCTATTTCTGTTTGCTTTGTCCATCTCTGTCTGAATCAGGTTGATTTGTTGTAATATTCCTGTAGAGCAGCAACAGAACCAGTAATTCATTAGCATGTCTTTCTGGTACACGAATAACACAGCACTCTGACTTCATTCAAACGTGATCCACTTATCTCGACATGTTTAAGACCTGATGGTGACGGGCCACAAATATCAGAAGAGGTGATACTGACATAACAATTGTTACTGAGATGGAAATTTAAAAGGACGCTCATGAAAACACTGGACAGCGTCAAACACTGACATAAATATTCCTGCCTGTTCCCATTACCGTTTGAGTATTGTGTGCTTTTCAAAAGTGCGTCACCTTTTTTTTTTTATATGTAATCTACAATGAAGCATGCTCGACAGTTGTTTTTCTAAGACTTACACAAACAGCGTGTATGGTCTTTATCCCAGCGAGGCTACTAGCCATAATTTCACTGTCCTCTCTGGGCGTTAGTGTCAGTGTTCACGTTTGGTTAAATCCCTGTGGTATAAGTGACCGGCGACATTGATTTGCTATCCTCCTTGTTGCATTGACTCGCCAAGCCACAAGAGGCTTTTTGAAGGCTGCTGATCCCCAATATATATTTGTAACACATTTGTTTTAATTAAGTGTTCACACAGCATGGAAATTGGATACTTGACTAAATGACTGGAACCAACAGTAATACGACTAATTGCGTTTACTATTGCAGCCATTGTGCCTCACAGATCAATATTTAGAGTAGCTGGTGGGTATAGATTTCTTAAAAGAAAAAAAAAGGGGCTGATCAAATAACCCGGCGATGTTTGATGGCAGATTTTTTTTTTTGTGCAGTAATCTGTTACAACATCTGAAGGAACTTTTGATTCAGCTTTATACTGTGAGGAAATTTGGAAAACCGTAAAAGATAAAAAATGTTCCATTTATCTTTCAATGAAACAATACATTTCCATTTTTATCTTTTAGTAATTTACAGTTGTTCTGAAAAATCCTGCCCTTCTGGATGTCTAGTAGTTGAGTCAAAGCGTAGGCACGGTCCCAGGCAGCGTTTTTTAAACTACAAAACCGAATGAAATAAAACACTCAAAGGATTAGAACAATTTAGAAGGCAGACCCCCTTCGTTTCCATTGTGCCTCTACCATGCTGCGGCTATTTCTCTATGCCCAGCATGGGCTCCACTTTGTGGCTTTTAATAACCTACCCCTTCAAGCTTCTACCCCCTGAGACACATCTTTCCCTACTTTATTTGTGCCGCTCTGTTTCTACCTACCAGCAGCTGCAACGAGGAACAAGCAGGCAGCAGCAGCAGCAGCAGCAAATTTCTTCCAGTTGCTCAACATGCTAATACTCCCCTTTTCTTTGCAGCTCAAGCATTATATTGCAGTTTCATTGACTGGGAGGTGTTGTGTTGCAGTGGAATCAATAGCTGAGGGGATCCCAGCCCGACGATTAGCTTGTCAGTCAGGCCTCTGTGGTTGAAAGGAGGGGAGGCAGCGTAAATCCCAGAATACCAGGGGCCACCAGCATGGAAAAGCTGGAATGCTGGGAGCCGCCGATCGCGCTGCACCACCTGTTGTAAGAGGCAACATGTGCTGAGTGTATTAACCTTTCTGCTACTGTGGTTTAACCGCTGACTGCTACCATGGGTCTCTCGCAGTGATGAAGACTTTTACCAGGCCAGTAAGAAAAGTAACTGTTATCTGGTCAAATTAGCTGAAACTGGTTTCATACAAACTGTGAAGTCTTGCTTGTATATTATTTATACAGTGAATAAAATGGAAGAGAGGAATTTTTTTTAAATTCCGCTTTCAGACTAGTGCAGTGCCTGTTCTAAACATGCCTGTTTGGAATGGGCTGTTTGTTTGGCGGGTGGTAATTTTAGGTTGCAGCTTTCTTTATGGAACTGTCAACGTGACCTGCAGTAATATAGCTGCAGCAAGTAAAGACCAGCTGCAGACCCCTGAAGCTGCACCACCGCTGCTGCACAATGAGCTGTTCAATTCAATGTTCAGTGAAGCTCAGTACCCCCCTGAACTGGAGAATCAGTTGTTGTGGACATGCTGTTGCCGGGATCGATGTCCATGTTGATGTCAGCCGCCGCTACTACAGAGCGGTGGTCTCCTGGTTATTCAAAGTTTGTTAATACTGAACGTATCATGTGTCCAAATCACACCTGATTTGACACTTCACTTCCTTGGGCCCTTTACATTGCGCATGCCAATAGTGAAGCCGATACTATGAACTGTTCTTTAGAAATTCGTTCAACATACAGACAGACAGACAGAGAGAAAGACTGAAGTTTCTGAAATGAATAGTTAGAGCCTGCTCCGAGGCCTTGAGGTTTTTTTGAGAAATAGGAATTTGAGATTTCTATTTTTAAACTATTTTCATACTCCACAAATTACAAATTTCTACTGAACAGAATAAAATAGTCAACTGAGGTTTAAGTACTGTTGACATCATGGTACATCAGTCCATCTTCACACTTTGAACTTCGCTGGCCTACAGGGGCATCCAGTTAGATAAACCCAGTTCAAGCATTTGTCTCAATGATGTAATACACATGTAGTGCCACTACCAAAAAAAAAGTATTAATGTCATATTTTATTTCAATGTTTTGGCTTCAAATTAATTTTAACATACCGCTTTAACCTATCTCTTGGTTTTAAAACTGTACCATCGTGTTTGTAGCATTGAAACAGCTCCCTGTGGTAACTTGCCACTGACAGTTGGTGATGTTTCATTTCTTCAAGCGCGGAGACAGAGTGATTGTAAACAGTTTGTGCATGAGTCACATTTGGAGAAAATTGAGACAAAGTAAATCTTTGACCTTTTTAGAATTGTTTGGCTCTCATTGCGAGGTCGCCACACAATTCACCCTGGATGGAGATCCATGTGATACTAACACAGGGCAACATACTGCTCTGTGATGTTTCCCCATATGTTTCCTCATGACCTTTTCCCGCAGCTCACTCAGATAATGTGGGCTATCAAATCTGTAATCATCATTTCATGTGAAGCCATGATGATGAGCACCACTGTACTATTAGAGCTGAATTAGGAAAAGAAAGACAAACTACAGTATGTGGGATGCTGCAGACATATGTGCTCCTTAACTTTATTCTACGATCAAGAAGTGCTATTAACATAGCGTTATTATTTTATTATTGTGTGCAAAACCGAAAGGACAGTAAATATTATGAAAACCTTTTGTGAAGAGGGCGTATCCTGTTCAACTCAAATTTGAGCAAAGCAAGAAATCAACCCGTATGGAAAACCATTAGAGACCAACTCTCAGACTTTGAACTGGTATTACACTGGTGAAAGTGTCATCTTTCACCTGGGTGCTCGACAGCGGACACAGAGGGACATTTCTTCCTGTAGGCAATGGAGGATCACTAACAAGACTCCCGCTGGGGGGCGTGCTCTCATACGGAGATCGGTGATCACTTGATGCCCCTGTCCTCAGAGCAGGCTTAGCGAGAGGCAGCTTCACTTCGGCTCTTGGAGGGAACTGTCAGCCGAGGGTCACACTAAGAGAGAGCCGGGGCATGAAGCTGCTGCACCAGAGGAGGAGTCAAGGGCAGTCATGGACTGTTTGTCTTGAAAGAGGATGGAAGGGGGCAAGGGTCACTGCAGAAGGATTGAGACCCCATTAGCAGAGTTACACTTACTTCCACTAGCTTAGCTTCTGACTTAAAGAGCAATTTTCTGGTTGAAAATCTTCCTGCTTTTACTCTGTTCAGCTCTCGGTAATTAAACAGGGGAAATCATTGGAAAAGAAAAAGACTGTATATTTGTCTTCTGTTCAGGGTTTACACGCTAAAGGTTACAGAGACACAGATTGTTGGCCTTTAGGGGCCACACCCCCAAAAAGCTGCTGTTATTGTCAATTGTGTAATAAGAGAGAGGGATAACATGAGCCTGCAACAAGTCACTGTGCACAAGGTGGTAATAAGACTAGTCAGCAGTCATACAACACTTTCAGTTTAAATTTACAGTTTCTCATCAGAATAAACTACGGTGTTTTTCACAGAAACTCCACGAGGTCAGGACAGTGAGGGAACAAACAACAAAAGGAAAGAGGGAGGTGGATTCACAGTCCTGTTATGGATGTAAAATGTGGTTGTGTGCAGCACTAAAATGTTGTTTCTGGCTGATATGGAGTATCAGGGCCATGTTGAGGAAAAATAATGTGGGATTTCGAGGATACAGTTGTAATTACAAAAAAAATTCATAATTGAGGAGAAACTCCCAATATTAGGAGAAAACTGTCAAGGTAAATAAGCAGCAATGAGAAACCTGTGCTCACCAGAGTTCCACTTCTTTGGTCCTAAACTCTTGAACCAATCTCATTGTGACACTAAACACATTTGAATATCACACAGATGTAAACAACGATACAGTCGACCACTACCAAACATTTCCGCCTCCACAAAAGAGGTAATTTACTTTCTTACACAATCTTTAAGTTTGACTTCAAAATATTAAGTATTACATTACGTTTGTGAAAATTACATGTCGCCTAAGTATACCTTAAGATGATCCACATTCCTCATTTTAAATGCTTTTCCCCATATTAAATACATGCAGCCTAAAATATATGCTTGTAAACTTTATTCTTGTAAAATAAAAACAATTCTTGTAATTTTATGACTTTAAATTCAAATTACTTTTTTCTTGTAATGATACAACTTCATGGCCCTACTGCTGCGTTTCATGTTTCTAATCATTTAGTGAAATAGTCAAACGAAAACAATTTTAATTGTATTATTTTCAGTAGTTCACAAGCACAGTTTATCCCAATGAAGAGTATTTGTTTACCACCGATACATATTTGTTTTACAAGGTTGTAAACATCAAATCACTACATCATTTTCAGATGGCATTTTTAATGAGTAGAAACGGGGAGAAGGGGGGGGGGGGGGGGGGGCGTCGCCAATGGAGACACGTGGTGCTGAAGGATGTAAATAAAACAACTTCAACCACCATCTGAGCACAGTGAAGACATACAAGTCAAAACAGCTTTAACATGATCCCCTGTTCAGTCACACAACAAAAATAACTTTTGATGAATTATCAAAACATTACTTGAATATTTTTTAAAGGAGAAAGTCACTGTTTTCCCATTGGACCAAATGAAGTGACAACTAAAAATATTTGTTATTTGCCACTAAAAACATATTTAAAGGATAAAAGCTTTTTTCCGCCTTAATAAAAAAATACAAAAAAGTAGCTTATAGACTCATATAGCTAACTCACTGATATTATTTAGTAGTGTATAATTATGTATTTATCTCTGCGGTTTGTGTGTGTGTTGGGCGTGTGTTCATGCATGTGTGTGTGTGTGTGTGAGCGAGACAGAGGCAGATAAAGAGAGGGAAAGTCTTTGTAAAGAATTTGGCAAGCTCAACAAAGTCCCTCAAGAGTCCTTACCAAAGGATCGGGGAGAATGTTCTAGGTTCCAAGGAGAAAGACCCCTCAAGAATGAAAACACACTAGCGTTAAGTTATTAGCTCCACTTTGAGCTGTGTATGTGAAACAAGCTCTCACAAGAGCTGGTGAGAATCCCTTAACTCACATTACTCCACCCACCGGCTTTGTCTCTTTTTCAGAATCAGCCTAGGAGGGTTATTCTCTCCATGTGGATAGGTCCTCGGGCCCAATTATCTGGCTACAATGCTCAATTAGCCATAATCCCTCTTTTGAGGTGATAATGAAGGGGTTTTAAGTTTTTGCTTGTGGTTTAAGAGCCACCTTATGTGAGATGAAATAAGAAATGCATAATTCTTTTGAGGAACGGAGAGAGGGAGAATTATTCTTTTTAGCCGAGAGAGAAGTTAGCTCAGTTTTGTGCAAATGACAAAAACGCCGTGGGTTGTAGAAAAGTGTGCTGAAGGATTGTAACCGCTGCCAAGTTCTAACAAAGACGTGCACACGCAGGAGGGAAAATATCGGCATCGTAAACTGCAAAGGATGAAGCAGCAAATTCAAATCCTCGTGCTTTATTTCTTTTTATTTTGGCCCAAATAAACTCTGACCCTCGGTTGGACGGAGGTGTTCAGGTAAGTGTCACCACGAGCAAGGTCATACTCTGTCACCAGGTGCTCAATTAAAAGGAGCATTAACCTTGTTTACAAAATACAAGCGCAATATGGAGCGGGGCTGTAAATTTATTGTCATTAAACAGTAGGAGGCCGCTCTCTCTTGGCCGCTTGCCTACGAGCCACATGAGCCGAGCTGGTTAGTGTGCACACACTCGGCCGTCTAAGCCGACACAAGGACTACATCTGGAGCACCCCTCTGCCGCGGCCAACTAATGACAAATGTTTTCGCTTTACTTTGGCTCGCATTGCAACAAACGAGTTCAAGCATTCTTGAAGAGTATATTTAGGAGCGGGGGGTGCCAGGAGTGAGGGGAAAATGTCTGCCTCAGCTTTATGATGTGGTAAACTAAAAGCGCTGAATAAGGTGACTGGCAAGTAAGCCTTGACATAATAAAAAAAATACTCTGGCATCCAAAATGTCATTGTGCTGCCTCCTATGAGGCTATACCGTTCACTCCTGCCCTGTTTATTTACGTGCCAAAAAGTGCACATGATAAAACCTCCCTGCGAGGTGAAATAAAACAGTCGTCACTCTTTGTTTTTACGAGTCGCTTTAGTCGGTATTTGGCAGACGGCGTAGCCTGTGTCGGGTCGGAGTGTTTAAAAAAAAGTGGGATTTGGATTCCACGTGTATGTAGAAAAAGACCAGACTATCGGTGAGTTAGGAGGTTCAGCCAAGACCCCCTAACGTTCCCTCTTCTGCCCGAAGAAAGAGTTCTCACCTTACCCCATTGCAGAGGTGAGCGTACTTCAGTTGTGATCTGGATGTTCTGATGTCAGTGTGGTTTCTGAAGGGAAATCTAACATACACAAATACACTGAATATCCATAGGATCATCCCCCAATACCTGATCCTGAGCCAAATCTGACACCGAGCGTTGCTCCTAAGCCGTGTCGCAGGTTCCTGCCGATCTAGGTATTACAACTGTCTGTTATTCTTGGAGGAGTGGCTCTCAGTTAACCTCAAATCAAGGACTGTAATTTGTGGTTGATGGCACACTTTGAGATCTGTCTGATCTCTGTGCCTCAGGCGCTGAGGCACGGGACTTGATTAGAGACAGTTACATGTGGGAACTACTGCGCTAACCACAACTCGCATGTCAGCCGCATGCATGTCATGTGTCTTTTCGCTAAGATATATGGGTGCGAGAGCTGCAGTGTAGGAGCCTGGCGTATCTTTGTAGTCGTAACTACAAAGGTAAGAGGTGCTGCCTCTTCACCAGGTGATCAGGAGCTACTTTTGACTTTCTCCTTCAAGTTCTGAGATCTGATTATACATTTTGTGGTACAAAGGTGTCGATCATTGTCGTCCATTTGTAGCTTTTATTCCATTTACAAAACCTTTGTAAACAGTTTTGGTATATAACTTGAAACTAATAGTTCTGTTTTATGTCTTTGATAATGTGAATGTAATAACATTATGTTTAATGTGACATTTATTAAATTAATGATCACATAGCTGCTTTTCTAATACAAAAAACGCAGACAGTCTGAATTTAATTTAATCATCTTAAATTTCATCACATTTTTCTGGAATTCTTACACTACATTGAAAACCAAAATCTAGATTTAAGCAAAAATTAAATTTTAGAGTTGTCGGAGTGAAAATCTCCTGCTCTGGTTGGTTGGTTTGTTTGTCAGCAGGATTATGCAAAAACTACTGAACAGATTTCCATGAAACTTGGTGGATTGATGCGATATGGATCAAGAAAGACCCCATTCCATTTTGGTTCAGACCCAGATCAAGAGGCGGATTCAGGAATTATTTTGTCTCTCTTTAATATTATGATATAGGGCTTTTTTTCTTTTGCATTTTCATTGATTTCAGCAGGAACAATTCATGGATCTTGATGAAAGAAATCAGGCACATTTTGAGAACTGATATCTATGAGTGTGTGAAATTCGGTGCAGCTTGATTGAATTTAAGGGGACTGTTGGGCCTTTGTGGAAGTATGCGGTCTACTGTGCCATTCTAGTTGCATTTATATTTATCAGATTCATCATTTCTTGAAAACAGAACAAAACCTTGTTTATCCTTGACCCTGTTGCTCTCCAGCTCACACACAACACAAAATACAGATTTGAACAGCTTTATTTTGAGGGTTAAAGCCACAACCTTACACCCCCGACCTCCCCCTGCCCCCACCCTCCACTCCACACTACAGGAATAGATGTTGAAAGGGCGAGAAGAAAGCGAGAGGCACACAGAGAGTAAAACGCGGCCACACCTTTCAGCGCTTGTGCTCTTGAGGAATTTGACGAGTGACAAAGGCAGAAGATTTTGAAGCCTCATTCTGCCCAAGTAGCAGTGTGTGTAGTGAACAACTATTTGCGCAGTATGGAGTTGCCTATGGATTCATTAGCCTCTTTTGGGGCCTCCCCTCCCTCTTCAGTCCACACCAAGCCTCTCTCTATGCCTCTCTTCCGCTCTCTCTCTCTCCCACTAACGCCCTCAAACGCCTCACTCTCCCTCTTTCTCCTTTTCTTTCTTTGCTGTCTTTAAGAGGTTTTAAGCCTAGCCAGTGTTTGTAATTAGCTCCCAATGCTGGAATGGAACATGTTGAGGTGGGTGTTAATGGGCTGGCCAGGCCCTTACTCGCACAGCAGGCTGAGAGCAGAAACAGAAACCAATCTTTGTTCCTTGGATAGGGAGAAGACAAAAAAGTGGGCTTTAAGAGTGTGTTGGAGGACCTCTGGAAAATATTAACAGGCATTCATATTTTAAAAGAACACTTGGACTGAAGCTCAAGGCCATTATGACAGTCACCTCTCTGTACGTGCTCAGCTGGAAACTCGGTGTATTCAGTTTAGGACACCGCAGAAAAATAACTGACCTTTTTGAAAAATAAATTCACAAGTGTACAAAGCATTGTTAAAGATTTTGCTCTGTTTTTCAATTTCTCATGTATCTCTCAAACACAGATCATCACATATAAACACTGGCACAATCAGACGTCACTGTTAATGTCAATGGGACAACCGCACATTGCCGCACAGTCGCTTTCAAAGCAGAAAGAGAAAAATTGTGGCTTTGAATGCTCGGTCTTGCAGGTCAGAGTTCAACCGCACTGGGAAAGCAGTGGGCGTTATTCTGAAACCTTTCAAGATCTTCCCTTCTCCCTCTTTTATTTTTTTTCTGGGGTCTTCACATTAAGCTGTGCGGCTGCTGGAGCAATCCATTACTGTGTCAAAGTTCTTGTTCTGCTTTGGCCTGGAAGCATAGTGAAACAGCTTGTTTTCATTTGAGCAGGGGAAAGGCAGGACCGTGTTTCAAGTCCCCTGCCCCTCCAGATGTGCCTTGATCAAGGGAAGTTGACTATGAGCTTTGTGTTCTTTAAGACACTAATGTGATTATGTCACATATTTTCAGCTGATTCCCATTGCTATTAGTCGTGGTGTGGGGTCTGCGTTTCAATGGACTCTATCAGGATGGGAGTCGAAGGGATTTTTCTTTCAGCAAAGTCTGATTCCTAGCCAACCAGAGAACACTGAGGATTGTGTGTGTGTGTGTGTGTGTGTGTGTGTGTGTGTGTGTGTGTGGAGGGAGAGTAATCTCTGAACAGTATAGTATAATATCTAAGCTCTTTAAATCCACTCTAAATAATTTTTTTGGGGTGTTTTCTGTTTTTGTACGGTACGTTTTCCTTTGAGATAACTCGGGCAATAAATAACAATATCACTGCTCTTCCTCTTTTGTGAAAATGCTTGTTTGTTGGTTTGCTCCATGTTTGCCTGCTGTGCTTAGTGTGACCACGTAACATGTTATTCATTTCATTCACTTTTATCTAACATAAACCCAACATCTACATCTCCTTATCTCCGCCACATGTATTTACAAAGCCGGCATAAATTCTAAAATACATACAAGAAATGAAATTACAGCAAATGTACGACCAAAATCAGCTAATGTCCCATTATCGTCACAGTCAGTGTATTTGATCCCGAAGACAAAGTCAATTTGCAGGTTGCGTTTGTGTACTTTTTAACTTCAGTGACCTTTTAGCAAACAAGTTGGTGCCACTGATCAGAGCAAATAACCATGTGAGTGTTGGGAAATATCTAGAGAGTCCAAAATAGAGGAAGATACCACAAACAAGTGGTGTGGGACAAATATTCCGAAAGTGGAATCTAATATCTAATTATGTCATTTATGTAACTCTGCCCGGCTCAACCAACCCTCGCTACTGCGTGACCTGCACGTAATCACCAAGCTTCCAGCTCCACCTATCTCTGGAGGATGCGTGATTTTCTGTCTTACACTGCAACTTGTGACTGCGTCCTGTAAACTGTCACTTAGAATATCTGCAGGTTGCTGCTGGCAATGAGAGACAGCATCAGACACAGCATTACGTTTAGCAACCTGTCCTCAAACATGTACATTCATGTATGGCAGCATGACTGCACATTATGTAGAGTGGCAGCATAGCTACATGGCGTTCTGTCGCCCGCCGCTAGATTAGAGGCCAGCTGGGAAGACAGCTCCATCATCTGCGTATCCAAATGGTGGACCCCACTTTCCTTTAAGCTGCCAGTCTGGGTAAAGACAGGATTACGCCTCCTGCTCACTGGCTGGGCCTAAATTTGGTCCCTGATGGCTGCCAAACTATTTTGTGACAGGCCGCTGTCATCAGCAGCTCCTCACTCCAAACCCAAAACTAGGAAGTGGGCCTTCAACCTCGAGTTGTATTCGGGCTCATCATAGGTGCTAAAACACAACTAGAACTCCCAAAGTCAACTTAGTCACTCTTTCCACTCCAGCTACCAGAGCTCGGGGAAGGAAGAAGGAGATTTTGTCGTCTAAACTAGCTTCGGATTTCAGAGAGCAATGTAAATTTAATGTTGTGAGCAATGTTGTGGTTTGAGACAGCTACTTGGCCATCTTTGCATCACAGTAAAGCTCCATCGACGGCTTAAATCTCAACAAACAAGGCACTGCCATGGAAAGTCGACTGTCCCAAACAAGTCAGGGCCGGGAAAGCACAATTTTGAGCAGTCCCCTCATTTGCTAAGCTGTGCTTGTTGGTGGCGACTTTGAATGGGCTTAACATAATTGTCAGTCCAAATACATTAAAACAAGACGCCAAGCTCAGAGATCTTTGCCGCAGGATGATGCCTGAAGTAAAACATAGGAAAGGTGAACAAACAGGAATGGATGGGTTCATTTCTTTTGCTATATTTATTCATTTCTTAGATTTTTCAGTCAACCAAACCCAAACTCTTCAAAAATATAATTTTTTTATTATGCACATGCATTGTCATTGGTCGTGTCAGTAATGGTTGTGGTAGTTTTAATTAAATTTTTTGTCTCAGAATAACCTTTAATTATTTAGCTTTTTCCTTAGAAAAACTGAATTTGTTCTTTGTAAGGGTCTGTACACAAATTGAAGCAGTGTTTATACTTTGAGTCTGAAAGTTTTAAACAGAAGGATTGTAACTTAACTCATAAGACCCAGGCCGGATCAAACACCAGGTTCATGGATAACATTGCGACGTCAACAGATCTAATACCAAATGACAGATTAAATATTTTTTCTATATACTGTAATGGGGGAAATTCATTTTCTAAATTGTATTCATGATCCTTTGGTTAATCTGAATAAATAATGATGTGTGCACGCATAGAACTTCTGCCCACTGTGACCACTGAATTCGCCGTGTACAGAAAAAAATGCTGAGCACTGATGCTGATGTAATTTTTTGTGGTTTCTTTTGTAATACTTACTATAAATCTAAACGCTTTAAAGAATAACAAATATTAATTCTGGCAATTATTTTTTACTTAGAATTTACTGTAACCGAAGCATGAGGAAAATAACCAAACACTTTCTAGCTCTAAGATGAAGCACATTCCGCTCGTGAAGTGCTGCGTCGTCTTTGACCGTGTGAGGCAGAAATACCAGAAGAAGAAAAACTATGTGACGACACAACAGACAACTGATGACTGCATCTCCAAAGCTTAGTATGCCTTTAATGAAGCCTGATACTGTTGACAGTTGTGGTCTTTAAATCTATAAATCCCACAGTACATGTGTAATCACCCCACAGAGGATAAATGATCACACAAACGAGCGTTGTGCTGCAGTTAGACCTCTGTAATTTTCAACAAGATAAGTATATATTTGTTGAGTGTAGGGTTTGTTGAAAAGCAGAACAAGTTTGTATCGAGATACCTGCAGTTGCGTTGGGATTTCTGACGTTTGCGTTGCCACAAACTGGATAATCCTGCTGTCAACAGTTTGTTAAATGCAAGAGCCACTTTCTGGGTTCATCACTGTTTGGAGCAGATTAGTAGAGGGTAGTGGATCTCATATGGCCTGGTCAGAGGCCATCATTGAAGGGCTTAAGGGATTAATGTTGTCTCGCGCTCTCACTCTGTCTCTCCAATATTCAATCAAACTCTGTGCTGTGAGAACACAGACAGCACAATTTGTACAAATATGTCTTATCACTGTATAGTTCAACAATCGACGTCATCTATTTGCTGAAGTCTGCACAAGAACCTATTATTTATTTCTGCCAGATGGTTTCGCTGAAGGATTTCCCTGACTCCTGTTTTTTTGTGCTCAGACAAGTGTAAGTGTAAGTGTGTTGCAGTGCAGTGCAAAGCTATCTATGGCAACTGAGTCATGATGTAGAAGTGTCCATGGGCTTGAGGGGGATAGGTCAAAGGCTAAATCCCTGCTTAAAGACATTGTAGTGAGCCTTTTCTATCAACAGACAGGCCATTTCAGTACGTGTTGGATAAGATGTAATTTCCCATCTGCTTTATGGCTATTTCTGATCCCTGGGCTCTTGTCAGCAAACTCCTCAGGACAGATATCATCAGTAATATAAGGAGGACTCTGGCAATACTTAGGGCCTTAAAAGGCCCTTCACTTCCCTCAGTCATGTGGATGGCTTAAGGAGTCTGAGAGCACAGGTCACAAGTAAACGTTTCACAAACACTATCAAATAGCACAGATTTAACTGGCTTAGGACAGCTTCCTCACACAATGTTGTTGTTGTTGGTGTGTGTGTGCGTCCCTGCGTGCGTGTGTGTAGTTCAGGTATTACTCCTGGGGACCTAAATCTGTTGAGACAGTCACATTACGGGGACTTGTTTTCCAAAAAGTAATCAGGCACAAAAACTTTAGGGTGAAGACATGTTACTATCCACCGTGCGTTCGTTAGTTATTGAGATATTTCATTGGACTAACTCACCAACATTATTCAAATGTATTAAATGCATAACACAAAAATTTGTACTATATAAACATGACTTCTAGAAGTAGGGGTTACATTAATGGCGTATATTCCCACATAGAAGTTAGTAAAATCTGCTTTGCTGAGTAAGCGTGTGCTGTATGCGGGAGGTAATAAGTTAATGGAGATGCCATAAATATAGGGACAGTTTTTTTTTCCTAGATCACATGGTCAAAGCCTGGTCATAAATGATATCGAGCAAAAATGCTCATTAGGAGGAAATTTTAGGGACTAACACCAGTTCACCGTTCAACTAAAGCCCTGCTGTAAAAATGGAATTCCTTTTTTCTGCCTCATTATAGGCAAACTGAATCTTGGCGTGTGAAATGAGTTATGACACACTCTTGAGAGGAATACAAAACAGCATGAGCCTTCGTCTGGCCAGGAGTGCTGTAGTTATAATATAAAACATTAACTTGGCTCCATCATCCCAACACATGTTAGTGAAGCTGCCAAATGCCAAATCTGAGTTAAAATAATTGTCAGACAAGTTGATAACATATGCTTGAATCCCTTCTAATTTTTTTCTGGTAGAAAGAGGTGATTTAATTTTCCTCCAGACTCATTTATGTTCCTCATATTGTTCCCACGTAATACTTGTGAACTCTCTCTGACCCATTATTAACGATGGCATCTTTCTTGGAAATGGGCTGATGCTGATTGTTGCACAAACACGTACAGCTTGTGATTTACAAAAGGAAACATTTCAGCGCCTCGCATCCCTTTTCTGTACCATCATCCTGGAGATAAGTTTCATTCCTTTCCTTTGCACTCACCTCCTAATCCCTCTATCCCTCATTTACGAGTCTTGGACTACCGTTTTATCCTCCACTCCCACCACAGTACTACAGAGATGTGCTTTTTTGACCCAACCGCCAACCACGCCGCTTTAAAATCCAGCTGTTTCCCTTCACCAGTTTAACTCCCTCTTCTTTCTTTTTTTCTTCATTCACGAGTATGTATCCTCCTCGCTTTGAGAGAACTGTTTGTGGGTGGAGAGCGTTTAAAACAATGAATTGTTTTCTGAGTCACTCAATGCACAGGGCCCATATCCAGCTGTGCTTCCTCAAGCATGATACACTTCACTTGTTAAACATGGTCATTAGTTAGTCAACACTTCTCGGGCTGCCCTGGCGAGGAATTAGTGATGACAGTCTCTCCTTCATGCTCCCTCCCACACACCCACAGCCTCCCACAATGAGTTTTCTCAGTTCCCCCCGCCTGCTGCGTTCATGGGAAAGTCCCAGCGCTGGTGAAGTTATGACAAGGTTGAATGGTTGTGTAGGAACGGCAAAATTTTGTTTCAGTGTTTTGTATCCGCATAACACAGATGAGGACTGCATGCTTTCCAAACTCCAATCAGTAAATGTGCTCGCACGGTTCGCCAATCAAGTTGCAAATAATCTTCTTATTCTTATGCTCTTTCAGATTAAATTCCCCCCCTTTGTCAATCCTTCAAAACAGCTGGTAATAGTAGGAAGACTGATCAGAATTTGGAAATAAATCCGAATGCACATTTCCCCTGTGGAGAACACTTTCGTCTCAGCTGTCTGCTCTGCGGACATGAAACTCAGATGTGGAGCGCTGTGATCCCAGAGGGGGAGTGTCCTTCCCTGTGACACTGAGACAACCCAGGACCTCCATAGATCAAACATGCTCTGCTTAAAAAAAGCCATGTGTAGCGGGGCCCCTCCAACATTTGTTTTAGCCCGGCTGAGCAGAAGCGTAGTTGTTATCAAAATTACCCCCAATTTGCTTGAGTTGATTATTTTACTTAAAAAGAAGGTGTGATAAAAAGCAAAGACTGAGCAGGAGTTGTTGTCAGCTGCTGGAAAGGAAGATATATTCTTCTCTCACACGAACAAACATCACATGTGCATACACTACATACTATACATACTGCATATACATATTTATATTTATATATATATATATATAAAAAAATTTTTTTAAGTCACTGAAGCACTGTACGCTCCAGTGTTTCTCCTTGGAGTTTCATTTTAGGAATGCAAATGCCTTGAGCCCAGACACCCGGTGATTTATCTCCTCATTTATCTTTGCACACATCTGCCTGTGCCCTTGTGTCTGCCTGTTGCTCATTCCTCCCTTCTTTCAGCCAGTATGTATCCCGTGGGACCTGGGACTCCCCCACTTGCTCTTCTATGCCCCTTACACACACACACTCCCACGTGCATGCATATACACGGAGCACATGCAAGAAGGAGGGTGACAATGTTCAGCTGCGCTCACTTTTGCGGCGCCCAATGCTACTTTCACCTCGCCTCTGTCAGCTTTGCTGGGGCCCAGTAATCCAGTCCGTTCACGACCATGCACAGAGGTCTCTGCACTTAGAGCATCAACAATCTGCACGCTGTCTCTCCTGCACTCTGTTAGCTGTGCTGGTGCATTACTGGAAGCCATAGAGAGTGACCTGAAACCCACACTTGCTTTTCTGTCAACAAAGATTACACTCAAACGAGCGCAGTGGGAGTTCTGGGCAGACCAACCTGCTGCTTTATGTCTCATGCGGACAAATAGAGTATGTGCGGGATGGGTCTGAGCTTTGTTTCTCTTGTCAGAAACAGGTATGAGTAACAGCAGGGCCTGCCACAACACCCCCCGAGTGAAGTTTGGTATCTTCACAGCATTGCCATAAAGTAAACACCAGTGGTGCAATTGCACTATGTTTCTTGGCATGTCTTGCTGCTCATTCAGACGTCCCCCTGTCCTCTTGTGCTATGCCCTACACCCTTCTCCTAAAGTGCCCCACATCTCTGCCTTGATTTCCCATTTCCTCGTGCAAGCTTGTCTCGGGCCCTGCAGAGAAGCCGCCGCCTGGTGTGAGGTCAGGTGTTATTTATCACAGCCGTCTGCGCGGGGAGTTGACATTTGTACAGGCATTCTGCTCTGCCATTGTAATTGACTCTCCTTGTCTTTTTGAGGACACCAACAGATATAACTATGTCCGGACACCTCTCAGCTATATATTACCTATCTCAGTGAGGACGACAACCGGTGAGTTATCATTCTGCATCAGCTAAACACAAGATGGGCAACGCGGCTGGTCACTGGGAAATGGCAGGATTTCACAAATCCAATACAGTTCTCAGCCAGATTCCTTCTTCTTCTTTCTGTCTGTCTTTCTCTCTTCTCTCTTTCTCTCTTTCTATAAGTAAGCATAAAACTGATAATAAAGCATAATTCATCATGACTGGGGAGGAATTATGTAGTGTTCTGTTTTCAAAAGAAAGTGGAAGCAGTTTTAGAGGAATCAAACATAAAAACTCTATACTGCACACCGTGCTGCAGTTGAATGATTGTCGTCCCGCTTTCAAAGAAAAAAAACAGAATCAGGCCAACTCATCTGATAGGGCTGACATTTGTGGGGCAAAGGCGGCGTGCACATTCTCAGAGGTCATCGGGAAGTAAACACTTATTAATGGTTACCTGCATGAGAATCAGATAAACGGGTCATGGTAATGATTAAGCCAAGGTTGGCCAGGTTATAGGCCATGTGTACACAAAAGCATGTTGGATGAAAGCAGGTTCAAGCTGGTGCTAAAGAAGTGATTGTAATTGTTCTAGGACAGCGATCTTTGACCTGTGATGTGTGAATGCGAGAGAGAGAGAGAGAGAGAGAGAGAGAGAGAGAGACCTCTGGATCGCTTTGGTAAAACAGAATCGGCTGCACACACATTGATTGCTGCGATACACCTCGGAGATTTTAAAAGCCACCCAAACTGCAATGCAGGTATTGTGTAGTGGAGTAAGTTGCATAAAGAAAAAAGGAAAAAAGAAGCTAAAAAAAAAAAAACCTGCCAACCAACTTAAGTTCACAAGGTCATTTCCAGCTCAGGGATTAAGTAAACCAAACAAATCTACACAAGCTGCAACTTATCAGACCGCTGGCATGCCAGGACAGTTTTTTTTATTTCTTTATCTCCCCCTCATGAGTGTGAGTGTGACAGAGAGGGCCCACAGTCCTCAGCAGAGTCAAACATTATAAAAACCTTCGGGGCACTAAGAAGTCATATTTGTTCTTTAATAAGGAACATTACATTCATTTCTCAGCTGTGGAAGTAGTCAGTTATGTGTGAAATGTCAGAGCAGGGGCTGATAATTCATTTTGTATATTTAATGTTTCTACATATTTTTTTTACTTGTTCAGTAATAATTACCCCGCATATTTAACACTTTTTTTTCTGCAGGAAGTGATGTGTGTGAGTCATGTTGGCTGGTTATTGAGTGTCAGGATGAGAACCAGTGAACACGGTCTCTAACCACAGCTCTGACCACGCAGGAAATAGCACTTTAACTCCCTGCGTCGGCGGAACATCACTGGAGCTTTTAAGGGGATCGTTTTGTTTATTTTGATGAAATGCAGGGGAACTATTTTTATTACTTTCTCACATTCCTCTGGTAACCAAGCAGAGGAAGTAGCGGAGAACTTGTTTCTGTGTAAATCACTTCAACATGTAATCGCTCAAAACCGCCGGGCTGCTCGGAACACGAATCCCAAATATTTTTCAGTTTTTCAAAAAGAAGAGTTGTGGTTCTTTGACCTTCGGAACTCCTGACATGTTTATTCATGAAATGACTACTTTACAATTTCTCAGTAGTCACTTTTCAGTTTCCAAAACTTTACAACAGTAGTTGCTGCGTAAAAAGTTTAGAGGTTTGACTTAATTATCTAACACATATCAATATCATACACTTATGTATGAATATATTGTTCTGTATGATGAGAGGCATCTGTGTTTGCTTTTCTTTTAAGTCATATTTGTTGGAATTTTCAGTGTCCGTGTCCGTGTCACTCCATGGAAATTCAAATTTGACTTTTCAATAAGACAGCATAATTCATAATAACACTAAAGCTAATATAGGCCTATACTTTGCATACACCTTTTTTTCTATAACTTTTAAGTGTAAAAATATTTGCAATTATTTAACATGGCTAAGGAGTTGCTGAATGACAATAAGACTTCCAAAGGTTTATAATTGTCAAAACATCTTGAAACACTGCACCTGGTGTACCTCAGTCCCTAAACCACATGAATGTGGGGGGAAAATTGTGACATACCTTAACCTCTCAAATAAAGTCACTACTTCCATTTGTTTTAATAAATTCTGATAATGATGAGCACATCATGTTCTAAGGAGGTGATCAGTCATACGTCTCGATAAACCGACGTACGCTTTGTTCTGAGGCTAAGAGGGTGTCAAAAAACACATTTGACCAAAGCCAAAATATGAAAGGTAGAATGAAGCTGCCAAGAGGCCTGGCATAAATTACATAAGCGAGAGAATACTCTGAGTCGGTATCACCTCACGAAAAACTTCGGCATTAAAAACAGAGGGGCGAAAAAAAGAAAAAGAAAGGTCATCTGGTTTCCATTAAGAAGATAAAATGGTTCACTCCGAGCCTTTTACTGGCCGCTTTGTTACTGGGAGGCGTCCATGCAGCTCTCTCCATCATCATCCAGTTGACACAACATTAAAGGCTTCAAACAGCCGCGCTGGGTTCCTTAATCAAAAACTAATTGTAATAGATATTGAGGAGTGCTAACACTCTGACCGCTCAGCTGGTATCAGTGGTCCAAGGCTGGAGATACCATTAAACACAACAAAGGCATGATAGCTGAGACAGGGCAATGCAAGTGTGAAATACAACATGTGGCTGAGAAGGCACAGATACCCTGATACTATAAAGCACTGGTCCAAGGCGAGCCTGTCAAGCCTGGTTATTTAGAAACAAAACAATGGATCTGGAAAATTCCTGAAAGTGGATACAGCAGGGAGATTTAAAATGTCCAAAAGCTAAGGCAGGGATACCGTGGCCCAGTGCCAGGCTTAGAAAATTAGGGAACATGTCAGACCTGATAAGAGTTTGGTGAGTTTTTTTGTGTTATGACACATTTGTGTGTGTGTGGGTCGTTGGGTGTGTGTGTGTGTGTGGGCGGGCCTGCAACACAATATCTACTCCAGCAAATTAATTCTCTTTAATTTGATTAGTTATTATCATTAACTATAACTCATGTTCAATCAGAGGCCTTTTCTCATATATTAACCTTCCGGACAAACTCCCACTTAGCATAATAGGATTTGAATCCAACTTTATGAACAAGGTGAGAGGAGCTCCTTCATCAGAATGATACATGGTGTGATCCTCTTGGACGACTGTGTAAAGAATTAAGGCGACGCATAGTCGTCTTCAGCGTGTCACTTCCTTTGACAAGGCTCATTCTTTTCCTGTTAGGGACGAGTCTGTTTGATAAACCTGTCCTCAGATGAATCTTAACAGACGCATGGAGGGCAGCGCTGGAACACCGGACAGACTGTTGATAGGAGCCACTTTTTAAAGGCACCTGATTGGCTCTTTGAGTTTCGGAGAGTGGTGATAATTCACCTAAATACAGGAATCACATTCCTGATTTTTATGTTCAGTGCCACAAGTACTAGAGGAAATGTAGAACAGAAACTTATAGAAATACCTCACACGAGACTAAAATAAACAAAACCCAGCATTGAACATATTGTGGGTTTTTACAGATTTGTCCAATACTGACATGCTCGTCCAGCTACTGCGTTGGATAACACGATGTCACAGCATTAAAATCAGTAACATACTGTGACAATGTGCTTATAACAGTGGTTGAACACATGAGTGGAACATTTAAAGGAGTCATATCATGCTCATATCAAGGTTCATAAGTTGAATTTGGGTTCATACTTGAAAAGGTTTACATGTTCTAATGTTCTGACAACACACCACTTCTCTCATATTGTCCATTGCTGCTGAACCTCTATTAGGTCTCTGTCTGAAACACTTAGGTTTAGCTCCTGTCTCTTTAAGGCCCCCTGCCCGATAAAGCCCAGTCTGCTCTGATCGATGAGGTGTTATGAGAGTTTCTTTTACTCCAGACTTTGGGCTTTTTAACTTAGCAAACTTTTCCGTGCTTAAAAAAACTTATACAACACACTAAAATAGGGGAAACCCAAAAAACCTAATATGTGTTCTTTAAATGTTAAGTTGAAGAAAAGGTTAGTTTTACATTAAGTTGAGGGTTAGGCAAGTAATAGTTGTGATTAAGGTTTAAAAAAGCCTTTTGGAATCTAATGTAAGTAAATGTAAAGTCCTCTGAAGTCACAGTGACACGTTGTGTGTGTCAGTTTTACTCTTGCTCTGTTGGTATAAGCAGGGAGAATAATCAAAGTCTATATCGTGTGTCACTTTGGCTTTAGCATAGTCCAGTTTTCTCTCACCATAAATGTATGCCTATGCGCGGTAATTGTCTGGAAAATGCATGAAGCCTCCACCTAGCATAACCACCCCTGCTGCACTCCCCTGTGGATAACAAATGGGCCTTTTCTCTGGGAATTGAGGCTAAACGATGGTTTCACTTAGAGAGCAAAGTGACTGTCCATCTTCATAACAGTGCTCTCCATCAAAGAGCAATGAATCCCATCCTTTCCCACTGGCTCTGATTAAACGCAGGCAATGGATATCCCCTTTATGAAGGCCTGCAGACCTGGCCCTCGTGTCAGCCTTGCACCTGCAACTATCAGCTTCTCCTTCTCTTGTAATAAAAAAGCCCCTCACATCTGGTCAGGGGGAGCAGGGCGCTGCTCCAGCAGGGCCATTCAGCCAGCGTCCATCTGAAAGTGACACACCTCCACTTGATTCAAATTACCTCAGGCATTTCTTATTGGTGGGGTCACATAGAAGCCCCACAGGTCACAAAGTTCACTGGCTGAGGGGCTTTCAACATTGGTTATGCTTTGAACCTTTCCCTTGGAATGTTTTTCCATATTGTTCTGTGATAGTATCACGTTAAAGCAGCGCCCACTCTCATTCATGTAAGGTTATGATGTGCATTGTTAAAGTTTCATTTTTGTCTATGTCCATTCAACAATAATCAGTTTTGCACATGTGCTTTATGTAGCTGTGACAAATGGACACATCTCAATATGATCTAAGGCTTTAAGTGTTGTTATCCAGCTGAACGAATCAAACTTACAGTAAAACAGAATCAAGTCCTCGTACTGCCGAATAAGTCTTGAGATATTCCCTTCATTCATTTACATGTTGGATGGAAGAACAATGGTTGAAAACATATTAAGCATACATTTTGTTAAAATCTGGAATTTTTTAAAATGTTGTCCTAACATGTGAGTGTCTTGTAACATGTACTAGTACTGCCTCATAGCCAACACATTGGGTTTACACTGTCACATCCAATTGGTCTTTTGACCAATTGCTACATGGTTTGTTAACGTTCTTTTTTTCAGTGGGTCACATTACAGCATCGTCTTGGTGCCACCTGTGCTTATCCCCATTTAGAAAAAACATATACTGTACATAGGCTACATCAGTATGGGAATGAGAACAAACTGGAGGTGAAAGAGCTAATAGAGTCTGATTAGCTCCGCCATTGGCAGGTTAACATCTATTTACAGGGTGCAGCGTTAAATCACTTGTGCATCAAGTGTGACCGACTAATAGCACATACTGTACGTGATGTGCACATTTGAGAAATTCACACTCGACCATAGAGTGCTCTGTCACTAATACAGTGCAGAGGAGAAGTAACCTTTTGTTTTTTAATCCGTCTTGAAGAACAAGTTCTATATATATGACAGCAACGGCCACGAATGCCTTTAGCTGATCAGGTGGAGACGTACATCAAAGAGAACTGGTTGAATCCAACACAAAGTGCTGGTGTGGCTCTCTCTCTCTCCGAGGTATCAAAATGCCCACAGAGGTTTTGTATTGTTCATACATTAGCTAATGTCATTATATTGTCTGTGAAGTAAAAAGGGCTAATCTCATGTTATAGGATTTGCAGCCACCTAGACTGATCTCATTGGGTAAACGCTTGGCACAGTGACAAAAGAACAGGATGAACATCCAAGTTCTGTAAGTATCAATATACCAATAGCAACCTGACCCCTGTGACTGGTTGGTATAGAACAAACGCAGATGTGGCCATTTTTTTTTCCCATTTTACTTCACCTTGGAGTTTGTCCCATGAATAACCTTTGACACACGTGTTTTTGGTTTTGTTTTGCTTGGGCTTCACATCAAGTGCATTGAGACACATCTGATGTCATGTATGTAGTGCAATGACCACCACCTACTCTGGAGCAGTAAGAACACATTGGTTACGGTCAATACATCTATTATAAAGGCCATGACAGTGGATTTTATACTTTCACACCTCTCTGTCCAGTTGGTTTGTTTGTTGATTAGCATGATCACGTAAAAACTACTGATTGGATTTCCATGAAACCTGGTGGGACAGATGGGACATGGCCAAAGGAAGAGCCCATTCAATTTTGGTGCATATGCAGGACTTTTTTTCGCTTTCTTTAACAGTGTGGGATCATTTTTCAGTGTTTTCCCCCAAACAAATAATGCATCTCATAGAGATCGTGATATCTCTGAACATATGTGCAATTTCATGCAGCTTGATTGAATTTAAGGGGCCAGTTGGGTCTTGGTGGAGGTATGCGCTCCACTGAGTGACTAGTATTTACATGTAAACTGTGCAGTAATAAATGTAACAGCTTACATCTGGATTTAGAATACTGTAGAACATATGTACAGATGTTAATCATAATCAGACATAAAGGGACAATGGCGACACCAAAGCTAAGGAGCTTAGTTATAAAGCATGTGTAACACCATTTTTAATATTTCAGATTCCTCCTCATCTCATCTTCCAGGACTGTGGGAAAGCAAGGTCACGTTCACTAGCGATTCCTCCTTAAACCGGCCTTAAGATGAATATCTTTCTTGGCAATCCTTAGACGGGCTGAGCTATTATGTTGATCTTTCCCCAGAGCTCCTTTTGAATTCATTAGTCCCATAATGCCCATTTGCCATATTTGTTAACATGCTGGGTCACCTGTCTCGCAGCTGTCCATGTTGACTAGATCTGCCTTTTCATCGTTGAGAGCTACCTGCCATAATGACCCTGTAATAAAGTGTCATTATCTTTCCACCCAGTCTAGTGTACTGTACACAAAGCCACCGGAGGAATCCAGGTCCTGTCCAATTCATTTCTGCCGGGTATGAATGTCAGCGTCCTTTTGTGAGGATTACAGACATTCCCACATTAGGGCTGGACTGATTGTTCTATATGGAACGGTGGGAGTGGAATAGCGCGTTTGATTTCAGATAATGCAGAACGAGACAAACGCCACCGGACGGAATGGGGCTTTTGGTGTCAACCTGGCTGCAGACTTGAATCTGAGACTATGACTGTGTCAAGCTGAGGTTGAAGAGATGAGAAGGACTGTGGTGTGGATTACACAGTCTGTAATACAATTTGTCAGGTTTTATGATGTCAGTGACAGTTGGAATTTCTCTCTTCAACCTTTTATACTCCACCTCATT
The DNA here is from genome assembly GCF_009819705.1 of Hippoglossus hippoglossus. NCBI lineage: Eukaryota > Metazoa > Chordata > Actinopteri > Pleuronectiformes > Pleuronectidae > Hippoglossus > Hippoglossus hippoglossus. The sequence continues at coordinate 12,771,474 of NC_047156.1, read as the reverse complement.
GTGCCACCCAAAGCCATCAAAGATCCTAATTTGTCACCTACTTCATCATTCATTGGTGGGTTCTGATAAACACGTAAGCACGTGTAGATTGAGTAATCACACACTCACTAAAACCACAAATAATGTTTTTGAGAAACTTGTGCTCTTTGCTGAACTTGGTCTCATAAAACCAGTTTATAATTTCAAACATTAGGTTCACATTTAAAAAAGAATTACTTCCCAACTTCACAATTCGACCTTGCTTACTTCAAAATTTTAACCCAAACATCTTTTATTTTTAGTCTCAATTCAATATTCAATCTCAATTTAAGGTCTGTCCAACAATCTTTTCATCTTTTCATCTTTTTATGTTTTTCCTCTACTGATCTTTATATTAGTATGTTGCTGTTTTAAGTTTCCTTTTTTATCAATCACATTCCACTTGGAGTGAAAGCCAGCTGTTACCATGGCTGTGTGTGTGTGTGTGTGTGTGTGTGTGTGTGTGTGTGTGTGTGTGTGTGTGTGTGTGTGTGTGTGTGTGTACTTCTAAATTGCTTACTCACAGTTGAGGGATGAAATCCACCGCCTGGAGTCAGAGATCTGTAAAAAGGATAAGCTGCTTGATGGCTCTTCTCCGTAGCTACTGACACAGCAAAAGCATATTTCTTGTATGCAGTCTTCCTCTCTTGATGTCCCAGCTGCCAGATCACCCACCTCCCTGATGTCCCAGATGGTCTCGGATTCTGCAGCCATGCACGCTCCACTGACTGGCCTCAACGCACACTGGCTATGTACCGGTGTGGCTGGGGAGTCTGCTGGAGGCAGAGGTGGCGGGCTAACCACCTCTGCTTCGGACCTGGAAGCCCCAACACTGTGGACACTCACCCCTGCGGCAGGTGCAAACCTTCAGATCGAGCCGGGGCATTTTAATTGCAATGCGATTGTCTGTTTGGCTCGTTTTAGTGCTGACTGACCATCGCCATTTCCGTTTACCAGTGAGGTTTACTAGCTACAGGGGTAGAATACGATGCGATATCTGTGGTTGTGATCACTCAGGCACAGAGGCCGACACAAAACGTCTTGTTCTTGCTTGAGAGGAGATGAGATAAGGCTAAATTGAGATGTTTAAACCCAAATATGTCTTCTTATGGACACAAAAACTTCAAATAAAACACAGGAAAAGTGTAAAAGATGTGACCTTTAAACAAAACAATCCTTGTAATGCACAGCGTATAGTTTGTAATGACCATTGCTTTGCCGAACGTATTTAATATCTTGTTCGCTAACTGGTGTATTGATTGTTAATGTCATCGTGATTTAGTAGAGAAGTAGTCTTGTGGCAGCTTCAACAATTCAAGGGCCCCTTTGTCCATTCATCAGCACCCCTGATTGGGCCCATGTCATGGTTAGCTGCAGGCCCAGCAGATAAAGATCAGCGGATGATTGGGCACACACATTCTTAACATGGCTGACCCGTGACATCTCAGGGGCAGGCAGGGAGCCCGTCATTATGTGTACAATGCACCGCTTTCTTCCCCCTTATCTCTGCTGATGACATTGAGAGTTTTTGCATTAACTCATTAACGAAAAGACTCATCATTAAAGGCATCACACAGGCACGGTGCGGCGGCGGTGACACCACACCCGCCACCGCAAGCAGGAATGTGTCAGAGGCTCAACGGCATGAGACCTTCTCAGTGTTTTACTTAAGATGTGAAGATCTCCAGATATGTCCCTGTTGAGATATGTCCCCCTGTTGTCTCATATATCACATATGATGTATTGGGTTTCAGTACCACTTTCTGATAAGACACTATTAGTAAGGTGTATGTAACTGGTAACTAATAGTTTTTTCAGTGTCTTTATCAGTTACTATTGATAAGAGCAATGTTTGGGTTGCCAGGTTGTAAAAGATGTCCTCCACTATAGAGCTTTTAGTTCCTTAGTATGACCTCTCCAGTGAACTGTTAGAACCTCCTGGACAGATTGAAGATCTGGATTAAAACCTGTTAATCAACAGATTATTTACATTTAAAACTGCAGTCTGGATGAGAAAGTAAGGAACTCATAACCCTTATTATTACTTATATGATTCATGTATACGTTACCAAATTTATGTATTGCGAAATTCTATAACTGCATAATTTATTATTTTCGCAAAGGAGGATTTGATGTGGATCCAGATCAGGGGCCAGATCCAGGATTTTCTTTTCTCCACTTTCTTTAACATTGTTTTTCAAAATTTTTATTGATTATTAAGAGAATAATTAATGGATCTGTATGAAAGAAATCAGGCACCTTTAGGGAACTGATATTTATGAGTGTGTGTGCAACTTTGTGCAGACCCAAAGGAACTGTTAAATTTAAATGTAGTTTCATAAGTGGACTGTTGGGCGATGGTGGATGTATGACATCAGTCAACAGGGTTTTTAAATACCTGGTAAAGCAAAACTGTTCAATTAACCTCTTTGCATTGTTTTGATTCAAACTAGATACTTAAATAAAATCAATACATAAATTACTACTAATTGTAATGATCAATGCATAAATGTATTGATCCTCAAAATATTCTGTCCTAGGAAGAAGTCTTGATAACGCTCTATATACAGTATGTGTCTCTGTGTATGTCCTATGCGTGTACATGTGTGCGAGTGCGTGCACATGCTGGATGGGAGTGCTTATGTGCAGCTCATGTGTTCATGCTGTCATTTCCACAGATTCGTCACAGCAGCCTTTTCTCTGTTGTTTATGGTTATGTCACCACAATTACAAGAGAGAAGGGGGGCAGAAATAAAGTGTCTGTGAGAGATTGATAGCTTCGGTCTTTAGTTCAATTGTAAATTAGAATAGCAAGTCCCTCTGGGATACAAGGGCTCTATTTATGATTAAGAAAGAGCCTCCATAATAGAGTGGTGGTAGAAAAGTTTGCTCCCTCTCACAAACAGGCAATTAGCTTGATGAAATGGGCCTCACTTTTTTTTCCCCGTCTGGTTATGTGAACCCATATTATAATGGGGATACTTATAGTTTATGGTTTTATTTTCACCTTGAGCTGCAAACAATGTGGTGTTTAAACAAACGGTAGCGTTTTTTTTTCTCTTGTATTAAAGCCCTGACACCACCTTTTTAAAAAATACAGTGGAATTTTGGCATAAAAACTTTTAAGGGGCAGATAAATAACATGGGTGCAGGCATACAGCACATAAATTTGATCAATATGTATTGAATTAAATTTGTTTTAGAATAAATTTTACCCCAATGCTTTTCTACAGCCTGCCACCATTATTGATAATACTTTTACTGTATATGCTGAAGATACAGATTTACTTTGCTTTGCTTTACTTTGCTTCTTCTCATAGAAAAGCATCATGTATACAGTGTTCAACCCTTTACGCCTGATCATATAATCCCTGCAATCTGAGCTCGTGTACACAGTGTTTCCACCTTCCCTTCCTCTATAAGACCTAATCCCTGCATTGTGGGCTCAATGCGATGCCACTGATGCAACCTGGCTGCACAGATTTGTCCTGTATTGTGTGCTTCCTGCAGGAGATCAGTCACACCCTGTTTTTCTTAACAGGCTGTGCTTTACTAATGTTTCAGTCATAGAGGGAAATCTGGATCAAGGAGAAGGAGCCAGGAGTTGGTGTTAGTTAACACTCTGGAGCAGTCTAATGATCTGATGAGCTATAAATCCTACTCTGAAATATGCTGTGTAAAAGGTTATTGCCTGAACCATTACAGGTAGTGGCTTTACGACAAAAAAAAACTGATCACACTGCAGGTTATTAAAGCAACAGAATACGTTTAGTAGAGTTTGTACATACATACAGTTACATGCAAAGAGCTATATGATGTAGCATTGTGTCTGTGGGGGGGGGGGGGTCCATCACTTGTTCTTAAGGTGTACACCAACACCTAACAATGAAATGTAATAACATTTATTTCCTTTTAAAAACCACCAATCACGCACTTTTCCATAAGAGTCCGAGTCTAATTTTAAAGCTATGAGACGACTGAATTGTGGGTTGTAAAATTATAAAAACGATGGCTTCAGTTGAACATTGTGACGACTTCCTGCTGCCCACTGTGGTCCTGCCTCCTCATTACTGTACACCACTGCCCTGAGCCTTTCTTTACTCAATATGTAATTTAATGGCCACCGACTGAGGGTTTGTCTTGTTGGCTGCAAGACATATACTGCATGTGCTGTCTTTATTTCCTTCACTGATATTTTTTTCCATTGCCAGCCAGACAACACATGTGTGGCCACCCTCTTCCTGACGCTTCAGCTCGAGGGCACGCACTCCTGCGCCAGCTGTTGTCATGGAAATTACACTGGTTTATAAGATTTGCTTTCAGCGCAGAAGACAGTAGTGCTCATCCAGTAGCTCTTGTCTCGCCAATGCTTACACTTAGCTAATAAGTTCATTTTTGTTCTCTGCTTTAATGCCTTCCTGCCGCTCTATGCCAGATGCTGTGTTTGCACAGCCACCGTCGGTGTTTACAGCTCTGTTACGCCGGGCGATTGATCCACAAACAGATGCGAATGTTATCCACCAAAGCTGAATCAGCCACAAGTGTCTTCTGTGCCGCGCTTTAATCACCTTCAATGCCGACGCCCCGTCTTTTAGACTGGCTTATCTTTTTTTAATTTTCTTCTTCTGAACCTCTTGAACATTAAATTCACTTTAGCTGAGTCATGAATTATAAAACAGAATGTGAAGAAAACCTCAGTGGTCCTGATGTGTTGACTGTGCTGTTCCAATCGTTTACAGCTTCTTCGTTCCTGCAACAAAATGAGAGTGTGTCGTGCTGTAAAAGGTTGAATCAGCTGCAGTAAATAGATAAAGATGCTCTTATCCTGTGTATGAAGCAAAACTAAGAATCAAATACATGAGTCCAATATAATGATTTAGTGTGTGTTACCTCAATTGAAGGTCTGATAATTTGGTACAAACCTTGTCTGGCCATTCTGATTAAAAAAATATTTGTACAATGTCTTGTACTTTTGCCTAAATAACATTCATCACATGTGACAGAGGGAGTAGAGGAGTATCATCATCAGGGATCTGTAACACTTTGTCTTCTCACAGTTTTACATGAGCCAACATAACCGCTGATGGATGGAAACCAAATGCTGTGACTCCAGCCTGTGACGTCATCATCCGGCTTCTCAGGGGAGAGAATATTTACTTAAAAGTTGCAAACAAAGTTTCATTTCACAGCGGTTCAGCATTTTATTTTAACTGTTCACATTCAGATAAGGTACCAGAGAATTCTTCTTTCTAATCTGAAAAATAGTGATCATGTATTAAGCAGTGATAAATAGCGTTAGGCATTCGGGCAAAAATATTTTGCTATTATCTTAGTGATGAATGTCTTTTACAAACTGAAAACATCTAACCTGTAGTTGGTCCCTTTTTCTCCACGTATATGAACTCCTGTGTTGGTCAATGTTCACTTGTTGTGATAGTTTAATTTAAATTTTAAAAGTAGAATACAACTCACTAAACTGCACTAAAGTTTGTAGTATAGTGTTGCACACCCTGCAGACATATGACAGATAATTAGCAACATAGACCGCAGACAAATCCTGTCATGTCTGTCTCCAGCCTCTGCGTACTATCACATGTCAACAAATCCTCTCTCCGTTTATTGTCTGTGGAGCAGGTCTGAGGTTTGACTCAGGTGACATCATCCAGCGAGTATTGATTCTCATGTAGTGAACTCTGTAAGAGCAGCTCTGCATGTCCTCATACGATGACACGGTAACCACCATCCTGTGAGTAGTTTGTTTTCTCACTGCTTTTCCCCTTTAGGTCATTTTCACACCAAGAACATCTTCTCTTCTTCTCTCAGTCGCCTCGCCGCTGTGAAGGTTTCACCAAATCCCATTCACATATTCACGTTCCATGTACTTTCTTATTCCGTTCACTGTCTCTGTCATTTCACAAGGACCATTGATCACATGGAAATTGGGTAAGAGGGAGATGTTAAGTACATATTGTCAATAGTCAGAGGCTGCTGTTTATGTGCATAGTCATATTTATTACATATTTTCACAAAGAAATATACAAGTTCCATCAATTTGGTTTAGTTACACATTAAAACTCCCGTATGCTTTGACTTAACCATACTGTTGTTCTCCTTCTTCTCAGTAATGCAGCTGAATGTAGAAAATACAGACATACTTCTCAAACAACTTCTGTTTTCTCTCAGCTAATTTTTTTATTAACTTAAATCACAAGACAGTAAAGTAGAAATTTGTTTTTCAGACAAAATCCAACTGTCTGGATTTACACCTACATACATTTCTTTAGAAGTAGTAAGACTTACAGTACATGTGATTTTTCCAGTGACAAAATTGACTGGCAATAAATATAATTAATGTAGACACCCTCCAGAAACCTAAAAAGTCTTAATCACACAACGATTGATGAAGGTATTTGTGGTTATGAATAGTTAGCCACAATTCCACTATTTCCAATCTGTCATTTCGGATGTTAATAGCACCTCTTAAAATGTAAGTGCGCAACACTATAACACTGCGTAAAGAAAAACAGGCAAAAGACACAGCTCATGTGATATCTTTAAACTTTATTAGTCATGGATGTGGTCGGTGTAACACTGCAAATTGCATTTATGCACAACACTGGTTAATTGGCTACTTCAGTCATTATCACATCCTTGGTCGTTTCATAATTGCACACGCGTCCCTGATGCATCAAATCTCTGCGTCTCCAAAATGTCCAACAACCTCCTGATGAAGTAAACAGTGTGCCGAGGCTTTAGTTGTTCACTCGTGGGTATTAGTTGATGCAGCAGGGTTTAGTTGCTCTCCAAAGCATTTAATTCTTTAATGTAAACTAACTCAATACCTGGAGACAAAAGATTTTCATGTTACAGTACAGTTTAATATTGGTAAATCTAATGATGATGAGACACTGATAATCACCATTTGCAATTATAAGTGATCACATGATAGATTATATCTGAGATTTAAGACGATCTTCATCTCAATGCGTCTGACATTCAATAGCTGAAATAGCTGAAGCTGCGTGAACACCACTACTTCAGTTTGTATACGTTTTATTCATCCCACACTTCTCCCACGTTACACCTTGAGTTACAGTAATTCAATACACTGTCTGTTGCCTTCAGGGCCACATGTGAACCATGTCTGGTTCAGGTCGGAACTGCGCCACAGCTTCCTCTCTCGTGTGTCTTCTCCCAAACTTTTTCTCTGTGAAACAAAAAGTGTGAGGCGAGTGGACTGCCCACTCTCCCTGTCTGAAAAGAAGAGGGAGGGCAGGTCACACTCGGGGAGACACATTTCACAAGTGCCCGGTGCAAACGCAGTCTCGTCCTTGTGGTTGCTCTGCAGCTCCACTGGGACAGATGGGGGCTTAAGCTGCTTTGCCGAAGGGCACTTCAGCACTAGTTCCTGAGGGTTACACAGCACTTATCACACCATTCTCCTCGCCAGACTTTACCAGTAAGTCCTCAGACTTAAACCATTGACCTTATGGCCACCACTGCTACAATGCCTCCGCCTGAAGTAATCATCACGTACGCTCCATCAATGCAGCCTTTAGCAGCCAAAACACATCATTTATCATTTACACCGCTCATTTCCCTCCACACTGCAGTTTTGATCACTTTCAGCATAACAGCCATGATTCAAACAACCAGCATTTACAAATACATTAAGAGCATGCTGGCAGTCGGCCTAAGGAGTGATCATTGAGACAAATTGATCCCTATCTGTTTAAATTGGCACTATAATCTATCATCAGCAAATTGAACAGTGAACTATCTGGGATCTATTGCCATTTTAGATAGTGGCCCTCAGGGCAAATAGACAGAGAGAGCGGGAGTGATCTTCATCGCTGAATGAGCTCTTTATAAAACTATCTCTACCACAACCACATTTTCAAATAAAAATAATCTTGTGTGATGTTCGACACCTTTTTCTTGCGCTGTACATATGTGGCTTTATATAGCCTCTGTGTGTGTGTGCATATAATTGAATTGCTCATACACTCACCACATTTACCAAAAGGGGGACTTAATGGATTTCTTTTTTAATGATAACATTTTATTATAAGGAAAGAAAAACTGAAATGATACTTAAAAAGTCAAGTCATACTTTTGTCATTTAATTCTGTAAAGAAAACACTTAAGAATAATTTATTCAACCAGTAAAAACTCATTATTAGCTATATAAGAGCATCAACACATTTTTGGGAAATTTAAGATGTAAAATTAATTATCACCAGTTATTTTTTGCCTTCACATTTCAAAAAGATCTTTTACCCATATTAAACTTAAATGTTAAAATAACTCTATACTTTTGCTGATGTGATATCTCGGTTATATTCCCTCCTATATGATCATCTACATGATATGTGAGTGTATCCTATAAAAATAACTCAAAACTGTTTTTTTCTCAACAAATATTATTTAGGCTTATACCTAAATTCAGCTACATGTACAAATATACATTTAATTAATTGGTCTGGTTTTACTTTTTTCATCTTTTCCACACAAGCAACATCCCAACATCACCATGAGGCTCTGAGGAGACAAGAGATAAAAAGAAAAAAAACCTTTACTAGAGAGTTAAAGGCTACTGATTGATATGCAATGCAGCACATAAAAATGTCATGACATGTGGGGCACAGCCACCATCAATCAAGTGATCTTTATCAAGCAGGAAAAACACAATCTGTGTGTTAGAGAGTTTTGCATAATGAAAGTAAGTTGGAAATGTTCAATTCTATACCAGAAACAAATGAAACCTGTTGCGTGTTTTTTAAAAAAGAAAAAAAGCAGTTCATCTTTTTCTGTTATCTACAGTGGATTCCTCTGTTTTGAGATATATTTCATATTATCAGCTTTTTCAGTTGTCAGAAGTGACCAACGTTTCTCTTTTCTCGATGTGTTTTTTAAGTGGGACAATTAAGTTTCTGTGCTGATTCCACAGTCATCTAATTCAATCAGACTCTTGAAGTTGATTAGCCTGGTTAACCTTTGCTCCCGCGCGGGTCTGGAGGGGTTAATCAGGCCGGGAACTCGCAGACCCCCGGGTCAGGATCCCTCTATCTGCATGAAGGACTTGCTGAAGGCAGAGATAAGATTAAAGTCAACTTTTATTTCACTTTCTGGCGTTTTGCGCGAGTGTGAGAGCGGATACACTCGCCGCCAGCAGGACGATCTTTTCAAACATCTCTGTCTCAAGGCGCTTTTAAGAAGTCATGTGCGTGTAGGATATTTTTACCGCTGCACGGAGGGTGTGAAGTTTTCCTCTGGAATCTTTTGACTTTATGTCGTCGTGACCGCCGCGCGCCTTTTTGCGCATGTATGCGGTTTTACCAATCTCGGTGCATGCGTCTCTTTAACCTGATGCGTGAGTGAAAGCATTTTTTTTTTTTTTCCCCCTTCGTTTTTCTTTGCACGCCCGCAAATCGCCACCGTTATCTCCGCACCATCGATTAATTTAACTGCACTTATCCCAATCAGCAACATCTCCACTCCTGTGTTCCGGAGCGTGCGCTTTGTTTTACTAACAATAATAAAGTGATTTAGTCCTTCCTTGCTCCTGGAGCATGGGAAATCATTACGCATCCAGCCATTTGTGTGTGTGTGATTGGTAAATATTTAGTGCAGGCGACATCCTTCTGTCTCGTCTTAATCGATACCAGCCCCGTTGTGCCGCGCTTATTATTATTGTAGTTGTGCGTGTGTGCGTGAAGGCTCGCTGAGCACATTCTGCTTTTATTCGTGCGGCTGAATGGAGAACAAATCCTCACACACAGGAAAGTTTCAAATAAAAACTGCAGCAACTCTGGGGCTTTTTAAAATAGCAAATCAATCACGATGGGGTGGAAATGCAAAGGCGTGAAAAAGGTGCAATTAATATAGATTTCTATGAGGTTAATTAAGACTGTAATTCATTAATTATTCTATTATTTTATTCTCTGCACAACACATAATTGCTGGAGGTGTGTAGCTGTTAAAAATATATATTATTGTTTGTTTATATAATATATACACAGCAATTAAATATTGGAATTAATTATATTAATTTAATAAGAATTTATAGGCTCCATCTACTGGATATTTTCTCCCAGTTAATTTGAATTTGATGCCGTTTTAATTACCTCTCTAATCACAGCTCTGGTTGTGCCTTTACTTCCAGACATTGCATTTAATTTCCAATAAGCACAATATCACAACGCTCGCCATGCTTAAAGACAGGTGTCTGTTCTGACTTCAGCCCCCCCCCTCTCCTCCGGCAGCCCACACAAAGCAGTGCGAGGAGCGCCGCGGCCACATCACAGTGCAGGAGAGGGGAAAGACGCACAGGATCTCTGCTGCTCGCTGTCCTCTCCGCCACCTCTCATCTCCAGAGGCAGCCAGATGAACCTCCCTGCTCTGCTCGGACGTCAAACGTTGTATTTCCAATTCCTCGCTCAACAGCACATGACGTGAATCAGTTGCTTTGGTGTCGGCTCGCCAAAGTTTTTGCATGATCAGACATTGCAGTTTTCCAATAAACAACGTGCTGCTGGGTTTTTTTTTTTTTTTTGGTGTTTGCTCCCGGAGAGGAAGCTCTGCCCGGTTCAAAACGAGAAGACTAAATATATTCTGAATAAGAGAGGGAGAGGGAGAGAGAGAAGATGATGCATCCCGCTACGCACGAATCTGCAGCATATGCATTTGGTAGGTTTGTTACTATAAGAACCTCCTGCCTCACTCTCACCATCAAATATACAGGCTGACTTTATGAATGGGTGTTTGCAGACTATAGCGGGTCTCGTTGTGATCATCATATAAGTTCACACTCTGGTTAAAAAGGCGATAATCTGACAGTCTCTCGCATTTAGCGCGCACTGTGGATGTGTCGTTTACGCACGTTATTAGGCGCTGCCTGCTGCCCGTTCGCTCATCCACACGAGATGTAACGTCGAGCACAGGAATAAAGCGTGGCTACTTTTTCTCATTCATCATAATAAAGTGTGCAAAATGTTATACTTACCGTTTGGAGCAAATCCGCCTCCTCGACGAGTCGATCTCTTGCGCGCGTAATTGTGTTAATTATTATTATCTACAGACTCTCCACGCTCGCGGGATCTGTAAATAAAAAACCGACAAAATAGTCATGCAGACAAAACATCATCGGCTAATTTGTTTTAGAATAAAAGACACAATTGGTGTAAATACCACCGCTGGGCTTGCCTGAAGTGGCAGGGAAAAAAAGGAAAAGTAAATCCAACTTTGGCAACTGTCAAAGCTTTGCCGTCCAAGTCATGTAAAACAGAATTTAAACAAACAGGCGTCAGTTTAAAATGGTGCTCGTTAGTTTGGTCGATGCGAGAGACGAGACTGAGGCGGTTTGCTGGTCGGATCGCTCCTCTAAATTGAATCTTATTTGAAAAGCAAAACGAAATCATACGCTAGGGGGCACCCATATACTGTAGTACATCCTGGGACGATGATACACGCTGCTGCTGCTGCTGCTGGTGGTGGAGGTGGAGGTGGTGCTGCTGCTGCTTCCTCTGTGGATTGACACACAGCTCAGGCTCCATGTTCATCCGTGTGGAAGTTTTACCTGCAGTTCAACTTTTGATGGCCTCGTGGTGTGGTGAAACTTACTCGTGATTAAATCCAAGCGTTAACAACAAAAAAGATAAACCATGTTGGGCAGCTACTTTTACACGCATCCTCCACTGTGTGTTCATTATATTTATTACGAGGCAACACCTGACAGCCATCACTGTTAACAGCTTTGTTTTACAATGTTGTTTATCAGAAAATAGCGTCCATACGTGTCATCCTAACCTTAACGTGAAGGGCACGGGCCTTTGACCTCAAGTGACACTTTCGGTGAAACGGTCTCTATTTAAAGCTATAGTCCCTTCACGTTTTGGCCCCATAGGCTCCTGTGAGACCCAGATTTGTATTTATTCTATCCGTCCTGACCCTGCATGTGAGTTTGGTGTGTTTGTGGTCAGGGGGATTAGACGGGTACAGCGGGCGGCCACAGGATGTCAGTGGACTATCATAACATTTATATAAGAGGTGTGGACTGTGATGAATGGGACCTGGTTTGATTAGAGGCACTAATAGGTATATTAGCCTGTACATATATAGAGAATGCAGATGGCATTCAGTATAATGGTCTTGATCACCCAGTGGGTGACCCTTCTCAATGTCTGGCTCTTAAGTGTCCACCTGCTGTTTTGTTTACCAATATAATTTCAAAATAATGTTTATAATCCTAATATAACAGCATAATTTTCACTGTTTTTGTGTGTATTTGTTCAAAAGTGGAGTCTGTCTATATAGCTGCCTGACGGAAGAAAAATAAAGGTACAATGGAAAGATGTATTTTTATTGTAAGGATGAATCATGTCCAGAGAAAGGATATTGCATATATTTATGGGGCTGCAGGATATACAGTGGCACGATATGAAGCAAATAATTAAATTAGATTTTATTTTTATAAATATTATTTCCCACTGAAATTCTAAGATTTTTACCGGGCGTGCATGTAAAGTCTCGAGTGACTGAGAAACACGTCTCCTTTTAGGACCAAGCGGCCCTCTCGACCTCCACGCTGGCTCTGGCAAGGTACCAAGTAGCACAAGTGCCGAGCAGCCAATGAGGGCCGGGGGGCGGTCCCCGAGCTCTGACCAGTCAAACACACTCTCCTTCCTTATATGGCAGCAGATCTCCATGGTAACGTGTGCTAAGTTGCAGCAGTCGTGTCAAAGTTCACTATATAGAGGCTCAGTGAGCTGATCAGAGAGAAAGCATTCAGCCTGCCCGGCTCCAACCAAATCACTTCCTCACCTCCGCCTTTTTAACATATTCCATCACTTTCTATCTTTATTCTTCTCTCCTGTTATTTCTCTGTGCACGGAGGAAGGTTCTGCAGGTTGTGATCTCTGCGTGGTTTTTTTTGTTTTTGTTTTTCGGTGCTTTCGCTTTTTTCGCTGGAGAGAGGGGAAGAGAGTTTGTCTTCATATTCCCGGACTCTGAAATCTTTTTTGGCTTCAGCTGCGCGCTTCCCTGGCGCTGCCTCACAAGAAGAAGAAGAAGAAGAAGAAGGAGGAAAAAAAAAAAAAATCAGAAGAGGAAGAAGACGCGTTTTTTTTTTTTTTTTTAAACCCAGTTGGTGATTTTCTTCAAGACTTGTGCTGGAACTTGATAGTCGGTGCTCACCAGTTGTTCTGTGCTGCTGCTGCTGCTGCACCAACCTGCTCCATGATCCGCTGATAGTCCTCTGCTACCTCGGCTGATTATCTCAATATTTGCCCTCCTCTCCCATTGATGGCTGTGCTGGATGGCTGACTGTAAGCGCCCCTGGACTTGGCCTTTAAGCGCAAGGCAGCGACTCAGCTCGCCATCGCATCAGTTTTGAAAAACGTGCTTCGCAACGTCTCCCACAGCAATAAACCGACAGTTTCCCGGAGGTTCACAGTGGATCCGACGTAGGCTAGACTTGACGTTCCCCGTGCCTGGCTGTTCAAATCACAGTTGCTCGCGTTTCCCCGAGACGTCTGTTCACCGCGACACCAAAACGGCAGACAAAAAGTTTCTTTACGTTGACTGATAGATATGGCAATGGTAGTGTGGAGAGGCTCCCAGGACGATGTGGCTGACACCCAGGGCACCCTTTCCTCGCAGACCCAAGGAGGACTATCCCTGCCCACCCCTCAACCAGGCCAGTTGAATCTGTCATCCTCTCAGGTCGCCCCTCCGACCCCTCAGACTCCGGTGCAAGGACCCCCGAACAACACGCAGTCCACGCCGACGAACCAGACGACGCAGCAGTCGGAGAAGCAGCAGCCGCAGCACATCGAGTGCGTGGTGTGTGGGGACAAATCCAGTGGCAAACACTACGGCCAGTTCACATGCGAGGGCTGCAAGAGCTTCTTCAAACGGAGCGTACGACGGAACCTCACGTACACATGCCGTGCCAACAGGAATTGTCCAATCGACCAACACCACCGCAATCAGTGCCAGTACTGCCGCCTCAAAAAATGCCTGAAAGTCGGCATGAGACGGGAAGGTATTGGGATTTTTTGTTTTCTCATCCGTGTATGTGTGTGTAAACATGTAGGGCTCTCCACACATGAAACCGTGTAGCCTCTGTAATGTCGTCCTCCATAGCCTTGTTCTCTCTCTCCCTCTCTCCCTCTCTCCCCCGACTCTTCCCTCCAAGGCTTTGCGGCTGGAGCGCGCCATGGAGCCGCTCTGTGATGTGGTGGAGACGGGGCTCGCCGGATCGTCCCTTTTTAGCGTCGCCTCGTAGCCGGTGCATTTCACAAATAGCTCAGATCCGACCCAGGGCGATCGAATTCACATTTATGAGGAAAGCACACGGCCGCAGAGACACATCTGTACTGAGTAGATTACACAATATACAAGCCCTCTGCGCTATTATGGCGAGTGTCGAATTAAGACATAGCGTGTTTCAGGCTACGTCTCCCCACGTCCTGCTCCCCGCGACGAAAAGCCGGACACCGGCTCCATTCGAGCGCACAAAGCCTCCGCACCTCCGCAAGAATTTAGCTGAATATCAGGGTCGAAAATAGGCCTGTGTGCCCGGCAGAAAGAGATGAATTGCTAAGTAGGTTAAGGGTTAAACATGCAAGGTCTCTCTTGCCCTCTTTGTGTTCCTGCACAGCCCAGCTCATGTTGCTGTGGCTGAATAACATCATTTTCCAGCTATGTGTTCAACGTGTTCACAGCTCATCTCCAGTGTGTGTCCTCATACTCTGTGTCATTGTTATCACTGCAACCCGTTTAAAACTCCTGCAATGATAGAATATATGGGTACATGTGTGTTAATATATATATATTCCAATAAATGAGTGTGTGTGTGTGTGTGTGTGTGTGTGTGTGTGTGTGTGTGTGTGCGTGTGTGTGTGTGTGTGTTGTTATATTCAACCCATGTGTCGTCTGCCATGTAATCCTACAGTTGTTTGATAATTTGTAGAATTCAGGCTTCAATATCTGCAGTTTCTCTTTTTACTGCAGCGGTGCAAAGGGGACGGGTGCCACCCACACAGCCACATCATGGCCAGTTCGCCTTGACAAATGGAGACCCACTCCACTGCCATTCCTACTTATCCGGATATATCTCTCTTCTGCTGAGAGCGGAGCCCTACCCGACGTCCCGGTATGGCAGCCAGTGCATGCAGCCCAACAACATCATGGGCATCGAGAACATTTGTGAACTAGCGGCCAGGATGCTCTTCAGTGCCGTGGAGTGGGCCAGGAATATTCCCTTCTTTCCAGACCTCCAGATCACAGACCAGGTGGCTCTGCTGAGGTTGACGTGGAGTGAGTTATTTGTGCTCAACGCCGCGCAGTGCTCCATGCCCCTGCATGTGGCTCCTCTCCTGGCGGCGGCTGGCCTTCACGCCTCCCCCATGTCCGCGGACAGAGTGGTGGCCTTTATGGACCACATTAGGATCTTCCAGGAACAAGTGGAAAAGCTCAAGGCTTTGCACGTTGACTCTGCTGAATATAGCTGCTTAAAGGCAATTGTGCTCTTCACCACAGGTAAGACAATAGACCGGCACACTCCCAAGTTCAGCCTGTGTGACTGTCACTAACATGCACACTGACACCAGCTAAATCATTGCTGACCTAAATATATCTGCACTGGCTGGAGGTTGTTGCTTGTCTTAGATGAACACACTTGCACCCCTGCTGCCTTCATGGTCAAGGATTTTTGGGTTTTGGGCCCCAGGCTATTAAATTATAAAAACCACTTGGTTAATCAACTGATTCATCAGACACATACACGGGGCTAAACTGGAAATTGTAGCATGACCACGCAAGAGATTTCTTAATTAAACTGACAGCAAAACACAGGAACGTGCAGCCCGACTGAATAAGCTCCAGTTAAATAAGTCTGGTATCACACACACACACACACACACACACACACACACACAATAATTACCTTGAGCATCATAAAAACAAATCTAGCTCTCGGCTCACTTTTTCCCTGTTAAACAGAACCCAATAGCTCGCAGATGAATTGCATCACTTTGATTATTTTTTTCCGCCATTTATCAATGTGTGTATAGCCCACGTCTTGTTTGTATGGAATGACAGATATAAATGATGTCAGGCTCCGAGGGGGAGGGGGATAGGAGAAAAAAAAGAAAAAAGAAAGACAAGCCTAATGTCCCATTTGCACACAGTAAAAACAAGGCGCAGGTTTCAACGCTCTCTTGTCGCTTAGTGGGGGCCAGAAAATAAAAAAAGCCAGTAGGACCCATGCACACCCTGCAATTGCAAAACATGTCAGCATCTAACAGCACGGGGTGATGCTGAGCAGTGACAGGAGAGGCGGCTTTCATTTTTATTTGCAGAAATATTCTCTCTGCGCCTTGTAAGGACTCGAGGCGTCTCTGGACCTGCTCCAGAACTGCAGGTCATGACCCAAACTTCCCCAGCTATTTTGTTACATTAGCTCCGCCATTACAAGGGGAGGGGTGGGGGGGGGGGGGGGGGGGGGGGGGGGGGGGGGGGGGGGATACGTGTGGAAGAGATTTACAGGGTTTCACCGTATAGACTGAATGCATGTCTTTGAAATGATATCATACCTGCGAGCCATCAGCCTCATGTATTTCATTTGGCTCGAGCAGCTCGCTATTGTTCTCGTGGTGGCTTGTTAGCCGATTCTAAAATAATCACATTTCAGGTCATTGCATTTTATTGTGGAGCCTTCATAAGGCCACGGTGGCTTAATTTGTCTCGTCCATATTACCTGCGTCCCGGAGGCTCGAACATGAGAGCGGTGTGCCGGGGCTGCAGTGGCACGCCTTTTTTACTACTTTTGGGTGGTTTGGTTGTTGTCGTGCGTAAACTTTACAAACTTAACCAATGCGCGCACAAGCGTTTTTTTTTTTTTGGCACACAATCAGCAGCCGCCCACATGCAGCAGCACAGATAGTGATTATGCGTCTCTCATGGTATATATGACGGCAGCTCCGTAGGCTATGGGCCCTTTTTTTTCTCCAAGCTAAATCTCTGCTCCACTAAAGGTCAGTAGGTCTCCCTGTCTCTCCCTCTCTCCCTCCCCCTCCTCTCCGCCTCGCTCTGCCGCTGACTGAGAGAGATACAGGCCCATGTTAAACACACTCTTTAGCTATGGATCTGCGTATTTATTTGCTTTTCGTGTTTTAATAGAAGGGCTTTGTCGAGGAAAGCCACCGAGCTACATTCGCCTGTAACCGCAATGAAACAGGGGACACGGAATTCACCTATTTACATTTGCTTCTTAGCTGTGGCAAAAAAAATGTATTATTATGTTTAATTTCTGTGTATTTATATTTGAAAAATATAATGTGTATTTTTATAGTAATATATGCTGCCACAAAAGTGTGGAGCTATGATTTTAACTTTAGTGTTTTAATTAATTGTCTACCGCCATGTTAATATATCGAGCAGTTATTTATACAAATTATTCCCATACACTGAAAAAATATCTGCACATTTGACTTAAAAACAATATTAGAGATTTAATAAAAAATACTTTTACATATGAGATAGCAATAATAATTTGTGACCGTAATTGCTTTTTAAAAGCTGTGACAGGGCCATCAGTTTGCGCCATGTCTGTCACCACATGGTGGATAAAGGCTCCTCGTGAGAGAAACACTTTATTAATGTTTATTTGCTTTCCCCCCCCCCCCCCCCCCCCTCTCAGATGCTTGTGGCCTCTCAGATGTGGCCCATGTGGAAAGTTTGCAGGAGAAGTCCCAGTGCGCCCTGGAGGAATATGTCCGGAGCCAGTATCCAAACCAGCCAACACGGTTTGGGAAGTTGTTACTCCGCTTGCCTTCCCTCCGCACAGTCTCCTCCTCGGTCATAGAACAGTTATTTTTCGTCCGATTGGTAGGTAAAACCCCAATTGAAACTCTCATCAGGGATATGTTGCTGTCGGGGAGCAGTTTTAACTGGCCTTACATGTCAATTCAGTAAACCAAGAAGGAGACGAACAAACAAAAGGTGGGGTTGGAGGCGGGGGGCGGCGGGGTGGGGGTGGGGGGGGGGGGGGGGGGGGGGCTGCGAGACTACAATGATTATAGCTGCTTTTGTGGAAGGAATAAAAAAGCAACCGGCTGTTACACGGGGCTGGCTTTCATGAAGAAAGACATTGACGTAAATGACTGTGAATCCCCCCCCTACTCCAAAAAAAGAAAAAGAAAAAAAATTGAGACATCCACTGAACTTTCAAAATGGCAGATACAAGCTCCCAGTGTTCATGCAGAACAACCTGTGTCGATCCATTTTATAATGAAAGAAGAAAATAAGGAGGAAAAAAAAGGAAATTTTGTTCATCCTTATGAGGAAAAATTTAAGTATTAAGTGCATTTAAAAATGATGATTTGGGTAAAAGGAGAAAAAAAAAACTGGAGAAAGGGAAAAATACGAAACGTGAATTTTCTTTTTTCTCTAATGACTTGTCCTGTGTCCATGTATAGCTGTGTTTTGTACTTTCTTTGTTCCTCCTTTCTGGTTCCAAACCGGCCTATGTGATTTCTGTAGTACAGGTGTTGTTATTTTCTAAGACAATGATTTTTATTTGAAAATGGTGAAATAATGTTTGAAAAAAAAAAGGAAAAAAAAGTTCTATAAAGAATTAAAACCACAGCAATAGGAGTATAGGCTTATAATCTAGGCTTAATGCTGCAAGCGCACTTATAATCTTAGGATGACCATTACCATCTAGGGAAAAAAGTTTTTGGGGGGAGGGGGCTCATGTTCAACTTTATGATCCAGCGCAAACATTTTTGCTCTTTATTAATATGAAGTTATTGGATCCACTTTTATTTTCCCACTACTGTCCACATATTTAAAAAAACAAAAGGTTGATTTGACACAATTAAAATTATTTGGCCCCATGTCATTCAGCTCTAAATATTTGGCATCAGTTCCCCAATTGGATACAATGTAATAAAAAAAATAAAGTCCTACAAGTTGCATATACCGATGAAGTTTTAAAAAACATTTCGCCACATGTGCACGTAAGAGCGTTTGCAGTAGTTGCAACTGCATTGAAAGCATAAACTGACTTGTTTAAGAATCTATTGCAGAGGTCAAGGGTCATAAAAGTTTGAAGCCTAGCCAGAGTAGTGTTTTAATAGCAGTATTATTAAAGCGTCCCTGAAATGTCACCCTTTATTCACTTCAAGCATTAAGTGCCTGACAAGCATGATGTGATTTCTTATCAAAACCTTGTTAAAGTAGGCCTACAACATTTCTTTGGGGGGGGAAACAGACATTCAGATTTGAGACTTCAGTCGTGTGTTTGACTTGAAGAAGAAGAGGAGGACGAAAACAGACACTGATTAGAGGCAGTATTCTTGTAAATATAGGTCAATTCATTTCAACGAGTTTTTTCCTTTATACAAAGTATATGTGATTAAGAAAAAAAAATCTGTGGTTGCCATTTTTTTTTCTCGGTAATACAACGTCTTCAAAATTGAGTGGCAGACTTAGCTAGTAGCACTGAAAGTTCTGTTTTTAATGTATATACATATTACTACAAAATGTTTTCTTTTTCATGTATATTTAGACTGTGAATGCATGGCCACAGGTCGCTAACCTATTTTACCTTTGATATATAAATGTAAATGTTTTCTCTCTCTCTCTCTCTCTCTTTTTTTTTTTTTTGACTGTATAGATATAATCTGTGCATTCAGTACACTAGCCCTTGTATTTAAAGAAACAGAAAAAAAAGAAAGAAAAGAAACGACGTTCATTGTTAGGCTGCAGACTTAAAACAGGGTGAGCAGGTTCGGAAAAGGAGTATGATATTTTAACTTTAGTGTTATTTGCTCCTTTTTGTTCTGGTCTTTTGACAGGTGCCGTGGTGTGCGTGAGCGTGCGCGCGTGCGTGCGAGAATGAGTGCGTGCGTGCGTGCGTGCATTTGGAAGCTAGCAAAAAAAAAAAAATACATTTCTTTTTTTTGTTGTTGTCCTTGTTTTGGAGGCTTTTCTTCCACACACAGAGAAACACCATGTTGTGGTTGAATTAAAAAGGGATCACTGATTGAACACTGATCTTCGGCTGTTCGTGGCCACATATGGACCAGAGAATGATACATGATTGTAATTATGAACAGTTTAAACTGACCCACGTTTTTATATAAATATATAAAAATATATGACTGCAGGGTATTGATAACGTATAGATACTTTTTTTATTATTATTATTAATTGCAAGTGATATATGTGAGTGTGTGTGAAAGTTTATAGTTGAACACAATTCTTGTTTGTTTGTGTTAGCTTATTGTAAACAAGCATTCTGCTGTAAATTTGTTCTTGGTATTAAATTATAATTTATGAATTTGAAATCACCAGCTTTTCCATGTTTCCTTACTCTCTAACGTGCGTGTGAACTTGTCCTTGCGTGTGCGTGCGCGTGTGTGTGGTCGGTTGGGGTGGGGGGCGGTGGGGTGGAAGGGGGTGGGGGGTGGAGCGGAGTCAATTTGCTGTGGCAGGATGTTGCCCTTTTGCCCTATGAAAGTGATTAATGAATTACAAAATAATTAATCAATCAGCCAACAGGCCCGTCCAACGCCTTCACTCGGTGGTTTTTAGCCGCAGAAGCTTTTATTACAATAAATATTTTTATTATCATTATTATTATTGTCTACAAAAATGGCCGCTCTGCAATTCAGCTCATGGGGGGAAATAATGGAGTGACGGTGGCTGCCTGTCAAACTGTAGAAACACTCCACAACAGATGTAATAAGGTGCTGTGCCTCAGCAGATAATAAGATTTCATAACAGTCCACACCCTCCTCCTCCTCCACCTCCTCAGACGGGACAGGGACTGTGCAGGAAAAACCCAACCCAGCCTCCCCGCCGCTTTATTTGCGGAATACACTTTCACCTTTGGACGCTCGCATAAATATTAATGGGACGAAATCATAAATATAGTGCGAATATAGCATGAATGGAAGCATCCAAATAATCAGAGTTATTCTAAAAGAGAAGGGGGGGGGGGGGGAAGAAAAAAGTTAAAATTAAATTTCTGAAAATCTAATTGCTTTCTATTTATATTACTGACTGGCTGTTATGGGCGTTATTGTGGTCTACAGGTATTTTATTTTACTTTCAGCCGCATCGCTGAGCTTCAATAACAACACTGCAAGTTGCTGAACGCTGTATAATGTATTTTTGCCTTCTGGTATGTGTACCATACATATAAAGAAGTACATGTGTGTGTATATATATAAACTTGTGATGGGTTTAAATGTCAATCACTTACGCGCGTGTTCTTGTGAAGCTATAAACATTTGGCCTATCAGTAATTATTAGTAATATTGGCTTAGTTGAGACTTAAGCTTGAATTAGCCTTGTTGTATAGAGAGAGGCTTAATCAGGAAGCCAACTTTACCACGGCCTCTGCTACTGCTGCTGCTGCTGCTGATGGTGATGATAATGGGGGTGTGTGTTTGTGTTGGTGTGGTTGTGTGCGTGGTGTGTGGTTGCGTGTGCTTCTGTTGCTGTTGATGAAAATGATGATTATGATGCTGATGGTGGTTTCTCCTCGGCTCCTCGCTGTTTGTTCACACGCTGAACGTTTCACTGCCCCTGAGGTGTAACATCACACACTGGGACCAGTCTGAGCCCATTTGATAAGGCGAGGTATAGACATCAGCCTCCGAAACCACCTTCACCACCAGCACCGCTCAGCCGGTGGGATTTCAGTGGAGCTGTATTTACAGCATCTGCACCGTCTCCCTCCAGATATTTGTCCTGAAACCTCAGAATCTTCCGCAGAGCTTCATGGCGCGTTGGGACGAGTTGGACCTCAGCTCTGCTCGGGCTGATCTCAGTTGACAGAGCGTGATGCATGTGCTGGACTCTGTAATTTCTACTTCTACTCCTTCATCAGCGTTGCACAAAAAACTAATGAGCTGGAACTCGTTGCGACGTCACTTATATTTACGTCCGTGTGACGTGAAAACTTTTTTGACACACGAGCCGGTCTATAGGACTTTACACAACCACCCACCCACTCGCCCAAAAAACCCCGCACGCGGTCCCTGAGGGTGCGGGCGTGCAGGGGATGCTGCGGGGCCGGGCTGTGCGTGCAGTCGAGTCTGCTGCTTTACGTTTGTCCAGGTTTACACACTGAAGCTGAGAACTTATTTAGGGCTCACGGGCTATTAGTGGGGCTATTTGTTTAATAAGATAAGGATACGGTTTGCTGTCTGATACACACACACACGCACAGGCGTCTGCACAGTTAAGCGACAAATATGCACATTATTTGCACCTTGGCACTATCCCTATGACAAATTAGCGCGTATAACATGCGTTTTATTGCATCTGGGCTGAGGCACCGCAGCTCATCTACAATGTATCACACAAGTCAAACGTTTAGCAAGGTGGGACACCTGTTCCTAATGTGTCACTGCACTGGCTTTGAATAACTATTCATATTATTAATATTATTAGTAGTTTGTTATAAAATGGTGCTGAAGCCTTAATCAGCTGAGAATGTGATTCTCTTTGATGTTCTTTGATGTTTAAAAACAACTTTATATTCTTATTATATTTATTAATTTATTTTAAATTTCTGAACATTCTTCCCCGTTATCTAAGGCCATTAAAATAAATTGCTTTTTTCCCCACTCCTGCTCAGGGCACATGCAGGGCTTCCCTGCGTCCTGCCCGTAAATGTAAGAAAAGTGTGCCATCTACCCGCGGTCGCTGGAACTGTAGCTTTATCCTGAGACCTCGGAGACCTCGGCTCATTTTTTAACACAAAAGGAATAAAGCGGACGCAGGCGCCGCAGAAGCTGCCGCAGGCGATTACACTGTAACTAGTAATGTGCGTTTCAAGCACCTGTCATCACTGTGTAGATCCAGTTCGTAGATCCACTCTGTAGATCCACTGTGTAGATCCACTCTGTAGATCCACTCTGTAGATCCACCCTGTGTCCACCGCGGCTGTCTGTGGGGCAGCTGAAGGTTCGGGCTGGTGTGCGGCCACTGACCTGAGTGTAATGTGAAGTTTTAACATGTTCAGAACAAGAAGAAGCGAAGAACGTTACAGAAAAACAAGAGATGTATAAGAAACTTTGTTACAACTTTATTAAAATAACACAGCCCACCCACCCCATCCCTAAAAAGAAAGATTGTAGGCCTATTATTAATAATAATATTAATAATAATAAAATAACATTAATACGAATTTTATTGATAATGATGATATTAATTATTTAACCGCGTTTAAACGTCATACTTGTGGAAAATAAAAATATTGTGGACACTGTCTCATCCAAACCACTGAATCCTCTCAGCCCCTTTAAATACGATTATTATTTAGCCTGCTGGATTTCTCCTATTTAAAGTTTTGATTTATGGTCCAAAAGGGTCCAATCAACAGCAAGATGGTTCTTAAATAATGAAAATAAAAAAAACTGACTTTAAAAAGTGGAGCAGCGCTTTGTGGAGATATAAATATAGAAGATAAACGATATAAACTGGAGCTGAAGAGTGTGAATATACCTCATGTGGAATTTCTCCACAGCTATTTTAGTTTCCTCAGAAGCCAGGCGCGTTCACGGTGAGCATATCTCAGTGCCAGTGGAACACAACAGTGCCTGTGATCGTTTGAATATTGCATCCCAAGTAAACCCAATCACAAGCCACTAGCCTGTGTGAGCATGAGTGGCGCTTATGGTCTATTATAGTGAGAAATGATTTTAGGACTGAAAGAGGACTAAACTCTGATGGAGACGCGGACCAGTGAGTGCAAATAATATATCTGCCCAAAGCTTTACAGGAGGGAGACTGCACCTTCTCTTCAGAGCACGAGCACGAGCACACACGCACGCACACACACACACACACACACACACACACACACACACACACACACACACACACACACACACACTCAGCGCTGAGCCAGAGGGATGATTTGAAGAGACCGCAAACACTCTCCTGGATATTAGACTGCAGCCCCTCAGCCTCCCAAACCAGAGCGCATTATTTCATCAGCACCACTTCATAGGTATTGATCGATATGGGCCTACATCTTGTATCGATTTGCTACTATGGGGTACATAGATACTTTATTAAGATCCCCATTAGGTGCACCGCACCGCTTGTCAGTCTTCCAGGGGTCGCGGTGGGAACGTTTCAGGCTCGTCGCTCTCGAGGAGTTTTGGAGCCTGGGAGTGAAGACACGCACGTGCGCGCACACACACACAAAGACAGAGTTTAAGTTGGACATCACGTGCTTTTTGAAAAGCATCGTGTGTGTGTGTGTGATTAAGAAATCACCGATTGAGTCAACTTAATTGACAATCACGCAGGTCTGAGCACCGTGTTCAGGTGTGTGTGCAAACCCCGATGACGACGACGATGATGATGATATTACACATTAGCTTATTCGGACTTAAAAGCTCTAATAAAATAAACTTCCCCACAATAAACCGCACGAGGCCTGCGGGTCACTCCACACACCGCACTGCCCTCACGCGCTGATGTCTTTTTATTTTCTTCTTGTGCGTGTGTGTGTGCGTGAGCGTGTGCACAGCGCAGCCACAAACTGTAAAAATGTATTTGTTGTAATTCTCGTTTATGCTGGTGGAGGCATATAAGGTTATTCTCCCGTCCACTCTTCATCATCTTCATCATCAACCTCATTTCCACCAGAGCGTCACTCATCCACACATTCCACAGGTGAAAGAAAAAATATATATTTCCTGCAAATTCATAGAAATCTCATGCAGATTTTTTTTCCACTGTACTAAAAAAAGGTCTGATCCTGACTTTTCCTAAAAGGCAGAGTGAGAGCGGTTTTATTTATTCTCCTCTCGTGTAGTTGGGTCCACACCTTGTTCCTCCGCTCGTTTAAATGGCACCGAGGCTGCGTCTGACATTTGTGCAGAGCGGATCTGAACCACCCGGATAAACACAAAGGCCTCCATGCAGTCGGAGCTGCGGTCTGACATCACACCCACTGCGTCTTTACGCACCGTTTAGGCGCGTCTGCTTTCAGTGGCTGCACAAGTTGGATATTGGCTGTGTTGCTTGAAAAACTGAAGAAGACAACATGTTCAAATAAAGATAAAATAAATAAAAAAGTTTTTCATTGACCACATCCAACATCCACCCCCTGCTACAGGGGATTTATACACTGAGGTTGGACTTACTTGTATTTCCAATTTCATCTGTTCTCGCAGGAACCTTCTCCTCAATATTAAAATGTTTTTTTTTCTATCTCTCAGCTTATAATATAATAAAATAAATAAACGTGTGAACTAGCCATATGCTCTGGTTCTTTCGTGAGGCACCCACACCTTCTCGTGTCAGGAGCACCCGCGTCACAGGATAAAACCCACTTCTGACATTTTCTGCAGCTCTATGTGTTTTCTGTCCACGTGCACGGTCCGCACCCTGCAGACCAGCACATAGAAATCAAGCGTCAACATTTTTTTTAACACATCCTGCAAATGCGCAAAGGCAACCGAAAAAAACGCGGGGGACAAATGAAATCATTTCTGTGGTTTTCTGCAGGAGCCTCGTTATCATCATCATCATCATCATCATCATCATCATCATCTCCCCCTGCAGCGGCCCAGGAGCGTCCCGGGACCTCCGTTTGGGAACCAGACGCTCAGCTGATAATCGTGTTGTCTTACATGACAGTGAAGTCACTGTACTGTACTCAAGTCGCGCCTCTAACCCACCTCCCCCACCACCCCCACCCACCCTCCACTCAGTGACCCCCGCAGGTCCTGGGACCCGCTCCGGGACCCCGGCACCCCTCCACCCCCTCCCCGCACTAATGAACAGCCATAACGCGTCTGACTGTTGGCCACAAACAGACCTGAGCAGCAGCAGCGGTGTTGCAGACTGTTGTCGGAGCACGAACACAGAAGAGAGTTCAACCTCACGGAGGAGAGGGGACAGTCTGCCTGCTACAGCGAGATGGCGCTGTTCTGCACGTTTGACCCTCAACTCTGCACCGGCGGCTTGTTGTGTGTTGCAGCTCCACCTGTTTCCATCCTGTCCTTTTCTCTCTCTTTTTCTTTTGGGCAAAAATATTTCAATCAGAATATAATTTTAAAATATGTCAGAAACCTGCAGTGACAGAGCGGTTGAACTGAGCGTTCGTTTGAGTTT
This sequence comes from Hippoglossus hippoglossus, assembly GCF_009819705.1. Classification (NCBI taxonomy): domain Eukaryota; kingdom Metazoa; phylum Chordata; class Actinopteri; order Pleuronectiformes; family Pleuronectidae; genus Hippoglossus; species Hippoglossus hippoglossus. The sequence continues at coordinate 12,745,299 of NC_047156.1, read as the reverse complement.
GGAATTTCCACTTGTTTCATTCACAAATGTGATTGAAACTGTGCAAATAAACCTTCAGAAGAAAATTTGTTATTCTATCACTAATTTAATGATTTTGATAATGTTTAATTAAATAAAACCGAGGTGTTTTAGCAGGAAATATGAGACGAAGAAAAAAGTGCAGATAAAGTTGAGACATTTCATGTGTTGCACAATAAACTCTCAACACTTCTCTCTGCCGCTCCTATCGCTGATATTTCGATTTTTTTCTTTTTTGGAAGAATCACATGTTCGTGAGAAATATTTGGTGAAAGGTGAAATCTGATGTGTCACGCGAGGCGGAGAGTTCTCTATCGAATTTTGATTTCACCTCAAACACTTCTTTTCAGGCCATCGAGCAAATAAATGTTAAAGGGGAAACAGTTTTCTTTTTAAACCATCGATAAATGTGACCCTGTCTTTCATGATTCCATCTGCTCACAGCTTCTTTTCACTTCATACACCTCGAACACGTTCTGCTGCCACTTAAAGGCTTCTCATTTATTTATCACTTTCGTTATTAGTTCGTTTTGAAAAATAAAATCCAGTTTCTTATTTGGTGATCATGCCTGCGGCCTTTTTAACCACGGATATTCGCTTTGTAAAAGTGTAAAATCTTGAATTAACATGAACTGATTTTAATATTAATCAATATCTCGCAATACGAACTCTCTTCTGGATTATTGAAAACAAAAGAAGGTTCTTCTGAAGTGTGTTCTGTTCATTAAATCGCTTTTTCACTGCAGGTGTTGCTCTTGTATTGACTTCAAATGTTCCGACGTTTTTAAATGAAATTAGCTTCATATTATTTTTAATACATGAACAATTATTGCGAATTAAAGCTTTAAAATGCGTTAAATTGGTTTAATTAACATTGTGATATTGCATTTGATCTGAAATGAAGGAAACTGAAACGAACTTATCTCAGATCTTATCGATTCTGATCTTATACTGGATGAGATCAGATTTAATATTTTTTGTTAAAATAACAAAATGAAATTCACATTTTTATCATTACTAAATAATCAATATTATACAACAGACACACACATTCAATGCTACAATCAAAGCACCAATGTGAGTGTTTTCCTTTATAAATTATGAATGGAATAAATTAGTTAAAATGAAAACAAACACTTTTAAAACTGTTTGAATAATAGTTTGTTCCTCTTTCCGGGTATAAATCTGTATAAAGGTGAGTAACATGACTCGACACAGCATCTACACTTGATGATCCTGTGTTCTCAGCTCCTCAGAACTTTCACAACCACATGTAAACAAGTTGTCAGTTTGGGAATAATCTTCTTTACTCTTTTTTATCGGAGAGAAAATTCAATCTCCCAAGTTTAGCTCAGGCAGACGAGGGTTTTTTCTCTTTCTTTCTCTCACTCCTTCTTCTCTTTTTTCGTTCCTTGTCATTGGTGGGGCTGGACTATGGTGGACAATAATGCGGCAATTGTTGATGCTTTGTGACCCATAAAATTTGAGGGTGGCTATTCTGGCTTTGGTATGTAATTATGCAAAACACTTTGCATAAAGACTTGCCATCCGATCTAATGATAGAGCCTGCAGTCTCATTTCCAGAGAGGGAGGCACCGGCACTGCGAGCAACGCTGCAACGAGCTGCCATAATAAACCAACACAAACTGCACATATAACACACGCTATTGTTCAGATAATTCTGTTGTGGTGTGGACATTTATAATCCAGCAAAATGGGAGAGTGTATTTAAATTTAACCGCTCCTGCAGATTGTGTGTCTTTATCTGTCTGCAACCATGTCGTCATGCAAGGATGCACATTTAGACTTTTTCTCTTTCTCCACAGTCAGTGGTGAGTTTTGACGTAATTTTAAGTGTAAAAACTGTGGATTATAAAATAAAATAAATGTAGGCATGGAGGATTTGTATTTGATGTGTCTGCACTGAGGAGCAGTGGAGCCAAAGGACACAGTTCAGGTTCATCTCTGCTGCAGAGGAAACACATTTCATGGCTCTGGAGAGACGATAAATAAAATTCTCAGACAACATCTCCTCAGTTTTAGTTCGGAGAGAAATAACATTTCTGTGCAATAAAAATGAGGGAGAAGAAATAAAACCCCATAAAATACTACATGGTGTATGTTTTTTTTTGTGAGAATTTCCAAGATGTTTATTAAAAGAGCGCTGCATGCCTTTGAGGTGATGTGCACTATATGGGATATTCTGTGTATGCACATAATAAACACTTGTGCTGCCTGACAGAGGTGTGAATCTGAGAGCTTTTCTACCAAATGAAGTGCCAGCAGAGAGAGAAGTAAAGAGATCTGCAGCTGTCAGGGGTCAGCCAGGCAGAGATTGCTTCTAGAGATCTTTTGAAAAAATCACACGTTTGAAGGCTTAGTGCTTTGCTGTCTTCGCATTTCAAGCTCAGATCAGTGGAATCAAAAAAAAAGAAGAAGAAGAAAAAAAAAGAAAGAGGGAGAACATGGGTTGGAGAATTCTGATGTTGGGATGGACATGGGACGATAGCTTTTTTTTTGGAGACGAGCCTTTTACCTGATCCTTTACAGGGAGGAGGAGGAGGAGGACAGCCCAAGTGTTTTTGTTCTTACATTAAAACATGTATCACACAATTAAAGCCGCACTGTCTCTAATGTCCCTGTGTGTGTGTCTGTGTGTGTGTGTGTGAGAGAGGAAATGTAATGTACAAAAGCTGCTCTGCACTATCATCTATGAGTGTGTGTGTGTGTGTGTGTGGACAGTAAGATGGAGTGAAAGGAAACAAATGTGGAACCTCCCTTCAACACAACTGTTTAGACACAGGAAACAGGAATTTAATTATTGTTATAATTAATAAATCTGATCATTTTCAGGATCAAATTCTAATTCTTTGTTACTTTGCCGTGGCTTTGAGTAACTTTTGATTCTTTCCTCAGGCCTGAGCCAAACTGAATCTCTTGCTTTATTGAAACTTAGTTCTGCTCACTTGCTGATAAAGTGATCAATCATTATATTTGATTTTCACATGATTCCATCTATTCTCAAGTTATTTTTCATCACACACACGTTTCAAGTTAGGTCATATAAAAGGAGGTGAGTGTGTTATATGTATTAGTTTGTGTGTGGCTCCTGCAGTGGGAGCACATGTCTCATGATAACCAAGAACTGTGGAGCAAAGAGAATTTAATCTCCACATTTTTAATTTACAGTGTTACAGACCACAGTGACTCAGGTTTGTGAGCTGTGAGTCGCAAGATGAAATTAAATCAAAAATATATGAAAATGTTATTGATTAATGTATCTGTTCACATGACCCGGGTGCAGGCGCCTCACTGTCTCTCTCCCTCCCTCCCTCCCTCTCTCACACACACACATACACACACAATAACAAACGACACAGGGCAGAGTCTGTGCAAAGCTCCAGTGAGCAGTTGAACATTGTGTCAAGGTGTTTGAGTCTAGCTGCCTCAGCCAATCACAGCTCAGGACAAAAACAAAGTGAATTGTCCTTTAAGTTTAGATCTTTGCATCCTAAGACATTTTATATCGTTACACAAGACAGAAGCTGTATTATCTTTATTCTTTTATTTTTATTATTTCATATACAGTCCAGGAAAAGTAGCAAACTGGCTTTTTAAAAACTTGTATTCATTCATTGATTAATTCATTCATATATTTATTTGGCCTTTTCAGTACAGTCATAATAATCTACTTTCAATTCATATTAATACACAGTAAACACACAATAAAGCACATAACTAATCCCAGACCTGACTAGGTGAGACAGGATGTGACACTTTGATTCTCAGGTTATAAGTGACAGCGCCCAACAGACGAGCACTGACGTTATCTGACAGCATTCTTTCTTAAATGCTGCTGGAAGTAAATCAGTTTAAAGATGAAACCAGAGAGAATTGAACCAAAGAGAAAGTGTTATAGTCACAAGTAAAGAGGAACAAGGGTCAAATAAGCACATTATGACTGACGATTTGATTAATAATCTTGACTTTGAGTCTTTCAGATATAGTAGAAATTCTTCAAGCAGCTTTTTTTTCCTTCTTTCTAAACCTTGAAATCCTCACACTTTCAATCAGGAGTGAGTTGTGGAGAAACAAATCCGTCTTCACGTGAACCCATAACTTCTGAGTGTGTTTTGTAACCACTTTTTTTCCCCTCTCTCTCATATGCCATGTGATTTCTTTTGCCTGCTCGGAGGCAAAATATGCAAATCCCATCAGATTTATAACACTCGGCGCCTTTCATTTGTTCATGTGCTTCTGCTGTGGTATATTATTATTTTCAAGGGTTCTCAGCGGGACACAAAATGATCATAAGTTATTCTTCCACCTGACAAAAACTACTTCATCCCCCCCTCCATTTCAAAGATGGGCCCCAAGTAAAAGTGATAATGACGTGATTTATTATCGTCTGAATGGATGACGGCGAGCTGATTGCTTCTGACGGACCTTCATGCAATGCTGCATATGAAACAAAATATAAATTGACAGGGAGTGATTTGGATGAAGTAAGAAAGAATGTCTTTCATGTGACAGCATCACGCGCTCATTAAATCATCCGCAAAACAGGTGATACAAACATTTTCCATTCAAACGACCACAAAGAGGAGAAACCGCTGGACTTCATTCATCTGGAAGTGAGAAGTGAATCCTGTCTGAGAGAAGAACCTCGCAGCGAACTCTTGCTGTTAATGGCGCTCCTCCGTTTTTTTAACTCCAACTTTCTTCACGTCAATTAAAATCATTTTAGCGCTCATTGCGTGAATCTCAGCAGAGTTTGTGAGTCTGTTTCCAGATCTTGAATAGTTTTAGTTTGGTAACATTTTCCTCTTCATTGTCAGGGTCTTATTTTTCCTTGAGATCCAGTGGCTTCCACAGAAAGACCTCTGATGGGCCTGGTGTTAAAGAGCTCTGATCTCGGCCGTGACAGCCTCAGTCCAATCAGCCTGTTCAACATGCTGCTTTGACTGTCACTTTCAATTTTCACATGACCCCTTGGTCCTAGAATGGGGGATAAGTGGCAGAAAGTGGGACTGAAGGCTCATATTATTGCTCTGACAGCTTCACTCAGCTGAAAGTAATGCAAAACGCAGTTCATATTTATACTCTGACCTTATGCTCAAACAGGGAATCTACTGTATCTGCGTCTTAGATGCCGAGGCAAGGACCAACACTGTGGACTCGTCCAAAATGCACATTGTATCCGGAGAAAAGAGAGAACAAGAGGAGAGTTCACTCCTTTGACTAACTGTTGTGCAGACAAAACAACATATGGAGGATTTTTTCCACACGAGGAAAAAGGTTTTTTTTTCTGTTAGAACACGTGCACAGCTGATCATCCTCTCAATATCCCTCCTGAAATGTTTCATCTGAGTCACATCCGTGCACATGTAGGTCAGAAAGAGAAGAGCGCTATCAGTGGCGGTGGATGTGGTCATTATCAGACATGTTGCTAGACAGGAGGGAGGGGTTCATTGTTCGCTGCCTGCTCGCTGACTGAATAAGGTGTGTTCATTGTTCATTCTCTCCGTGTGAAAGCCACTGGCTCCAGTGTTTTTCTCCTCCTTTTTCACTGCATGTGCAAATAATGTGGGGACTATGAAAACGAGTAAATGAGACAAACTGAAATTGTTGGTTTCACCTCACACCATGAAAACATGCACAATATTTTGTCATTTGCCCAGAAGGCTTTCAATGAATGATGGTGTTTAAAAAAACATAAAAGAATGTTAGATCACATTAAAGCAGCAAACATGTTAGAAATCATCCAGAAGAGCTTTTAGGTTTGATGTTAATAAATATAAATGTTAATACTGCTAATATGGGCTATGTATTATTTCCCATATCTAAAGGAGTTTGCTGTTGGAGCAGTAAAGACTGTGATTTTTTCACCGTGCAAATAATGTGGTGACTATAGAAATGAGTAAATGAGACAAACTGAAATTGTTGGTTCACCTCCCACCATAAAAACATCCACAATATTTTATCATTTGCCCAAAATGCTGTCCCTGAATGACGGTGTTTAGCGTGTTCGGTCAGACGCGAAGAAGCAGACATGTTAGACAACATCCAGAAGAGCATTTACGTTTGACTTTAATAAAACAAAAATGTGAATAATACTAATATAGGCCTTGTATTATTCACTACATCTTCAGCAGTAAAGGTTTTTTTTTTTTTTTTACTTGTATAATCCACACTTCTTGTCCCCTGCCTGCCCTCCTAATCCCTTGGCATGTGTTGGTGACATCACATGGCTACTGGCTCCAAGTTCTCGTCTCCCTGCAACTGTCATTAACTCTGGGAACAAATGAATAATGACTGGGAGACTCTCTGGCTCCCACCACTGACCTTGGGTATTATTAGAATGACCTCTCTTTGGCTTGACCAAAAAAAAACCTTTTTGATATCATTGCTGGAAGTACACTAGGAATGATGGCCCTGTCTGCGGGCAGGGGGGGGGAGCGGAGCATTACACATGAGGGGGAGAGGAGGAGGGGGAGTCCGTCGGAACCACCAGTGTCGTGTAAAGCTATACTCTGCTCCCACTGGCTGCTTCATGAATACTTCATTAAGAGAGAGCGGCGCCTGAAATACCCGGCTCACAAGTCGCCTGACCTCTCTTTACAAACAACGCACAATATTTGGGTTGAGCCGGCTGACATGGTCAGATGACATGTTTTCACTGTAAAGCGGAGCCTTTTGGGACTCTTGTCTCCGTCAGCGGTGTGATATCATCTGTGTGGAGAGGAGGGGAGCGGTCAGGTGTGGCGGTGCGGGAGGAAGCATCTGTCACAGAGAGACACGCTGGAAGCCACGAGCTGATACTGATCACAACCTGCACACAGACGAGTGGGATTCATTGTCAGAGGTGGAAAGTAACAGAGTACATTTACTCTACATGTACTGTATTGAAGTTACTCGTAGTTACTTGAGGGTTGAATATCATTATTTGACTTTTTTTTACTCCACTACATTGATTTGACAGCTCTAGTTACATGCAGCTAAATAATTGACACACTAATCACATGAGTTGTATAATATGCTGCAGTGTTATAGATTAAACTACCCAACAATATACAACGACAATATGTAGCTGCAGCTCAACCAAGTGCAAGATTGAAATACTAAATTAATGCCAATGTATCAGTGACAGTGATCAACAAGACAATTTGATTATTACTTACATAAAACTCTGTATGTAGGACTTTTACTTGCAGTGGAGTATTTTCACATTTCTGTGTTGTTACTCAGACTCCAGTAAAACATGTGAATGCCTCTCTCACCTGTGGAAAGTTGCTCTGCAGGCAGTTCAGCACGGATCAGTCCCTTTTAATCTGAGAGTGTAAACAGTAAACAGAGAAAGAAGGGAAAGAAAGGAAAGTTAGATTTTATATATTACGCCACAAACATACAGTGATGTGCACAAATATCATGAAGTAAAAGTGCAGTGTGATGTTCAGCAGTGGGGCTTTACTTTTACTTCCTTCTAATGCAACATTAAGTCAATAAGACAGGATATAGTTTACTTCTTAAAACTGAACTACATTGATTTGACAGCTTTATTTACATGCAGATGAATATTTTACATTTAAATCCCACGTGTTGAATATGTTGCATTGTTATAGTTTTAACTACCCAACAATATACAGTGAACTTTCCCTTCAAGCAAGTGCAAAATGAAAATGCTGCATGAATGTCAAAGTATATGCGAGAGTAATCCAATTATACAACAAACAATTTATTATAAAGTAACTAAATATTTTTTTAGGAACCAGATCCTGAGAATTCACTTATGTAGAACTCTAGATGTTGTCAAAGAGAAAAACACAGTAAACAGTGAAAGAAGTGAAAGAAAGATGGAAAGAAAAGTTTGATATTTTATATAAACACACAGAGCTGTACACATTATGATGATATAATGTGGCTTTGACTGTGTAGAGCAATGGTGCAGGAACTTGGGTATTTTCATCTGATGTCACCTTAAACCCAGGGAGTAGTTTATTTTGTATGAATTGTGATTTTATTTTTACAAACCAAGTAAACTTGAAATATAAAGCATTGTTTTAGAATGAACGACCAATATGTCAATAACATATTTTAAAAGTGCTGCAGCTACAGACCAACCTCAACAGCAGAACAGATGCATCATTATACAAATACAAATACTGCTTTATAAATATCAATGATCCAGTCACATGAGTTTTTTTCCACTTTTGACACTTTAACACTTCCTCATTTGAATGCAGAACTTCTACTTGTTGATTTTTCATCCTTATTTTTGCTCCGTCTACATGAGAGTGAAGGATGTGCAGACCTCCGTCACCAGAGGAACTTTTCATGGAGACATTATTCAGTAAAGTAGTGAGGAGGAGCCTCCTGCCCTCCACTCCCACTCAGTAAAAACAGATCTACTCGCCCTGGATCTAATTACAGAGCAGGCAATAGGAAATTAGAAATGCATTTTAACGCACGACGTAAACATCTTCATATATTTTCCAATTAGGCAGCAACAGGTAATCAGAGGATGAATAAAGGGACGAAATGAAAGTGTCAGATTGTTAATCTCAGCGTCAGTAATGGAGAGAGTCCGAACAATCACACAGAGGCTGCATCGTGGAGCCGTGACTCGCCCACTGCAGCGAGTAAATACCTGAGATGAGAAGGTGGAGACACAGAGACTGATGTAATCAGTGCTGCCACATCAAGGACCCTCCATCATTACAATCTGCACACTGTAACACAAGAGACACACGAGGGACACACCAGGGACACACAGGGGACACACAAGAGCTGCGGAGAGCAACACAACCCGCAGCAACACACAATCACAGCCTGTGATCTGCGTCTGAACGAGTCAGACATTACATATAGACACTCGGCGCTTCCACGATCCGGAGATGGACAGATACACGCGCGCGCACACACGCACACGCACGTGCATCAATCGATACACTTTACACAAAAAGGCTTTTGTCATTTACGACTAATGCGTGTTGTTGGTGCAGTTGTTCACAGGTTTGCATGAACACGAGGGGAATGAAGACGCTGTTTGAGGTGGTGACGGAGAAACGATGGGTTGAGGAGAGATGAAGAGGAGGAGGAGGAGGAGAGGAGATAAGGAGAGGTGAGGAAGAGGAGGAGGAGAGATGAAGATGAGAGGAGATGTTGATGCGGTGTATAGCTGAGACCGACAATAACACACCACGTCTCCAAAGAAAGTTCGGTGATCGTGTGTTAGACCAACACACACAGAAATATCTAATACTCAATAATCAGAGCATATTGAAAGAGAACGTGTAAAGGTCCATTCCGTCGATTTACCGCAGCACGAAACAGTTCAGGGATCAGAGAAACAAACTTCAATTATACGTGACGGTGAAAATTACTAAGTTTAGACACAACATCCTCAATTCCTTGTGTAATTCAATGACTATTTAAAGATATGATGCGGAAATAATTTGTCCAGTTGTTGATAAATATGTATTTTATTTATTTGTTTGTTTTCTTTCATTTAAAATTACATTTAAAATAACATCTTTGGTTTGAATCTAAGATTTTAGCCGGATCCCTAAGAGGAGCAAAGCCATTCAAAATATATTAATCTTATAAAAACATAGTATAATAATTTGTTGAAGCATAATAATAATAATAGTGATAATAATATCAATAGCATTGATAATACCATTAATCCCCACCATGTAAAGTACTTTGTACATGTGTTCTGAAAAGTTCTGTATAAATAAAGTTTATTATGATTATTATTATCTCTATTTACTGTTTATTGCACTGACATATGTGAGTGTGTGTGTGAGTGTGTGTATGTGGGTGCAGCAGCAGCAGCAGAATAATTCCCTCATGTCCACGGAGCCACACTCCGCCTGCAAATGAGTCGTGAAACGCGGCGGAGCTGGAAACAGAGAGCCGCAGGTTCCAGGTCCGCACCGCAGCTGTCAGGGCAGGGACGCTGCTGACGAGCAGAGGAAGAGGAAGAGGAAGAGGAAGAGGGACGGAGGATACGAGGGAGTGGGCGGTAAACGTGCGTAAATCTGACCTCGCACAGAGAAGTTAAAATGTTCTGGGCAAAGACCACGTGTGTGTGTGTGTGTGTGTGTGTGTGTGTGTGTGTGTGTGTGTGTGTGTGTGTGTGTGTGTGTGTGTGTGTGTGTGTGTGTGTGTGTGTGTGTGTGTGTGTGTGTGTGTGTGGTGGCCAAGACGATAGAAACGAGTATCAGAGCAGTAATTAGAGTTTAGTTTATGGATGGCTGCCTTTGCCAAAAACAGTAATTGGAGCACATCTCTTCTTTTTACCCAGAGGAAAGTGTCTCAGCCCGGAGGATGGAGCCGCTGGTGAAAGCAGTGATGAAGACCATTGTCCAGTGTGACCCTCTATTAACATCTCTGGGCAGCATCTGGATGCTGTTCCCATGGAGAGGGGACACAAGTCACTTATTTATCAACATACTAAATCCCCTGTTTAAACGCCCCCCCACCACCACCACCAATAAAAGGATGGAGGCCATGCTGCCCTTCATCACTGCACCTCTTCATCCTCCCCTTTGTTTTGCAGGTGTCTCCAATTACCTGCTAATTTGCCTCTAATCTTAGCACAATTCTTGTTAAACATGTTTACACCCCCCCCCCCATCCCCATCCCCAAAAACTGAGGTCTGTAATAAAGCTGTGCAAGACAAAGCAGTGACATTCTCCTCTGCTAAAACAATGTGCTGGTTGTTATTAATTTCGGTGTAAGAAAGTACGGCAGCCCACGAGGGAAGCGAGGGGAGCGTCTCTGGGCGATTCGCGCAGGTTGTTGGGTGGCATTTCATTTATGAATTTTTCTATTTGGTGAAAGACGAGTGCCAAGGACCAATTCAACACATGCCGACACCGGGAGTGTTGCTAAGAGACGGAGATGCTGCACAACTTCCATCATGGAGCTTGACTCTGACCTTTATGCAAATGAGCTTCTGTGTGAAAGCTACCGTGATGTCACTAATACCTGGCCTACAAAAAAAAAAAAAAACGCTTTAATATCTGGAGTCCTCTCAGGTTTGAGAAAAAAAGAAATACCCTTTGAAAAAAAAATGTAAGAGTGCAACAAATCCAGACCCCAGCACACGTGTTAAGGTTTTAATTGAAATAAAGGAATGTTTGAATTAAAAAGTAAAAATAAGCTTAGGGCTGCTACTAGAAATCTTTAATTGAAATTTCTCTTACCTTGAAACAATGTCCTGAAAATGTTTGTGGTAATTCAGAGACAACGTGTTTTCCAAAAATTGCCCCTATATGAAAATTCAACTCCATGTACAGAATAATACAATTTCAAGAGTCAAGATTCAAAGATATTTGTTTTCATCATACTCAGGTACAATTAAATTGTGAGAGGCTTCTCTATCCAAGATATCTTAAAACATGCGTAAAAATATATAGAAATATAGTATGAAAAACAGCAGCAGCATCAGCAAATAACTATTTATACAGAAGATGGAACAAGCGTATTTACAAACAGTGCAACTTAACTAAACTCAGAGAAGGTGCTGCATCCTCCTTTGATACACTTGTCATTTCCCTTTGTGCAAAAATCTACTTGATAAAGCAGACGTGTGACATTTTGTCTTGCGTGTCTTACACCAACATAGATTATTCACGTGTGTGACATCAACGCGGTGCATCTTTCTTGACCCGTGTGTCATTTAAGAACACAATGATAATGATGGCTTGGGGGGGGGGGGGGGCTTCTTTGGGTGGAGGGGGCAGCGAGGTTGCGACCTGTAAGGAGGGCTGTATCAGGTTGTAGCAGGTTATCTGAAGTGGACGCTGATAATGGCCTTTCAGACATGCCAGGTTTGATCCTTTCACCGCAGAGGAGGGGGGGGGGGGGGGGGGTTAATCAATAGCCTGAGTAGATCAGTGATATGAGGTTACTGTACGAGCAACTAGTCAGCAGCCAAACAACAACAGCAGTTAATTGGTCGGACATTTGACAGGGTCAACACGAGAGAGAGAGAGAAAAAAAAGGTCCTGTTGTCAGTGGAGAAATGTTATGAGCATCATGTTTCCAGGCGTTAAAAATCAAATCAATTGCGTATTGATTGCACATTATGTTATCGGCTCTTTATGCAAAAGAAGCATCTGGGAATTTATAGGTTGTGATCACAGCTATAGCCTGCACCGATTCACTTGTGGGTGCAATAAACACGACTTCAAGGCACCGGCGTAAAATGGCCATTTTAATCAAAGATGAGTAGAATATATGGATCTCTTTTGTCCTGTGGTCCTTACACACAGGGCGAGAGAGAGCGAGAGAGAGACAGAGAATCAGAGGAGAGAGAGAGAGAGAGAGAGAGAGAATCAGAGGAGAGAGGGAGAGAGAGAGAATCAGAGGAGAGAGAGAGAGAGCAGTGCACTACCGTGTTCAAAGCCAACCTTGTCAATAGTACTCACAGTGGGCAAGGGGAGTGTAATAGCACTTCCCTGATTCTACATTGATATCATATAATCCAGTGTGCCCTGTTTCAGTATCATATTTATCTAACCTGCTGGGGGACAGGGTAAGGGGGACAGTGTCCCTGCTGCTCGGAGCAGACACATTACACACCGCCTCGTGTATTCTTATTGATTACTCCCACCCCACAGCCCAGGGACCATAATTTAACTCAGCAGGCACTACAGTTAATACTGGAATTCAAACATTCCATCTACACTTCAAGAGACAAAAACAATTGACACTTTAAAAATGTGCAGGGCCTCTCTAAATGGGATCTGAAGGGAAGGGATCTCCATTTTCTGCTCGGTGCTTCTTTTTTCCCTCCTCTCCTCTTCTTCAGTCTGTGCAGCTCCTGTGTTGTTTCTGAGGAGAACCGAGGAGGAGAAGGGCTTGAAAAGAAGGAGGGGTACGCTCGTCCCAAGAAGGTCATTCAAACTGTTTCATATTTTTCATTACACAGGATATAATTTAAATAAAGATTAAATTTGACAACGAAAAGCAAATACATTTCTTTTTTTTGTGGTATTTTTTCCTTTCTGTAGTCAAGGGCTGAGGATGTAGCACCTTGTTAAACCCTATGAGGCAAATAGTGATTTGTGAATAAGGGCTATAACAATAAAATGAAATTGATTGATAGATACAATTTTCTTCCTGGAATTTCCACAGGAGCACATGCTCAGAAGTAGGATAACAAAGACTTGTCTGCATTGGCATGAGGTGCCTTGCTCAAGAGCACACAGGCAACAGAAGCACCATGTTTCTTATGTGTTAAGACTATTTGAACCTAAAGAGTAAAGAAAATCACTGAACATCTGTGAGATTATAGAAATAAATTCAGTAAAGAAAACGTATCTGATTTCTATGTTTAAATACGCAGGTTTGAATGTAACTTCCCAGCTCCTCCTCTCTGTTGCCTTCAGCTTTGAGTCGTTACGATCCATGTTCTCCGAGGGGTTTTAAGATCATCTCATTATTCTAATGTCTGAGTCGGTTAAAGAGGCGTTCAGTGACATCCATAAAGTCATGTTAAGAGCGATAACAGCAGGGAGCTGAGCTGGTCACTGTTAGTAGGATAGAAGCTGCAGAAGGGGGGGGGGGGGGGGGGGGGGGGGGGGGGGGTCAAATGAATACTGTGATAATTATCACATCATTTTAATAGTGGTGTGTTAGGTTTTTTGTCTTACAATATATGTATTGATGAGTTGTTGAACTACTATATTCTATGATTTTAAAATATGTGTTCCCAATTAAAAATAATTGTAATAATTGTGGAAACAAGATATGTGAACCACTTTATCTCTGAGAATGTTAAACTGACTAAAACGTCCTCTGTGCAGAATCTAATGTGATCATGTCTGCAGGTAATCCCCTCACCTCAAATCCAAATTAAAAATGTAAGGATTATGCAAAATGCTGTCAAATCCACATCATCATTTCAAATCAACAATCAAACCTAATTTTTATTTTTTAATAGACGAATGTGAGGTGGACGGTGCTTTGCTTCTTTTTTTTTTAAAGCTAAAATGAGCATCAGTGGGGATTAATATGCATTAATTAAATTGACTCTGTTTCCTTTAATGAGAGGGAAAAGGATTTGATGTTAATGCTGCTGATCTCACGGAGGCTTCAATCCACCTAATTAACCAGTATTTCTGCAACACACTGAAATAATCAATAAAAAAGATATATCATCACCGCTATGGATCATACGCTCAGATATCCAGATAATTAAATGCATCACATGCGCGCTCACCTCAGCAGTAACAGAAATAGGCTTTTTACGGTTTGGGAAACATGTTTCTTTTCTTGGTGGAGTAATTAAAAAAAAAATAACTGGCTCTTTTATCTCGGCGTTTCCTCCTAGCGTGGCAGCACTCACTGTTGCATCTGTGTGCTGTGCAGAGATAGAGCGTCTGCAGAGGGCCAGACTCCAGAGATCCATCCATCTCAATCTGAGGCTACAGCTGACACCTTACAAAGAGGTACAATTAATAAGGGCATTATCCAGCAGTAGGCAACAATGGAGTCCTAACGCAGAGACACCAACCTCGGGAGGCCCGCGGAGGAGAGAGAGGGGAGCGTGTGGGTTTATGGGTGGGGGGGGGAAGGGCGAGCCAAAGTGCTTCAAAATGGGATGCATTACAGCCAATGTCTTCGGAACATGAATTGCAATCTATTATAACTGAGCCTTATGATAGATGGTGCCAGCTGCTCGGTGCTAAATGGGTCAGTTCCAGCAGATCATCATGGGCTCTGTTTTAGCAAAGTGAGATTTTAGGTGCAGAAATTATTTAAATAATCCAGATTCTTTTCAAGACATCTTACTAAGGTGCTGCCAAACTTGAGGTTAAAATGAAGTTTTAATAAAGTGTAAAAAAAAGGTGACACTTGCTGCTGTTTGTTTGATGACAGTTGTTCAGATTCCCGCGGCGTCAACAGGAGGAAATGTGAGATATCAAATACAGCATAACTGATAATGGCGCGCTCATGAAAGTGTCCTATTAGTGCAGGTTGAACGCAGCCCTATGGTTCACAGGGGAGAGGGCGGAGATACCGCTGCACTGACATTTACAGCAATCCAGGAGTTGTTTGTGGTCACTGGACTGGAGACAAACGCTGAACCCAAAGGTCAGAGGTCAGGGCTACATTTCTTCCACAGTGGAGGCCCCACTGTTGGAAAAGACAAACACAAAACGCAGCTGTGGCGTGAAGTGCTCCTGCTGTGCGGGAAATCAATCAAGCGTCATGTATAAACACAACCGGGAGCAAATACAGAGCAGAATAAATGTTGGTATAAAATTGTGAAAAAAGAATAAACACAAACGTGTACAGATCAATACGAAATGAAGTGATCAGCGAAACAATTGTCTGGGGATGTCTTTTTAAGTAATGAACCCTAATCACTCTTAAGTCGGCTCCAGTGTTTTATATGGAGTCAAGAAAAGTCGTCCACGGTGATGGCTTTATATTTTCCTGCTCGTTCCACAGGGGAGAAGACGAGCTTGGTTATGGATTAACACTGTAATCAATAACAAGATAGGAGTCCGGCTCTCTAAGCTCAGGGAAATTAATTCGAAATGCAGTCAAACTCTTATCGACCCGCAGCCCAGGGTCGCTTTCATTGCAGGTGGAGTTGATAATCCACCAATATTGTGATGAGCAGCTAATCTCGCGTTTTAAATACGACCTCGGTCACTCCTAATAAAGAAAGTTAAGACTGGCCGACCACTGGTTCGTCCGTGCAGCGAGGTCTCCTGGTGGCTTTGTCTCCTGATCCATTTTTTCAGGTGATCTTAAGGAGTTGGTGTTAATCAACTTTGATATATTGGTCATCGATTGCTTTGACCGTCGTCGAACCCTCATTGAACCTCCATGTGATGCCTCTGTCAGAGCTCGGGTCAGAAAACTCTTATTTAGAAATATATATTTGCTCTGTTTTACACATTTTTATGCTGTAAATAAAAACAAGAGACGTCATTGTCAAAGAAAGTGTGACGGCGGTAACTTCTTAACACTTTGTTGTTGCAAAAAGCTGTTCAAGTGACTTATATAAGTGCAATGCTAATCATTACATTACATTCGACAAATTCAAAGGTTTGAAAAGTTTAGTTTTATTGCAGTATTTGTAAATTCCATTCGATTTGAGTAAAGAACATCAGTTCTCCATATACACAGCAGATTATTATATGAACATTCAGTATTTTATTGTTAATTCCTGTGCAGGTCAACTGTCCTTGTCCAATCAACCAATCAAAAATGTCCTCCTCCTTGAAACGAGGCAGATCTTCTGTGCGTGTCTCGGTCACCTCCAACCAAACCATCGTGCACACATCGCATTCTCTGACGAGCGGAGTTTCAAACCAGAAAGAAAACAAAGCAGGTTAATTGCTGATCAGCGGAGTGGGACTGTAATGAGGCCCCGCTGCCCACGGCCAGGGCTCCGCTCACCATATACCGGGGACTTCCTCCAGACTGGCTCCACTCTACTTTGATGCTTGTTTGCTTTTTGCACTGCTGGGACCCGTCATTGTTGGTTTTAATTACTTCACCACCAAATGCTACAGATGAAAGAAAGGTGTCTGTAATTAATAGAATTTCCATAAATTTGAATGACTAACCAGTCTCATTAGCCGGCCCCTTTTGTCTTGACTGAAGTTGCCCATGTCATCTTTCTCCAACTCCAACTATACACAGTGATATCACTTAGGGCAAGAAATCACTTGATACGCACCGTATTTCCTGATAATCAAATATCGCCGCAGGCTGGTGGATGCTGCACATTGTGAAGTCCTGCTCTGATGATCAAGGTCAACCTGAAGAAATATACGCTGTATTAAAACTATATGAAAAAAACTTTTTTCAATTATTCATTTCAGATGATTTTTTTCAAAGTCAAAAAATCTAATTGTGGGAGAACTGGTCTTTGATCGTGTGTAATGGGGATCAGGGCTGCGTGCACGTCTCTGGGCCTCTAACTAAATGAGTTGCAGTGCTGCTGGCACTTACTCCTTTGGATGCTAGTCAGCTTGGCAGTAAGAGAGCTGTGGTGTATTCACATTACGACAACAGAAAAAAGGACAGTTACACAGAAGGGGCATTTCAAGGAGGAAACACCTGTTGTTTGAACATGTTTGCATTGGAAAGTGCCGACTGGGGCGTCAACTCGGGTCAGAAATATGCTTTAATGTGTTTTTGATATGAACATGTATGTATGTAAAACTTTAAGGTGTTTCAACTTTATATGACTTTAACGGATTTACAGCAAAACTCTGGATTAAGATTGTGCATATATACATAATTTTCAAATCATATTAATAATTCATCACATTACACCACGAAACCCGACTATTTTAAATATAATAAAGACGTCCTTCCATCAAGATTGTGGTTTTTTTTTTCTGTTTACCTACATTGTAAAAACAAAACTATTCTCAATTATAGTAGACCAGGTCAGAGGCAGGAATGCAAGTCTTTGTTGCTTTGTGACGGAGCTCTATAATCTTGTGGAGAACAGCCTATCATTACCAGGCAGTGTGGTAATAGACTGACATGGATGCCATGGGGAGTAATTGAGTCCACACATCAATCAGCAGGGAAACTCATCTTAACGATTGCAGAGAAGTGGCTTGTTTGTCCTCAACACCACAATAAATGCTAACATGGAAGCAGGCGCACAATACCTGCAGCTGAATGAAGGGGTAGTTAGCCATCATGAGAGATTCATTAGTCCGCTCCCCTACTTTGCCTGTGTCTCTCTGTGCCTTCTGATATGCTCAAACCTGTTTAGTACCTGCAGATGTATACTGATGTTCTCCAGCTCGGATGAAATGCTGAGAGGTAATTACCTCTGGTCCGTGGAGAGGATTGGTTTTAAAATTCACACCATTCATTTTGCATATCAACACTGTTTTTCCTTTCAAATGGGACATTAATGAAGGACATTTTTTCATAAATGGGAAAATGAAAGTATCAAAGGGACGCGTGGATTATTTTACAATAAATTCAGTTCTTTTAAATGATCAACAACCTTCTGCTTTATTTACAGACTTCTGATGATTCTATTTTATTTTTAAACACACCGCAGCATCACTTTCTTCCAGCAGAATTTCCCTGCGACGTCTCTACCCGCGGACTTCTGTGCCAGTCGGTATAAAAGACGCAGCTGGATGCAGAGAATATACCATCTTCCACTCTAAAAGGGAAGGGGTCCCACCTGATTAAGGAGGGCAGGGGAAGACTTTGGCAGGCCAATGGGAGAGGTCAAGAATAGACCAGCCGGCTTCACTCCCCCACCACATCATTTTTGTATGACAGCACCATACCGAGGTTGGAGTTCACCGAGACTTTTCATGAACAGAGCGCTTAACGTCAAACACAAGATTAAAGCGGGGGTGTCGCATCTTGGCAGGACCAGATGAAAATATCAACTGCTAAGCCCCCCTCTGAAAAGCCAGGGACAGGTATCTAATATTAGAGAGTAAAGCCTAGTTAGCAGAGGCGGCCCGCTGCTTTCCACGTTCTCAGTGCTGGTCAAAAGGCCAGGCTGGCTTTGGGATTGCTTTATTGGTGAAATATATTACAGTAGAGGCCTGCAACTGCCTTATTAAGGAGGCAGGGGAGAGATGCCCTCGTGACATATAGCAGGAACTGAGGACATTTCCATATTACAGAATAAAACACAATCTGAGATTCTCTTTTATTTCACGTGCACCTAAAGTCAAGGTAATCTAAATTTCTGCACCTACATTTGCTCTGTGGTTAATTATTTAGAAATAATGAACCAAAGGGAAAAAAAAGAATAATTCATTAGCGCGAAAGGCAATTTAAAGTAAAGAGTAGAAAATTAAATCAAGCAAATATTACAGTGCTATATATTTTTTCAGATTTTCATCCATTGAAGTGCAGTGGAAGTAAATACTGCTTTTTTTAAAAGTGCATTTAAAGAGACATTTTGTACGACACAAATGACTTGTTTTCTTCAGTAGCAACAGAAGCTGGTGCTTCAGCTCTTTAAGTGGCTTGGACGCATAAAAGAGGTTTATCTGCCCCTCTCATTTCTTAAGCCACATAATCAGATGACCTGAGGAGAGCTGGAGAGAAACAAAGAACACCTACTGCACCGTCTATCTATCTATCTATCTATCTGTCTGTCTATCTATCTATCTATCTATCTATCTATCTATCTATCTGTCTATCTATCTATCTATCTATCTGTCTGTCTATCTGTCTGTCTGTCTATCTATAGGTAACAGAATTTCCTCCACACTTTTAAAATAAGAGACAAAGTTAGCAAGCTGAGTTCACTTATCTCACAGCGCAGACATTTGCTAAATGAATAGACAGACGTCTGTGAATGACCACAGAGTAAATTTCTCAGTATAACTTAACAACTACAACTTGATTTGTTTTCAAATTTTTACTTTTTTTTTGTTTCATGCAACAAAACGAAACTTTCCTTAAAGAGAATTTTATATATAACTGCTTTATCTATGTAATTCAATTAAGAACAACATATTGTACGCACTAAAAACTTCAGGATTTCGATACTAAAGAGAATCCAATTTGTTTCAAAGTTTGAATGTCCCCCACACCATGTCATTCCTTTTAGGCTGACATTGTAGGTAAATAAATGGCTGTAAGATATTTTCTTTCCATATGATCCTTCACAATACCGCGGGTTTTTTTTCCTGTAACATAGCACTATTTATAATCAGAAAGTCTAGTAAGACATGAAGCTGATCTCGAAGGCTTTTCTATAATCCCTCCCCTGGAAGTAGTCTTTACTGGAAGGCTAGTTTGTGATGGGCTCACCCAGTAGCACAATGTTGCATTGGGAGACAGCGTTCAGCTTAAGCCAACTTATCAACTACATTCAAAGCACATCCATTGAGCTATGTGGGGAGACTTTTTGCAGATCTATTAAAAATACTCTTATCTGTATTTAGCATATGCTGTGTATGTCAGTGCTGGCAGCTTTAGACGGATTTACACTCAAAACACCTCAAGCTATTCTTGAGCTGAAACGACCGATAACATTCGCAAACTTCTGCAGACAAGCAGGTTTTTACAAATAGATAAATTCATTCAACACATTTATATCATTTTATTTACTTATTGTCATTTTTGGGTGCACAGTGGCCTTGTTTAAATGCCATTTGGCCCTCTTTTCTGCAGTGTTTTTTTCACCCTTCTTTTAGAAATGATTTTGCTTTCCACCTGCTTCTGAATACAAGCTGATTTAAATATTTAGCAGGAGTTTGTTTATTGCCTGACTAGAGAATAAAAAGTCACACTGAAGGATGTGCCCTCCTCATGTGAACATAAAATAGCATCTCACAATGTTGCCACAACATGGCAGATCGTTTTTTTTATTGTGAGGTCATTTCTAACTGTTGGAGAAGGAATTTGTTTTTATTATATTTTTATTTTCAGTTGTAAGATTGTAAACAGAGATTGAAAAAAAAAAAAAAAAAAGGTTTTGTGGCTTTAAAACAAACAGTGAAACATGACAGTCAGTGTAAAAGATTTCGTTGTTGCTAGTTAACAAGAACTTTTGGAATCCACCAGCAAATAATGTGGAAATAATCCATGCGCGGGGCTTTCACTGCGTCTCAGTGCAAAGTCCTTCAAAGGAAAACGCTGGGGCTGCACAGAGCCTCACAGTCGCTCTTTCTCTCGCTTCTCTTTCTTTGCAACACACAATCCCTATTTACACTGCTGAGTAATTACTATAAGACTCAGGCACGCCGATATTTACTCGGACTAAAATGTAATTTAAATAAAAATTGTGGAAATTTGAAAAACATACAAATTAATTTGAGTTTTCTTGAAATACGAGAGGCATTTTAAAGATCTAATTTCCCTGCTGGAAACAATGAGTTTATTCAATAAAATAAATCTGGGCTATGTTTTCCTATTTGTTGTTCTGAAATATCGTTAATTCTAATTATTTTTCCTTGTACGTGTGTGTGTGTGTGTGAGTGTGTATTTTGTCAATTGCCAGCAAACCTTTATTTAACTCTGCTCTCTGGGACGTGGAGGTTTGGCCTTTGAAGCGATTGAGAAAGAGCTCCGTTATTCATGCTGCATTCAATGCTGAGAACTGAGACTCCAAAAACAGCAGTATCCTCTCGTACCTGTTGAGAACACTTTCATCCTTAATGGGCTCATTAGCCACATTGTTAATTGAGTGCTACTCAGGCCAACATCAAACCTAATAATAATTGTTTACTTACTTAGTTACTTACTTATACTTTCCCCAAATAGATCCAACTGTGGCTTAATGCTGCTCCCTCTGAAGGTACATGTTTATGGAGGGACACACGTTAATGAATGAACTCAGACTAACTAAAGAAAAACACTCATCATTAAAAGTCTCTACACTTTGCATTGTTGTGATTTGTGTGGAGATTTCAAGAACTGACCTGCTGCAATTTGGTTGAGAAGAATGTGATTTTCTTTTTGAAAGGTTGTGAAAAATATATTTTTAAATTATAAATCAGTGCTTAATTCAATGTTTAACATTTTACACTTTTAAAACAATTTTTAACACCTTCTATTTAATTTTTGCAAGATTATAAAACTAAAAGCCAGGATGATGGCGTTATTTTCCAAGAAAATAACACATTCAATTTAAATACTGCACATATAAAAATTATAAAAACGATAACAATAATTTAAATGATAATAAAACACATTTAAAACCATTTATATTTATACATTAAGACATAGCTATTTTATTTTCTGAGTTCTTCTCCTGTAAGTTGTCTCCTCCCCTGCGCTGCTGCCACATTAGTGGATAATGGGATCCGAAAATGGAAGCTAACTCATTGGAATTAAATTTATCAGCATGTGCTCAGAGGTAATAAGCTGTCAGTTATAAAATGAAGATTTGTATTTAGATATATGATAGGAAGAAAAATGAATAGGCAAAATAAATGAAGCTGCTTTACAACTAAATTACTTATTTGGAGCCAACAGACCACGAAGAGAATCACGATGATGACAATGATTATTGGAGATAATATTTTCCCCACAGAGGTGAAGGTAGAAAATTTGAAATCATTATGTAACGCGGGCTCAGAAAGAGTTAACAGGAGGGAGCGTTGGCAAGAAAGGTTTTGATGGAAGGGACCAAACCTGGAGGCATCATCAAACCCTATAATGTGGGGAATCTAATTAGTACTGAGGGAGGACGTTACATAGATACACTGATAAAAACTCCACTTTATAAACTGCTAACACTGACGCGCGAGGAATTAATGTTTATATGCAGAATTATTAAAAACAGCTCCACTAACCAGCCCAGTGATAATTACATGTAAAAAAAAGTTCTGTTTACAATCATCCGTCTCAACCACTCGGTTTAACTGCAGTTGCAGCGCAGTGGGGAAGCTGAATATGCATTTCAAACTGGAAATTTCATCGAGGAAGGATTTTCTATTTTCAGATGCCTGCAGCTGATGAAAGCTGGTCTAAGTTACACCTAAGCTTGGGGCTAAGGCAGCTGAATTTCAGTTGATTAGGAAGCCATGCATGATGAAAGTTTTCGTAAATGACACCATAGTCAAAACATTTCAAAGGGAACAATCCCTGCTGTATGCCAGGATACTGCTCACGTGCCAGCAATCACATGAGAGGAGCAGATGAGAGGAAAGTGAAAATACAACTGGGCAAAACACAAGCAAATTCAAACACATGAAATCTAACGATATATGACAGTAACTGTCTTATTAGTACTTATTCTCCTCTGGTTCGCCAATAACTAATTTGTTATTTCTGTAATGTGACATGTTGTTATTTACAAGTGACTTGACGGCTGCGAGTTGCTGCTGTTTGCCTGTTTTGTGCGTTGACACAGTTTCTGCGCGAACAAAGACTTTTGCAGCTTTCTGGAAGAGATTCATGCGTGGACACAATTTAAAAAATATTTGTCGCCGTAGAAATAAACACATTCGAAGCAACAGAATTAAAATCCTCCTGGTGAGTGGCTGCGGCCGCACAATCGATACGATCAGAAAGCTGCTGTAGGGTTTAATATATATCACTTATTGAGAGAGAGAGAAAGAGATGATAGATATGTTCTTTCATCGGAGCGGCTCGGTGTAAACAAGCAAAGAAAAGTGTATTAAAAAGGCTGTGTCTATAGGGCCCATGTCTGACGCCTGTCAAATCATTAAAAAGGAGAGGGGCTCTTATCAAATGCTCGGGATCAGTAATAGTGGTGGCACATCACTGAGATGAGGTATGTCTTCCATGGGGGCAACTCGAGGGCCTTTTGTGAATTTATAGAGTACGATAAAATCAGCTTCATATTTCTCCACGAAATCGGCTGATGAAAGCAGCCGGTGAGAGAATTACATGGCAAGAGTTTTGTCACCAGACCCAAAGGCTTTATGGGCTAGGAATTGAAAAGGTAATGAGAAAAGCCATGCTGCAGGTTGGCTATGTTTAATAAGTCATCATGCAGCCTCTATCTATTGTTAGCCACACAGACCACCGGCGAGATTGTGTTCTCACCAGAGTTAATTCTCTGCAGCTCGCAGGCATTTCAATGGATATAATATAACCAGCCCGGTGCAGCAGGCTAGCAGCTCCCAGACATTACACAGAGTCGTGTGATAACAAAGAACAAAGTCTTAAAAACGAGTCTGTTCTTCTAGTTGCTTCTCTATTTTAAAGAGTATGTGATTGCAATTAAGACAGATGACTTCATAAAATATTAGGTATATTTTTTTAAAAGGTCTTCAAAGTGAAATCCTCCTGTCTTGCACAATGCATGTGTGCAAATGCATTGAGGCCGTCAGCCTGATAGAGAGTGACGTAAACACTGCGGTGATCAGGATACTGAGCATGATACTTGGCAGATTTATTTATTTTTCCTCCTTTTCTTTTCTGTTTTAAAATTGGTTCAATCCATAACTCATCAAACAAATTTCCACCATCCCAGTGATGTCTTTATTCTCCTCACAGATTTCCTGTCTCTAAGTAAACTCGGCAAATAGGCAAAAAAAAAAAAAAAAAAAAAACACCGCCTGAAGGAAAATGAATTTAAATGTGAGATGATGATGAATGGCTGAACTGATTTTCTGGCGAGTATTAAAGCTTCGCGGTGACACTTGACACACATTTGATGAAAGGGAGAGTAAAACTACAAACATGAAAAGCACTACTTTTTTACAGTTTGTGTAATTGCTGTGTGACACATATAATGGGCCATATTTCCCATTTTGACAGCACACTCCAGAGGCATCTTTTGTCTTTATGTCATTGCCTCTGGGTATGCATGAAAACAACATTATCACTACACTCAGAACTGGCCACAGCGTTTGTTGTACAGTTGTACACTTCCATCTCCTTACACGAGCAGACCTGTTCTGAGAGACAGGCTTGTCACATACTCTGATCAGCGAGAGTCAGTCGCAGGGATTTCTGAGGCGTGTGGAGTTTTTAACATGGAAATTGGCTGTGAACCCCATCTGCACAGGTCGGCACATCTTTGGGCAAAGCTCTGCTACTGCTGACAGGGAAAATGAACCATCAATTCCTTATAATGTGGCCTGATTATTATCCTACTTACCCCCCGCAAACTCAAACTCAGGGAATTTCTGCACTCTATGAAATCTGTAAACTCAGAGACAGGAAAGACCTAATGACTCGTTTTTTTCCTTT
Source organism: Hippoglossus hippoglossus (assembly GCF_009819705.1). Taxonomy (NCBI): domain Eukaryota; kingdom Metazoa; phylum Chordata; class Actinopteri; order Pleuronectiformes; family Pleuronectidae; genus Hippoglossus; species Hippoglossus hippoglossus. Next base: position 12,720,627 of record NC_047156.1, on the reverse strand, counting down.
CCCCACAAATGGCAGTCACACAGAAGCACCATCAACACAGCAATTCCGAAGAAAAATAAACCCATCAATTCACCACTTTTAGAGAAGGGAATGGGTCTATTTTTTACAAACACACTTCAACACATTACACATGTCCAACACGTGAAAACCCACGTGACACTTTTGCTCTGAAAAGCAAGAACAAGTCACATAAGGAAGTTTGACTATCAAACTCTTTCTGGTTTAAAATTTTCCTTTTTATGACAATAAATATCACTTTAAAGTTGAACATAAATTTCTGGCACCATGAAACAAATAAAAAAAAAAAATCCTACCTGAGGAGAAATGTTGATTTCACACCCAAAGAAAACAAGGGAAATAAAAAAAAACATAAAGGGAAAAAAAAATTAAGTAAAAAACAACTTAAATACAGATTTATATGTTAGACTCTGAACCAGTGGAAGGGAACTCTGACTGTGACACATGATACAAACCAGAGTTTGGATGTGTGGAGTGTGTTCAGCAACTTCGGGAAGGGATCTGTCAACGATCTCGGATGTCTTTATTTGACACGATTGCTTTTTGTTGGGTTTCTTGAGCCAGTCCAGCCCGCTGGTGTCCCTTTCACCCCTGAAAGCAGCTGGGCCCTGACCCCTGCAGCACTGGCCCTCAAAGCCGAGCCCCATTCAGCTCGAGGCGCACGGGGGAACCTCCCTGTTCCCTCCCACCGGCAACATCCCATTCAGCCGCAGAGATAACTTTATTCATCTTGTGCATCATTGTATCCAGTTGAATACAGAAACTATGCAGACACTCGAGTGAATTGAACTAGCGTGCGTGCATGTGTTAAGGACAGGGAAGAAGGAGGAGGTGTTATGTCTTAATTTCTTCATTTTGACAGAAAAAGTGCACGCATGGCTTCGCTTCGGGAAAAACCACGTTCCTGCGTTTCATTCGAGTATGAGAGCTCATGGTCTGAAGCATCACACGTGAGGAAGACGATGTTCACATCACGTCTAAAATATATAATCAAGCCACAGAGATCCAATAGAAATGGAGGCAGATGACTCCTGTGTGTCACTGGAGGGAATTTACATGAAAAGTGCCTCACAGGTATTATTTTCCCCTCCCTCTCTCTTTTTTAAAATTTGGTAAAGTCCGCTCTCTCATTTCTGCCTCAGCGATGGGCAGCTGGCAGGGACAGTTGAGCTTATTTTCACCTGCCTAACACCAGAACAGCGCTAGGACCACCCTGCTCTTCTCTCATCATTCATATTCAAGCCAGGGCCTCTTGACAAGTCTGCTGATCTCACTCAATGTTTTGTGATTTGGACAATACGTTTTCACTGTGTGGGCAAAAAAATGCTGAGGCCATCAGACTACTTGAGGCCAGTCTTGTGAGACTCAACTGAGGCAGAAGCTCTGAACCATTCTTCCCCTGTGAGAGTTTCGCTCGTCAGTGGATCTGCCTGATCCCGACGAGCCTGATGCTGCAGTCAAGATCCCGTGTTTCTATACTAATACTTTTTTTAAAATATAAAGCTCATTGTAAAGCAGTAAAAGTACTTGGAATGTATATAAAAAGTTTTCCATATTATAACCCACACTATATCATGTCACACTCCTACAGTTTTAAATATTTTCTTTTAATATTGATGGTTTTGACATTTAATCTTATTGTGAAGTTTTTTATTTTAGCTTTGTTTTGAACAGAAGGTCACAATATGGTCAACAAACAGAAAGTTTGCTTTCAGATTGACACAAGCGACATTTTTCTCTGAAATAATGAACAAATATTAATAATGCTTTAAATTACCTAAAAGAAATATAGCAGCAAATCGAAAGTTATACTATAATATTCTGAATAGACATCAGCTATGTTTGGTTTAATGTTAAACTTAATTTATACTGTTCAGAACTTTTACTGTTTAATGACTTATGTGATTTTATTACACTTTAAATCGACAAAAACACACAAATCTTTGAATCACATCTGATATAAACGTTGAAAACATCTGTCCCATCCTCACCACTTTAAACTGCCCTGTGCTTTTCTGCTACACGAAGCGCAATGATACTCACTAAATATGATTCTCCGTAAAAAAGTGTGAATATTTGTGATGTAGCCACTGGTAAAAAAAAATCCTTTCGGGGATTTCGAAATCTAAAAGAGAGCGAGGTTTATACATTAGCGCTGTAGTTGCAAAACACTGTTGATATTCAAATGATTATTGTGCAAAATCTGGGATAAGCTTCTGTGTGAGAGCTCTTCTAAGTGCCTACAACTATTGCTAATTCCCCTCACTATTGTGGGCCGAACAAAGGCCCTAATCCCATTTCACTTTTGCAGAAGGCTGGGGCTATTTTCCCTCTCATAAACCAACAACACTCCCCCTAGCCAGAGCTGAGAGGTTCTGAGAAAGGGGCCAGTGTGTGTATACTTCAAGGCTTTTTTGTCCAACTTGGCTAGTGCTCTGCATAAACTTTTAAGTGGTCCCAGTAGGCCTCCGACACCTTTTGGCAGAAAAAATAAGCTACGAGGAACTGTAAAAAGGAAACCAAACACTCTCTTAACCTGGACAATACAAAAGAAAATATATGAAGTCTTTTATAACTCTGATTGGGTCTGGGCTGCAAAGAGTTAACATGTTTTTTTTCACGCACTAGTAAAGGAACTTTCTTTCTTCTCAAAGCAGCTCTCTTTCTGTGCATTGTAAATCCTTTAATACATTATTTATAACATGGTGGTCCACTATCAAAGCGAGTGGAGGAGAACAGGACTCAGTTCTTGTACTTTGTAGTTTTAGCTTCGGCTCGCAGCAGAAAATAAAACCACTTCTGTGACTTTGACATAATATTTTCCTTTGTTATTCAACCCACTTCATTTCTACCTTTCAAATGTTATGCTTTAATTAAAATAAGAAGCTGTTTCTAGGATTTTTTTGGGGCTCATTCAATTATAATTACATCACAGAGTCCGAACAGCAAATGTGATCATCAGCAAGAAATAAAATTACTATCATTTTATTAAGAATCAAAAAAACACTTTTTCCATTTAAATGTGATGCATGAGCCAGAATTATTATTATTTAATCTATATTATTGACTTTTTTTCTTTGAATAAATAAAACTTGGAGATGAATATGAAACATTTCACTTGTAAGACTGGATTTTCAAACTTTCTATTTCACTTTTTCAAATAATAGCCAAACAGGAGTTTAGGTAGAAGTGGAAACTCTCTGGAACAGACAGCAGTGCCACAAGCCCAGTTGTTTGGTGAGTAAGTGATGGCTTTATTCAGCTGCTGTGTCATGTGGTGCATGTGAACCAGCATGCAGAGCAGCATGTGGCCCATGTTGGCTCATGTTAGATCGTCTACTTGCACTTTAAAAAAAAAAGAAAAGAGGGGCACGGCAAATACCAATCAGCCACGAATCTTCTTCTTCCACCCGGCAAAACGTTTGTCCTTTAATCTTAATCAATGAGACACCCATGAAGTGCAAACAAATCACAAACCTTTCAGCGTACACAATACAGTGTGAAGGATCTGTGAGGTTACACACGGTGTGGACAAGCTGCACCTCCTCTTCCTACAGAGCTGCTACAGGGATGAGACCTCAAAAAACCCAGATCCTATTTGTGCCATTGACTTCCAGTGTAATAAAGAGCATCTCTTTGCTAAGATGCCCACTGGAATCCAGAGCTGTTAGCTTAATATCCACTGGGATCCACTGAGGTGAGTGTAGCCTTTCACATACGATACTCAGTCCTGGAAAAGTGATACGTCTTTGCTTGACGTTAATGGTTTGTAACATCCCAAGGTAGAAGAATTTATCCCTGGTAAAACCCGCCCTAATGATATTTCCCTTGCCAAAGTTGACAGAGAGAAAAGCCATGGTTAAAATATTATTCGATTTCTTTACATGTGCATTTGGGGAGTCATGTATCATGTTTACTACTATCTGCGCTGAAGACCACCTGAGGGTCTTTGGGGGGGGGGGGTCTGGGGGAGGGGATAACTCGTTTTACCTGTTTTACACTAACTGGTTTTAAATGAACATTAACAAAACAAAATAGTTTCGTAAAATCTTACGAAAAGAAAACTTTTATATTACTATATACAGTTGTACTATAATACTACAAATTTGTATAATATTAAAGTTTAGAGCATAGAAACTATTAGTCATTGTTTACCATTGCATGTATTTAGCATCGTATCTTGATTGGTTTATGTAATTTTGTTTTTTTGGTATGTTTAAGGCGTATATGACAACAATATATCATTTCATTTACAACTAGTGCTTTAAATGAAAAAGTGAGTATTCAAAGAGCAAGAGGAAGGATGCATATCATCAGTATGAAACTAGTATCATTTAAATCTATTGCATTTTAGTTTTTCCTCTCAACTGCAAAAACCACATTAAAATATCAAGCTCAAGATTTGGAATAATAAAGAAAAGATTAGAGTTCAAACTTCATGTTTTTCTTGCCAAGCATTAGCAATGTTTCCCATTACCACTGTCTAACCATAACCTTAACTAAGTAGGTTTAGTCGTCTACCAAACCAAACCAAACCCTAAACAGATCATGAAAAGATAATTAAGAGATTAATCATTTGAAAACTTTGTTCAGTCCAGTATCTGTGGTCATTGTAATACAACACAAGCTCATTTTACTCAGCCTGCTCAATGTGGGTATATGCTGCACCTTTATTCTGCCTCACTGCTCTGTGTAAAAGGTATGAACACGGGATTGTTCTGGCATTTATCTGGTAGCGGAGGTAGCAACAGAGCTGGATTAACATCTGTACAGATGGAAGACCTGGCATGACGAGACAGAAGGTGACACTGTCATGTTAGACTTCATGCCTTTGACCCTCTGGATCGCTGGCATGCTAACTTATTATATGATAGATAATGAGGGGTCACCTTAATGACAATATAGCAAATCATGTGTTTAAAAAGGGGAATCTGATAAAACAATAATCACTACGAACACTTGCCGATTTTCTTTTGGGTAAATTGTTGTTGTAGTTGTGTTTAGACAAAATAGGTTAACAAATTAAATACCAAAACACTACTTCTGATGGGTAGCATTAATACAACTATATATTGAAACACACTACCAGAATTACTAAGTAATAACTTAATGTTAGCTAATCAAAAAACACTTGTAGCTTAAAGTGATTCAGTTTACTATCTATACTCACTTATGTTAACGTGTTGCAAAAGTTGGACTGAACTGGGAACATGACTTTAAACTGTTAACGAATGGCCTATTTATGATGTTTGTCACTACATCATTGGTTTTTCTCTGTGGGATTACAGCTGACAGAGAAGAATTTATGGGAGGAAAAAGATTCCCATCCCCCTGTGCTCTGGCCCTTGTGACTGTCTTGAAAATACATATGGGGTCATCAGCCGCCATTTTTCATCTACCTTAGTAGTTGATTTACCAAAAGGTGAAAACCCACTCAAGGGTTATCACACCCGGATCATCACCGTTACCAAGCAGTCAGAGCTTCTGATGCAAAGATATCGTCCCTCACCAGCTTCACACCTGTGAGTATGAACAAGTGTGTGTTTGAGTCCACAAAAAACTTTTGGAGTTTCAGGGGTAAACAGCATGGCAGCCAAATCCAATACAACTGAAGTAACTGGTGACCACGTCTTTAATTGTGAAAAAACAACAGAAACAAAACATGAAAGGCCTCCACACTGCTCCTGTGGTGTCATCCAAGTGTCGGTAAGCCCAGACACTCAAAAACGACTCGAAACTGTGTCATTTACACCATGTAAGCCTAAATGTCCACTGTTATCCTCAGCCCGGAGCCGCGGTCACATTCGCACACACACTATGCTATCGCAAGAACTCGCTGATCTAGTCTTGCTGATCTCGTCTTGCGACAGCTGCAGTTACTGCGAGTGTCTCGCTGATGAGGCTCCTACAAACTAACTTTGACTACTGTAGAACTTAACATATAGAGCAACTGAGACTGATGGGGATGTCATCAGTTTTGCGAGTAATAGTATTAGTTTGACCTGATGATGGCGCTACATGAAAGTCTGGGGATCACCAAACTCAGTAGGATTCTGGTCCTCTGTGGAACAGGAATGTCTATAGAAAATTTCATGGCAATCCATCAAATAGCTGTCATGGTATTTCATTCTGGACCAAAGCAATAGATCGACCGACCAACCAACAGACCAACATCCACATCCCCAGAGCCATGCTGCTAGCAGGCTAAAAAACTGTGTCCACATGGCCACATTTGGGCTTTTTGCCGTTTTGGCACATTTGATAGCAAAAAAGCTGGCGGACAAGTAAATAACACAGACAGAACGTTCCCATTTCTATACCTTTCTATATCGTCATTATGGTGGAAGAGTGTTGAGCAAAGCCTCAATAATCACCCTAGTTTCTGTAAACTTTGTTTTTCTATCTTCTGTAATGAGTTGGACTTTTGAGATGGCTGATAACTAATTACACATTAGTTAGTATGAGTATTTGTGCGATTTAATAAACAGATATAGAACAATGTTTGATCAGAACTACGTCTGATTAACGGCAATTTTCAATTTCAACCCTCCACTCGATGAACATTTACGTGCACTGCACTAACCACTTTCAAATCCCTCCTCAAAACTCACCTCTTCAGAGCTGCTTTCAATGTATAATGATGTTTTAATAAGTTTCTATCTTTATCTTTATCTAAATTCTGTTGTTTTGGATTCCTTGAAAAATACTATTTAAATAAAATATTTTTTTAAATTACAATTATAAATACATTTAAGTGACATTTAAGTTTTCTTGCTTTGCTGATCCGCTTTATCTTTGGCCGCATTGTTGAGTTGTTTGTATGATTTAAAGACCAGAGTTTGTATTAGTTCTGTTTTTGTTGACATTTAAAACGACAGGTCAAAATTACATTCTTAAGTGTGGTTAGATTAATTGGGGCTGGTTGGAAATAATTATCAGTTTGTCAACACAAAATTATTAGTTGGGTGAGTTTTGCCATATTTTGATGGTGAAAAAGTAATCAAAGTAACAGACCCTGTTTAAAACTTTATGTGACACAGAACACACACAACGGGATGACATAAAACCTGTGATAGGATGACATTTCTTGCCCTCTAGTAATAAACCCATTAAAATATTTCAAACTTCTGAAAAAAACAAACAGATCAGGGTAAATACTGAAGAGGTAAAAATAATCAAATATGATTCGGGCTGGTCAGAAATTGTTATTGACTGACCATTCTCTCCAGAAGTGTCTGGTACATTGTTATGTGTTTGCTGATGCTGATAGGATTCCTAAAAGGCCCTTCTCTTAATACTCCAGATAAGTTTTATTTTTAATTTCAAATCTATGATCAACAGTGAAGGTAATGAATTAACACTATGTCATGAACTGTCAGGAAGAGAAATCAAAAGAGCTGAGGGAAATCGGATAATATTCGTTAGCAACTTGAATGAATAATTATGCGAGTTGTTTTTACCAATTTAAAAATCGCATTAGCCAATGTTATTTATATTAACATTAAACAAATGAATACACTATGTATAATGTTGCTGCTTCCAATGACAAACAAATAGAATCGTCCTTCACACAGGATTAGTCTCGTTTGACCTCTTTACGTTCCTTGTTTAGGTTTTTAAAGCTGCACAGTTACTTAACGGTTGAGTCTTACAGCTCTCACTAACTTATTCCATTAGGTAGCTGTTATACCCAATGTACAAGGTAAATGAAAGGTGAAAACAACTAAAACAAAGACCCAGATATTTCTTTCAGAAGGTGGTGGAGACCAAAACAGAGGAAACGCAACAAGAAAACAATATTGCTTCATGTTATTTTCCCTCCAGTTGCTGCTTGATCTGTCAACTATTAACCAACGTTTTAATCCTTTATCTTCAGGGTCTAATAAACAAAAGCTGCATCTGCCAATATATAAATACACAATTACACAAGATGATTGTATAGCTTATGTATTACAAACTTAAAAAAAAAACACTCTTCTGACTATTTAGGAAAACACGAATAAATCTATAGATATAAACATATTGGCAGGAATTAGTTGCTATGTTCTGCGCGAGAAATAATAAGTGAGAAATAATAATTTGAAAGATTACGATTTTTTTTTTCTTCGGCACAGTTGTATGAAAATGCGTTTGCCTCCGAACGTGTACAATACAAAAGAACCACTTAGCCCCAGTAGCTTATTGGTCTTATTAAGGTCTTAACTGGTGTGATAAGTTGCAACATCCAGGTGGTCATTAAATAAAATCTCTTATCTGGTGCTCACTTGTGGAGGAATTAAGCAGTAGTTTGGTAAAGCACATTTTCACCTCAGAGTTTAATTAATATTAAAGCGGTGGCAAAACAATAGCCCCACTGCATTTGAAATCTTAACCCCAGGTGCCCTCATTTGGAGCTGCTAGCATATCTCCATGCTGCACAAGTCTAATCTCTGGCCTGTCAGCGTGACCAGGTGAAAAGTGGCGTTAATTCTATATTGGAGCTGGGCATGTGTTGAGAGCAGCAGAGACAGGTAGAGCATGCCATGGGATTTTGCGTGTGACCTGACAGGGATTGGCAGGCGGGGTGTTAATTGGATAGGTGCGCCTGCCCATTTGTGTTGGCCATCCCATCGCAGAAGACATTGTACCGAGTTCCTGACTCCCAAGACAAGCTGCTGTGCTCCTCTTAGACATGCTTTGAATACAGCCTGCGAAATTATTTGTTTTACCCAACAGCCACATGACTTTCCCCAGACACAAAGACAAGGGGATGGGAAAGACAATGCTCCACTACAAGGCAGGTTATTTGGACTGGTTACAATTCAGGGTGTGTGTTTGTGTGTAGTTAATTCAAGAAAATACTATATTTATTTATTTAAGGTAGGACATTAATTGAAAGTAGCTGTGAGGCAAACACTGGTAATTACTGTAGGTGTCACAGTATCCTTGAATATTACTGACTTAACACCTGACGGCTCCTGTTGTTTACATTGCAGTGTTACACTATAACAAGTGACTGTCTGATGTCCCAGAAAACCTTTAATACCTGGTCTGATGATTTTCTTTAATTCACAATGACGTCAAAAATGATCTTCCAAGTTGTTGCATTCCTCTCAAACAACTCTTTTTTTCCAACTCTAAAGTTTAAATGTTTCTGTCCTGCTGAGAAAATTGGTAAAAACATGAGATTGATAAAATATTGTTTGTAGAAATGTCAAACAAACAATTTATTCTCTCCCTGTTGCTGATGAACAAACATGGTTGAAATTAGACACTTGGGTTATCAAAGTCAATAGTCATTGATTGAGTTTGCTAACGAAAATTAATATTGACTGATATTTTCTTCATTGCTATGAAAATGAAGTCAAAATAATGAAAATAAATGTTGGTTGAATTCAATTGAAAAGCTTAAATTTGTATATTTTAGAATTGCCTTGTAAAGCTAGCATGTCTCCTCATGAATATGCTATGAAGGGAATATTATTTAAAGGGAAATTTCTCCTTGGACCTCAAAAAGCGTAATATTGTTGTGTTGATTGCTAAAATAGTTGTGATTGATTTTCAGCTTCCTCAATTGTCAGGCAATAAATTCTACTCCACACGTCAGCCTCTATTTCTACTAGAAAATGTAAAGACGTTTTAGGTGAACTCAGTTTTTAAGCACAATTTTACAAATGCCATAAACCCATCAACAAAATGCATCTTTCCAACATGACTTAGATCGAGTGAAGTGACTCAAAGACTGTCAGATCTAAGGTTCCTCAGTAGCACCTGTTCACCAAGCTATACTGGTGAAGCATACTGGCCAGAGGAGGTGACGTTATGTCCTCAGTTACACGTCAGATATTAATAAACATGTGAGAAGAAATATGGTTTTCCAAAGTATAGATATAGTTTTCTTTCCTAATGTTAATTCAGTAGTAGATGCAGACGTAGAACAACTTAGAAAGGCATGACGTACTTAATAAATAACAAACTGCAACGTGAAAAATGGGTAAACAATTTTTTCAATATCAGAAAACAGTAACTCTGCATTGCATTTTTACAAATGCAGGATTGTACATTGCTATGCAACATGAACTAGTGACGCCTGCTTTTATTTGAATATGAATGCTCTTTTAATACAGCAAAGGGGCATACACAACCTCCAATTTAACCTTAGCCATTGTGCTCCATGCAGACCAGCCTCCCCATTGTTAACGATGCTGCATCTTATTTTTTTAATAAGCAAAAGGATTAAATTAAACCCCAATGCAATCCAAATGAAATAGGGATTTTTGGATGCATTCATACAAAATGTGTCTGGAAAAGATAATTCCACTTAATGGAAGCATTTAAAGAAGTTGGCCGACGCCTCCACTGCAACTTGGATGAGATCATGTGTTTTTTTTTTCTTTTATTGCCATCATAATTTATCTTAAAAAGCTGGACTCAACATTTATATGAATGTTTACCACCATTTATACATTGACTATTTACTAATTTTATATAGGGAGTATTTCTACAATGTATAAACATCAAAGTTTATCTCTCTTCTTCATATTATTATTATCATCGTCATCCCTAATTTTGTTATTTCTTTGTTATTCTGTCTTATTTTTCTCCCTTTCCTCTCCATTTCCTGTCTCTGTGTAGATCTCTCTCAGTCGGAGTTAGGGGCTGGAGGGAGCTGTCAGATTTGCGGCTGATATCTCAATTAAGCAAAATAGGAAAATCTATTGTTTATGGGGGTGTGAGAGGGTATTTCTAAGCCGCGGGCTTTAAAACGGGAACAAGAATGTGTTCGGTCAGCTTGAACAGCGCAGGAGGATTTCGGGGAGGACTCCTCCTTTGTGACACATGCAGCATAGACATAATGAATTATATTATAATTACAAAGCACAGTCTGTAGAAGTGGACAATATATATATTTGGCCAGGGGGTGGAGTGTGCTGCTCCACAGAGACTGGGCCACTCCAGACTGCATTTCTATTCAGATCACTTTAACTTAGACAAATCTCAATATAAATGAATGGGGCTTTGTCCGCAAAATAAAAACATTTGAACAAGGACGCCTCATCTTCTCATACGCTGGGGACACATAAGCAATGTTACACACGTCTGAAAAAGATATGGAGCTGCCAAGAAATGTTTTTCTGACTTTGTGGAAAAGTGCTCATGACATATTTATTCATAAATAATCCAAAATAACAGACACAGAACAAACATGTAAAACTCTGATAATAAATAAATGTTTGTAGGCAGAAACATGTCACTGGTCTGTGTGTTGTGTGTGTGTGTGTGTGCTGATGGTGGAGTTACTGTATACTGTGGAGAGACTGTGCAGGGCAGAGCGAGCAGAGAAGCAGAGGGGAGGGAAGCTGGCAGTGACTGAGAAGATGAGGATTTGACGGCAAGGTGACAAAGAGTTCAAACAAAATGAGGCTTGTAGATTAGCTGCACTCCCCTCAGTGACAGGTGTCATCTCTTGGGGCAGTCTGTCACTCTGCCTGCTGCCACTCTTTATAATATGAGGAGAGAGAGAAAGAGAGAGAGAGCGAGAGAGAGGGGAGGAAGAGAGGCAGGACCACTTGCACTTCACAAGGCACGGCCTCGCCTGCTCTACCTGCCAGCAACCCAGATTAAAGCCTAAGTGGCAGAGGGAGAACGGGACGAGCAAAAGTACAGCTAATGTTTATTTACCTCGCGAGTGATTTTACTTTAATGGCTTCATCACAGTCTGAAACTTCACTTAAAGTCGACGTAGAATCAAGGACATTATCTTTTCATAGGGAACCCATAATGTCCATGATTACCCCTTTGACTGCTTGTGGGTATACTAATCTATATTGCTTTACATCTTTAATCTGTGCCTTAATAATCAATCACTTCTCATATCACTGGATGTATTAAGACATTACAGGGAAATTTGCAAATCAGTGAGTTGGGCTTCTTTGGAGCAATACTAGATTTTCATATAAATTTCATCAATTCACGTGTCAGGTATTTAATTAGCTGCGTTGGTCGGCCAAGATCAGGTAATTCCATCTGGTTAGCATCATGTTATTTTCAATATCGTGTGCAATATTGATTCCATATTACTACCTCTGATTATCTTTGTCATTACTTTCTATTGCCACTTTTGTTTAGCATTAGTTAACCGTCTAACTTTGTATTTGTGTTGTTATTTCTTGTCTTATCCATAGACTGTTTCTCAATGAAATTTACACAATAGCCTTCATAATATCGTGACATATAGCAATAATATAGATTTAGATGCTATGTATGGGATTGTATATTCCCCATTCACAAATTCTACAATTATAGTTGTGTCTGAAGATAAAACAACTCAACCACAAAATCAACATATCTATAAATAGATAAGAGGAAAGTGTTATCAATAACCATTTACTACACAGAGATAGAGCAATATAGATACAGAGAGAAAGAGAGAGAGTATTGTTTTTTTAGTTTTTTTTAATAAAGAGTCGTGAGTTTTGCCCAGACCCTTAACAAGTCTTTGATACATGAAGGTATTAACTAAAGCTTAGAGGGAGCCAGCTCACATCATCCCAGTGACATGCAGGCTGAGACCTGCTGCTCTCTGCCCAGGACTCCAGCCATCTGCTCCACAGATTGCACTGAAACCCGCACAGCGAGCGCTGCAGCCACCCCTCTGGGTGAGAGAGTCACCAGAGGGTCAGCTACGTCTTCACGACTTTCTCCCTTATACGTTGTGACTGCTTCTGCTTGTTTATGTTGACGCGGGTCGCCAAGCAACAGAATTAATAATCTCATAATCTGCGCCGAGTGACAAACTGAGGACTCGCTGTGCGGCTAACAGGCAGCGAGGGAGACTTCACAAAGAGAGGGAACGGGAAATTAAGAAGAAGAAGAAAAAAAAGCATGAGAAGTTGTTCTTTTGGGGTTTTTGACAGATGAGGGATGCCCCCTATTGACTTTGTCAGGAAGCTGGAAACAGAGTAAAACCAGGGAGCAAATGGTGATTGCAAATTGTGTGGAGAGATAACCCGAGTGCCAGCATTCTCACTTACAGCCACAATGGAGGGAAACAGGTCCCTCTAATTTTATACGGACAAAGGAAAGACTTGGGTGGAAAATTCAGATGGCCGGTATACATTAAGGTTTTAAAATATTCATTGCACGGGTTGGGAGGGATAGAAGGTTATGTGTGTGTTTGGTGCCCTCTCTGAATAACAATCCCGTTGTAAAGAATCAGACGAATAATGAAATCGACTATGAGTGGTATAATTATTGCAGCTTAACAATTCCAAGTTAGAAACTAAACAAAAAAATAAACATTATATACATTTTTTTTCTATAACTAAATTCTGTGTTCGGCTTCAATGAATTTCCCGATAAAGCGATGTCACACACGTGCAGCATGACGGCATCTGCGCCCTTTGCATTGAAAAACAAGTCATATGCCTCACAGTGTGTCTCTGGTCTGTGAACCTGTGTCCGTTGGGGAAATCGACCACCCTGGGCACAGTTGTGCTGGAGTGAGTAATGAGGCAGGCTTTCCACGATGGCTGATAGAGGCTCCCATTAACAGCCACGCTTCAGGGTATTCTCTGTGTTGTGGAATGGAAATGAGATCTGATAGAGCCATGTATAATTTGTTGTCACATCAAAGTGACACTTATTAGCTTTATTTCCTTATCACTGTTACATCTACAGTACCTCTGGGTAAATATCTCAGCTCGGCACACTGCTGCTAGCATGCGTTTGTGATGTGCCTCTAAGTACAGCAGCAGTCAGGATAACTTTCATTGATTGCAGGTCTATAACAACTGGCTGGAGAAACTTATGTCTCCTATTGATGTGTTTTCAAATTGGACGAAATGAACGTACTCTACTCCACGAATAGATTTCCTGAAAGCTTAGCGTCTCTGTCGGCTTAGAAATAGTTTGGGCATTTTAATTCTTTCGGGAGAGCAAACATTGTTGTCACGTTCCTTCTTTCCTGGGTGTGTCATTCCCTTTCATCGCCAAGGTTGATAATCTTATTAGTAATATCTTCTTGCAGTAGGAAGTTTGCGGTGCCACACTGGGTTTTTTGATATATTTTATTCAGCAGTCATCATTTTCATACAGAGACACACACGTTCGCTCTCGCGCACACAAGCAAACACACACATTTTCCATTAATCTCACAGCCATCCTGAAGTGGATTATTTTGAATTTATCCAGCAGCCCTCTTCATATCATTGTGACTTTGAATTGGGATATAGCCGGATGGACCAATATCAGAGCAGAATTATTTCCCCAACTCCAACAGAGAACTGAACATTGAGGGGCTGTATTTTACCATTGCATCTATAGATGCGCAGCATTATAACTCATGAGTGGCACCTCATTTCACACAGCCTAATGGCTTGACACTGGGAGCACACTGGGGATCCAGACAGGGGAGCTTCCCTTCGGTTTTTTTTTTTTGGTCTAGGTTTTATGAGATACAAGGATTAGGGTTGATTGAAAGTCACAGTGAGCTGCTGCACAGCACTGCAGCACAGATACATATGAGGTTTTACATTCAACTTCTCCATCTGATAACTTAATTCCATTAATGAGACACAGGAAGAACATGTTGATTCATGTTTTTGTAAATTCAGGAGGCTCAATTTGCTGTGCTGAGAAAAAAATCTGACAAGTCAAAGGGAAGTTCAGATGTGTCTCTCTCTACTTCGCCTTTAAAAAAAAATACAAAATCACTGCAGCAGTCTTGTGATATTTAACAGATTCAGATAGAGAGAAGCAGACACTGAGGCACATGCTACTCCTCAGTGAACTTATCTTACCCGGCTGGATGTGACAGACAGTGTAGCCCTCCAGCTTGGTTGTCATACACCAGCGACAAGTCAGAGCTCGTCAGGTTGCATGATTGTATAATTGTGTTGTGACACCTTGAACCCGCCGGTGGTATATAACCATGTTAATTTTCTGATAGCACACCGTGGGATGTTGGAATCAGAGGCATGATGGGTGTAATTTGTGCCTCCGAAGGCAGAGTGAAAGGAGCCGGGTCATCAGCAGGATAAATACAAATTAAAATTGATGCAGGTCTCATTTCTGCTTGACCAGTTTGTGTTGGGAGACTGCAGAGAGCGAGGAATGGTGCACTTGCCATTCCTGCCTTTTGCCCCTTCATTTCAATTCAGGGCCTGAAGGCAGAAAAACTCCAAATAAAATGCACCTGCCCCAAGATGCACTGCAGTATCACAGGATTGATAGTAAAGCTCAGAGGGCTGGAAATACAGGGCGCTTTCATAGTTGGCAAATTCAAGTTATGCTACGGTGAGGATGTTTCTCATAAAAGGTTTCTATCCCGTAATCTCGTGTGTCCAAAAATAAATGATGTAGGCAGGAAAACAGAAAATAAAAGAGGAGGAAGTGGAGGGAAAATTGTTGATGTTTTTTTTCCTGCGTCAGTTGGAAGACTGTACACTTCAAATGAAAAGCTAGGGAGTTGTGAAACAATGAATGAGTGATGGGTTCATTTGGATTCCTGTATTCGCTGTTAGTTGCTCTCTTGGGCTGTGTATTGCGTGTGTGTGTGTGTGTCATACGTCCAGCAGAACCAAAGAGGAATCCTCGTGAACTCCTGTCACAGCTTCTCTCACTGCGAGTTCAAGAGCTCTTCATTACAGCCTCTGCGCATCTGAGGGAGAGAGAAACAATGCTTAGAGCCCGGTGCACATAACCTTTCCATTCAAACAGCTGCTCAAACTGTCTCCCTCCACTGCAAATCATTCTGTTTCTTGCTAGTCAAGTGCGCCACAGAGTCAAAAAGCCTCCCATCAAAAATGGATAAAAATATAAATTTCGCCGTGTTGACCAGAGAAAGAAACCGAAATGATAATTTATGGAACAAAATTCATATTTTCATGTGGTCACACGGCGATATGGGAGCTGTAATTGAAAACGATAATCACAACATTTTTAACCGCCGCCTATAAATTACTCATCGCCGCCTGTGAAATATGTACATTTATGAAAATAAGCGGTGAAACTGGCCTGACAGTACAATGCCGACGTCAAACAAAGGCTCGTCAGTAATGTTTTATACAAATCCACTGATATAATAATTATACTATCCCCAGTCTTTAGTGGAGGTTGATTGTTCTTGCTGTGAGCTAACACACTTAATTGTAGTATGCAAATGAGAGCAATTACAAAGCTTTTAGGTGAAGAGATGACAGCTGAGGTTGGTTTTATTGGAGGCCTCGCCCAAACAGTCGTCATGGAAACCACATAGAATAACGCAACTGTCAAACGGACATAATCTCGTGATATGTACAGAAGGGAGAACTTTTTGATTGCTGAACAAATTGTCAATTTGTGCCGCGCAAAGGGAAAGAGGATCCGTTTGAGGGAAAGAAATGTTGGAATGGATTCAATTTCCAAACCAAAGCTTCATAAGAATGTAAAATATGCTCTCATACGCAGCGCGAGACGCTTTGAGCTTCGTGTCGTGTCAACAATTAGTAATATGTATCAAAAAGGAATTTTCCTTTTTTTTTTTTATAATAGTCATCATTCAGCACACATGTCTGTTCATACTGTTAAGATTTGTACAAAAAACACCCACCACTTAACATCTGTGCTATTGATCAGGAATCAGTTATTGGCAATTGATATGCGATAAATGTATTTAGTGTACAACTTCTCTTAATCTCAACCGTCCAGTCTGTATTTAGATTTGAGCTCATAGCAGTGGCTTTGATCATGGTCATTGTGTAAACTACATTTCTATTACAATCCTCACCATAAAATCTTTGTGAATTTTCACATATCATCTTTTGTAAATATCTACCTCTTGCCATCTGATCAAGCTGCATGATTTCTTTTATTATATATATTTTTTTAAGGATTTTTTTTTTTTAATCAATCCCAAATTAGGCGTTCACCATTCCATCTTTGTTTATCCCAAATTACAGCAAATGATACAATCACAAATGCAAAACAAAAAAAAAGTTGCGCTCTAAATTTTCTATAACAATCTATATTACAATTACTCTTGTGCAGGCTTTCATGAATTAAATATGAGTTGTGTCTGAGAATGAGATGTTATAGTGGTAAATGACAAGAGGCAGCCTGTAATTGAGGTGGTGGCAACATGGGCCTGCTGAACTAATCCCTGACTAGGTCATGTGACGGGCTGCGCACCAATGGCGGCAGTTCTTTTCACCACAAAGCCGGGGCAGCTGGGAAAATTGATTTCTCATCTGAGCTGTATTTGATAGCTTTTGAAATCAAAAATTGAAATTAACTAACCTACGCCCCATCATTACAAAAGAGCAAATTAAACTGCGCTGCAGCGGCTCCTCTGAGCGCTGGAAGCAGGAAACAAATGTGAAGATGTGAGCAGGCTCTGCTCGGCCCGTGACTGTCACGCTTTCTGCTCAGTGTAATACGAGGGACAATTCAGAAAATGGTCTCTGGTTTATTTCTAATACAAACCAGCAAATGACTCCATTTTAAAATTTATTCTGAGCATAAATAATAATTGTTAAATGCAAATAAAATATTTTGTTGTGTGGTTGCTTTATGCATGCCATTCTGTTCAAATTAGATTTTCTCCGAATATAATAATATTCAATTATTTGAATTATTAATTCAGAATAAAATAATATTTAACTAATAATATACTGTGCCTAATCAAGAGGATGAGGTTATGAATGCACATTAAATGTTCAGTTGATTACACAACTTCTAAATGTGTGTTGGTAATTTGTGATTAAAGGTTGATTTAGAAAAAATATATATTTTAAGTTGTAGGTAAATTCATCTTTAAACACAGCAATTAATTCTACTATACCTGTAAAAACTATGAGTGACTGGTTTCCTATTCATTATTGGAACAATTCACAGAGCAACTCAACACACACACACACACACACACACACACACACACACACACGGGACTGGAGTCTCTTTGTGAGAGTGAGTGAAAGTGGACAAGACGTGGAGCGAAACAAGGTAGCTGCTCGCACTGACAAACGACACGCCGAAACAGATGTTCCTGCAGGTGGACGTGAAGATCAATAGGCGGCGGAGAGCAGCGAGATAGTTACCTGAGCTGCTGGAACTTGTAGCAGATGCTAAACAGACTGATGCCCTGAAAGGCTGATCAATGGACAGGAGGCAGATGGAGGAGAACATGGAGGAGTGCTGGGAGGCGCTGTTAGCAGAGCGGCAACATAAAATAATGGGAGTCACATTTGATATGCAGATGGGCGCCTGTCCACAACGTTAACCCATCAACACTAAAATAATAGGCTTCAACTTTTTGGTGGAAACTACAACTCCAGCCAAAACTCCCACCGTCGATTCCCGCGCAACGCTAATTACCGGTGGATTTACCGCGTCAAAGTCAGGATCACGTAACGCTGATTATTTGTCCCATATATCATCATTCTAAACAGGTAGGTGAGGGCGCTGGAGTGACCATTACATAGTGTGAGAAACAGGAGATTCAGCAGTTTCACTGGGCTATAAAACTTGCCTAATTAGCAGTGGTAAGAGGAAGAGTCAGGCTGTGATCTAACAGACTATCACCTTTACCTCCCATTAGTGAATTAAATACACACTGAAAATCCCACAGCATCTTTTGGCCACCACTGCCGGGTAGAACTGGAGTGTTATCAATCAAAAGAAAGCATGCGAAGGCTTATTTGCAGTGACGTAGCTGAAATTATATATGATATTTAACAAATATAATCAGCAAGAAATATAAAAAAAAAAAAAGAACATATCAATTACATTCAGAGGATGTCACAGTGTTCTTAATGCTGTGTAAAATAAATCTCTGAATTTCCGCAGCTTTGTAACAAGTGCGACGTCTCTCTCAGCTGAAAACACTGCACACCTGCATGAGCACAGACCTGCAGACACACACGCTCACTGTTCACACACACTCTCTCTCTCTCTCTCACACACACACACACACACACACCGATCTTCTGACATCCAGCATCCCAGTGGCCCCGCTGTCCGAGAAGCAACTTGAACTAGGCGATAACCTGATAGACTTTATCTTGTCTTGCCTGGGTCTCAGTGAAGCCTGAAGAAGACACTTCAACTGCACAGCATCCCCCCAGAGTCCTAACCTTCCCCTCATCTCCCCTCGCCGGGATCGGTGCCTGAGAGCTGTCAGCGGCCTGTTGCTTATTGATGTTTCTGCATGTTTTATGTCTTTCTGAGATATGACGGCCCTGACACAGTGCTGATTTCAATCAGTGTGCCACACACCGCACAGAGTGACAGCTTGGGAAAGCAGGGAGGACAAAAAAAAAGAAAGAAAGAATTGGTGGGGATGTCATTGGCTCAGATGAGCTCCGGCCTCGTCTCTAACCAGGGATTCTCCTCCCTTCTAATGAAAATGTTTCATTCACTCACATCTCATGCCTCTCTCGCCGATGAATTCAATAGAAGAAAAAAGAGAAACGAATAGTGAGGGAAAGAAATTCAGCTTTTGTCAGATTGGGGAGGCAAGAAGAGAGGATGACCCCTGAGCCAAAGGTTCTGACACTGCATCAATCCCTTTAGGGGCGAGGCCTGCTGGACGAGCTCTGGCTGAAGATTACTGCAGCACATCTGAGGGATGGCTGCTCTATCTATTTCACACATTCTATGCAGAGGAGCGCCTTGTATGCTTTGGATCCTGAGCTGCCCAGTAAATTAGGTCTGAGATCATTCCATGGAATGAGGGGAGCCATCCAAGGCAATTCAACTCCAAACCATTGACAGAGAGCTTACCGAATCCCTGGAAAAAAAAAACACAAAAAAAAAGGAAAGACGCATCCACTCCCTCTTTCTCTTTATGATACCAACTACAATGTACCATGGGTAATCCCAATAAGGCTCTTTACTTGCAAATTCAAGTATATGCACACATGTACCGATAAGACGCTCCCACGCAGCTTTCTCACATACGTGTTATTGACAAGCATATCACATCTGTTCAGCTCGCGGCGCTTTTGTCCCGATCTGAAGTCATATCTTTGACTTATTAGGTGGCGCATCGGAAGAATTCGGTGCAGCGATAATTGTGAATTCTTGTCAAGATTTCAGACGGCTGGGGGAATAACATCTGCTGACCTGTGTTTAAATCTACGTCTAAAAACCTAATTAGACATTATACAGATTTGACTGTTTTATATGTATTTTTTTTACTCCGAAAAATGTATACAAATAATAATAAAATAAAATATATATTCTCCATTATAAAGATTCTTAAATTATTCTATACGTTACTTCTTGTTATACATGTGTAATATCTCTGCTTTACTTTTTTAATGATTGTTTTTCTTGGCTCTGCTTTCCACAGTGTGACCTCTGACTTTAACTTAATCTACACTGGGCTTTAAAGTGAAAAAAATAAATAAAGAATCTCCGAGATCTCATCGTCTTCTCAAGCTTGTTTTTGTCTGAATCTGATAAAGCGCAATTTATTCCCTTCTGTTTTCACTGAGAGATATCAAATTAATATCCCTATAGTCGTGGTGCTTTACTTTGAGTACGTAGTCATATTTCACTCTCAGTTTTTTTATTTTTCTACAGCACAAAATTACCGCAGCCATAATGAGATTGAAAATAAAGACTAAATTAGCTGTCATTAAATTATTTCAATTTCCCTCGCCTAATAGGAGATTGTGACAGGTGTCATAGTTGCCGTTCTGTTTGGCTTCGCAACATGTTACAATGGATAATTGATCCATCAAAAAACATCAAGCCGAGGCAATAACTGGCTTGAGACTGGCATACTGAACATGCAGAAAATCGAATTTAACCCCGTGTTGACTGAGACACTCCCCTGCTCTGTCGATCAAGCATGTCTCTCTTTGACAGCTCTGTTCGCATGTTGTTAAATAATCTAAAGGGGAAAAAAAGAAACATGAAAGAAAAAGAAGTCTCAGAGGAACTGTCACAGAGAAAGGAAAATGCCATGGGGGGCGAGGAATGCCTTCAGTCAGACAGCTTTTCACATTTTAATTTCCGTCTGCGGGACTGACTCATGGTAGCGCCTGAGTGAGTGGGTCCTGGGAGTCAGGGCTCGCGCTGACCCCAGAGCATAGACAAACCCAGGGAGATGTCAGCTGAGAGCTCCTGAGGATCACCAGGCTGCCAAGCGCTTTGAAAGCTGCTGCCAATTCAGCCTAAGTTTCAGCTGAATGGTCGCTACAGAGGAGGGGAGCGACAGCAATAAAAACAGGTTGCAAAAGGAAGAGAATTTGCTTTCAAAATGTATTTGGCCTTTGACCTTGCATCCAACCCCGTGGCCCGCGCCTTTGAAGCAGAGCATATTTTTTTTGAGGGACACTGATAGAGAGGAGGGTTTTAGGGGTGGACTTGGGGCCTGTCAGTATAAATATATTAATAATCTGACAGCTTCATCTGCTTTTGAGGGCCGGACTTGACAGCTCCACAATGGCCTGCGCTGTAGTCCTCCTCGTACACGTCTAGCTTTCCTGTCTGAACAACACAGAGAGTTTATTAAGACATCACACTCCTGTGAAGTATTGATTTTACACCGGTCTCTGTCACTTACTGTATTCGCCCAAGCAGGAGCTCCAAAACAAACTATGACAGCTGCATGTAACCTGCTGAATATGTGTGAGGGAACTGCTCACTTCGGATAAATCAGCTTTTTATTTTGTTGTACATCTTTAATCTAATACTGTCTGGCCAAGTCCCAGGGAAAAGGCTTTTTCACCCCCTCGAAAAAGGCTTTGATTTTTCTTTTTTTTTTAAAGGTAAAATTGAATTTTTTGACAGTGACAAATAAAGGAGAAATGCATTAGAGAAGAGATTGTTGCAATTAAGTTTCTGCAGCTCCGCAGAAGGAGCGAATGCTATCTCGAACAAAGGAGGGGGATGTGCATCTGCCTGTGGAAATGCGCCCCGCCTCTCAGACAGTGGGTCTGTCCATAGAGAGACAGAGGGAGAGCGGGGTCAGAGGGAGCACAGGTAATTGAGGTGTCCCCTCCCCTCCCTTTTTTCCAGGGCTTCTCACCCCATCCTTTCACCCCCCCCCCACCCTATCCACACAGCGGGCACAATTACGCTCCCCATCACCCCACCAGCTGGCCCCCGTGATCCCACACTTCTTACTAAACGCGACTCCATCGGCCCTTTCCCTCTTAACCTCTCAGCACCCGCTCCGGGGGAATGGTGAGGCTGCACACAAAACTGGGGAAAAGAACTCAGACGGTTCTGCTACTTTTAACACTTTGCAAATAAAAAAGAGAGGTTGAGTTAAATGCAGGTTGTGCATTGAGAATTAAACCTGGTTTATGGCAGGTGCACAGAGCTGACACTTGCTGTATGAGGCCACACACTGCAGCTCTAAAACATGATTTAATTGCACCAGCAACTATTGAATTTAAGTGCTAATAATAGGCTGTGGATTAGCGAGAGTAAAATATTGTCATAGTGGGTAACAAGAAGTTGAGAGTGTTATGATAATTAACTGTACACTTTAAATGAGAAGAAATCTGACACATTCAGATAGATTTGAAGAAAATTTAAATCCTTCTTTCAATAGGGAATAGCCCGTCCTACATCTAGTCTGCTAACAATTTAAATCAAACTGTAATAGCTATCAACATGTATGTTAATTGAGTGGCTTGAAATAGATTTCAACACCCGAGCATCAGTCTGATCATATTTCTCAAACATGCTCCGAGTGTCTCCTGATAGACAGCGTTTTCACTCCATCCCTTCACGTTAATGAGTGGGGAGGCTCTCTTGTGCGTTATTACCTGAAATAATACCATATGGTAAAATGTAAACAACATCTGCATATTCATGTCATAACTTCATCTGTTTAATTAGTTCCAGCAAAGCAGTTTACCCTCTGAGGCCCTCGCTGTCAGAGCAGTGACGGTGGAGCCGTGCCCTGCTGTCGGTCCTGACAGTCCTCCATTGTTCAGTTGACGCTGCTGCCCGCTCTGTTTAATGCCTGCTGCATCTTTACAGGGCCACGGATCAGGTGAAGGGAGTTAGGGAGCTTCTTTCACGCTGATGCCAAACCTGACATATCCCTCCTTAGCAGAGGAGACCCACCAATTATTTAAGGATATTCCGTCGTACGTAAACACGGCTTGGTTAAAAGCCAAACTCTCACTAAATGACACCGTCTCTGACACGCATGCAAGTACGCCGCCAGCAACATATATGTGTGTACGTGTTGAAGTTGCTCTGTTTGCACAATAGACTAAAACAGAGTCCAAAAGAATGAGATACACACTGTTCAGGTCAATCATATGTGCTTATTATAATCGCAGAGACTATTTACTTTTTTCTAATTAAATTCTGGCAACGACTAAACCAATACAACAGACTTTATCATGAAATATATGCACACAGACATATGCTTCATTTATAGGTGGTATTTGATATGTAACACTGCGTCACAATATTTTTACGTGTTTCGTTTGGCGTTCACTATTTCTGTAAATTGTGGAAACAACGCCAGGAATTTCACTCGTTCAATTTTATGTGGTGTTTTTCTTCTTTTTTTTTGGGACACTTGTGATGAAAAGTCCTACATACAAAGAAAAAACATAAAGAAAATCAGGGCAATGTGGTATGTGAAGCTTGAGTGGGCATTTAATTAAATTCTCCTTCATCAGGCGCTCGTTTGTGCACAAGCATTAATACTTTTGACCCCGTGCAGCCCGAACACTAACATGCCTGAGGAAGGAAAAAGAGGAGGGAAATGAAAGAGAAAAACATGAAGGAATATCTTATTAGGGGAGTCAGGCATGTTTTGGCCCTCGTTTCTTGATGGCTGCTCTTGGTGTCGCGACCTACTGGCGTCGAGCTAATACGACAGTGTACGCCATGCCATTGTTCTCAATCAATAACTAATTATCAAAGTACTGGCTCCGACTCGTATTGTCCTCTTTGCTTGGAGCCCCTTGTTGTGGACTGAAAGACAGAAAGGGGGAAGAAAGGGGAAAGGAGGGTGGCTTATGGCTGCACAGAGATGCTGCCGCCACAACATCCTCGCAAGCCTTTCAAGATACACTGTGCCGTCAGTTTGAATTACCATCCCCTACTAATTGATATGAATTAGAACAGAAGAATTATTGTTGCTGCTGTATGTCATAACGATATCCTCAAAGTAATCATGAGAGACAAAAAGAGAACAGCACAAAACACACAAGCAGACCAAATAAGAAAAGACAAATTAAGCAGACTCCTGCGAGGGACTTAGCAAACGAGGCCTTGGACAATGGGGAAAGAAAATTAGACTGCTACCAATCTGTACGTTTCATTATTTCAATCTTGTTTGCAAGTATGAACCATGATTTTAACTTAACAGAAAAGGCTTCTTTTCCCAGAAAGGCAGCATGAAGTAGTGCTTTATTTGCGAGGCCATATCTTAACCATCAACAGGTTCAAACGAAGCCCTCTAATCACTGATACAATGTCCTTTTATCACCTTGTCATTGTTAGTTGGTTTTTACAAATGAGCTGACAGAAATAGAGGAACCCAGTAATTCGTAGTTGGCAACACAGGGTGGATTGTGTGCTGGTGCCTGCCTGTCTCTTCCTAATGGAATGGCCGGTCCTGTCATCGTACAGCACAGTTCACTTCTCCGCAGTCCTGTTGGTGCCACTGGCACCGGAACTGAGGGGCCGAAGCCCCCAGGAGCCCAAGGGGTGGCTGGTGCCCTAGTGGCAGGCAGGGGTCAGCCTAGTAAAAGTGCTGCCCCGAGGACAGCGAGTCTAATCCCACCGCAAGAGCATGGCAGCTGGAGCGGCCCATCCGTTCAGACTGTGTAATGATATCACTTGCACTGGATCTGATGTCTGACCTCATTACCAGAGTTTAATTGCGTTGCTAACAGAGTTTCAGTTCTTCTTTCCCCTGTCCTCTTTCGGTTTTTGACAGCCCTCCAAAAGAATTTCTGTGATACCAACAAAACCAAATTAATTTCTAATGCATTTAGATCTGTTTCCTATTTGGTCATTATAATTAAAATGAACAGAACTACACAGGTAAAATATGATGATAAAATGTAATCAGCAAAAACAAAAATACTGTAAAATTAAATCAATGAGTGATCGTAAGTCATTTGTACATTTTGTGGGAGCTCCATGAATGTTGGGAAAGTTCAAAACTATAATGCACACTCACATATTGCATACATTTCCTGGTTAATTACATTTTCAAGTCAATCTGCCATTTCAACTCAAACAACAACAATTAAAAACATTTAAATGTGAATTATTTGTGTAAAGAAAATGACAGGTGGTTATTGATAGGGGAATAATTTGAAATAGAAAGGAGTGTATTAAACCTGCAGTTAATTAACACCTTTTAAATATACCTGGTCCTTATCACATTATGTATATTACAGAGGAGTGTGAAAAAGCTTCACTTCATATGTAAATAATGATGGTGCTGTTCACACTTTTAATTAGGTAACGTTTTTGTTTTTTTACACTCATTGCACCATTATAGGCAATGATTTAAAAGTGACTATTTTACCATTACATTTTTTATTGGTATTTTTCACTCATCAAATTTATGTAAAGCTACATTTTATATAAATTGTTTGGGCTAACTATGGAGCAAAGGGCATTATGTCTCAGGAGAAATATTTGGTTTTCTATTTGTGCAGCAGTGTTTTGATGCTTTGAATCCAAATAGCCGCCCCCCCCCTCCCGCCCCAACTTGTTGAGAGCCGTGTGACCCGAGAGCCGAGCCGTAACCTGCCCTCCACCGGGAAGAAAATAACTCTTTCATGCCATGATACCACATGAAATATGAATAATGAAAACAAACAGAGTTGTGGTGTAAATAGGAAGCATGACTGGGGCTCGGATGCTGCAGATAGTGGCTCCGCTGCTGCACTATCACCAGCCCTCTCCCTCCCACACAGCTCAAGAGGTAGTTTCATCTTAGCTCCCGACTCGGTGCCCGAGCTGCAGCCCTCCGTAACCCGCACACCCTCAGGAAGCTACCACTGGGTCGCGGGGAACAGGCCACCACTGTTAATGGGGTTGCTCTTTGAAAACATCACAACACAAGTAAACAGGCCACTCCGTTGTGTATTAAGTGCAGTGAAACTTGGAGTAAAAGTATCATGGTGGGTAAAGGTTACTGGCAGAAGGTATCCGAGTATGTGTGCAAACAGCGGTCTTTGTACAGGTGCTGTGAAAGAGACAGTGTGCTGTATTGAAAATGCCTCATTACTACCCTTCCCATTTTCTTGGGCTCATATAGTGTAGCAATGTGCCCTTGAAAACAGACCCCAATTAATTCTTTGCATTGTGCATGTGGATAGATTTTCCAATATTCTCATCATGAAAGAGCAATTATAATTCCATGATTCATATGCACACTCCATTTGAAGCAGCTATCCTCGCCCATTGTCAGTTGTCAGAGTAGAGGATAAACCATGAAAAGGCCTAATCCTGCTATGGGCAGCAGGCTTTAATGAGCAGCGTGTCTCAGGCAGAGCCATGTGATACCCTGGCTGGGGCCAGACCAGTGCAACATGGAGGTCAGCTCCTAATGGAGGGCTCCATGGCTTCCCCTCTGGAGAAGGGCGGAGCCCACTTACGTTGACCTGTTAAGTCAAGTTGTTCTCCTCTGACCCTCCAAAAGATGCCTGGATGTGGGAGACTGTCAGAGAAGCTAAAGCAAAAACAGCCATGCCGCCTGCAGGCTACGAGACTCGCTGGAAATGAAAGGAGGACAAAAAGAAAACGCCAGCTCAGAACAAGAGACTGGAGCCTGTGAAAGATGTAAATTCAAAGCAAAAGCAGCAGAACTTTAACCTATGGGCTATTATACAGCAAGTGAAACAAAGCTGCCTCTTGGAATTAGGAGGACAATAGGGAGTTCAGGCCAGGGGCATTTAACCATTGGACATCTAGTGTATCAGATCCCAATCTTAATGACATCAGTGACCGAAGCTTTGCAGAAACTCTGATCTCTGGTGGCATAAAGAAAGGGCCACGGCCAGAGGGGATTATCAAAATATATGGGAAAAAAAACCTGAAAAAATATGAAGAAAGAAAGGATAATGAAAAGAGGTTATGAGAAACTAGGGGAATATTATTGCTGGACTACACAAAGATGCAGAGGGGAGGAGAAAAGCTGTGCAAATAGTCACGGGATTGCAAAGTCAATAATACGGGCAATCTTCGCAGACAGAAAGCTATAATCAAAAAAAAAAATCTATATTGAGGGTGAATGCCAGAGTTTTTCAAAATGTCAGTGGAGTGTGTTTGCAGAAGGGCAGGAATGACAGATGAAGAGCAGGGAGGTGAGTGGCAGGGACAGGAGGACAGGCGGACTCTGTGCTGATGAGGTCCTGGACACAGAGACCAGGCAAAGTGCAGCCCGGGGGCCAGCGGAGCACTCTGCCTCAGCCTGCCCCCTACAGAAAAGCCAAGAGGAGTCAGCGGCGCTACTGCTACCTAATGGGAGCCATTCACTTAAAATTCATAGGTTAACAAGACAGTAGGCAGTCTGGATTGCTAAATGGTAGCAGGAGTGATTTGTGAAGACACTTTAAATCGACAATTTTGGCAATGATAAAATTACTTTTCCTTCCCGGTGCAGTCCTGTAAAAACACAAAGCTTTGTGCGACCAGGCAAACACAGCAACTGAAAAAAGCCGGTGATTGTTGGAAGAAATGCAGTTGTGTGTGAATTTGAGCAGTTGAGTCATTTTAGAGATATAGATATTTTCCATTTTCATCTCTTGACAAAAATGCAGTGAAATGGAGGGGCCACTTTTTTTTTCCGATTTCTATCTTGTGAAATCCTTTTCATACGCAATTCCTATTCTTCTTCTCAGGGTCTTTTAAGTCATTATAAATGTTTTCTCTCTCTCTCTCCCTCTGCCCAGCTTTAGTCGTCTTGAATAAAATAAGTGCAGATTTGCTGGAAATCAGTGGCTTTTGTGTGTGGCTGCAGGAGCATGGTGAAATGTTTGGACACTAATACCCATTCATTTCGCTAGCTCCATAAATAAAAGCTGCCAGCTATGCGGCTGCCGTGAAGTGGTATTCTTTGGTGCCCAGCAGGATGTCCTGTTCACATTAGCGCAGCGGGGAAAACTGGCCGGAACAGCCAGACAACTAAATCAAGACATTGTCAACTTCTGACAAAATTGCTATGGGGGGAGGAGAACCGGTTTTAAGAGGGGTTGTGCATGTGTGGTTGTGTGCATGTTGCAGTGCGTCTGTGTGTGTGTGTTTGCAAGATGGAGAGATGCGGGGAGGGAGAGCAACAGAACGAGAGGCGCATGAGGGAGATACATCTTTTCAAAATGCTGTATATTCTGTAATATAATTCCTAACAGAGTAACAACATGGGGCTGAGGTGAATGAGGAAGTGTTGCTTCAATGGAATTGACAGTGCTAAGCTCAAGAAACACTCATCTCCTGCTGTGTTCTTCTCCCCAAACCATGCCAACATGCTGCTCAAGGATCAATTTTCCAATATGTTTCGCAAGATTTCAAATTTTTGATATGATAGAAAATCACCTGCAATGTAAGTCTGAGCTGCAGGTGGCGGATTTTGACTTGTTTTTGGGGTGACAGGGCTCCGAGCTCCAGTCGTTTCGAGCCACCAAATGAACAACTGAGAACAAGGCTCCCGTCTGCACGTATGAACTGAACCAATCCCCCCCCCATCATCCAAAAGAGCGGAAAAGATCAGAGGTAAATCTTTGAGCATCTGTGCTAAACACCAGGTCAGGGCAAACAGCACACATGTGACTGTGATGGAGCAAACTCCTTTTAAACAAAAGTCCCAGCCCTGGGCAAGATTTGCAGGTGGTCGATTGCCTGGTCTTCACAGAGGTTAGCTCCGAGGGAGGCGCTCAAGTCTGCATGTCTGAAAGAGGGTCCCATCATCAGAGGAGGCCTTAGTGCCAACAAGACCCAGATAATGTCAACTCTGACCTCAGTTAAGTACATAACACAGCAAGAGCTCTTGGATGTGCTGCCCAGAACAATGTACGGGGAGAAGGGAAATGCAGCGCCAGGGCCACAGCTGGGACATACCATGCCAGTGGGCCTGCCATTTTGATTAGGGGTAAGTAAGCCTTTTAACTTAGTTAGACTGAGGGGAAAAAAAGACAGGGTGGAGTTTCTATTCATATCTTTTCAGCCTTATAAAGCCTACTTGACAACACAGTGGTTCAACACTTCCCTACAATGGGGAAGTGAACCATTACGGTGGATGTCAGAGGCCTAATGTGTACTGCAGATTATATGTAGAGAAAAAGAATGAAATGAGGTTTGGCAGTGTCACCGTGAGGTTGCGGCTGGATTTTGTGTATCTTGGGGCATCCTGGAGCCCATCCAGACTGCCCCCTCTCTTTTGGAGTTCTGTGAACTGGAGATGAGGAGCGCTGCCTCTTTCTGGAGGCTCTAAGTTGGGAGTCCTTGCTGTAGGGTTCAGTGGACCTTGAGAAAACACCAGTGAATCCGTCACCATCATCCCTCCTGGGACAAAGCTGGCTGGCCACTTCTGAAGCTCCAGTGACCCAAGGCTTGAACCCTGCTGCTCTCCATTCCCTGCCCTACGCAGCCACTGGGAATCTATGACCTCAAGTTCAGCGGGAATCACACACTTGCGTGGCAGCTTCAAAAGCAACGGCTGGCTCTGTCGTGTTTTTAAACTGTGTTGTGGCCTCTATGAGCTCTGCAGAAATTAACAAAACCTAACACTGATAAGCACACTATCTGTAGATTGAATGACTTACTCTCAAGCAGGCGTAAACGTATAGCTTTTTAAACATTTGCGTCTCTGCATCAAAAACACATCGTGAAAAAAAATATGAAAACCGTTCTTCCTGCATCCAGGCCCAGATGGTTCTTAATTGGTTGGCAAAGGGAGCAAGAGGTCTTTTTTTGAGGCGTGAGTGTGTGATTGTTGCTGCTGAATTGCTGCTGTGAAAGGCTGGCTGCGTGATGTGGAGATGGAACAGTGTGAGAACAGGTCACACAAAGGAGCCACCAGCCTTGCACGCGGGGGGATACTGGGGGTGCATGGTGTATGTCTGTTAGAGGAAGGAGGGGAGTGATGGGTGGGGGCATGAGGAAGACAGCTCAAGATGAGAAAGTGGAGACATGTAGGAGGTGTGGTCACATATAAAATCTGGCAAGAGAGGGAGGAGGTCATTAACTGTTTTATCCAGGGATAAAATTGCAGGCATGGTACTTAGATTCAACACTTAATCTAAGAAAAAGTTGTATGAACTAAAATTACTTATAAAACATATGTCTAATTACTGTTAATGCACGTCAATATAAAATCCCAATTTCCTTTTTTACCACTTACTGTATTCCTACATGTATTCACCACAAACAGCTCCTGGTTTACTACACCCCATGAACCAAACAATTAGTGTAATACACTCTAATTAAAGTCTACATCTTGGAACATGCAACACATCGCAACATGCAACCCAGGCAGGTTTGGGAGTGTGCCAATTGTTGACTGTTACAGTAACAGCAGCAGTGGCATCAGGTCAGTTTACAGTATTAGCTCACAGAATATACAAGACTGGTGTCATGTGATGAATGTGAGTGAAAAGCATGAGCACAAGGTCATTAAAATGTTAAAGAAGAATTACCAGTAAATTCTAAGAATCCCAGATAAGAAGTTGTGGAGGAAGAGAAAACAACTTGACAACTCAGTAGACTCACACCTCCGCCCAGGCCTAAACGAAAGATTCATTAATTATTACTGGGGAAAATCTGTGAAAATGTTACAATATCAAAATTTCAAAGAAAGTAATAAAAAAATTCCTTGATCCTCAAGAAAATCAAATGTGTTCTTCCCTGACCGATACAGATTCCATCCACCAAGTGTCGTCGTTATCCGTCCAGTAGTTGTTGCGTTATCTTGCTTACAAATAAACTAACCAATAAAAAAATGGACATGGGTCAAAACATAACCATCTCGGTGGAGGTAATACATTTTGACGTTCTGCCTAAAAAAATCTCACCCCTAACATTTTACACACCAAATTGTTTTTGCGTTCCATCACACTCAAATAACTTAACCTTGTTTGAACACACTGCTGACTCCCACACTTATATTATTACACATATTCCTTGTAGGTAAAATATATTAAGATGAGCTGTCGTTGCTTAATAAAACAGGCTCTGAGCGGTGAGATATAAGCGGAGGAAGACGAGGCCCTAACACTTGTGCAACACCTTCTAACAGGATGTCTTTATGAGCAAGGGGCAAAATTAGGCTGTGTCAAAATGGCAGGCCATGGGAGGGGTTGCGGTAGAGACATCAAATCAACAGCAGTCCAATACAGGATCCCATTATCAATGACACTGTATGGGTGCCCCCTGGCCAAAAGTCCCCTGCACTGCAGAAGTTAAGGTGTTGCTTGATTCATTAGTGCCTGTGTCTGTGCTGCGGTGATGGCTCTCTCATTGTCTAGAGAGGGGTGAAAACTGGAATGTCTTCCCTTCCTGTCAACACTATGTCACTTTAATTTCTTTTTCTGACGCCCAGTCTTGACACCTGGAAAGGTTTGACCGAGCATGGTAGCAAGGGATCATAGGAGAGTCCTATTTAAAGGGAGTGGTTGACACTGTTGACATTTCATTCTCCTCCTTCCTTGCTGCTTCACCTTTTCTTGAGAGAATAAGAAAAAAAAAATGCATTGCATTACAGGCAGATAAGTTGTTCCTCGTTTGAAAGGAGCAGATAATGATCAGTCATAACTCAGATGTTCTTTAAAAAATTTGGCCAGACAATGACACTATCATCAGCGTGTTGGAAACTGATCACAGATGGCCAAGGGAGGGATTCTAGATATTAAAGTATCTTGCCGTAAATTAAATTAAAGATGCAATCTCACCCACATTATTATTAACATGACTAAGAAGCAGTGAATTCCATTGATTAAAATGTACCGCAGTCACAACTAAACAAAATTGTTAAAAGAATGGTTGCTATGCACATAATTGTCGAGTGCATGTGTTGAAGTATTTACAGTATGAAGTCACCCATAATACACTCGTAGAATATAATAGCTGTCAATGGATGCATAGTGCTAATAATGTAATGTTCCCCTCCCTGAGGGAGCTGATCTCCTCATCTGGGTCACGCTGAGTATTAAAAGGGTTAAGGGTGCACAGTAAATTTATTGTGGGTCTTCCAGCACCAATGGGCCAGAGCACTAATGGATGACCTTGGGGTTTGGCTGTTCCAGACTTGAGGAGATCATGTCTCACCACCTCCCTACCACCAGGATGACCCCAGCCCTCTCTGCCCCTGGCCTCAACCTTTAACTCGCTGATCTTTGACCAAATTATTAAGCAGACACCTGCTTTCCGGTGTATGGTCAGAGTGGGGGGAGGACTCGCTCCGGGTGCTCTAATTTGATGTAGATGTGTGGTGGGACAGTATCCGTCTCGCTCAAGACAAACCCATCTGTTAGACTTCCCAGCAGAGGGACTTTCACTGACACCTGCACGCAGAAGCATCACTTTACACTGTTTACACTGGTGTGATATAACTTTAAAAACCTAATTAGCCCCGATAATCTATTTTCAATCTATGGCGCTATTATTTGAATTTGTACAAATGCTTGATTTATGACCACATTATCACCACACAATGCTTGCGTATAATTTATGAGGACAGGTCCCCGAGTGAGGGGACAAGTATTTTTGGGAGATAAACTTGGGCCCTACGGCAGCTGGTTCTATGGGAAAAAAATGTCCAGTTTAATATGATATATGTACAATAACTTTCAGGTACAGCTCTCTAGGGCAGATTTATCTAGTGTGGTAACCTACACTCACTAGTAGTTTTTAATAACAAATGAAAAGCTCAGTCCAGCGAATATTCTACTCATGTATTTCACCTTAAAAGCTCATTAAAAACAAGGTGAACTGTCCACTTCAATGCATCATTCATATGTTATAACTTAGAAAAGAACATTAGTTTGGATTTCATTTGTGTTATTACTATTTCTTTTTTTTTTACGGACAAATCCACACAGACGAATATTCATTCGACACACACACACACATTAACCCTGAAAGTGGAGGTGAGACAGGAAATATTGAGAATTTATCAAATATGAAATATAGTCCTCCATCAAGGGCACTGATGTACAGGGACCAGGCCCAAAGACCGCTCTGGACCTCGGGGACTAGCACGTGTCAAACTTGAGGAAAAAAGGGAGCGAGAGAAAAAAATTGTGCCATTAAGGTATAGCTTGGAAATGACACTGACCTAGGTCTGCCATCGTGCATTGTCCCACCATCTGCACAAATGTGAACTTTGCCTTTAAATCCTGGCTTCTCAATTAACATGTCCAGCTGGGTGGAGAATTCCGTCAGCTCCCTAATATCATTACTGCTACACCAGACTGTGATATAAATATTAAAAAAAGTGCCCAGAGCTCTTTGCCTGCAATGTGAGAGCTTCCACTTCTGGTGTTATAATGAAGTGCACCCACATAACAGGGCAACCGCAGAACACGTGGTCTTATTAGGGCTCCGGCAGACCGTAAGACAGAAAGGATAAATGTCTTGGGCCACCTTTCTTTGCGAGTTCTTATTCTCTCCTACTAACGGGGGGGATCTTAGACTCAAGGCTGCACCTACATGGCAAAACAACATGTCCTCCAATGCTCCACCACGGCAGAGATTCAAGCCTCTTTGAGATATTCTAGTGGTCGCAGACAAAGAGGGTTTAGAAAGCATCAAGTCTTCTTCCAAAATGCAAGCTGTGTGGTCTTTGTGATAGCCCCATTACAGCATGAAGGACTCTTACTTTAGGCTGTATGTCTGCATGTCTCTGTCTGTGTTTGCTTGTATGGATAACTGTACTTTCCAGGAAAAGAGATCTTAAGAGGAAGTCTTTGAATGTAGGACATTGGCGCTGTAGCAGTTAATCTCCCCCCACGGCTTTACAGACGGCTGTGGATTTAGGAGTTGGCATCATAACTGACCAGTGCTGTTTGATTAGATAACAGGGGATCTACTGCAGGCATCAGTGGTCCACCGTGCTGAAATGAAACAGTTTGCTCTCCACCCGTTCTGCTTAGAACACGATGGGGGTTATTCTTCAATACGCTGATGCCACAAGCTGCCAAGCAGCGTCCACCGCAGCGCTACCACGATCACGGTGATACGATGGAAAGCACCAGCTTGTACCAGATGTTGGGAATTAGCAGTCCCTTTGGCTGTCATGGCTTGTGCCCTGCAGCTCTCCTTGAGACTCACTGTGTGGGCTTGCAGGTGCTGAGGAGTTGCCAAAAAAGGAGCATGGAAGGATACTTGGGTTTAAAAGGAATGGTAACTACGCTGTTACAGCTAACACTGTATTCCGCGCTGACCATGTTTTTGGCATTTAATCCAGTCACAGTGCAGCCAAAGATGCAGCCTGGCTCATTAGGCTTGGGTGGACACGCTGACCACAAGATTCTCTACAGTGGATGCTAAAAGAAGTCGAGTTCCACATGGACGAGTCGTCTGAGGGGACAGACTGAGGAACAGGAGGCTCCACATTCGCTGCAAATGCTGCACACCCGAGCTCGACCCTTGCCTTATGTGGTGGAGGGCCTTTGTTCCCTAAAACGAAATATAGTCTGAGTGCATAGGGGTGGATGTCACTTCAGATACAGATGCATTTGGGGTCTGCACGGGGGGAAAATAATGTGCAACAATGATATCTTTGATCATTGCTAGAACTCCCCAACACAGGAACTGTGTCGAGTGTGGTTATCATCAACCCATTTCTATTCCCCCAGCACAAATCATTTCATGGCTCCTTCATCCCATGTGCCAGAACTGGGTTTCAAAAGCAATTTCAGCTGAAAAATAAGGTGCTTTTCTTCAATTTCAAGCCATTTGTATCAGGGTTAGTGTTGTTTACCTAGCTAGTACACTGGTATTTACATACCTCTTTAAAGGAAAAAATGTCCCGGTATGATTTATGGACTGCAGCAAGAGCGCAATTTTCTGTGTCGTACACCTAATCTGAGAGGGTATGGAGAAAGGTCACATTGACCATACAAATACCATGGCCCTTCCACAGAGAGTGGGTGGATATTCATTCTCTTTAAAAAAATGTCAGTTAGGTCTGATTTATGATATGCAGAGCACACCGGGCTCGACAACACCTCTGCTTTCAGCCTCATGTCTGGGTCGATGTTATATAGAGAATAAGAGAAGAGAATTATGTGTCCTAAATTATTGTCTTTGATAACAACATGGATATAAATCTATATGCATTTAGGTGACAATAATGTAACAGTTGTTTTGTCTTAGTTTTATAGTCTTTATTGTAATTTGTGTAAATTACAATAAAAAGAACAGAAAAATGACATGTTATAATTTCGGAGAACAAAGAGAGGCTGAGAGAAATGCAGAGAGATGCTGTCAGGTGTTAGGATCAATGCAATGTTTCAGAGTTGTAACCTTTAGCCTCCCCCTTGACTCTAGTGTGATATGATACCATGGGACTGGAAGAGATGGAAAATACATTTTCACGTAGTTCCCGAACACGATACCGCTCCGAGGCCTTCTTTCCTCTCTTTAATTTCCCAAAGACATCTTTTCCTCTGCGGCGCAAGGCATGAATTTGATCTGCGCGACAGGAAAGAATAAACCCTTTTTTTTCAATCCCTCTTATGATTTATTAAATT
Source organism: Hippoglossus hippoglossus (assembly GCF_009819705.1). NCBI lineage: Eukaryota > Metazoa > Chordata > Actinopteri > Pleuronectiformes > Pleuronectidae > Hippoglossus > Hippoglossus hippoglossus. The sequence continues at coordinate 12,684,955 of NC_047156.1, read as the reverse complement.
ATCATCGCTTAGGACGACCACATCCTGCCTTGGCTGATGTTTATTGCCCACACAAAGTTAACAGTCAACGAGAACGCCTTTAATTTATTATCCATTAAAACCTGACATTGTAAGGTGTGTGTTCATTAATATTAATATCCAGTCTGTGTTGCATGGTATAGCCGTGTGTGGCAAGGACGCTTGTCTCTGACGGAGAGAATATAGGGAAGACTCCAACAAAGGTCAGCCAATTCACAGAACTGCCAAAACACAAGGCAAAATAATAAAGGGCATCACAATCAAGATATCATCCCGGGACAAACTGATGGGTTGAAAAGACGGCCACCAAAACAATGAGAGGCTGACACAGTGTGTGCAAGTTACAATTCAAACTGCAGCAATTACCTAATGAGAAAAGTGACACTATGAATAACTGTAGTGTATGTATATCTTTTTTTTTGTCAGGTTAAACTATTCATCAAACCTCCTGTTTTTCCATTCTCACACCAACAGCCTGCACAAGCTGCTTCCCTGCTCTACGTGTGTTCGTGGTCTCATAGTTTTATTCTAGTGCATTGGCACATTCGACTACACGGGAAGAAATGGATCTATATAATATAAAAAGAGGAAAAAGTATTCAGTGTCAGTTTTGAGATTCTGTTTCATGTTCGGCATTATACGCTCATTATTTACAGTCTGCTCGCTCTATGCATGGACGGACCAATTTATGGGGAAGTAGGGGATCAAGTTCAGTCCTAATGACAACCCCTCGCTGACCTCTCCAGAGAAAACAAATGGAGCCCCAAGGTGATGTTTCAATATCACTAACTACTTGGGTGTCCTGGGGAAAGGAACAGATGTAGCCCTGAGGATGAGGAAGGGGTGAGGTGCGGGTCAAGGTCACCATACGCCAAGGTTAGGGTCAGATAAGCACGGCTGGCTTGGGGTCTTCACATGCCCACGGGCCATAAAAGGGAGGCGTGGACAGTGACTCAAGAGCTATGGATCAAGTGTTATTCCACTGAGGGCCTGGGGGGGGGGGGGGGGGGGGGGGGGGTGGGTGAGGGCAGGGGCACAGAGGTTCGGCCCTGTCATATGCCTGGGTTATACAGTTGCTCTCATTGCCTGCGTGCTCTGAGCCGCTGCTGGCAGAACACTTGCTAAATGATGTGTTTATATCGGAGAAAAAGCAAACGCGTGGTTACTCTTGCTAATAAAATCATTTTCTACCTCTGCCTTATGTGTTTTATATACATACATACAGTATATTTACAGTATATGTGCTGTGCTGCAGCGACTATAATGATCTCTAATTGGAAAAAATCTAACTGAATTACTTCAGGTTATTTGTTAAGACTATGAAATGTCAGACTAAGCCATTAGTTGCAGTGGGAGATCCCATGGTATTTGGAGGGAATAAATTAGCTCTAGCACATTTATTTTGACTTAATTAATAAGATAACCTAAGTGATTTATTTGATTCCCCAGACTGTATGGCACAATAATAACCTACAGTACGCGATAAATTTGCTAAATGTGTTCGACGAGAGAAGGACAACAGGAACAGAGTGAGACTGCAATTACTGTCATATTCATGGGGAGGAGGATGCTAATAGGGAGATTTTCTGCTCCAGATCAAATCAAATGTAAATGTATCCTGGTGGGTTGTGTTTCCTTTAATTAGAAGGTGCAAGTAGTTTGATAAACTCTTAAAGATTGTGGTTCTCCTGGTTGTCAGCTCATTACATGCATGCTCAGTCTGCTGTAGCCTCAGCCTAAAGCCTCTCCATGTATATATATATATATATATATATAGAATACCACGCAGTATTAACATTACTATAATATGTGTAATACGCCCTCACTTAGAGAATATTAAGAGATTTAATGTCTTTATTCATCCAAAATGACTCAAATAAGAATTCATAAGTAATGAAGAGTGTTGATCCTCTGTTCATTTATTATTCATTTTTCACCAGAAAAACAAAGTGACCTTTCATATAATGAGCAGATTAAAGAAGATTCTACACAGAAGGAAACAAAACAAAGTCTGTTGCATTCTTCAAAAGCATATAAAAGAATATTTTTTAGAAACTTTTAATTTTGAAAGTTAATACAAGAAAGTTACCTCTTCCTTTTTTTTGCCATTTCTCTACTAGAAGTCCTAATAATCCCACAAAACCGGATTGTACATTCCCGCTAATGGAAACAGACAAAAAACATGAACAGTTTCTTCTTTAGTTTTCATGATGTGTAAAAAGTTATCTTATTATAATCACAAAGAAAGAGTTATTCTCTAAAAAATAAGAGGGCTTTGACAGGTAAGTTTTACTGATACAATAGGATGCATTCACTGTGAGACTGTTCACTGATAAGTGGATTTCAGAAACTGCTCTGATGGATGAAGGTTAGACAGGTGACACAACACGCTGTCCAATCAGTAATAATGCAGCATCTGGAATATCACAACTAAAAAACTCCAATAATGAAGTCTCAGTTTTTTTAAAAGATCCACAATACATCTAATGTACACTATGTCTGCCTCTTTTTTTTATCTAACAGGTAAATTTCACTGAAATGTTCAGGCTTGAAAGGAATTTACACATTATCACTTCTTTAAAATGCTTTCACTCATCAGTTTGTGTATTGTATGGAATTATATTGCTTTATTTTTTTCTCTTCTTTCTATAACAATAAAAAAACAATACATTTCAAACAGTTTTCTGAGTGATGGCTATTCTGTACAACACCTTACAATATGTAGTTTTATATTCTTAAAGTCTATATATATATACTATATTCAAAAATTATATATATAATGAAGGTTAATTAAGTACAAAATGACACCAAGTTATTGTGCATTAATTAATATATTGCAAATATTCTGTGCAAAACAAATCTTCTACAAGGTGTTACAACTAAGGTTGATTAATCCATCATTTTGATGGACCACCATATATTTATTAATGAGCAGTGGCCTCGGTGCATGGATTAACTATATGACTAAAATATCCGCAAACATATCCAATATAACTAAAGCTGCTGGTACCAGTTCATTACTGATCATTGATGAGGTGTTTATTCTGTCATTGTTGTGGACGCCTTCTTCATTAGAGCTGTTGTTTTAATGAGATCTTGAGACACATTGTTGACAGTGAGTGTATTAACATTAATAACCAGATGAAAGTCAACTGACTGTTGTCCTGATCGGCTCAGTCAGTCCACATGTCGCTGGTAGAACAGTCAGAGGACCCACATAAGACACGAGGAACAGATAAGACCATGGACAGAGAGCGAGACAGGGAGTGAACTGAGGACGGAGAAGAGAGGGAGAGAGAGAGATGACTCCACAAAGGTCGCTCATTTTTTGTAGTCAATAATTGACATTTAAACACACGTTTCAAACGTCACTGATAAAATTACGTGAGATAATGGAGAGCGAGCTGCTTACACTGGCATGCAATTATAACCGTAATGAGATGCAAAAATGCAAATGTCTTTGTGCATGCTCCAGCCTCCTTTTGTGGGGTGCCGCGGCGTCTGTGGTGGATGATAGATGCCACGCTGGTGGTGGTAGACAGAATGGTGACATGTGGGAGTGGGAGCAAGCAGAGAACAGAAATGGGGCAAATATGCCACACACCCTCACAAAAGTAAATCCCATAACTGCCCCAGTTAATGCTTCCCTGAATGCTTTCCAAATCTATACAGTTAATTAATTGATACGGATATTCTTCAATTGAATGGGGACGTGCGTAGTTTACAGGCTGTTTATGACTGTTTGGAAACAGAATGACAGTAAAACATCCACCCTTAAATAAACATCCATCCTTGAACGAAATAAAAGATAATATAAGAGGAGATTTCTGCCGCCTGCCACCCTCGTTTGTAGGTTCATGCTTTCCAGACCTGTCGCCCACCCCACTACCTCTGGAGGCTGATAAGAATGGGACACAAAACATGCTAGCAGTCATGCTGTTTGTTAGAAGCAATTAATTTCTCGGTGGCCTTCATTCCATTCAGGGTAAGCTTTTGTGCTCTAAATCCCACTATTCTGAGCTTCTCTTGTGCCACGTAGGAGGGTATGAGAGAGTGGAGGATCGGGAAAGAGAGGGAGAGCCCGAGACAGAAGCTTTGGATGACAGATTATCTTGGGCCAGTTAAGCATGTAATTGCTCAAATGAGTTAAAATCCCTTCAAATATCTGTCTCTGCACCTCATCACACCACTTCATACACTCAAATATTTGACAATTGACAAAGATAAACCGAGAGGGGTCTTCAATAGCCAATTGCGAAGACTTTTTTCTGCAGATAAAGGAATTATATTATTCACTAGATTTCTATATGTGTTTAGAAAATTAATAGGAAAAAAAAAAGCAGGCCTTCGAATCTTGACTGACTTGCTTAAAACTTTATTTGTTAATTAGTGCAAAGCCTTTAAAAACCCTCTATCGCCTTCTGCAGTGATATTCTGGGATGTCGAGATTTACATGCTGGAACCTGCTGCTGCAACATGCAGTCCATAAACAGTAATGCTCCAGATCAGAGAGCAGGGTGGACATGTCGAGACTAAGGGATTGTTTTACAGAGCAACAGACACAGCAGTGCACAGATTCAGATCTGGAGAATGTGTGCCTTCCTCTTGCCAAGCCTTTTTCACATAGCCACAGTTGCTCCAGACTAAGGCTGATGGATCCATGCCTTAGAGGGAGAAGCTGCTGCATGCCAGACTTCTCAGGGTCACTGAATGGACTGTTCTCTTGTGCTTTCATTTTTCAATTTAATCATTAGTCTAATCGCAGCCTTACAGAGATGTTCCCCACTGTATCACATCAAAGACTTTGTACGAGTTGCATTGTCTCTGGCATTTAGATGGGACTCTGCAGTATTAAGATGTGATTATCGCTTACTTTAGTAGAAAATAAATAATTCTTTATGTCAAGTAATCATCCTCGAAACGATTCTGGATGAAACAAAGGCTGTTTTTGTGTGCACGATGGAAAACAAAATGTGATGAACATGACAAGCAGGGGGAAATATGGGGGACTTTTTGCCAGGTGTATTTGGCCCTTGCCAAATGCCACCCTCAGAGCAGAGAGGGTGTCCTGCATTGCTTCCCTGAATGAATGCTAATGAGGGCGTGTGTGTATGTCTGAATGTTATTCACACCACATCAAACTGGGCCTGCAAAGAGGTGCAAAACTGGGGCTGGCAGCCTCCCAAGCCAAACCAACCTGGAAGAATGTCAGACATTACATGTGCCTGGGACACAGTACATGCATGGATTATTGTACAGAAAAAAATAGGCTCGGCCGTCAAACAAGGTGGAGCTGCCTCCTGGAGAACCGCGAATGTTTACGTTAAAAAAAAAAAGCTGTTTAATTTTACAGCAAGAAAAATGATTAATGGTAATAAGCGTGAATGTGGGAATAATGTTCCAATATTCAGTTTCGTGGCTTTGATTCACATCTTAGACATCTCAGTATTTCTTGGATTGCTCTCAAAGGAAATTGAGGCGTGAATTTTTCTGTTGAAAGTTCTTATTTACATATAATTTGACATGAATTTAGAGAAACTGCTCCATGAGAGGATTCACCTGCTTTCATGAGTTTCCAAAGCTCATCTTTGAATTCTGTCAAATTTAATGGCCCAGTCCTGGGTAACATTTAAATGCATGAAAACGCAAACTGGACTAAAAGTGTGATGGAGATTAGATTATAAGGGAGATTCTAGAGATAAATGCATAACTTGGATTTACATTCCACACAAAGAGTTTAAACAAAACTTTAACCCGCTTTCACCATGCACGGCGCAACGCAACGCCAGATAGATCCACCAACCAATTACAATCATTTAGTGCGGTCTACTTCGCTAAGGTGAGACATTCACTGGATTGGCTTCACATTCGCTGACAGCTGACGGGCAGACAAGGTCACTGGATGTACAAGCTCTCATTTAAAACATAGACACAAGAGCAGAACTGAGGTTAGATGGGTCTATCAGAGCTGTCAATCAATTAATGACAATTATTGAGCAAGGACACCCGTGGGTGGTGAGAGAGGGAATGAGAATGACCAAGGGGGAACAACACGGCAACGGGACAAATTATGGAGATTGGAAAATAATGACCAAAAGTGAATGATATTACCGGCCCACACATGCAGATCGCTTTCTTCCCAGCATGTGTAAAGTGTGTCAACTTAGCACGGTGACAGGGATATGAACCTGGCTTTACTAATCAAACTATCAAAGAAGATATTCAATAACTTATTAGAATTCGTACAATATTCCAATGAGTTTCATGATCTTAACTAAATTATGCGCAGTATCAAATGAGCAATGAATTATTTCCTTGGGAGAGATGTGCCTGGTGAACATGGGTGTTTTCATAACACATATGTAGAAAGTTGGTGTAACACTGCACATATCGAAAGAACAACTGGGGAATGACACCACACACGGTCCCTCATTGAGAAGGTGGTGGTGCCACCGCTGTGCTCATATAAACAAATACAGGACAGAGTTGTTCTCAGTCTAAACTAGCAGAGAAGAGGGAGAGAGAGAGAGAGAGAAAAAGGAGGGAGGGAAAGCATTTTGAAATTCTCCAGCTGGCAGGCTTTAATTTTCCACCATTCTAATTAAAATGCAAATTAAATTTATAATTAGCAACCACAGTATCCGAGAAACCACCTTGTGTGCAGCCCAAACATATGGGGCAACCAGCGGTGGGCAGCACCGTCTCTAGGAGACAACAGAGGTGGGTGGCTGGACCGGGAAGTGTTTGTGGAGGACAGAGCTACTGATCACTGGGCTGGTGACAAGGGAGCAGCGCTGTGCTTTAACCTGCTCCTCTCAGCCGGGAGCCCTCTAAGCTCTCCAGGCACGGCGAGGCAGGGGAGCACGCCCCAGTTTACTTTGCTGTCACTGCCCATGTCACAGGTCATTGCATGTGTCACCTCAGCGAGGCACAAGTGCGGCGACCAGCACTGCCGGGGTCAGCTGCTCCAGATCGAAAGGTTTCTGACGAAAATTAACCTTTGCTGACTCTCCAATAATTAATTTTTCATCGATGGCAATTCTTTGTAAACACAACACCACAACATTTCTTCACCCAGGGAGGTTTCAGCCACGACAACTTGGTGCAGCGGTTTTTCTAGTATTACAAGTATAAGAGTCTTGCTATGATAGTTTGTGAGGTGAGAAGCAACAAGCAGGATTTTAAAACAATAGAAACTAGAATGGCATTCAGTAGAGCACAGACCTTTGCCAAGGCCCAATAGTCCCCCTTTAATCAAGCTGCAACAAATTGCACAAACTCAAAGATATTAATACCTTTTTTCATCAAGATCCATGACTTAATAAATAAAAACAGAACCAAAAAAAAGCCCTCTTACAACACATCAACAAATCTCAACATGCTCAAGAAAGAAAAAAAATTCCTGTATTCACCCTCTGATCCAGATCATCACCAAAATTCAATCTGTTCTTCCCTGACCCATACCGCATCACGTTCTATGGTAATCCTTCCAGTAGCTTTTGCATTATCTTGCTTCAAATTGAACAAACCAACCAACAAAAAAAACCGGTCAGGGGTGAAAACATAACCTCCTTTTGGACGAATACTCCATGGACAATTCTCAGAAGCAGGGACGATGATGGGCATAGTTGACCATCTTTTGTTGTTGGACAGAAGTTAGAGCCGGGTCACTGTGGGTCAGAGAAACACTTTCTCCAAGGTGCCCCGGCTTTTCTACCGACACTGCTGAGACGGCACCATCAATCATCCATCAGTTGTCACAGCCTGAAACTATAAGGTCAGAGCAAATCCATGTCAAAAGAAAAAGGCCACATCTTACCATGCGCTTTCACTCAGCTGGACAGTCCGCCGGTGACACTGTGTCAAGAGACTGCTCTATAGTCCTCCTCTGTGACTGACTTAGTTGATGAGAAGGTCTCGCATGACCTCCTCGACACCCCCATCCCCTTGTCACCTGAGTTGGACCACCAACTTCCATTACGCAGTTAAGTGTCTCGACCAGAAGACAGACTTATCTTGGAAGCTGTCAGGTGAGTTAACTCGCAAAGCATTTGGGTCGACAATTGGATGTGGCCCGGTGTCACGACTGACACGGCTCCCTCCTACGTTCTAGAGTCAAGCAGGAAAAATGTCATCTGTAGTCATGTGCATTCGCAATTACATCAACTTAAAAGAGGATTTCCTTATTTTGAAGAAATTGCAAACAACCTTCATCATTTGTCGAATTTTGAGGCTTTTACTCTTTAGGTTTTCAATGACCAAGGCAAAAACTGGGACCAAACATATGATGAGTTGAACATCACGGGATCCACTGGATTAACTTTGTGTTCAGCCACATTGTTAGTGTATGACGTCTGTCTGTGTGTCTGACTGGTCTGACGAGTTGGGCACAAAGGAAACCTTTCTGTTAAGTTATCCGAACTGCAGTGGTGGACAAAAAAGTCAAAATGATCTACGACTCAACCAAAGCAACAGTCATCGTTGCACAAAACACGGTTTCTAAATATAATCCTCCATTGTTTCCCTTCTCTAAGAAATGTTCCTGCTAGCTGTTTGGTTGTGCCACCTGTTGCCTTGTTAATCATGCTGAGAAGATACTCATAAATCATAACATTCTTCAATTAATCAAGCTGTCAGCTTCTAGGTGAGGGGTCATGCATGGCAGAGACAGAGGTCATCGGTGTGGTGTGAAAGGGTCATGGCTGCGTGGCATCTCTTATTCTTGGGAAGTGTCAGTAGTGGAGCCAGTGGAACAAAGGAGAAATCAAAGTCCAAGGGACACGAGAGAGGGGGGTGGTGGCGGCGGAGGCGGCAGGGGCAGCCACACCAGAGCCAGAGAAAAGAACCAGGGTGCAAAGCATAAAGCCAGTCAAATTGACCTGTCATTACATCAAGAGAGCCGTGCCAAGCCGCTACATTATCGCACTCGCCATACCCTTTTAGATGACAGAGTTCCCGCAACTTACCAGGTTCCTGCAGCACTCCATTTGCATAATTAACAAGTCATTCATGTGTCATTCATTTGACTTCTATTCATTTGCAGGAGACTTCAGATTAAATAGGACGCACTGTATCTGGTAATTTCCACGTGTCACATGCTTATTACTCCAAAAAAAACAACAAATTAAAGTCTATTACTAATGTGTCTCGTCATTTCAAGCTTAATGACAAAGGAACACGAGCAATCATAAGCACAAAACAAGGGGTTGTATTCACATGCATTTGTGTGACGGGCGAGTCCATCTTGAGAAACGCCTCAGGTTGACACAGATCCGGGAGAACAGGTTCAACAATGGTGGCTTGACTCAAGTCAGTGGACTTCCAGAATGCCCAGTGGCAGAACTGACACTTCTCTTGTTTCAGTGAAAATGGTGCCACCACACAGAACTGTACAGAAAGAGATAACTTGATGTGCTGCTACTCGGTGGAGGAAGGAGAGTTCAGAGTGTTTTCTATGGAGAACAAAAGAAAGACCAGACTGTGAAAATACTCAAGAAAAAGTCTGAACTCAAAACTACATTCTTCAAATATGAAAAATTAAAACCGCTCATTTTATTTTGAAATATTAGATAAATAATCCTAAATGTAAATGCACCAGGATCCATAATCCAATTATGAATCCTGGTGCAATTATGAGAAGGTATTCATTTACTGCTAAAAAAAAATATATATATTTAAATATAACTACATCTAGTTGTATGCAGTACATCATATTTATAAAGTCATTTGAATTTTACTTATACATATTTAATCTGTAAAATAACTAGTAACTACAGCTATCAGGTGGATGTGGTGGAATAATAATAATAAAGTAATGCCTCCTCTGGGGTATTGAGGAGTAGAAGAAGACAGCTAAAGAAAATGCATACTATAAAATGGAAATACCGAAACAAAGTACATAAAATTATACGTTCTCCAGAGACGAGATAGAGTCAATGACAAAAAACATATGCTGGGTCAAAATCCTGTGCACATAATCTCTAGGTATGCATGATTTCTAACAGCTATATGGCCTCTATAGGTTTCCCCCTGCAATATACTGTTGTTTATAATGTATCGAGTTTTCTTTTATGTATTTTTTTGACAAAAGCCACAAGGATGACGTATATGCAGGTCTGAGGTCTATAAATAAGCGTAAGACAATACTTGTCGTTTTCAAAGTATGACGATTCCTTTGTTCAGCAACAGAACATCAACGTGAATCTATGTACTAGACGCAAATTGTGATAACAAGTGAAAGAATAAATGCGCCTCTTCCCAACTCTGCAGCTCATGAAGGTGAATAAAAAGCATAAATTTCCGATGTGGAAATTATTCTTAACATGACTTTCTCCCAAATTGCCCCATTCATTTCAATAAAAGCATGCCATTTGCAGATACGCGCCAATCTTTTCTTGTGCTACACATCTTAAAAGCAAAGTACAAGTACTTTAACCCGACACCCTCTTACGCATGGGGTCACTCATTGCTGATAATTACAACATCTGTAATTTCCTATCCTAATGTGCTATACATCAAGGCTGAACTTTAGCGAGCCCGGCGTGTCAATCTGTTCTATGTGTTTCCCTTTGCATTAGTGACTTTGAATGACATTTAAGTCTCACAAACATTACCACCTGTCTGTCACTGCCCACTCATCCTCCACCTTAGAAATTGCACAAGATTTGAGTCATTGATTACTGAGCGTTAGGAAGTCTAATGCGAGCGTATGTGGGCATATTCAAAACATCTGTAATGAGTCCATGTTGCCACTTAAGTCAATCACTGCTCTTTTGTCTAAATGGGGAACTAATGTTGCAGAGACTTGAGAGAGGCACACCGTCTCAGCATCAGGGCAAACTTCTGATCATTTATGTAAAGATGTGAGAGCACTGTATTCTTTTAACCAAACAATGACACGTTTTAAATGCCTCAGATCAGCATAGCTGTGTAATACGAGAAAGGACAAAAACAATGGCTAGGTAGCGTCTTATACATTTAAAACATGCAGGACATCCATGCACCGTTGCCAATGGGGCTTTTTTTTTTAACAGTTTGATTAAATGCTTTAATCAATCACAATCCCGGCCTGTTTATTAATCACTTTATCAAGCAGTTGATGCATTGCTGCTTTTAATGGACTCCATTTATTTTGATTTCTCCTCTCTACATCTTATCGAAAGGGCTCTCCCAATCTGGACTGATAAAAGGGGGGATGCGAGGATGCTGGCCGTAGTAGCGAGAGCTCAGACGAGCCAGTCCCTTAACTTCATTACAATCACTCTGCACAGACTTAACCAATTTATTAGTGGCAATATGGGCCCAGAGCAATGGCTAGGTAAACCACAATAGCTTAGCTCAGATAAACAGGCTCCTCATTTGTCTCTTCACCTGACATCCTGGTGATGTATGATCCTAATAAGATTAATATCCCCTGGATTTATCCCCTCTTGGTTCCCGCAGGGATCTTTTAATGTAGCTCCTCAGTGATCCAAGACTGTTTCCCTACTTCTGTGCTGAAAGAAGTAGAAACAGAAATAAAGCAGTTTGGATAATTCAGTCCAAGCTGGTTATAAACTCCTCAGATGTAAATGTTGACAGTAACAACCATTTACTGCACAGAGACGAGGCGGCTTATTCTTACACTTGAGCAATGAATGAACATTCCTGCCTCCCCTGAAGGAGGCTGAAAACCAATCCCTAAAACAGAAGCATCTCTCCCCATTGCATTTCAAGTTTCTGTTGTATTCAATAACGCATTAAAGTAGCCATTGAACCTGTCATGGTCTGGTCAGAAATGACCACAATTAGCAAACAATCCATCTCCTTTTAAGCCCCCTTCCACCCAGCCAACCCCTGCCACGGCCCGGCCACTGCCGCCTCTGGTTGGGATTCACGCGTAGACTTTCTGTCTCATCCATATTTCCCCCTGTCTGCCCTTCAGCTTCTCCTCTTCTCTCCATTGTGCACTAAAAAGCTATTGTCTGCATCATCTGAAACTCTGTTCACTGTTACGAGGCAGCGGTGAAAAACACGAGAGTGCACAGGTTTGGAACGCTGAATAGAAAATTGTACTTAAGTGGTCTTCTCTTGCCCATCACCTCTACCCTCTACCCTCCTCCACAGGAGAAGGGCTGCTGGGGTGGGCTGCAAGGGGAAGCAAGCAGGGCAATAGCAAACTTGAAAGCAGCCAACATTTGCAGCACTCTTGAAAAACAAGCATTTCACA